>NC_088404.1:38600823-39220090 GCF_034236695.1 Oncorhynchus nerka
ACACTACCTAGATTTGAATTTAGTTCAACTACCACCAAGCTACTGCAAATGTAGTTAAATGACTATATGTAGTTCACTACTCTCCAACACTGGAAGCTCTGTGGTTTGGTTTGGGAGCTCTACCACCTCCAGATGTTGGCATGGTAACACACACATGTTGATCCCTTGCTCCAGGCTGGTAGATGTATCAGGGGTACCCACGCTATGGTAACCCCAGGTATATTTACCATACAATTGTCTTGGAGAAAGTCCCATTGCCGAGAGCTCCAGCTCTCAGCAATGGGAGTTAGGTTGGAAAGAGTCAATGACTGGTTAATGTCTGAAACCTTTTCTTCCCATTTAGATTTATGGCCATGGCAGTGTAGTGCAGCCTCAGATGCTCAATGTGGTCAGAGCTCTCTGCACATTCATTATCAGAATTAGAGAGGGCCTCTAATTTCAATATTTATAATTGAGTAACTGTTAAGGCACCTGGGGCCTCATTTATAAACGTTGTGTACGCACAGAATATGCTCCAAAACACGCAAAAGTTGGCATTTATAAAAAATTGCAGTATAAATTCCTCACTTTCTCTGGCCACGATGAGTTCATAATCCCAAAGTGGCCGTACAACAAATGACCATGCGCATCTCTCATATAATTGGGCCTATTAGATAGGCTATTATAATTTCAATCGTTTTTACTCTATCATCCAAAAGGGAGCGCGGTTTATAACTTACAGTAGAATTGAACAGGTGAACAGACAGTTGATCTTCCGCATTGAAATGTGTAGACTACCACTGTAAGTAGGCCTATTGTAGTTTACATTTCTTCCCGAACAGACAATGTTTCAGAATTCACAGGCAGCGCATATTTAGGTTCGGGAAAAAGTACATGCAAAACAGTATTGAATTCAAACGATCTGTTTACAGGTCCACAACAAATTTCCATTGTTTCAGAAACGGTCAGATACAGCAAATGTCACTGCAAAAGGAAACATTCTGCCAACACCTCCAAAAACATTTGATCACGTTGCCACTGCTATTTCCTTTAGATACTCTCTTGGCCTAATTCCAACACCTCCAAAAGCATTTGATCACGTTGGCCATTGCTATTTCCTTTAGATACTCTCTTGGCCTGATTCCAACACCTCCAAAAGCATTTGATCACGTTGGCCATTGCTATTTCCTTTAGATACTCTCTTGGCCTAATTCCAACACCTCCAAAAACATTTGATCACGTTGCCACTGCTATTTCCTTTAGATACTCTCTTGGCCTAATTCCAACACCTCCAAAAACATTTGATCACGTTGCCACTGCTATTTCCTTTAGATACTCTCTTGGCCTAATTCCAACACCTCCAAAAACATTTGATCACGTTGCCACTGCTATTTCCTTTAGACACTCTCTTGGCCTAATTCCAACACGTCCAAAAACATTTGATCACGTTGGCCATTGCTATTTCCTTTAGATACTCTCTTGGCCTAATTCCAACACCTCAAAAAGCATTTGATCACGTTGGCCATTGCTATTTCCTTTAGATACTCTCTTGGCCTAATTCCAACACCTCCAAACGCATTTGATCACGTTGCCACTGCTATTTCCTTTAGATACTCTCTTGGCCTAATTCCAACACCTCCAAAAGCATTTGATCACGTTGGCCATTGCTATTTCCTTTAGATACTCTCTTGGCCTGATTCCAACACCTCCAAAAGCATTTGATCACGTTGGCCATTGCTATTTCCTTTAGATACTCTCTTGGCCTAATTCCAACACCTCCAAAAACATTTGATCACGTTGCCACTGCTATTTCCTTTAGATACTCTCTTGGCCTAATTCCAACACCTCCAAAAACATTTGATCACGTTGGCCATTGCTATTTCCTTTAGATACTCTCTTGGCCTAATTCCAACACCTCCAAAAACATTTGATCACGTTGCCACTGCTATTTCCTTTAGATACTCTCTTGGCCTAATTCCAACACCTCCAAAAACATTTGATCACATTGCCACTGCTATTTCCTTTAGATACTCTCTTGGCCTAATTCCAACACCTCCAAAAACATTTGATCACGTTGGCCATTGCTATTTCCTTTAGATACTCTCTTGGCCTAATTCCAATACGTCCAAAGTATGCAGCAAATAAGGGGGTTATTGTTACCATAAAAGGTTAATAATGGTCATTTTTTAGGCGGCGTTAAAATGCTCGTTCACACCTGCACAGTTTTACGATAGGTCTGATTTACCGTATAGCGGGAAGAGTGTATGTTTGGCATGCGCCAAGTTTAGAAATCACAATATTTTTGTAAAATGTACGCAACGGTTATAAATGTATCTCTGGGCCTCAGAGATACAGTATAGCCTAGCTAGCTGCTGTGCTGTTTGTGTTCTTGTCACTGTCCAGAGTCTAGCTCCTGTAGGTGATCAAATACAAAAGCACTGATATCCTCAAGCAAGGAGGACCATTTCTCCTGCTCCAAAACATTTCCAACATTGCACACTATACCACAATAATACCATCACAATCCTGTGAGGGGGAAAATAGAACTCCCTCTGTTGCACACATGTGAGGTACAAAAAAGCCAAAATCGGTGCAGCCCCGAGGTAGATACACACAGTGTTCTACCAGTCAGCTCATGTGCAGTGAGGAGTGGGGACTGTAGGCTACTCACCAGTGGGGGCATCATGCCTTTGCTGGACGGGGGGATCAGCACTCTCAGGTCTGGCTTGCGGTTGCCCATCCCCATGTTCCCTCCAGGGGGCGGTGGAGACTTGGTGGGCATGACTTTCCCCAGGCCGTTCCCGCTGGTTGCGCCCAGGAGTCCCGGAGAGCCCCTAGGGTTGACAAAGCCGTTCCCTGCAGAGAGAGACAGAGACAGAAGCAGTCATGGGACTGTGAGACACTACAACAACAGTCATCTGCCAAATCTCCAACGCACCATTTCAAAGCTGCATAGCTTGCCACGGCACGCAACGTTAAGTGTTCCCAACCCTCTGGGAAGTTTTAATAGTCTCAGATAATTATCCTGCACATTTACCAAAATAAAACGTCCATTTCAGAATTTATGAGCCTTTCATTCTTGCTGTGAGTGACGATATCAAAGTCAACTCCTTGTATCCTGGGATGAGGAGCAATTCCCTTAACAAATGTACTGTGACTGCTGTTTAAGATGGGAATAGCAATCCATTACAGTTGGGTAAAACTGTTTGCTAAGGATTGTTATGGTACTTTTTTGGTGTGACAACATGAGAATACTATGTCTTGCTACAGTGTGCAAGACTATCTATGTACTCATTGTACTGTATTCGTAGTACTATATACGTATGTGTGGACTGTCATTTCTTCGTTACTCTAATGGTAGATTTACAGAACACAGAGTCATAAGGCTGGTTTACCCCCCACCCAGAGTCACTTCCTGTGGCAACTGTTCTAAAACAAAGTGAAAGCAGGCACAGGGCATTGACACCATCTCAGAGCTGATCAGGAGAAGGACCAGTACAGTACATGTCGCACAATGCCTGGACTGGGGCTAAAGTGAGCTATATATGCTATGAAATCAATTACATGCTATGCTATCACAATCCTGTAGCCCACCCATTTTCACCTACCTCATTCCCATACTGTTTTTATACTGTTTTTTATTTATTTACTTTTCTGCTCTTTTGCACACCAATATCTCTACATGTACATGACCATCTGATCATTTATCACTCCAGTGTTAATCTGCAAAATTGTAATTATTCGCCTACCTCCTCATGCCTTTTGCACACATTGTATATAGACTGCCCATTTTTTCTACTGTGTTATTGACTTGTTAATTGTTTACTCCATGTGTAACTCTGTGTTGTCTGTTCACACTGCTATGCTTTATCTTGGCCAGGTCGCAGTTGCAAATGAGAACTTGTTCTCAACTAGCCTACCTGGTTAAATAAAGGTGAAATATATATATATTTTTTTAAATAAATTTAAAAAATGAAATCAATGTGAGAGTATTTGCAAATGCACTAGCAGTTTATATCTCTTTTTGATGCATTATTCAGCTATAACCATTCTGATGCATCAGAACATTGAAAAAATGGATATCAGAATCTGGAGAATAATGAGAAACAGAGGGATGAAAGAATCAATGCTATCTAGTATTTCATCAACAGATCAGTGTCACACTTCAACAAGTAACTGAGCACTCCATTGTGTTGTATAGAGCCCAGTGAAACACAAGCAGGCTGCAGGATAAGCAGGACCTAGTGACATAATGGAACAATCACCTCTCTAGCTACAGATAAGAACCCCCACAATACACGGCCAAATAAACAGTTATGAGACATACAATGGTATGTCACAGCTGAATCAACAGCATAGCTACTATCGTTCCCAGCACTCGCTTTCATCTTATACTGCAGTAAAAACTAAGGTGCACGCATATAATTAGCTATGTAAATTACCCAAACCCTACAAATAGGAGACACTGTTATTGCTTATATATTTTTTAATCCAATATTTTAACATAAATATAGGTTAATTGGAGGACGAGTACCATATGGGTCATCAACAGTTGCAAAGAAGGTATCTTCACTATCAAAAATGTGATAAATCTGTCTAAATTATAATTCTTTGTTTCTGAGAAAGATTTATTATTTTCTGATCAGACAAAACCCTGGTTGTGTATTTCCACACAGAGGTTTTTTCTCTCCTCTGCTCTACTCAGAAAAAGTTGTGGGGGTGGGTGGGCAAATCAAGCGAGGCAATATCTGGGCTGGTGTTTGGAGGGGGAGGGTCCTGACTGTAAAAGGTGCAGCAACACAGCTCTGATAATGATCCGAGGCCTATGGTATCATCACAGGGAATCAGTTCAAAATGAAAATCTGTTGTTTCACAAACGTGAATGTGTAGGCATTTCAGGCAGCAACTATGGCGTAATGGAGAAAAAACATGCTCCTTGAAGCTAGTTGAACATAGCCTACAGCCAGTTGTGCACAAAAGCAACATACAGAATTGTAAAGTACATTTGTGCAGAGCATAATGCCTGAAATTGCTGATTAGCAAAAGACTTAGACGTAATTGAAACCAGTATCCATTTAAAACAGTCACTAAAACGGGGCACCATTACAAGACAGAACAACTGTTTCTACCTTAAAGTACATTTTAAAACAAGAAAATGATCACATGCAGAGATCACATGATCACACAAGCCTTTTGGCAGAAACATCTTTGCAGATTTGTTTTTCTGTGTGTTATCTGAACCAGTGGTTCTTCTGCCATCAAATCATCAGTGAATGAACCTAGAACATGTAGAATGTTTAGTTTCTGTGTTTGGGTAAATAAATATACTCTTTGTTGTAAATAATTAACACCGCCCACCGTGGGAGCAGGATTACATAAGAGGCTGTATGTACCACTCAAACATTTCGTTTTCATCTGAACGTAAGATAAAATAAACTCTGTTGACTAAATTGTGCTTTCACTAGAATGCATTGAAGAGCAAGTGATGCAGAACTGACCAGACCTGACTGTCATTAGGCAAACACCAGAGGAACTCGAGTCTCAGTGAGGGAAGAGAATATGCATACATGAATGAGAAAAGATTAATGGATGTGAATCAAGAGCCTCTAATAGATTAAGTGGAAAAGAGAGCAAATTCTAATAATAGTGTCCATTAATGAGCCTGGATAGAAACTCTTTAGCGGGTGCTCTGGTATTGTTTTGGCTCAGGAAACCGAGAGCAGGGCCACAGTTTGTGAGACTGCAGTGCAGTCACACACTCACTAGTTGTTCCAAGAAATCCATATTCCACTTGGAGGGCCCCTTAGTATAAAAACAAATACAGTTTAGAAAGCTTTGTTAATGGACAAAACACACACTGGAAGTGGTAATCCACTGGGAACAACGGCTTCCACGGTTCTCAAGAAATAGAGGAGTAATATGTTCAGATAGACTCTTTTTGACACACAAACAGCCCTTGCAATCACTCTTTAAGAGCCTGTAACTCTCCAGTATTAATGAAGGAATCTGCACCGCTTGCAGGCATATTGCATAAGAGAGAGAAGAGTCACATCCCCTAACATTCTGACAAGCTCTCATTCTTAATGCTCAACAGAGTGAGAGAGAGAGCATGGAAAGAGTGAAACTGTGTGTGAAGCATCTCTCATGCATTGAGGAGTGTGACTGTATCACACAAAGAATTCCACATTGGATTGCTAATTAGGTGTAAAAAATGATATCACAGAGTTGCTTTAATTACATCCATATCATTTATGTTTGAGCAAAGCATAAGAAGTTCATAGCCTTCTCGTGAGCCAAGGTTTAGGTATTTGAACGAGAGCCAAAACAGATGGCTCATTTTAGACAGAACAATTGAAAAATAATTGCTATCAAAAACTGCTCTCTGAAAATACAGAATTAAAATACAGCTACAACAATTTGCCTGCAAAACCAGAATACTGCATGTGAATATTCTGACCCTCACTAGGCTTAAGTCATGATCACTTAGACCCCGACTACCATGTGGAGCCCACTGCTCTCCACTCTCCGTATTGATCCTGAATCATGTCTGCAGAGCACTGGGACTGAGCCACTGTGAGAACTCTCCACACTTAGAAAAAAGGGTTCCAAAAGGGTTATTTGGCTATCCCCATAGGAGAACCCTTATAACCCTCTGTAGAAAGGGCTCTACATGGAACCAAAAAGGGTTCTGACTGGAACCAAAAAGGGTGCTACATGGAAGCAAATGGGCCTTTCTACCTGGAACCAACAAGGTTCTTCAAAGGGTTCTCCAATAGGGACATTCAAATAACTATTTTAGGCGCCTTTTTTCCCTAAGACTGCAGGAAGAATAGTGGAGCCCTTCCCCCTTATTTAATCTTAAACACGGGCTTTTATGCAACTCATGTGCTAAATTAACATCACCCCTCTGCAGAGCCTCATTTACCCGAGGTGCCTGTAATGTTCTAGGAGTGAAATGACTGTATGAAAATCTAATTTCTGCTCAACGTAAGATGTGGTGTATTAACAGAAACACACTTTCATGTGTTAGTTTGTCAGCTGCCAAATCCTGTTATGATCTCAGATTGAAACCAGACTCATGTTCATTCTTAATGAACGCATATAGTCAACTCATATCACATGTGGTAAAGACCTCCTTCACACTGCTGCAGAAAGGAAACTACGAAAACGGCTCCGAAAAGATTTCAAGCTACAGTTCATATGCTTCCACAGTGTGGAGGGGAGAAAAGCTAAGGTGCATTGACATGCCATGTCCTGTCCATGGACAAAATGATTCATTTGCACTTTGCCGCTGTACGTCAATATGAAGAAAGAGTTTTCTTTCTGAGGACAAGTGCTGGCATATCAGATGAGATTAGGGTTTGGATCAGTGCCACCATTCCCTAGGCTTAATCAGCGATCCGGAGCATTTCCCAGGACACTCTCCGTGCTTGTAAGCCCCTCTTAGTGGCGATATCAAGCCACACCACCGGAGGAGAAAAGAGAGTGAGCAACAAGACAGAACTGGTGCAAAAGGACTCTCCTCTCCCAATAGCTGCTGCTTGTGAAAAATCAGAGCTATGTAAGGAATGGCCATCTGACAGCAGCACCGGAGAGAGAGAGGTTTCTCTTCCAAGCAGTCTGTGTCTGCTGTTCTACCCAGTTTGGTACAAACAACAGCTGCAGTCTCCTGCCAGTGTGCCAACGGCTGACACCCCTCCCTTGGCATGGGGGCGGCACAGCACCCCACAACCTTACCGCTTACCCAGCACAGGGACAGGGCTCCGTGCACTGCCAAAGACCAAATACAGACAGACCAAATATTTCACTCAGCCCTGACTGAGAGCATCGAATCACCTCACCAACCACAGACTCAAACTTATACCCAGTATATCTATGCTCACGAAGCAGGACATAATTAAATGCATAATCTATAGCTTTAAATATAGCATCTGTTAATTGCATAATGTATTTTCACTACTATCATAATACGGTATCATATGAGACACAGTGGCCTGTCTGGTAGGTAGAGGGTTAACGTCCACCTGCCTCTGCCTCTCACACAGCACATAGCAGCCATGACAGGCTGTCCGGTCATTGTGTACAGAGGACTTAGAGGGGTGTCATGGCCGGAATACCTCCAGGGTTCTGCTGGCCTAGGCATCTTGCAGGCTCTCTCCAGCCTTATAAGGGCTACCATGGTACTGGGAAAAACAGATGCACCTGTCAATAGAGGGAAGGAAACTAGAGGGAGGGTCGGATGGAGGTGTCAGTCTTAAAGGAAACACTGTGTTTATTTACCTTCCAAAGAGAATCTGCCGCCTGAACCCTACCTTTTAATATGTTAACCCTTTCAGGCACAAACAAGTTCACAATGAAAGGATAGTCCTAATAAAATATATAGTGACTGTTGTCATCCATAAACCCCAAACAAAACTTGTACCACAAACATGTTTGGAGCGACACAAAGTGAGCAGCCGATTGAGAACAAGAGGCATTCTTGATCTGTTACTATTCAGGAGGAACAGATGGACGTGTGACCTTCCTGGTGTCCTTGGTGGTTTGATTGTGTGTCACCATAGCGGTTGGCCAGACATTAGCAGCTGCTGCCATTTTCCTCTGTTACTGTACTCAACCATATACGCCTCTTCTTTGGAACACATTGGCAAAAAAGATCTGTCCCTTTGGACTGACTCTTGGAGCTTTGGATGCAATCACTTCACCAACCTGTCTAGCTGCAGTCTGAATAATATACTGAACATACAGCATCTCTGTCAGGGTTCTGAGGACAGAACATGCTGACACTCAGCTTGGCTGTCTTGCTATACAGTAAGGACAGTGTACCATCACTCTAACATGTACAGTGGGGCCAAAAAGTATTTAGTCAGCCACCAATTGTGCAAGTTCTCCCACTTAAAAAGATGAGAGGCCTGTAATTTTCATCATAGGTACACTTCAACTATGACAGACAAAATTAGAAAAAGAAATCCAGAAAATCACATTGTAGGATTTTTTATGAATTTATTTGCAAATGATGGTGGAAAATAAGTATTTGGTCAATAACAAAAGTTTATCAATACTTTGTTATATACCCTTTGTTGGCAATGACAGAGGTCAAACGTTTTCTGTAAGTCTTCACAAGGTTTTTACACACTGTTGCTGGTATTTTGGCCCATTCCTCCATGCAGATCTCCTCTAGAGCAGTGATGTTTTGGGGCTGTTGCTGGGCAACACGGACTTTCAACTCCCTCCAAAGATTTTCTATGGGGTTGAGATCTGGAGACTGGCTAGGCCACTCCAGGTCCTTGAAATGCTTCTTACGAAGTCACTCCTTCGTTGCCCGGGCGGTATGTTTGGGATCATTGTCATGCTGAAAGACCCAGCCACGTTTCATCTTCAATGCCCTTGCTGATGGTAGGCTTTGTTACTTTGGTCCCAGCTCTCTGCAGGTCATTGACTAGGTCCCCCCGTGTGGTTCTGGGATTTTTGCTTACCGTTCTTGTGATCATTTTGACCCCACGGGGTGAGATCTTGCGTGGAGCCCCAGACCGAGGGAGATTATCAGTGGTCTTGTATGTCTTCCATTTCCTAATAATTGCTCCCACAGTTGATTTCTTCAAACCAAGCTGCTTACCTATTGCATATTCAGTCTTCCCAGCCTGGTGCAGGTCTACAATTTTGTTTCTGGTGTCCTTTGACAGCTCTTTGGTCTTGGCCATAGTGGAGTTTGGAGTGTGACTGTTTGAGGTTGTAGACAGGTGTCTTTTATACTGATAACAAGTTCAAACAGGTGCTATTAATACAGGAAACGAGTAGAGGACAGAGGAGCCTCTTAAAGAAGAAGTTACAGGTCTGTGAGAGCCAGAAATCTTGCTTATTTGTAGGTGACCAAATACTTATTCTCCACCATAATTTGCCAATAAATTCATAAAAAATCCTACAATGTGATTTTCCGGATTTTTTCCCTCATTTTGTCTGTCATAGTTGAAGTGTACCTATGATGACAATTACAGGCCTCTCTCATCTTTTTAAGTGGGAGAACTTGCACAATTGGTGGCTGACTAAATACTTTATTGCCCCACTGTATATGAAGACCATGTTAACTTACTGCCTTCAATGTTCCCAATACTCATAGATAGACAACAAATACAGTCCTCTCGCATGCAATAAATGACCAAGAACCTGACAAAAGCCGTCGATGTCGCAGGCCATGTCGCAGGCACATGTACATGTATACAGACAGTGAGGTGAGGGCCTTTTGGGCAGAGACACAGACAGTGAGGTGAGGGCCTATTGGGCAGAGACACAGACAGTGAGGTGAGGGCCTATTGGGCAGAGCCACAGACAGTGAGGTGAGGGCCTATTGGGCAGAGCCACAGAGACCTAATGAGTTCCTCCTGGAGGACTTACTGTACCCGCTGGGCTGGGGCTCACGCCACGCTGGCACTGCCAGGTCTGTCCTACCCAGCATGCCACCTAATGAGATGCACAAAATGATATTATTAACCTCTTGAACCTCTGGGGGCAGTATTTCATTTTTGGATGAAAAACGTTCCCGTTTTAAACAAGATATTTTGTCACGAAAAGATGCTCGACTATGCATGGAATTGACAGCTTTGGAAAGAAAAAACTCTTGACGTTTCCAAAACTGCAAAGATATTATCTGTGAGTGCCCCAGAACTAATGCTACAGGCGAAACCAAGATGAAATTTCATACAGGCAATGGTCCAGATTGTGAATGCCCTGTGTTCCAATGTCTACTTATATGGCTGTGAATGCACCAGGAATGAGCCTGCACTTTCTGTCGTTTCCCCAAGGTGTCTGCAGCATTGTGACGTATTTGTAGGCATATCATTGGAAGATTGACCATAAGAGACTACATTTACCAGGTGTCTGCCCGGTGTCCTCCGTCGAAATTATTGCGTAATCTCCAGGTCCATGCGCGTTCCATTTTCTTCAGAAGAGAAACCAAACTGCCACAAATGATTTATCGTCGATAGATATGTGAAAAACACCTTGAGGATTGATTCTAAACAACGTTTGCCATGTTTCTGTCGATATTATGGAGTTAATTTGGAAAAGAGTTTGCGTTGTAATGACTTAATTTTCGTTTTTTTTCTTACCCAAACGTGATGAACAAAACGGAGCGATTTGTCCTACACAAATAATATTTTTGGAAAAACTGAACATTTGCTATCTAACTGAGAGTCTCCTCATTGAAAACATCTGAAGTTCTTCAAAGGTAAATTATTTTATTTGAATGCTTTTCTTGTTTTTGTGAAAATGTTGCATGCTGAATGCTAGGCTTAATGCTATGCTAGGCTATCAATACTCTTACACAAATGCTTGTTTAGCTATGGTTCAAAAGCATATTTTGAAAATCTGAGATGACAGTGTTGTTAACAAAAGGCTAAGCTTGAGAGCAAATATATTTATTTCATTTCATTTGCGATTTTCATGAATAGTTAACGTTGCGTTATGGTAATGAGCTTGAGGCTATGATTACGCTCCCAGATACAGGTTTTTTTCTTAGCCAAACGTGATGAACAAAACGGAGCGATTTCTCCTACACAAATAATATTTTTGGAAAAACTGAACATTTGCTATCTAACTGAGAGTCTCCTCATTGAAAACATCCGAAGTTCTTCAAAGGTAAATTATTTTATTTGAATGCTTTTCTTGTTTTTGTGAAAATGTTGCCTGCTGAATGTTAGGTTTAATGCTATGCTAGCTATCAATACTCTTACACAAATGCTTGTGTAGCTATGGTTGAAAAGCATTTTTTGAAAATCTGAGATGACAGTGTTGTTAACAAAAGGCTAAGCTTGTAAGCCAATATATTTATTTCATTTCATTTGCGATTTTCATGAATAGTTAATGTTGCGTTATGGTAATGAGCTTGAGGCTATAATTACGCTCCCGGTTACGGGATTGCTCGTCGCAACAGGTTAACCATCTGTATCCTTCAGCTGGGAGCCACAGGGATCAGGGAAGAGCTGCACTCAATCCCTCCAAAGAGGCTGGGGTCATTCTCTCAGTTATCCACTGCCGTAGAGCATAATATGAGGTGTCTGGAAATGTTTAGGATTTAATAGTGGAATGCATGGAAACAACATGCAACACCATACAACTTCCATCACTTCTACCACTACTGGGAGCTATCAGTGAGAGGGAATGCATTCTCTCTGGTTCTATGGTGAGTGGGCCATTGGCCCTGTCCTTACTTTGTGCAGTCATCCAAGTCAAAGTTGTCAAGGAATGGCCCTAAATCAAAGTGTTTTCTTTAAGGCAACTATACCAGTATTCCATAGTTTGTAAAAGGGACATGTTCAGTTCCACACTTTAGTATTCTGACCACAACACCACCAGCCAGTAGCCTTGCTTTTGTTTACATATTATGGTAATAACCTAGTACAAGGAACTGAACAACAAAATATTATTTACCTGTGAATCTACCCACTGAATAGGTATACAGCAGTACTGTATGTGTTTGGGTACAGTAGGTACTTTACAGGCACAGTGCAGATGAATTCAGCTGTAAACTGGGTGAATGAGATGGCAGTAAGGCTAAAGACTGCCCTGCTGTTTCAGTGGCTCCCCAGAGAATAGAGAAATTGTATTTTACCCAGCTAGGTGGTCATGCTGCAGTTGTGGTTACCACTTTTCATGTGACTGAAATGAATACAAAAGCCACACATTACTTATTTCCAATGCAGATGGACTTCAAGCATAGTGCTATTTTTACCATATAGAACTCTGCATCCTGATGAGGCATGGACTGGCTGAATGCACAGGCCCCTCCGCACAACACAGAGGATGTAGCTATTGTGTCAAAACATTACCAGTTCATCCCACTTCCTGTGAGCAATACAAGTCTTAAAAAGGTGTCAAACATGAGTCATAATGCAGCCATTACTATAAACAGGAGCGGTAAACAAGTGGTAACATGAGCTCACTGACACCACTGGACATTTGCTTGAGTCATGAAAGATCCCTTCAAATAAGTGGGACTTTTTTTCATAAACTAGATGCAAATAGGCCCATTGCAAACATATCACATATCAGGCAAATATGGAGAAAGTTATATCTGGAAGAGCAAGAGTGAAACTGGTGGATAAAGATCTGAATCTTTACCACCATGGATGTAGAGTCAGTTGTAGTGAGAGAGAGAAAAACAGTGAAATGTAACAGTACTGACCTGCATTGCCTTGACTAGGGGGCCTCTGCTGGCCCCCACTGGAGCCCACATTCCTGTGTAAGGAGGCCTGAGCGGGAGAGAGCATCCCACTGTCGCTCAGAGAGGCTGCTGCCTGGGCCTGGCTGCTCATGGAGCCTCCTGGGTTGTAGGACATGGTGTTCTGGTTGGAGACTGGCACTGCCACATGCATGGAGAAGTTCTGCTGGGGCAGCGCTGTGGGCTACAGGAGGGAAACACACAGACATGGGGAGAATCAAAGACCTGGCACTGGGCTGAGGGTCACAGGGGGAAGGAGACTGCAGAGATGGCATCTGTGATGGTGCCACATCAATCATATCGGTAGGTTAACAGAGCAGTCCTATTAACGGATGGAAAATCAACTGCAGCTGGCAAGTTGTTCATGTTCCTAATCCAGGTTGCTTATTATACAAGTGTATCTTACACTCTTACACATTCACTTCCATTAACATCGTATTTAGTCTGAATGGCCAAGAAATGACCACAAATAAATATACCCTTGGTTTGTAATGGGATTAAATAATAACTGTCTTGAATATGCTTTAAAGTGGAATCTGAAAAATTGCTGTACTACATATGATGCTGTCATAAACTTGTATAATATATTTATAAATAATATTGCAAAAAATGTATAAATTAACACTATGTTATTGTAAATGCAGAAAACAATCATTTTGCTATAGAAAATCATTACACATCACTGAAAACATGACATATTCCAAAACATGCCCATTAGCAGTGTACGAGGTGTTCAGTCTTGCACTGTAATAGTCAGCACTGCAAAACAACGTTTTCTCTTTTAACCAGGATGGTGTAATTGTGTCATTTCCAACAATGTGAAAGCATTTTGGATAAAAACGTATAGTAAGAATGATGAGTTATAATCACGTGACGTTAATATTACTCTCCTCCATGTCTGTGCAGTGCTAACTATCCACAGTGTGTGAGAGTGACTGTTGACAGTGAGACCACTCCATTCAGCATAGTCCAGTGAGGCAGTCAGTTAGTGCTATTATTAGTGTGTTAATTGCAAACAGTGGTGCCCTCCATGTCAGAATTAAAGAAAACAACAGTTGAAGCACTATACTTTATGCAGGATTCTATGATTGCCACCCGCAATAAGATCACTCTTGTCTCAAGGTAAAGCTCTGTGTAATGGTAGTAGCTTGATGAAGGACTGGAAAATACACAGTGATAGTCCACTGATGTTGTACTTTAGGAGGACTGTACACTTTAAAAAAGATCTCCACTTTGCTCATTTTACGGTCTCTCCTAGTGGGGCGTCCTCCATTCACTTTGGAAAATCATACACTTAGAAAAAAGATGCCTTCTAGAAACTAAAATGGTTATTCAGCTGTCCCCATAGGAGAACCCTTTGAAGAACCCTTTTTGGTTCCAGGTAGAACCCTTTTGGGTTCCATGAAGAACCCTTTCCACAGAGTGTTCTACGTGGAGCCCAAAAGGGTTCTTCAAAGCGTTCTCCTATGGGGACAGCCAAAGAAGATTTTTAGGTTCTAGATAGCACCTTTTTTTTTGTATGATTTGCCCAGGTGAATGGAGGATGCCCCACGAGGAGATGGGGAACCAGGAAAGACCATACAATGAGCAAAGGGGAGATAAACATTATTTTATTTCCCCAGTCACATGATCTGGCCACTGTGGGACTAAAAGAGATTCAATTTTCACATTTGCTTGGGGGTGACAATTGAGTTTTGGGAAAAAAACACATCAATCACTAAAGCTAGAGAACAAGTCAATATTTAAGCCAGAATGGGAATATTATTTTTTTCCAGGGGGAAATGTACATTGATAATAAAGAAGCTTCTCCTCTGGAATAAAGAAAATGCACTATCCTTTTCATATAGTTTTCAAATGTTTCAAATAATGTGAAGAAACGTGATAATTCCAAAAGATCTTTGAAAAGGTTAAACCTATCAACAACAATGTGATCTTATCAGGCTGTGCCAAAAAATAAGTTGCAGTACAAATAAACAAAATTAAACAATTACACTTCCAATGAACGGAAAAAAGGTTATGCTTGAATAGTCCATGTTTGCTTATAGTAGTTGACAGAGGTTGCAGGGTGGGATAATGAACAAATAAGAACCAAAAGGTCAAAATCCTTTGTGCCACAAAGCCAAGCAGCAAGAACATTGCATTTACTTACGATTTTATGATTTCTCATCATATTATCAAACTCCTCATTAATTTTTTTATACTTTTCTTCTGTGTGAGGGGTGAGGACATATGAGGCATCAGGGTCCGGGCTATCACAGCCTCTGTGTTCTTTCTTGTTTAGCGCCTGTAGTGAACATCAACATAAAAACAGGAATCAACACAAAATGGCAGGAGAGGGAGGAAGTACTTACACCACAGCGCTTGTACATTAAATCACTCTCTTCGCTTAGTTTGCCGAAACGGTCGTCCATGAGGGGGCTGTGCCCAAAACAGTCATCTGGATCAGGACTGGCACACAGGTCATTATGGCCTTTGTTTCTTAATTTCTGAAATAAAATTGCACAATTCACACACAATGTATACTGTAGGAAACTCAGTCTACTACCACATGACTCTCTGTCTAGCTAGGTTAAAATACATCCCCTACAAACCTGTTCCCAGAACAAAACATGAACATTGTCAAAAATATAAACATATAAGGCATCATTCATGTCAAGACGCAAATTAATTTAATAATTTAATAATTCACAATGCAACCATTATAATAAACCTGCCCTAGCATGTACATTTATAAATAATAAATAAATAATAAAACATATCTTGAATTCATTTCTTATTTTTTGGCCTGCCAGTGTGCTGGTGTGAGCTGTAAACGTTACAGGTACTCTACTCCTATGCAATGGTTGACAATGACAGAGAAATTGAAATATCACTCCTTATCCTTTCATCATTTAGAGATCTTCAGCATGGGAGAAACTAAATATTTATCTGTCTCTTGTCTCTGACCCTTTCTCTGCCCTCTCTCATTGTCTCTCTTGCCCCTCCCCCTTTCTCTCTCCTCTATCTCCCTCCCTCTCTCTCGCTGCATGTGTGTGTTTCAATACATATTTCATTATCTCTCAGTTATCATAAGCCACCCAGCTGGAAGACACCCCGGTATAAGAGGATCCCACAGAGCAGCAGTTCAAACCGTTGCAGACTTTAATTCTGCATGGTTGCCACTCGCAGGATCTTATCAATGTTAAGTAATGTAGCAAATAAAATAGTTTATTATATGTGGTCAAAGACGCTTATTAGAGCATGAAATGGAGCGATTATTGTAAGAGGAACGAGCACACAGTATGGTGTGTTGTGATATAGAAGTCCAATGAGATTTGTTTTACATCTTAAAAGAATCCCACACTATAAAACAAAGGTTTGTGGTAACTTTCTATCAGAGGAGTGGTTCTCTTGTCTTCGTTAAGAGTCTGAATGACGGTGCTTACATGAGCCGATGACAGCATGTGATATCAAGCCAGTCAGAGCAAATCAAGCTTAATTTATATGTGTGTTGTTCAGGTTCCCCTAGCACGCTGGTGCAGGTCCAGAGCTGTGACCTCCCCTGTCTCTGGGCTGCGTCTGAGCCAGATATCTACAGCAAGGCCACTGACTCCTCTGGATGGAGAGGTCACAGCGAGAGGGAATGTAGTTGGGCCCAAAGACACTAATGAGCCCTTAGTCTCCGTCTCCATCACCCTGGAGGTGCTGGAGGTAACGCACTGGCTGCTGTGTGTGCGTGTGTGTTCATGGTTGTTGCAGCAGCAGCTGGCGTCTGCTGACAGCTCTCTGACAGTACAGTGGTGTCTCGACTGATCTCTATCTAACAACGTGTCTTACCCAACCCTGCTTACAGTCGCTACCAACACGCTGACGAGCTCTGTATGACACATTACTGTTGGATTTCCTAGGCTTGAAATGGTGTGAAACATAACTTGGTTACAATGTACCTGTCTACCAAGGCTCAGTTGATCCCAGCAAATTGACCAGTACTGAATCAAATGACCCTCTACTCTAGTTTAGGCACATGATGAAATGGTGTAGAATATAAAAGCTTAAGCAGGAGAACTGAAAAGTACCTAAATCTCATCAGTCATATCTGTCTGACAGTGTTGCTGAGGAGAGAGAGAAAGTCTCATGAGTAATGAATGATCAAAGCCGGCCCTAGCCTTTTGGGGGCCCTAGGCAATTATTTTAGTGGCCCCCGTTTTGAATGTCAAATAGGAAAAAAATATATTTCAGAGTTAATTTCCTGCAATTCTACACATTTAGCCATGACTTATGCCATGTTAATACGATATCTGAGTGAGATTGACTAATAAACTCATTGGGGGCTCCCTGTAGGTCAGGGCCCCTGGGCAAGTGCCCTTCGTGCCCGGTCGATAATTTGACCATGATTACTACAAGTTTAGATAGCTGGCTAGAGTAACTTAACAATCTAAAAGAAAATGCTGACATGCATTAATTGAGTGACTGTCAGTGACTGACATAACATGAGAAAAACTGCTGATGCACAATCAAATGTCGAAATTGCACCTTGTGTAATCTACTATTCTAACTCTCAACAGTTGAGACCCCAACTGAGTTACCCTATAGGCCGGGGGCCCTAAGCAACCGCTTATGTCGCTTATCCCTAGAGCCGGCCCTGAGAATGATACACAACATGTGTAAATGTGCAGTTAGATGCACTTGTGTTTGGTGTGGTACAGAGCAGGGGCATTCTTCTCAACAAAAAAACCCCACCTTCCTGTTTACTAAGGCTGTTCTTTAGTTAGGCTCCCGTAAAGGCTGTGTTTACTACGGAAACTATGCACTTTCTCCACCAGACTGCCACAGATCTGATCGGGACCTGCAAATTAAAGTCCCGACCTGCTCATTATGGGAATAGCTGGTTTGGGCTGGTCGGCCATATGGCTGTGTGAGATGGGCAGGGCAGCAGGCAGCACTTCCACAACAAGCCTCCAACCAGCCGCACCCCTCTGGCCCTTGGCCGTGATCACTCAGAGAGGGGCCAGTGGAAACATCCAGTGCCAGGGACACTCAGCATTCAGAACAAACCATGGAACATGTTGCACTGAGACTAAACAACACAGAGCCTAACAACGAGTGCTCATATCTAGGTCATTGTCCATAAGAGATGGATTCATAGGTGAAAATTGATCACTCTGATTAGAGATGTCCTGAAATGCAACATCACTTAAAATGAGGACAATAATCATGCACGCCTAAGAAAGAGTGAATATTTCCTCTGAGGTGCTCCTAGCTGAGCATGCTCAAGAGTGAAGGTCTGGGACAGCATGGCCGTTATTCCTCCTTAAATGACTTGGCATGTTTCTGGTGTCCCACAGACGCTGCCCGCAGCTCCCAGTAAATGGATCACTAAATCAGCACATGGCCAAACAGGTGTCTCTCTACCAAACACCTGTCAGGCCCTGGTTCCCCGGCCCAGCCAATCACAAACAGTCTCACACCGACATGGCCTTAGAAGGGGCCACATGGAACCCTGAAGGCCATCAAACCTTCCCCCAGCCAAGTATTGGTAAAGCAATTCAAATCTTACACAAAACCTAGAAAACAAAACCAACCAACTCTGAACGCATTGGGTACAGATGTCATTTCAATGTATAGTTTTGATTTACATTTGGTTGAGTTGTCAACTAACGTAAAATCAACAAAACATTTCACCATGTCACTGCATTTAGGATAAGAGTTGGGTCGAAAAAAACATGAAATGATCTTATGTTGATTCAATGTCACAATTCTTTTTTGTTGTTGAAATGACATGGAAACAGCGTTGATTCAAACAGTTTTTGCCCCATGGGAAGTATGGTAAACAAAATCCAAAATAAAACAAGCGTCCCTTCTATTGCTTTTCAAATTCTAGCTCTGAAACAAATTTTCAAAAGTCATGTCAAGCTGTGTGGTTTTATGCTTATTAAGAAAGAAAAGTTGGAGGGGTATGAATACAGTTGAACAGAGAGATTTTCAACAACAACATTTATAATGGAGGTTGGGTGGGGGTGGTGGGTCTGTCTGTGTACGGGGCTGCAGTCAGAGAGTAGTGACGAGTGAACTTGTGTAATCTGTTCACAAGGCCCGTGGAGGCTCATAAAGTTCAGTGGGAACCAGGCCAGCAGCTATTTTCTCACAGCTATCCAGACCTGGATTGATAGAAATGTGTCTCTATACACCAAACATGTTAGTCGGGGATTCTGACATCAAACCAGCTGGACATCATAGTGAGTGTGTGAATTTAGCAGTAAGAGAACAGGCTTTCTGCTTTTCAGGCCTTGAAATGTGTCTCTCCATTCTCAGTATTGTATGCCAAACCGACATACTGACAATAACATCTAGTGTACCTGTATCACTCATCTCCTCCATAGTGACAATAATTGTTCATTTAGCTGAAACTCACAAACATACACAGGAGTATTTGGAGTTTTTGGAGCAGTGTGTTAAATGTACTGTCAATTGTACTCTTTAAAAATCTTTATATTTTTTACATTACATTTCACCCAGCATAGAGTATAGTGTTCTATAAAGATCCGCGTTTATGTCACATAAAATAAACATGAATGTAACACTCAAAAGACTGACAGGGTATTTTTTTTTATTTATATTTTTTTTTATAATTGGCTGAGTTTAACGCCAACCGCAGAGTTTATATCATAGCCCCATACACATTCAAAACTGAGGCCACCATCATTTCAGGAGTTAAAAATAAAGTGGAGCTGAGGCTGTTTGTGAAGCTGTTGCGTAAGCCACCTACATTCCCTGTTCCTTGTGAAGCTCTTTCACTGAAACAGTCTGCCTTGGATAGAACACCATTACACTCCAATGCCCCCCACTTGTGTCAAGAGCTTTTTAGATTTCACTTATTCATGTACTGTACCTGAATAAAAGGGAGGTTGGAAGTAGACAGTGAATGCCGCTATAAAAGCCAAACTTCTCAAATGTGGTGAGAAGGCAGGTAGAGGCTGTCTTCCAGTGTGCAAAGGTAGAACATACAGAACATACACCAAGATCATACTTTAAGAGCCATTATTATTGTTTATAGTCTATACAAAGTATGTATAGTTGAACTATTTCTGCTTCTGTAGCGTTCATCCCCACCCTGCTCATTCTGCACTGTTGTGAATGAGCTTGTTGTGCCTGTTGCCGCACTAAGCAAGGTAGCATGCTAATCCTCATGACATCACCATTGTGTCCAGTCCGTTCCATCTAATGTGCTTATCAAAAGGGCCTCTTTGAGTGTGAAGGCAGTTGAGAATCAGCATGGGGAGGCGGCTGATAGCAAGGCTTTCATCTGCTCACAAATATATTTCTCTTATATAACATCTTAAGAGACAAGTCTTTCAGTGTGAGTATGCTCCCATTTTTCCTTTGGTGCTGTAGATTTCACTTGAGGGGGGGAAAGGAACTGTTGGTTGTTCTCGTTTGCACTCTATCTAGTGGCTGTATGTATTGTATGCCATTACCAAGGGCCCTAAAAGCTTTTCCTGTCTACTCCCTGGTACTGGTCATGTTACTGGTATGGGAGTAGGGAAGTAGGGAGGGCTAGATAAGGAGAGTGGTTTTGATTCCCAGACATATCTGGTTCAATCTCATGACCATTCCACATCATCAGTGATCTAAGTGATATGACCTCTCTGTCAGACCATTGTCTGACTCCTCAAATCAGAGGAACTACAGCAGCAGGGCCTCCTTCTCAGTTGGATGGGACGGACTGCATTTTGTTTGGTTATTATTATCGGTCTGCAGCTGTTTGGGAAACAATATACAGTCTGTAATCCAATCCCCTCCAAAAACAGGACAATGGCGAGACAACAGTTAGTTCCAAGCTAACACACCAAAAAGACTAACACATGCAAACATATAAAAGTAGAGTGAGCCTAACTGAGCAGTGGTCTGCGTGTGTCTAAAGGACAGACAGGGAGGAGAAAGCCTCCGTCTCAGCTCAATATACAATACTGTGGTTGACCGGCTAGATTATCACTTTGATAAATATAGCCGCTATATTATTGAATAAGAATCCATTGCACTGCAGCGAGCAATACTTTTCCCTCAGAGAGACAGCTGCTCAGAGACTGTTGATTGATGGACGCGACAAAGATATTAGTTGCCACAGTCAAAGAGAACACACTTTCAATCAGCGGCTTGGATATTTTCAGAAAATTTTGCCAACTGGGAATTGAAGTCCAAATTGAGGATAAAGGCATCTCAAAGTCATCATTATCTACATCTTTAAAAGATTGGGAACAAATGAGACGAACACGCTCCATTACATCCAACTAGCTCTAGACATCTATAGAGCACCATGTCGGTATATTTGAGATGAAAATAGATTACATTCAACATAAAAAGGTGTAAAAAGGTATACAATTTAAGTAAATAACCATTCACTAAGTTCACAACCTTCCCTCCCGACCTCCCTCACTGTCTCCCTCTCTCTCTCTCTCCCTGTCTCTCTCCCTGTCTTTCTCCCTGTCTCTCTCCCTGTCTTTCTCCCTGTCTCCCTCCCCGTCCCTCTCTCTGTCTCTCCCTCCCTGTCTCTCTCTCTCTGTCTCTCTCTCTGTCTCTCTCTTTGTCTCTCTCTTTGTCTCTCTCTGTCTCTCTCTTTGTCTCTCTCTCTGTCTCTCTCCCTGTCTCTCTCTCTCTGTCTCTCTCTCTGTCTCTTTGTCTCTCTCTCTGTCTCTCTCCCTGTCTCTCTCTCCCTGTCTCTCTCTCCGCCTCACCCTCCCTGTCTCTTTCCCTGTCTGTCTCTCTGTCTCTCTCTGTCTCTCTCTCTCTCCCCATCTCTTCCTCCCTGTACCCCCAGAGTGGATCATTAGCTGTCAGAGCCCTTGAAACCGTACCCCCGCCCTCAACTCCCATTCCTGCTCGCTTCTAAAATATTCATAAGGACAATTAGGAGTTCCGATAAGGCGGGTGTGGAGGGCTGGTGTGGGCACGGAGGGCTGGGGGCGCACAGCGGAGGGAAAGGGCAGGATGTACCAGCAGGACGTCTGTTCTGCAACACTCTATACCCAGACCACAGACCTGGCCTCATCAATCAGCAGCCCTCCCTGACACCCCCTCCTCACTCAGGCAGGCTAGTCGGGGAGGGTGGCATGATGCCAGCTAACCCCCTCCTCCTTCCAAGTAACTCTGCTCTGCCCTCGCCCCTGGGCAGAGGGGAGGGGTGGGGCGTCTCACACTACCCATTGGGGTGGGCTCGTGGTTGTTCCTCTGTCCATTCTGGTCACTGTGGTCTCTCATGTCAGCTCTGCACTACACAGCGGGCACCAAGGCGCTCTAATGGTGGCATGTCTGTCATTAAAGTAGTTCAAACCAAATTAGGGCAGCTCATGTCTGACCTATTTTACATATTCTGACGTTTATGACGTGTCTGTTAAGGTTGTCAATCTGGCTGTTCCTATATGAACCTGAAAGAATAATGAAGTGGTTATTCTCTGAACATTGTGTTGCATGTTGCCACTGAGCTGCATGTAATGAATTCTTTTCATTACAAGTTAGGCCTTGCTTTACAAAGAGTTTTACCATACGCCATAGTAGGCCTGTGCCAGTTAATCAGTGCCATATGCCTCTAGAAACTAAAGAATACATCACTTAAGACATTTTAATAAAGTAAAACACAAAGGAATCATATATCATGGCAATGTTGAAATCATTCAAGTGTTTATGGGATGATGTCAGCTAAATGTAATCCACAAACATTTGCCAGAACAATGAGGTAGAGAGCAAAGAATTGTATTAGTAAAGGTCTTCATTCCTGGTGTTACAGTTATTACATTCAATCATGTATTTGAGTGTTGGAGATGCTTTCTCCCTCACGATCTCAAGTTGAATGAATAGGATCATAGAAATATTCCATTAGCCACGGTTTGATGTCTAGGGATGAGCTCTGGTGTTAGCATTAGCAAAGGGCTGGGGGTGAGCTCTGGTGTTAGCATTAGCAAAGGGCTAGGGATGAGCTCTGGTGTTAGCATTAACAAAGGGCTGGGGGTGAGCTCTGGTGTTAGCATTAGCAAAGGGCTAGGGATGAGCTCTGGTGTTAGCATTAGCAAAGGGCTGGGGGTGAGCTCTGGTGTTAGCATTAGCAAAGGGCTAGGGATGAGCTCTGGTGTTAGCATTAGCAAAGGGCTGGGGGTGAGCTCTGGTGTTAGCATTAGCAAAGGGCTAGGGATGAGCTCTGGTGTTAGCATTAGCAAAGGGCTGGGGGTGAGCTCTAGTGTTAGCATTAGCAAAGGGCTAGGGATGAGCTCTGGTGTTAGCATTAGCAAAGGGCTGGGGGTGAGCTCTGGTGTTAGCATTAGCAAATGGCTGGGGGTGAGACTTGTTAGAATGCAATGCAACGTATTATGCATTGTTTTATACTGAACAAAAATATAAAACGGAAAAGGGAAATTGTTGATCCCATGTTTCATGAGCTGAAAAGAAAATCCCCAAAATGTTCTATACGCACAAAAAGCTTATTTCTCTCACAGATTTGTTTACATCCCTGTTAGTGAGCATTTCCTTTGCCAATATAATCCATCCACCTGACTGGTGTGGCATATCAAGAAGCTGACTAAACAGCATGATCATTACACATGTGCACCTTGTACTCGGGACAATAAAACGACACTCTATAATGTGCAGTTTTGTCACACAACACAATGCCACAGATGTCTCAAGTTTTGAGGGAGCATGCATTTGGCATGATGACTGCAGGAATGTCCACCAGAGTTGTTGTCAGAGAATTTAATGTTTATTTCTCTACCATAAGCTGACTCCAATGTTGTTTTAGAGAATTTGGCCGTACGTCCAACCGGCCTCACAACCACAGACCACGTGTAACCACGCCACCCCAGGACCTCAACATCTGACTTCTTCACCTGCGGGATCTGAGGAGTATTTCTGTCTGTAATAAAGACCTTTTGTTGGGAAAAGCTCATTCTGACTGGCTGGGCTCGGCTCCCAAGTGGATAGGCCTATTTCCTCCCAGGCCCAACCGTGGCTACGCCGTTGCCCAGTCATGTGAAATCCATAGATTAGGACCTCATTTATTTAGATTGACTATTTTCTTTATATGAACTGTAAAATCTTTGAAATGGTTGTGTGTTGTATTTATAGTTTTGTTCAGTGTATGTGTAATAATTAGGTTGAACACTCATGTTGTCATTTTCTATGTTCCTTTTCCTGACAGAAAGTGTTCAATCTTTCTCACTTTGTGGATTCATAAATTAAGTGTTGGTCGACATGTAATAAGGTGCAAATGATTGCTTTATTTTTCAAATCAAATCCAAGTTTATTGGTCACGTACACAGTTTAGCAGATGTTATATCGGAACGCTATAAGCGGAATGCTTATGCTACTAGCTCCTAACAATGCAGTAAAATGACAAATAAGTACACAAATAACTCAAACGTTTTAAAAAGGAAAAAGGAAAGTCAGTATGAATCCAATTAACAACCCCAATAGCAATGTAACAGCAATCAAAATGCAATCTATACTATATTATACTATATCGTTAGACTATATTCTATATTCAGGTTTGTGTAGTGTTGCTTGTGTAAGATGCTGCTGCTCATGCTGTTGCTCAGACTCAGGCCATGATGAGCCAGCTAATCCAGCCCAGCGGGCTCTGTCCCCCTGCCAGGTGCCAGGTAACCTAGGGACAGGTTAGGATCTGTCTCACTTGCCCCAAGACTGGGTTCAAGAAGTGAACTGCACCGATACCAACCAGTTCTAACAAAAGAGAGTTATAACAGCAACAAAATCATCAGTGGTTATATCACAAACATGTCTGAGGACATAAACCACTGAAACACTAGTAATACCTTTCAATCACACAGCGCCTTTCCCTAAGCTACGGACACAGTACATGACAAAGAAGCAACATAATACAAATCCTACTCAGATGAGCAGCAGAAGGAAAATGTTATATATATAACAAAAAGAGCCCGAATGCTGTGTAATTTGTCATTCAGTCTAAAAAACATGTACTCGCGTGTCATCTCTCTTTTTTTCCCTTTGTGAATGAGCGTGAGTGTTATTGGTACAAAGCTGCGAGTGCAGAGCTTCAGCACTTGAGATTAGAGCATGGCTCATTAGTGTCATTGGAGAGTAATGTTTACCGGGGACCGCCATGGCTGTTGTTCTCTCTCCTTTTATTCCACCCTCTCCAAGAAGACCTAGTTTTGAAATGAAAAATACGTATCACACTTGAGAGGGAAGGATGGAAAAAAACTCTGACGTCAATGAAGCACGACATGTGCCCGAAAACAAAAAACTATTGGCTGTAACCTGGTAACAAGCATCAAAGTGAAGAGTGCAGAGGCTTTGTTGACGAACAGGGGCAAATGGCTAACAAACACACATGCACACACTCTCACACTTCATTGGAGACTCTACTGGTTGTGATAAACTGAGGAAGATTTCACTGTTCATGTCCTCTGTTTTTCTCAAACACTAACATGGGTTTCCACAGCAACCAAGTCACAGTGAACGTGAGGGAGAAGAGACAATCATAGTCCATTCACGGTTTGTTACATAAATGTGGACTGAAATAGGATGTTCTATGAAAGACTTACATAAAAATTATCACTATTGTTTTTTTCATGGAAGAAAAAAACTCCTAAGACAGTGGTGACCCTGTTTCTAGTGAAAGCCCAGAGGAAAAGGAGTCCTTGTCCTATAAAGAGGTGCACTTTGAAACCCAGCAGGAGACTGGCTACAAAACCATTAGCACTCCTTCACTCAGCCATGCAAAGGAAGGCTTTTCAACCAACATGTGTACTGCACCTCAGTACATGCGAAAGGGTAACGGTTCTGTTATCTAGAACTACAAAGAAGAAATCTGAAAAATGTATCAAACGATATAAAAATATATGAGGAGCTTGGCTTCTTTCAGAGTATGACAGAAAACATTTGTACAACAAAGCCTGACCAACAACTTGACACTGGAAGTAAAATGGAGTAGTGTTTGTGTGCCATTCTTTCATCGTGTAGTGATAAAGTACAGTGTGTGTTACTGTAAATCAGACTGAACGTATTAGTATCGCTCCCTCGTCACATGTGGAGGCAGATGAAATGACTCAGGTGAAAGAGGATTGCAGTGCCAAGCATATTTCCTAAAACCACAATCAACAAAAATATATCACAGTGTTTTATCTGGTCTTTTATGCAAAGATAGTGCTGCTATTTCTGCTTTCAAGTTATACATTCGTGATTCCTTGTTTATTTATAGGTGCTTATATATATGCCTGTGCTCACTGGCTTGCTCAGAATACTGTGTTTGTTTTGATGGTGCAGACTGATTGTACAGGTTAAAGTGATGCTTCAACTGTATTTCAGACAGCAGTTTTGAAAGTAGTGCTCGCTCACGAGCCAAAACTGGTGACTTTACAGGGGCGTAAATAGCATACCCCCTGTTATTGTAATAGGGAGAGGTTAGCATGGTATGGTATTTTGGTATTTTATTAGGATGTCTTCGGGATATGATATTTGTGCGTCTGTAATTCTCACTCATCATTATTCAAAATTCATTCAGGATTATCCTTAATCATAGTAGCATCCACATTACTGTAGACGTATTTAGAAACATTCTATTCTTATTTACAATAAAAGTAAAAATGACACAATACATTATTTACCCTTCGTTTCTATTGGACACAAAATCATCTGAAACACAACCAAAACAAACAGAAAATGGCTCCAACAAGTTGGTAGAGTCACAAGCTTGATGTAGTCATTGTGTACTTGGAATATGGGACCAAATACTACACTTCTGACTACTTTAATAAACACATGAGTGAATTTGACCCAATACTTTTGCTCCCCTAAAATGGGGGGACTGTGTACAAAAAGTACTGCACGTTAACCTCCTAGTCATTGTATCAAATTCAAAGTGCTGGAGTACAGAGCCAAAACATTTGTCACTGTCCCAATACTTTTGGAGCTCACTGTATTTTTGCATTTTGTATGATACAGTATATTACGAATTTGTAAGTGCTTAAGATCCTGGATTGCACCTTTAAAGGACTTTCCTGGAATACACAGCAACAGCAACACTTAAGCACCTGTACTGAACTGGATACAGACAGCAGAGATGTAGGTAAATAGCCCTTTGCTTCGTTTTTCAAATCAAATCCATTACCTAAATATGAATATTAGAACAAAAATGAAAAAATATTAAAGATAAGCCTAAATACATGTTCAGGGCTGACCCTTGCATTTCCATTTCAAGTCACATTTGCAGAGCACGTTCCCAGACACTGACGGCCTCAGACTTTATAGTATGAATGTATGGGGAGAAATTGACACTTCTAGTCATATCCTACTCACTACAGACCAATCCCATAAAGAATCCTGTTGCGACAAATATATCAATACAGAGATGGCTTCTGAGATAAAGTCGCCAATACAGCTTATCAGATACTAAATATTACAGTTATAATATCTCACCATGCATAGTACTCTACCAAACCCCCCCTATGGATATAATTATACAAACCAGGCATAGGTAGAAATTATTTAATGTATCATAGGTTATAAAAGTGAAGGGGAAAGCAAATGAATGTCATTTTAATAAAGCTTGAGAGCCCAAAAGTACATATTTGTTTTTCTGCTGGAATATTAAAGTTGGGATCGGCTGGTGTATCAGAATGCCCTGAATCTACTTTAATACATCTATGTCAATAGAACTAACATTTGACTGAGCTTAAGGTGTATTTCTAATATCATGGATGCTCAGAGAGAGAGAGCTGTAGCTGCATAGCAGTAAGGATGAGAAGGTGCTGCTGAAGAAAACAGATGAGGAATTTAGACCATGAGGTAAACTAGTCACAACATATGATGAAGTACAACTTATGGGAACATATCAAATTAAATGATAAAAAGGCTGCTCAGACTGCCTAAATTACTTTGTTAGATATACTGTATGCTTAAACTGAGGAAGAGTACTGCCCAATGCGTTCTGAAATCTTGACAGATTATATCACTTTGCAGGCAGTGTAACCCTGATGTATAGTGTGGACATTGTATGTAGAATAAGTTTAGTAAAACATGTGTTAATTAGGGGAAGTGGGCTTTTAGATTCTCCCTCCAAGCGACCTTACGCAGACGAGCCAGTGCAGCTAACTATGCGTACCCTTCAGCCATCTCAAATGTCAAACAAGGCTTTAGTGGACCACAGAGGGATTCTGGGCACTGGCCAACCCAAAGTCAAGTCGCTACGTTAAGCACTTGCCAATTAAAATGTAATATTGTCTTTTGTGTTGTCATCTGTGCATATCAAACATAAATTAGGCCCCTGACCCCTTTTAGATTAATCTTTCAAACTTGGTTAATCATCCAGGATTGGGCGAGTCAGTGACATCACTGGAGCGTGAGGTACAGATGTGGGATCTTAATTTGAGCCAGTTTGCTACAGCAGGAAAAAAATCCTGCAGCAACAGGAAATTATCATTATTATGTGGATTATAATAGACATTTTTGTAGGGGGTGATACACTTTTCGTCAGGGCAAATCAAGTCTGACAGTTCAAACTTTAGAAGCCTTTTAAAAACTTAAATACACTACAAGTTTGAATTTGCTGCTAGGTGGGAAAATTCTCTGCGGCAAAAGAGTGATCAAATTATCAAATGAAGATCCTACATCTGTAAGTGCCATGATCCGTGTGATGCCAGTAACTTTAAGGCAGGGGAATCTCCTCAGTACACGGCAGCTCTATGTTCTCCTGGGATGCAACACTGTGTCATAATATGATACAGTATGGTGATTACTGACTGTTCATGACTCACACAAAATGTCTGACATTGAAACCAAGTATTCAATTTAGACTGAAGCTTGGATTTTTTACACCTTTTTCTTGTTTTATTGAGACAAATACTGTTAGGTGCATGTTTACTGCATACTTCATTGTATGCACTACTTTCTACTGAACATCGACTACAAAATCCTGTTTCACACCTACCAAGCTATCCACAACTCTGGACCCAAGTGCCTGTCTGACCTCATTCTACCCTCCTGCCCCACACGCACCCTTCACTCCTCCATGTCTGTCCCCCTTGTCAGCCCTGCAGCAGTCTAAACACTATGGGTAACAAGGCTTTCAGTTGCACGGCTCCACGGCTGTGGAACGCACTTCCAGACACTATTAGGGCTGAGTCTCTTCCAGACACTATTAGGGCTGCAGAGTCTCTGGCCTCCTTTAAGACACAGCTCAAGGCAGTGCTGTTCAGGAAAGCCTTCAAGGACCTCTGCTATTTCTGTTCTCGTGTCCTCCGGATCTGGCCACACCTGTATATAGCTTTGATTGTTGTTAATATGATTATTATTATTTGTATTACTGTTATTATATGTTCCAGAGAGCCAGCCCTCTGGAGGAGTGATTTGTATTACTGTTATTATATGTTCCAGAGAGCCGGCCCTCTGGAGGAGTGATTTGTATTACTGTTATTATATGTTCCAGAGAGCCGGCCCTCTGGAGGAGTGATTTGTATTACTGTTATTATATGTTCCAGAGAGCCAGCCTTCTGGAGGAGTGATTTGTATTCCTGTTATTATATGTTCCATAGAGCCAGCCCTCTGGAGGAGTGATTTGTATTACTGTTATTATATGTTCCAGAGAGCCAGCCCTCTGGAGGAGTGATTTGTATTACTGTTATTATATGTTCCAGAGAGCCAGCCCTCTGGAGGAGGGATTTGTATTACTGTTATTATATGTTCCAGAGAGCCAGCCCTCTGGAGGAGGGATTTGTATGAGAGAATTCAGGAGTGGTGACAGCTTCTCTCTGTGCCAGCCAGAGCCTCATGTGACTGTCCCCATTATCTTGGAATGTCACAACTATAGATACACAAGCCTGAATCTGTCTCTGATGCTCCACAGAGGGAGCCACTAGGCGTTTGATGTTTATTACAATGTGCTTACTCACTAAGCATAAGTCAACAAGAGTATGGTCATAATATTCAACAAAGACTAGCACCATCTCACAGTAGAACGCTTTTTCAACTATTCATTTCTATGATTGATTCCTGCATTTCAGGAACAGTTGTGTGTATACAAGTATTACCTGGGAAGCCTTGGTGTGGTTACTTGGTTTGGAGAGATGAACTAAAATGAAAGGACAAATGTTTCCATCATATCATCACTGCATTATGTGGGCCATTGAAGTGCAGTTGTCGGGCATAAATACATAGCATGTCATGCCGTTGCAAGGTGTCTGGTGTCCACTGCCTGAGAAGCACGATTCATCCCCATAAATGAAAGGAATACATCTTGTCAAGTGCCAAGAGTCGTATTTGTCTATTTGAGGATTTCATCGTTAAATTGATAGCTCCACTATAATAAAATGAAAGAATTTCCATCATGATTTTTGTCTAATCAAATAAAGCATCTGTATTTTGATGGGTAGAGTGAAGGGTTTGAAACAGAGGCTTTCCTTTCCCTCTCTTCCTCTCGCTCTTTCAGTGCAGACAATTTTCTTCACTTTCACGTTCTCCGCAGAAGCACCGGGAGGAAGATAATTGATCAATCAGGCAAATTGAACAGTCTGGACGGCTAGCCCACCATAGCAGATGTGCCAATTTGCATTCATTAAGACAGAGATGAGTCTTAATCACTGTACTGGATTTGATTGACAACATAAACAGCCCCTGTCTCAAATCCTGGGACCACTGCTTTTTATAGCTCTTTTCTATATTTTAAATAGTCGTTTCTATATGCAATGGCATTTGTTTTATGATCCACTGCCAATGGCCAATGTGGTTACTATAAGCAGGCTTAGTGGTGAAAGAGCGGAGTGATTTAAATGAAACGTAGTGGAGGAAAGAGAAAAGCAGGCCCAATAGACCTGACATTATGAAATGGTCAGGATTTACATATATCTTTGGATTATCATTCTGAATGGTGAGTGCCATTCATCATAACAGATGATCATTGAAAGTAACAATACTAATAAATCTAGAGTCATTTATACGCTCATTCTTTCACTCAATGACTTGTTTACCTTTAGAACACTCAACAATGACAAATTAGTTATTTCCAAAAGCACATTTAACAAAGATGGCCTCTCTAATGTTGCTGGGAGATAAAGGTGAATTTGCATATGACTTCTCTTACTTACTCCACAAGACGGGCATGTAAAAAGACAAACAAAAAAAGTGTAGTCCGGCTCTTTTCAAGCCCAGGCAGCTATTTGAGTAAAACTGCAGTTCCAAATTTGATTAAGGATTATTACTAGCCTGGACTAAAGTGTAGCCTACCAGTTGTGTTTAAACTAGTACAGCTGTATAATCCCATGCAATTATATCCACATCCCCTATTTTATGAGATTACTTTAAATGTGTTCAGTCAATGTCAATTTAGTTTAAATGCAAACTTGATTAATCCAAGCATTGCTGCAAACCGTAATTGTGTTGAAATGCTCTAAAGAAAAGCACAGATGGACATTCCTGTGAAGTTGATTTCAGGGAATTGCAGCTAGACAGTGAGGAGTCTGTATTCAGAGTTGCAGTAGAAGGTTATAGAATAGCTAAAGGAAGATTTCATTAGTTGGGGAGGAAGAGGAGAAGGGATGATTTGATTATTTTAATTACCTACAGCAGCATTTTCATTTGAGGTACAAATAGAATGCAATACTAAACACAACAACACTGTAGGACAGCACCCAAATCCAGACATGAACAGCAGTGATCTACTATACAGGGTAGTATGACATATGCAAGCTGGTCTGTCTGTTTCTTTATCACAGTGATATTGATCCAGTTGAAATGCATGTGATCTATCCTCTGTACATCAGCCTTAATACAGATTCTCAGATAAAAGGTTCACAGGTTTCTCACTGCAAACTGCTAGTAAAGAAAGGGTACCAGAAACTAAAATGATCCTGTAAAAGCAAGCTTTTCTTCTCTACTTGCCCCTGTGTTCACTCAGCACAGGAAAACGGCATGGCAAGGAACGACGTTTTCTCTGGCAATATATGTTCTATAAAGTCCTTAGAGACCCAGACAGGCTTGCCCTAACCTCTGAGGAAAGGAAACAGTACATCAATCCATCCAGCATAGCTACTCAGTAAATAAAAGGTTGCTCTGAGAGCCGGGTCTTTGAAAGGTGAGACGCAGATGAGATCAGATGGGAACGGGGAGACTTCTAATCAGACGGAGAAGTGGACGTGATCCACAAAGGGAGATTTCATGCAACAGTTCACCTGTCGCCCGGAGTGTTGCTGCAGTTCAGACCACCACACACACACACACCGCACACACATTTATGCTCAGGCACAGCGATCTGAGCCTGCTGCTCTGGTCTCCACAGCGAGCCAAGTTTGAGACAAAATCCATAGCCCTCCACTGGGTTATCAAACTGTGCCCCAGGCATGTCTCCATCTGAGGAAAACATGGCAATTGCTCTCCCACACTGCAAGGCCCAGCCTTTATCTACAGATGGTACTACTGAGCAGGAATGTGACCTTTGATTTGGCTTCGCACATGGAATTGGAACGTATGCTGCCCAATGAAAACTCAGAAAGGATTTGCTTGGTCTCTCAAGCGAGGCAGGTGAGCAAATGACTGTGTGGCAATTATCAGTTTAATGCAATTTCTACATTTAGAGGAGTGTCAGGGTGAGTGTCTCCATGTGAGACATCACTACAGAGACCAGTGGAGGCTGCTGAGGGGAGGACGGCTCACAATAATGTCTGGAACAGAGTAAATGGAATGGCATCAAACACATGGAATCCATGTGTTTGATGTATTTGATACCATTCCACTTATTCCACTCCAGCCATTACCATGAGTCCGTCCTCCCCAATTAAGGTGCCACCAACCTCCTGTGACAGAGAGAGGGAGGGAGAGAGAGAGGGAAGGAGTGAGATAGATCTATCCATTATAGACCCATTCTGTGCTTCTCTCACCCATTTAGACTAAGAAGGGAACTATTGCTTCATTAGGCGTGCAGTCATCCTATATCCCAATGACACTGACTACACCCAGATAGGGAAGCAGCTGACAGATAGACATTCAGATCATGGCATAAAATACAATTTGTGCTTTTGTCATTTCAAAAGGATCGTCCGTGTTTTAATGATAAAGATCACATCTATTGGCAATCTCTGTGTTCGGTAAGAACGAAAGGACATTCTGAACATTTCACTTGTCTTTTATTGAAGACGCCACCTGGCTTTCTCTATATAAACACTTCACAACAGGATGCAGCCAACAGCCTGGGCTAGATCAGATAAGCCCACAGCAGACACTGAGCTCTATCTAACGGCTCTGACATTTGCTCTTGTGCCGCAGCACTTTTTGGAACAGTGAATGGTGGGTAGTGTGGAAATATTCAGAATTGGAGCCTGGACAGGCCTGGTTACTTCTGCTCTGCTTCTTCACTTCTGAACCTTGGTCACATAGCCAGCAGGGTTAGAGGGATTTGCACATATCTGCACAGATGCTGGCCGAGTGAGCAGGGACAACGCTGCATTGTTCTCCCCTTTCGATCGCGCCGCAAGAGCAGGGCAGAATCCTTGCGAGTAGCTAGAGGGGCTATGAGGGACATGAACAGATCGCCACCAGCTTGTACTACACACTACACTTCAGTTAGTGGCAGTGCCCCCTAGAGATGACACTGTGTGCCCTGCAGAGTACAGTACATGACATTTACAAGATACAGCTAACATATACATCAATAAACTACAATGGCAAAAGGCATACACTACTGTACTGTAGAATCTGTACGGGAATCTCTACAAAAAGGAAATGCCTATTTATTAAGAGCAAATACAGCAAATGATGGATCCTCTTCCATCTGTGAGAAACAGTTTTAGTTGTTGTGCTTTGGTCCTGATGAATCCAAGAAGGACTCCCGAGTCACGGCAGAAAACAATCATAGGGTCACTTTTACATAATTGTGGAGTGTGTCCATGTATTTTTAATGCAGGTGAGACCCTGCTTAGCTCAGAGGGAGAGAGATCAGGGCCGCTGGTGGGGGACTGAGGCTGCTGGATGCCAGAGCACTGTTTTGCAGCTCTGCCAAGCAGGTAATTTACTAGCAGCAGTACCATGAATAAAATATACCAGGCACAGCTGACTCCTTTCATGCTATTGGATGCTAAGTGAAAGACTTTTAAAAACATGGGATTCTTGGAATTTATGTATCATTCTCTGTATCCCTTTCCTGCAGTCAAATGACTAGTGGTCTCATGGGTGGAATGTTATTCATATTTTTCATAATATCATAATACACGCTGATAATTAGGTGTTTCTATGTCAAACGGTTTTGTTATATTTCTTCTGTGATGTATATAAAGAATAATATTTGGATACAAACTCAAAATTGAATACATTTCAACTCTTTAGCCCACCACAGTAAAAGGTTAAACTCCTGATGTCTCTTTGTCGGACAGAGTAATAATAAGGTACAGTGCCTTCAGAAAGTATTCCCACATCTTGCATTTTTTCACATTTTGTTGTATTATAAAGTGGGATGAAAATGTATTTAATTGTAATTTTTGTCGACGATCTATAAAAATGACTCTGTAATGTCAAAGTGGAAGAAAAATTATATATTGTTTCTATTACTTAATGGAAAATTAAACATTATTATAAACTGGGTGGTTCGAGCTCTGAATGCTGATTGGCTGACAGCTGTGGTATCTCAGATCGTATACCACAGGTATGACAAAAGATGTATTTTTACTGCTCTAATTACGTTAGTAACCAGTTTATAATAGCAATAAGGCACCTCTGGGTTTGTGCTTAAGAACAGCCCTTGGCCGTGGTATATTGGCCATATACCACACCCCTTTGGGCCTTATTGCTTAAATATATCTTGATTAGATACGTAATTCAACCCCCAAAGTCAATACCTGATAGAATCACCGTTGGCAGCAATGACAGCTGTGAGTCTTTCTGGGTAAGTCTCTAAGAGCTTTGCACACCTGGCACAAAATCGTGGCATAAAACGTCTAAAATCTTACAGTCTGCAAAGGCCTTTAGTGAAGAATTAAGACACCAGCTTCAGAAAACAGGTTCTGAATAGGTTGAAAAACCACAAGTACGTCAGTAAGAGGTATTTGTATCCAGAAGGATCACATAATCACCCCCATTTTCTTTTCAGTGATGCTCTTGGCCGACAGATTAGGTAGGCTGGCATAACAAGTGGGTTCTTCTTCTTCTGTGAGTGTTTGGGCATGTAGACGGATACTAGCTGCCAGGAAGACCAAGTGCTGCCGGAATTCTCTCCAACACTCTTAGAGCCAATATGAATCTCTAAAGTATGTTCACTCCACAATGCTGTGTAATGAAACCTAACATTTAAAGACTTTTTGTCTTAAATGGTGATATAATAATTCTGCCATTCATCCATGCATGTATCTACAGTACAGTATCTGGGGGAAACAGGGTTTCCATACTGTTTGGACAGCTACTGAGTGTAGGCCTGTGATGAACTCATCTCTCATAGCTTATCAGAGGCTGCAGACGTCCTCTGCCTGACTGGTAACTAAAAGGAAACTGTTACCGGCCCTTCAGTTTCAATTGACCAAACAGTGTATTTTTCCAACATAAGCATATACATGGTTTTCCTGCCATGGCACAGTGAAAATGTGAAGCCACTCACCTCGACAATGTCAGAGTTAGTTCTGCTCTCGTGGGGCTCGTTGTACTCAGTGTATTTGAGCAGGACCTTGTCCATGTCTGTGCTCGCATACTGAAACAGTTTGTTTGAGCTGTTGAATATGATCAGGGCTATCTCACAGTCACATAGAACGCTGAGCTCATAGGCCTTCTTCATTAGCCCAAACTTCCTCTTCGTGAAGGTAACCTGAGGAGACACAGACCAACATCATCAGTTACACACAGAACAAAATCAGATTCAAAAATTACTATTCAAATCCAGAAAATATGCATAAATAAATCCACACAGAATTTCGTATGCATGTATTAAAGACGGTGCTTAAACAGAATTGGAAATGATGTTGAACGGCAGCCTGAGGGTGTTTTTACTGCTTCGATAAGGGGTCAGGCTGCAGCTGCAAAGTTTCAGAACTAAAAATAAGACACTTTCCTATCTCCATCTCTCATAATACACAAGTCATAAGTGTATCCCTTTAGGAAAACTACAGTGAGGATATGAGGCTGGTGTGACTGGTTAGCAGGCCAGAGGTCAGGCAGTGTAAAGTCATGTAGCGGTTCAGTAAGCTGAATCAGGGCGTTGGGAACAGGGATCCATACATTACATTAGCTCCTGACTCCATGTACGGTACGGACAGCGGTCCCTCCCTGCCCCTGCATCACTCTGCCTGTAACACGAGCCCACAGACGGGACTGTAGGTCATGCATCACTCTGCCTGTAACACGAGCCCACAGACGGGACTGCAGGTCATGCATCACTCCAGTGGTACTGACACCTAACCCTCTCTGCAGACTTTCTGTCCTGCATCTCTCAGCTCTGTGGTTTCTTGTACCTGATACACATGTCCTTATGTAACACTACGTTATTGCCTTTGCAGTACTGTATGCTATGACCCTCTTTCATTGTAAAACCTGATCCAGGCAAACAGGGAAACAAGGAGAACGTACAAGCTGTTCTGTAATGTTGTTTATGTGAAACACCTCCTCAATAGCATTTATGCAAGCTTATCATCCTCACAGTGTGCATCATGTAAAGTGCATTCAGTTACAGTACACGGAGAGCTATGCTATGGATATGCCAGTGAAAGCTGTGCTTCAGGCCAAAGGAGAGTGAATGTGTCTGTATTCACTTCTGCCAATTTCACTGACCTACTAAGAGGAGCTGAGCAGATGAGCTGGCTTTGTTCAACTTTAATTGGTCACAGCTTGCGGCTACCCTCATTTAAAATGGCATAATGCAATATAGTCCTATGAGTTGCATAGCTTATCTGTCTCCACTCAGACAGTGGGGTCACTCCAACTGTGAAAAATGAATTTCAAATGTTCCACACTACAGGTAATTACACAGGTCCATTATAACTCTGGGAGACACACAGACCCATTCCACATGTAACTGCTCCCATGTCAGGTGTGGACATGATGACAAAACCAAATACCAGAATGACGTTCCCTAAAATGACATATTTTAATAGTATGAGTTGGAAGTCTTAGAACATGTTAAAGGCCCAGTGCCGTCGAAATTCTGTTTTTCCTGTGTTTTGTATCATATTGTACAACAGCTGATGAAACTAACACTGTAAAAGTATTATTTTTACCCCCTTTTTCTCCCCAATTATTAGTTACAGACTTGTCCCATCCCTGCAACTCCTGTACAGACTCGGGAGAGGCGAAGGTCGAGACACTCTGCTCACTTAACCCAGAAGCCAGCCGCACCAATGTGTCAGATGAAACACTGTACACCTGGAGACTGTGTCAGTGTGCTCTGTTCCCGGCCCACCACAGGACAGAGCACGAAGAGACAAGGACAACCCGGCCGGCCAAACCCTCCCCTAACCCGGACGACGCTGGGCCAAACCCTCCCCTAACCCGGACGACGCTGGGCCAAACCCTCCCCTAACCCGGACGACGCTGGGCCAATTGTGAGTCGCCTCATGGGTCTCCCGGTCGCGGCCAGCTGAGGCACAGTCCGGTATCAAACCAGAAAATGCAGTAACGCAGCTAGCACTGCGATGCAGTGCCTTAGAACGCCACGCCACTCGGGAGGCCCTAATGGGCAGGTTATGCATGCGTGGAGTTTCGGCTTGCCTGGTGACATCACAGACATCGCAGTAAATTAGTTAATTAGTTAATAGACCAATGAAAGAGAGTTCCACCACTTTTCAACCTCATATACATTATCTCCAGCACCATACCAGTGTCTACATATGTGAAAATGGTATGTTTCTATGGTTAAATAGATAAGAACGGTCTTAAACAATGCTTGTACGTGACAGGGTAGGACTAAAAGTACGAAAATGATTTTCAAAACCTGCAACAAGTTTCCAGCCAAACGGAATGTATTGTCTTGCTCCCCACGTCACTGTGAATCTCATAGTGTTTCAAAATCACCGCTTTGGCTTTTGATGATGTCATCAGGATGAACTTTCTTACTTTAGATTTTTTTCTACAAAACATAGTGCGCCATTTTCACATATGTAAACACTGGTAATGTACTGGAGATAATGAAAATGATGTAGAAAATGTTTGTAATTGCCTATTAATTATTACCCAGAAATGATTTGATATTGATGTAAAAACATCTGCATTCACAGTAAGTTTGACATATGGATGTATACGAGTCCTGCTGGAGAGCAACTCCTCTATATATTGGTTTTGTGCATGTCATAGTGCTTATTTGTGCTGTGGAGGTAATACACTCCATGAGGGCAGACAAGGGTATGTGCAGTCTTTGTATCCTTGGTCCACAGAGGACCATTCCCCACTCCGTTCTCATCAGACCTGACTATAACACAGTACAGTAGGCTACAGTAGCTCCTGGTGCAGGTTAATGGACCTGTGTGTGACAGGTCAAACCACCTGACAATGACCTCCCTTGACTCACACTCCTTCTCATAGCTGCTTGCTTGCTTACTTGTTTGTTTAATCGGCTGGAAAGCACCGACTGTCATGTGGGGAAATGATTAACAAATGGACTGCATTTTAGCAGATGAGTATGTCTGCTAAGCTAAGCCATGGAGGGAGGGAGCATTACCTTTCAGCAGGAAGCAGGAAGCTAACCCTGGGTGAATGAACTGAACTGGTGAGCTGGGACTTTGTTCCACCTGGCTGGGCTGGCTCTCGGTGTGCTGAGTGAAAGAGCAGGGCCACAGCGCTGTGCTGACCCAGGCTCCTGCTTCATTTCACCCAGAGGAGCACAGAGACCCTGCTTCGTTCCGCATCGCCCCTGCAGAGCCAGCTGCTTACCCTTAAAGAGGCGTGTTTCCTATTCTATTGTACTGTCTGTATCCTTGCACTGACTAGACACACTGTAGGACGCATGTCTGACATGGTTTCTGTTCTGTATGCACTGATCAAAGAAGAGAATACAGACATGGCAAACAATATGTCCACATACTGTGCTTCATACTAATGTACAACAAGGTATATCTTCATCATAAAATAAACTCTTAGATGCAGCGAGACCAAGCCCTTTGTGTCATGACTATCAGTAGCCTACACCGCAGAGTTGAGTCCTTGCTGAGGCGTGGGCCTTTGGGTTGACACCCCCCAGCCACTGTCCTCTATGGGGTGACTGCCTGGTGAGACAGTGGAAAACCACAGACATGCTTGAGGTCACGTGGGCTAGTCTGTAGGCAGGGTTTTCTATTGCTCACCGCGTCAAAGACACCCACACACATAGGCACCATTCTATGGGTTCCTCAAGAATTTGGATGGTGCTTCAAGTGTAAATGATTATGTTTAGTTAATGTACCGTCTAATTCGTGCAATGACAGTGACAGCGAAAGGAGAATCCACTGTAAATCATGTGGAACAAACTACTTTAGGGCACCACAAGTTACTAGTGTGCTACTGTTATCCTCTGCCAAGCAATCAACTGCAAATATAGAAAAAATCTAATGACTCAACTATTTTAAACTCTAAATATAAAATGGATCCATTTCTCCAACTTTCTGCAGCCTTTGATAAGGTCATTATAATAACCCACACAATGCCTAGCAGACAGACAGTAATTATATTAGCATTTCTCACCTGATTGTGCGCCTGGCTGAAAACCTTGACCTTTTCAGATTCTCTCTCACTGCTAGTGACGAGCTGGGGGTGCTAATTCTGCTCTCATAGAAAACTTTCTCCAACTACTTTTCCTTCAGGTCTCCACCCATCCTATCTATGAACTGCATGCCTCAGGCATTGTGCTTCCATTGACAACTGTAGTCAGTAATTAAATGTGGGAAGATGAACGAAGAGGATGTTCAATAGAATGTTTAGCTTGGTCAAGTGGTGTTATGTGTTGAACTACTATACTGTATAGCATTTGTTGCCAGAGATCAAGCTGAGTGCATGGTCATCTTGCTCTGCCATGATATGAACTGAATACCTACATGATCCTGTCTCCAGAGAAGGACAATGATGGAGGGACCTGTCACTCGTCAGGTCTATCAATTTCAAGGAGTCAACATGACAAACAGGCCATCAGAGCTGGCTTTGGGGTGATAGAGGTGATGCCGACCCATTGAGGGAAAAGGGAGATGGAACTCCATGTCCACTCTAATGGTCTCCATGGCAGACAGGGGTGTGGAAGGATAGGTAGGCTTGGTTGGCTGCAGAGCATGTGTGCCCTGACACCAGCTGGGAGAGTGACCCGGGCCCCCTGGCTCCTTGGCTGTACAGTACTAGGCACAAGGCCTTCCCTCCTGTCCTGTCTGGCTGGATCAGCTCTCACAGGGAGGATGGACAGCTCGAGGACCCCTGTGCCAATGGACCACCGCAGGATCAAGAGGCCTGACCCACCAGCTGGGCTTGACCTTGGAACCTAAGTGGACAATCCTTCCCATTAGACCACAAGAAAAGAGTCCAACACTCCGACCTCCTCTGATAGGTCTATATTGATACTGGATGTATAGAGTTTACTCGGCTGAGCCGGTGAGAGGACTGGTGCTAGAAAATAATGTAATTATCATTCCTTATTGGTCGTAATTTGAATCATTAAATTCATAACGGTCTGTCTGTCCTGATGGGTAGAAAAGGTTGAATAATCTCATTGGCTCTGCTTTTCAATCTGACAACAGGAGCAGACCATTATACTTCCCTCACTAACCTCTTGCTAATACTTCACCATTGGAAAACAAAACATAATTTTCCCTGTTTCACATATAGCTGCTACCCTCTCATTTGTAAGGCAGTTAAACATGATATTTTTTCAAACATGCGTCATAGATGCACTCCACCTAGCCTCCCCTGTTTTCCACCACTTCACCTTCCTTTATTCCCTCTGCATTCTCTACCAACAAGGTTTTTACCTGTTAAATAAATAATGGAGTTGGCCCTGGAGCTTTCAGAGTTTCAGAGTGGGGAGAGAAAGAGATGAAAAATAGAGATGTGCTCTGCTGCTCCCTGGTGAGAGAGGGAGAGGGGGAGAGAGAGAGGGAGAGGGAGAGGGAAAGAGAGAGCAGCACTGTGCCCACAGCAAGGGCAGGCAACCCTCCACCCAGCAGAAAAATCATCAAACTTTTAATGACTTGGGCAATTACCCCCAGTGAGCCTGCTTAATGGCATCCAGAGGACGTCATTAGACACGAGGAGCTAACTACGTAGCGTTCCCTGGGCCAGACACAGCCAGTCACACTTTTTTCTTACAGTAGTGACATTTTCATACTTTATCATAACTGGTCCCCGGTGGGAATCGAACCCACAACACTGCCTTTGCAAGCACTGTGCTCTACCAACTGAGCCACCACAAAACAAGGTCACTCTGTACCTTCCAATGTCCTTTCACTGGGAGGGAGTCCCCAGCACACGCTGCTACTAAAAAGCCCCACCGTCTCCTCCATGGCCTCTCACATAGTCTTTGTCTCCTAGTACAACATAACAATCACAACACAATCAGGCCACAACAGAGAGTTTCTCTGTCTGAAAGGCACTTCTCATCAGGTCATGTGAGGCAAATGATATTATTTAATCAGATTCCCCCTCAGGGAATCATCTCAGAACATTCCCCTACTCTTGAATTATTCAGCCAGATTATCTAAATGAGACAGGTGTGTGTTATCATTTGGAGTATTAATTGTAGGGTGGTGCACTTGGGTAAATCAGGCCTTTCACTGGCTGGGCTGAGCTGAGGATTGATCCATCCATAGTGATTCTGTTGTCGAGCTCCATTATAGAATTCATCGTTTACACAGGTTTGCAATTAGTATGTCAGGCAGGCTGTTCTGCTCAGTGAGACTGGCTGAGCTGAGGTTTCTACCTGACAGGACCTCAGCCGCCATCTTTCATACACCTAGAGTATGAAGAGAAGGAACGCATCATAAAATAATTCTAAATTCATGAAATCTATTCATGAAAAAGTGATTTGGTTGTTAATACATTTTAGAGAATTGACAGATGAGTCAATCCAAAGGAAAGCAAAGAAACTTCCTAGAAATTACATAGTTTACATGCTCTGCCTGAGCTCTGCATGGGCTCTGCCTGAGCTCTGCATGGGCTCTGCATGAGCTCTGCATGGGCTCTGCATGAGCTCTGCATGGGCTCTGCATGAGCTCTGCCTGAGCTCTGCATGGGCTCTGCATGGGCTCTGCCTGAGCTCTGCATTCATCCACCTCTGGCCTGCTCGCCTCCCTACCACTGAGGAAGTACAGTTCCCGCTCAGCCCAGTCAAAACTGTTCGCTGCTCTGGCCCCCCAATGGTGGAACAAACTCCCTCACGACACCAGGACAGCGGAGTCAATCACCACCTTCCGGAGACACCTGAAACCCCACCTCTTTAAGGAATACCTAGGATAGGATAAAGTAATCCTTCTCACCCCCTTAAAAGATTTAGATGCACTATTGTAAAGTGGCTGTTCCACTGGATGTCATAAGGTGAACGCACCAATTTGTAAGTCGCTCTGGATAAGAGCGTCTGCTAAATGACTTAAATGTAAATGTAATGTAAATGCATGGGCTCTGCCTGAGCTCTGCATGGGCTCTGCCTGAGCTCTGCATGGGCTCTGCATGGGCTCTCCCTGAGCTCTGCCCGAGCTGTGCCTGAGCTCTGCATGGGCTCTGCCTGAGCTCTGCATGGGCTCTGCATGGGCTCTCCCTGAGCTCTGCCTGAGCTCTGCATGGGCTCTGCCTGAGCTCTGCATGGGCTCTGCCTGAGCTCTGCATGGGCTCTGCATGGGCTCTCCCTGAGCTCTGCATGGGCTCTGCCTGAGCTCTGCCTGAGCTCTGCATGGGCTCTGCCTGAGCTCTGCCTGAGCTCTGCATGGGCTCTGCCTGAGCTCTGCCTGAGCTCTGCATGGGCTCTTGAGGCTAATCTTTCTGCCATAAAGCGTGAAAGGTCAACAACCCTTCCAGAGCACTTCAAGTGTTGATGTTAGGAGAACACCCCTGCTGCTGTCCCCGTGCAGCGTCTTGTATTACCACACTATTTAATTAGGAATTACGGCAAATTTCTAAAATGTTTCTATGTTCCTAAACCCCTCTGACGCATTATTGGACTGTCTGTCAAAGTGGGAGAGGGAGGTAGAGCTAGAGCGAGGTAGAGCTAGAGCAAGGTAGAGCGAGGTAGAGCTAGAGCGAAAGCTACGTCACCAGGTTATGCAGCCCCCCACTCTCACTGCAGCGCTAGATAGGACTTTGTGGATTAATGCAAATCTACGAAAAATATAAACATCCTGTCACAGAAATTACTAAATTCTGGAAGTCCAATCGATTGTGAGATATGGCATATACATTTTATGTGATAAACTTGGGTCACGGGTTCACAATTTGACCTTTTCTGAGACCTCTGCCAAGCAAGGAGGGAGAGGCGGGAGAGGCAAATGTCGAGAGCCGTAAGTCCTCCAGAACACAACCAAGCAGCACTGCTTTGTGACACAATGCCCACTTAACCCAGAAGCCAGCCACACCAATGTGTTGGAGGAAACACCGTACACTGTGTCAGTGTGCACTGCACCCGGCCCACCGCTGGAGCTGCTAGTGCACAAGGACATCCCTGCCGGCCAAACCCTCCCTAACCCGGATGACGCTGGGCTAATTGTGCACCACCCCATGGATCTCCCAGTCGCAGCCGGCTGCGACAGAGCCTGGACTCGAACCCAGACTCTAAAGTGGTACTGCGATGCAGTATCTTAGACCACTGTGCCACTCGGGAGGCTGACAATAACCTTATGATGTATTTGTGTGGCTACGAAGCCATCTTTAGAGACCAACATTTTCTGCTTGGTTTCCGGTGCATTGAAAAACAAATGAAATAGACTACTACCAAGGTCTGATGATGCTTCTGACAATATAGTAAAAGGCGTGTTGTGTTGGGTGATGTGCTAAAGTCTGTAGGCTATTTTGAAAACTGCCGGTGTGTTGTGTTTATGAGGAGTCCCCTCCTGTGTGTGTTGTGTTTATGAGGAGTCCCCTCCTGTGTGTGTTGTTGCATGAGTTGACTGCTGTTTCCTCATTGCTTGGCAGAGATCTCAGAAAATGTAAAAATGTGAACCCGCGACCCAAATGTATCATTTAAAATGTATATGCCATATCTCACAATCGACTGGACTTCCTGAATTTAGTATTTTTTCGCTGTGACAAAACTTTGATATTTTCTGCATATTTGCGCTGTAGTGAGTGGGGGGCTGTGTAACCCTGTGACCGAGCTCCGAGTGAGAAAGGTGCACACTTTGACAGACAGTCCTACAACAAGTCAGAGGGGTTTAGAAACATAGTGACATTTTAGAAATATGTCGTTATTCCCCATTAATGCTATGAATACGGATTGCTGGCCATGCGGATAAAGATTCTAACTGTCTTCTGATAATGAGCCTGAATGCTAATGGCCATTCCCCGTTGGTTAGGAGCACACCCCAGGGAAAGGGGACTGTGTGTTTCATGGTCCATAGAGAGAAGATACACACACATCACATTATCATGGTGAAATTTTATTGTAGCAGCACTCCCAGTGTTTTCACAGTGTGCCCTATTCTCATAGAAGAGTAATGGCAGCGCCTGGGCTCTTCTGATAACCATTCTGGGAGATGAAGAAGTGTGACATTTCAAAATCGTATTGTGAATAAAAAAGGCAACGGTAAACATGTCGTCCCCCACGAATGATGCAGCGCCCCCCTTAGGCCAATCAGTGTGATTTTGTAAATGATGGATCTCTATGGTAAGACGCATCATGTGAGAATGCTATTCATTGACTACAGCTCAGCGTTCAACACCATAGTACCCTCAAAGCTCATCACTAAGCTAAGGATCCTGGGACTAAACACCTCCCTCTGCAACTGGATCCTGGACTTCCTGATGGGTCGCCCCCAGGTGGTGAGGATAGGTAGCAACACATCTGCCACGCTGATCCTCAACACTGGAGCCCCCCAGGGGTGCATGCTCAGTCCCCTCCTGTACTCCCTGTTCACCCACAACTGCATGGCCAGGCACGACTTCAACACCATCATTAAGTTTGCAGACGACACAACAGTGGTTGGCCTGATCACCGACAACAACGAGACAGCCTATAGGGAGGAGGTCAGAGACCTGGCCGGGTGGTGCCAGAATGACAACTAATCCCTCAACGTAACTAAGGAGATGATTGTGGACTACAGGAAAAGGAGGACTGAGCATGCCCCCATTCTCATCGACGGGGCTGTAATGGAGCAGGTTGAGAGCTTCAAGTTCCTTGGTGTCCACATCACCAACGAACTAGAATGGTACAAACATCCAAGACAGTCGTGAAGAGGGCAAGGCAAAGCTTATTCTTATTCTGTCATTTTTTATCATAGGTACACTTCAACTGTGAGAGACAGAATCTAAAACAAAAATCCAGAAAATCACATTGTATGATTTTTAAGTAATTAATTTGCATTTTATTGCATGACATAAGTATTTGATACATCAGAAAAGCAGAACTTAATATTTGGTACAGAAACCTTTGTTTGCAATTATAGAGTTCATACATTTCCTGTAGTTCTTGACCAGGTTTGCACACACTGCAGCAGGGATTTTGGCCCACTCCTCCATACAGACTATCTCCAGATACTTCAGGTTTCGGGGCTGTCGCTGGGCAATACGGACTTTCAGCTCCCTCCAAAGATTTTCTATTGGGTTCAGGTCTGGAGACTGGCTAGGCCACTCCAGGACCTTGAGATGCTTCTAACGGAGCCACTCCTCAGTTGCCCTGGCTGTGTGTTTCGGGTCGTTGTCATGCTGGAAGACCTAGCCACGACCCATCTTCAATGCTCTTACTGAGGGAAGGAGATCTCGCGATACATGGCCCCATCCATCATCCCCTCAATGCGGTGCAGTCGTCCTGTCCCCTTTGCAGAAAAGCATCCCCAAAGAATGATGTTTCCACCTCCATGCTTCACGGTTGGGATGGTTTTCTTTGGGTTGTATTCATCCTTCTTCTTCCTCCAAACACGGCGAGTGGAGTTTAGACCAAAAAGCTCTATTTTTGTCTCATCAGACCACATGAATTTCTCCCATTCCTCCTCTGGATCATCCAGATGGTCATTGGCAAACTTCAGGCGGGCCTGGACATGCACTGGCTTGAGCAGGGGGACCTCCATAACGGCGTAGTGTGTTACTAATGGTTTTCTTTGAGACTGTGGTCCCAGCTCTCTTCAGGTCATTGACCAGGTCCTGCCGTGTAGTTATGGGCTGATCCCTCACCTTCCTCATGATCATTGATGCCCCACGAGGTGAGATCTTGCATGGAGCCCCAGACCGAAGGTGATTGACCGTCATCTTGAACTTCTTCCATTTTTTAATAATTCGCCAACAGTTGTTGCCTTCTCACCAAGCTGCTTGCCTATTGTCCTGTAGCCCATCCCAACCTTGCACAGATCTACAATTTTATCCCTGATGTCCTTACACAGCTCTCTGGTCTTGGCCATTGTGGAGAGGTTTGAGTCTGTTTTATGTGTGTGTGGACAGGTGTCTTTTATACAGGTAACGAGTTCAAACAGGTGCAGTTAATTCAGGTAATGAGTGGAGAACTGGAGGGCTTCTTAAAGAAAAACTAACAGGTCTGTGAGAGCCAGAATTCTTACTGGTTGGTAGGTGATCAAATTATTATTTAATGCAATAAAATGCAAATGAATTACTTAAAAATCATACAATGTGATTTTCTGGATTTTTGTTTTAGATTCCGTCTCTCACAGTTGAAGTGTACCTATGATATAAATTACAGACCTCTACATGCTTTGTAAGTAGGAAAACCTGCAAAATCGGGAGTGTATCAAATACTTGTTCTCCCCACTGTACATACTACCTCAATTGGCCGAACCAACCAGTGCCCCTGCACATTGGCTAGCCGGCTATCTGCATTGTGTCCTGCCACCCACCACCCGCCAACCCCTCTTTTACACCACTGCTACTCTCTGTTCATCATATATGCATAATCCCTTTAACCATATCCACATGTACATACTACCTCAATCAGCCTGACTAACCGGTGCCTGTATATAGCCTCGCTACTGTTATTTTTCACTGTCTTTTTACTGTTGTTTTTATTTATTTACTTACCTATTGTTCACCTTATACCTCTTTTTGCCCTGTTGGTTAGAGCCTGTAAGTAAGCATTTCACTGTAAGGTTGTATTCGGAGCATGTGACAAATTAACTTTGATGTGATTTGATCATTCACGCAAGTTTCATCAAAATCTAGCCAATGGTATCTGAGATATCGCGTTGGTTAGCTAGACTGATTATCCTGAGGGTTCACAGCCAATTTAGCAATCAGAAACAACCTGAACTGATGTTGTCGCTTACTTCCTTTTACTTTTTTGCTGATGTCACAGGTCAGTGCAGATGGTGCAGATAATAAAGCTCTGGCAGGAGCCTGCTCTCACCTGGACTGCTATTTGGATCCCACCCAGAAGCAGGTGTTATGCTGATAATTGGCCCATCATGTAGATTTTGGTTTCTCACTTGGCTGAGCTGCATCCCACACAGTAACAGTCAGAGAAACGGGGGGAGCGGGAGCAGCATTGAGGAGAAGGGGCATGAGGTCTCATGTTATCACTCTCAGGAGGGTGAGCAAAACCTCAATTCGCTTTCTGTGTGCATGGCATAAAAGTTGTTTCACCCACTAGAGAGTGCAAATTATATTTTGAGAGGGTGCGAATAGGATACATCCTATTGGATCGGGCTCAAAGACAACGTCTCCATACTTTATCATGGGTAATGCAAAATATCAAACACATTGCTGTTCACAGGAATACCTACTACCTGACATATATCTACATATTCTGCATATGTAATGCAAAGATAAGAAAACTCTAGGGATTTCGGTTCTCCACAGATACAGTCGGCCTCAGACAGTGGTTGAGCAGACAGGACGGTACTGTACTGTTTAAGCGGGTTATATTTAGCGTGAGCAGGCAAACAGAGTGAATTCCAGGGCAGGCCTCTCCTCTCTGTGGCTGGCCAGTACCAGATCCATGGCAGTTAGAGTTGAGATAGAGAAGGGTGCTCTGTGTCCGGCTAACTGACCCACCCTACTAATGAGAGGGTGGTGTGGTGCAGTGGCTGCTCCTAATTACTACCAAGCAGCTGCAACCGCATGGAGCCGCGCGGAGCCCAGCGAGGGGCCCTGTCAGGCCAAGGGACAAGCCCTCCAGTGTGGAGAGGCCGCAGTCGCCCCACTTCGCCCCGCTCACTGCTCAGTGTTCTGGGTTCACTCCCACGCCAAGCAGCCCCCGCTGCAGCCTGCTATACTACTGCTGCTGCCTCATCAACTTCTCCTGCTGAAATTGCAGGGTAGCGGGGGAATCATGTCTGTAAATAACGCTGCACTGACAAAAAAATGTCATGGTTCTTGTTTATCCGGCTGGGGACTTTCTGTTCAGATTCATATTGCCACTGACAGCAGCTTCAGTTCCATAGAACAGGTATCCTATCCAAAATATTACCCAATATAGAAATGGCATTTTACTCCAACCCTTAAACTGGAGAGATATACTTTCTCTTAAAGGACTGGATAATGTTAATTTATTACAAACAATAAATGGTGTTTATTGGATTGAAAATACTTGAGTCACCAATTCACTCCAGAGAAAAGTGCTACCTCAAATAGAAATGGTTGCTATATGAAAACATACAATCCTGTGAAGTCAGTGGGCACTTTGAATCCCTGTCAAGAATTCACCACAGGTGGTAAGCGGTGAGAAGACAACTCCTGTTTTCAACTCCAAGCGGAACAACACTGTAGGCCTGTAGGTAGACAAGTGGGAGTAGCCTGCTGCCATTTGCTTGTGTGTGGAGAGAGATTTATCTTTATGCTGAGTGGAGGGCAGGGGAGAGGGGTGACACTGACCTGCCTGTTCCTCTCATCCATGATCCTGGTGATCTGTATCTTCTTCCGTCCCATCTCTGCGTTCTGTTCGGTCTCTCTGACACCTCAAGAATATCAGAAAAACTACCGAGCTCGTCTTCTTCCTTATCTCCTAGCACATTGTACAACACTCTCTCTTCTCTCTCTCTGGCTCTGTCGTTTTCGTGACCACACCACAATCTGCAGAGAGAGAGAGAGAGAGAACAGAGTTAACATAACACCCAGTGATCTCTTCGCATGCACAACAAAGCACCCAATGGCTCTGTGTTCCATTCCCTGACACATACAGAGAGGTTATGAGACAGACAGGAGAACATGATGGCACCTTATCTCCTCACCTGCACTTCCACAGCAGCTGGAGCCACTGTCAGAACACTTCAGACTTAAAGGAGAAACCGTTCGGAAAATGCTAAACGCAATTTATAAGTTCATCTGCTCTTTAGTGTTGAATAGGCCTGATTCAGAACCAATGATAAAAGTGCCTTTCAAGAGCTTTTCATACATAAGTGTGAAATTATCTTTTCCATTTTATGTGAGAAATGGCTGCATTAAGCTCTTACTGAAGTACAAGTTGCCATGTGGAGCTGGTGTTGACTCCCAACCAAGTCAATGTCTACTGGGTATATCTGGCTTTGATCTTTAAGCCTAACAACCAGTAGCAGGATGACAGAATTACAGAGCTTTAACAACAAAAAATGTATCCTATTCTCTCTCGCTCTCTGTGTCTGTCTTACTCTCATATGTACACCAGTAGTCAGTCAAAAGTATTCCTAAGATGCCTGTGAAGACCGAGCACAGAGCTCCACTCTTCCTTGGCCAAAGCTTTTGACACGGTAGACCATTCTATTCTTGTGGGCCGGCTAAGGAGTATTGGTGTCTCTGAGGGGTCTTTGGCTTGGTTTGCTAACTACCTCTCTCAAAGAGTGCAGTGTTTAAAGTCAGAACATCTGCTGTCTCAGACACTGCCTTTCCCCAAAGGTGTACCCCAAGGCTTGATCCTAGACCCCACGCTCTTCTCAATTTACATCAAGAACATAGCTCAGGCAGCAGAAAGCTCTCTCATCCATTTATATGCAGATGATACAGTTTTATATTCATCTGGCCCCTCTCTGGATTTTGTGTTAAACGCTCTACATCAAAGCTTTCTTAGTGTCCAACAAGCTTTCTCTGCCCTTAACCTTGTTCTGAACACCTCCAAAACAAAGGTCATGTGGTTTGGTAAGAAGAATGTCCCTCTTCCCACAGGTGTGATTACTACCTCTGAGAGTTTAGAGCTTGAGGTAGTCACCTCATACAAGCACTTGGGAGTATGGCTAGACGGTACACTGTCCTTCTCTCAGCACATATCAAAGCTGCAGGCTAAAGTTAAATCTAGACTTGGTTTCCTCTATCGTAATCACTCCACTTTCACCCCAGCTGCCAAACTAACCCTGATTCAGATGACCATCCTACCCATGTTAGATAACGGAGACGTAATTTATAGATCGGCAGGTAAGGATGCTCTCGAGCGGCTAGATGGTCTTTAGCATTCGGCCATCAGATTTGCCACTAATGCTCCTTATAGGACACATCACTGCACTCTATACTCCTCTGTAAACTGGTCATCTCTGTATACCCGTCGCAAGACCCATTGGTTGATGCTTATTTAGAAAACCCTCTTAGGCCTCACTCACCCCTATCTGAGATATCTACTGCAGCCCTCATCCTCCACATACAACACCCGTTCTGCCAGTCACATTCTGTTAAAGGTCCCCAAAGCACACACATCCCTAAGTCGTTCGTATTTTCAATTCGCTGCAGCTAGCAACTGGAACGAGCTGCAACAAACACTCAAACTGGACAGTTTTATCTCAATCTCTTCATTCCAAAACTCAATCATGGAAACTCTTACTGACAGTTGTGGCTGCTTTGCGTGATGTATTATTGTCTCTACCTTCTTGCCCTTTGTGCTGTTGTCTGTGCCCAATCATGTTTGTACCATGTGTTGTCATGTGTTGCTGCCATGCTATGTTATTGTCTTAGGTCTCTCCTTATGTAGTGTTGTGTTGTCTCTCTTGTCATGATGTGTTTTATCCTTTATTTTTATTGTATTTATTTTTAATCCCAGCCCCCGTCCCCGCAGGAGGCCTTTTGCCTTTTGGTAGGAAGTCATTGTAAATAAGAATTTGTTCTTAACTGACTTGCCTAGTTAAATAAAGGTTAAATAAATAAAACATATTTGTTTTAATTCCTCATCTGATACTGGCCGCTGCCAGCTATGCTCTTCAGATGATTAAGAGTACACCCAGTCAGGTTTAAATCCTCTGAGGTGGGTGAGGTAGTTCCCACTTGAGGTACTCTGTAACCTGCCAACCTGGTCACTGGTTCAGACTCCAGCAGGCCCGGTGAACTTTGATCTCTGTTCTATGAGAGATAGGTATCTCCCTGAAAGAGCATTCATCACTGACACATGGATATAATTTACAAGCAAATGGAAAAATGCTTATATTTCCTTTAGAAAATAACCTCTGGGCAAGGTTAACATTGTAGTATTCAGCCTCGGTCCAGCAGAGATACAGTTAGCACCATAGACCAAAAAGCAGTGAGAGCTGACTAACATCATGGGACCAGAAATGGCCAGTTCCAGTGGCACACAGTAATTTTAGGCTTTGAGACACTGGCATTATAGTGTCTGGCTGTCTGAATCTAACCACTGTTAGGCAAACTCAACATGAGATCACCTAGCCAACAACCCCCAACCCACGCACGGCTGTCCACAGTAAGGAAACTAACTACGCAAACCCCCTTGAAGAATTTCCCTAAACCACATCACAAAAAGTCGGTGAGAACGACAGTGTTCTTTTTCATTCACTGTTTCCAAATACTCCTACTGACACTTTTTCTACTGGTGTGTCTGTATGAGTGTGTATTTCTGTCCGTCTCTCTCGCTTTGAAGAGCAGTTGACTTGCTTCTCTTGACACTACTGTACAATTGTAGGCCTACATCTGAAGACAGTGAACCACACACATTCCACCTCGTCTCTAAACTGTGAGAGGATCTGTCATAGCAGTCTAGTACAGTGCAGGTTCTTGTGGCATAATGCCTTGTGTCATGACATTTCTGTTACGTAAATATGAGGTGACAAGCTGAGGTCCCTCAGACACCAGGTTTGCTACTGCACTCTGCTTGGTACAGCTACTATCTGAAGAAAACACAGAAATAGATTTCCTTATTCTATCTGTAAATCAAATCAAAAATCACATTTGATTTGCCACATGCACCGAATACAACGGGTAGACCTTACCGTGAAATGCTTACTTATAAGCCCTTGTCCAAAAATGCAGTTTTAGGAAAAATAAGAGTTAAGAAAATATTTACTAAATCAATTATTATTATTATTATATATATTTTTAAACACAATAAAATAACAATAATAAGGCTATATACAGGATGTAGTTGGATCATTTTTGCTGGGTAGGAATAACATTTAACACAGTAAAAGTTTGATTTCCATTACACAAATTCAGATCAGTTTTAGCATAATAAAAGGTGTTATAAATCTATGCATAACAACTGGTGAATGTTAAAGCATGGTTCTCAAAAGAGACAGCAGATGGGAGACAGACAATCAACACCTGTACTGATTTTATTTTCTTCTTCACTGATACATTATGTATCAGTACATCTGTAGCATGTGTCGATTACTAAACCTTTTCACATAGCTGCCTAAACATAAAAAAAGTCTAAGTAAAAAGTACGTCAAAGTGAATCCATAACTGAACTAAAATAAATGCTTGTGGGTTAACTGCTTGATGGATGTGAAGTCAACTTGTTCACAGGTGTAAGAGTTACAGTTGAAATCGGTTACATACACTTAGGTTGGAGTCATTAAAACTCGTTTTTCAACCACTCCACAAATTTCTTGTTAACAAACTAGTTTTGGCAAGTCGGTTAGGACATCTACTGTGTGCACGGCACAAGTCATTTTTCCAACAATTGTTTACAGACAGATTATTTAACTTATAATTCACTGTATCACAATTCCAGTGGTCAGAAGTTGACATACACTAAGTTGACTGTGCCTTTAAACAGCTTGGAAAATTCCAGAAAATGATGTCATGTCTTTAGAAGCTTCTGATAGGCTAATTGACATAATTTGAGTCAATTGGAGGTGTACCTGTGGATGTATTTCAAGGCCTACCTTCAAACTCAATGTCTCTTTGCTTGACATCATTGGAAAATCAAAAGAAATCAGCCAAGACCTCAGACAAAAAATTGTAGACCTCCACAAGTCTGGTTCATCCTTGGGAGCAATTTCCAAACGCCTGAAGGTACCACGTTCATCTGTACAAACAATAGTACGCAAGTATAAACACCATGGGACCGCCATCATACCGCTCAGGAAGGAGACGCGTTCTGGCTCCTAGAGATGAAAGTATTTTGGTGCGAAAAGTGCAAATCAATCCCACAACAACAGCAAAGGACCTTGTGAAGATGCTGGAGGAAACAGGTACCTATCAGGTATCTATATCCACAGGTTATTGACATAACCTGAAAGGCCGCTCAGCAAGGAAGAAGCCACAGCTCCAAAACCGCCATAAAAAAGCCAGACTACGGTTTGCAACTTACGGTTTGAAACTGGGGACAAAGATCGTTCTTTTTAGAGAAATGTCCTCTGGTCTGATGAAACAAAAATATAACTGTTTGGCCATAGTGACCATTGTTATGTTTTGCAGGAGAAAGGGGGAGGCTTGCAAGCCGAAGAACACCATCCCAACTGTGAAGCAGTGGCAGCATGTTGTGGGGGTGCTTTGCTGCAAGAGGGACTGGTGCACTTCACAAAATAGATGGCTTCATGAGGCAGGAAAATGATGTGGATATATTTAAGCAACAAAGTCAAGGTATTGGAGTGGCCATCACAAAGCTCTGACCTCAATCCTATATAAAATGTGTGGGCAGAACTGAAAAAGCGTGTGCGAGCAAGGAGGCCTACAAACCTGACTCAGTTACACCAACTCTGTCAGGAGGAGTGGGACAAAATTCACCCAACTTATTGTGGGAAGCATATGGAAGGCTAACGTTAGACCCAAGTTCAACAATTTAAAGGCAATGCTACCAAGTACTAATTGAGTGTATGTAAACTTCTGACCCACTGGGAATGGGATGAAATAAATAAAAGCTGAAATAAATCATTCTCTCTACTATTATTCTGACATTTCACATTTTTTAAATAAAGTGGTGCTCTTAACTGACCTAAGACAGGGAATTTTTACTAGGATTAAATGTCAGGAATTGTGAAAAACTGAGTTTAAATGTATTTGGCTTAGCTGAATGTAAACTTACGACTTCCACTGTATGTAGAGAGCAGAGTTGTAATCCTGGCTGTGAGTTGTGTCCTAATCTCGTTGGGTGACAGAGGAGAGCAGGGCAGTGCCGGGGCAGCAGAGGGGATGCAGAGTTACACTAAATCCTGGTGGATTACTGCAGCACGTGGAGACGGGCCAGCACTGCAGCGTGTCACCAGTCACAGCCTCGGCACGGCACGCCTCTATACAGGTGGATGTACGTAACCCTCCACAAGGCTCGCTAACTAGAGCATGCTACCATGAGTCAACACTTCCATTGTTTAGCGCTCAATGATGCCAATGGTAAACTGCAGCTAAGTAACATAACTGATGTCAATGGGCGGCAGGTGGCCTAGTTGTTCAGAGGGTTGGGCCGTAACTGAAATGTCACTGGTTCGAATCCCCAAGTCGACTAGATGAAAAATCTGTCAAATGTGCCCTTGAGTAAGGCACTTAACCCTAATTGCTCTGGATAAGAGTTTCTACTAAATGATGATTAAACTGTCACTGACTCTCCAGGTCCATACAACCATGGTGTTTTAAAGGTGATGTTAACTGAGCTATGCATTTAAAGCTTTACTCTATGTTAATCACGCTTGATAGGATTATTCTGTCCATTTCACCTTGCTTGTAAGAATGTATACATCTCACCATGTACTCTTTAGAAGAACTTGATAATGTACACCTGCACCACTTAGCCTTTCGTTTAAACCAGTCCAGCACTTCGTAAAGGTGCTTACCAAACATTTGCACCACAGAGATCAATGCACAGAGAACATGTCTCTATAGGAGAGACCACATCAGGCTGACATCAAAATCAATACCAGCTACATGACACACAGAATGTGTAGACCAAACCAAGCCTCATTTACAACCATACGAACCAAGAGTGTAAATACAGTGGGACGTTTTGAGCATTGTTGTTTAGGTTAAAAAGTCCTCTTAGATTCTTGGAATTAATATAATTAAGAGTGATTTCTGGCCACGGAGACAGGCCCAGTAGCAGCCGCTCTCTGTCTCTCTGTCCCTTCCTCCCTCCCGTGAGACAGGCCTCTGGGAGATGGGGAGGGTTGGTGACGGGGTCGGCCCTTTCACACTCAATAAAACATGCTCCACTCCCATGTAATTACTGAACACAGCACATCCGCCTCACTCCCTCACTCCCTCTCAGTCAGTAAGCCTGAATAAGCTCTGCACGTAGTCACAGAGCTGTAGGCCTAGTATTACTTAACCTCATATTACATCTTACACTGCTGTCCAACACAAAAGACGACATCCTATATGGTTCATTTCATTTAAAGGATGAGACCAGATCATCTATTGTTGACCCTGTTATTGGCCATACTACATTCAGAGCATGATGTGGTTAGAATGATATATCTTAAAGCCAAGAAGAACATTAATGCTTTGAATGTTTAGCTCTTACTTTCTTCAAAGACTCTATACATTCAAATGTGTGTACTGTACTGTCTAAGTGAGTGTTTAATGTGAGGAAAGCCTAACCCATTTCCCTTATTACTCTGACTGTCATGGACAGGAGCCAAAGTCCTGAGCATAGCCATGACAGTTGTGCTTCCTGTGTGTGAAGAGCTCAGTTTGACTATCCTACCACAGGGCCAGGTCACGGAGTGGGCAGACAAGACTCAACTTCCTGCCTCTCCACTTCCTGTTTTTAGGACCACTTCTAAATGCCCACTGCAGGGGAGGGATAGAAAAAAGGGAGGGAGTGTGCCTTGGGGACACCCTTACTCTCTGATCTCCTCCACGTGTTGCCTCCTGACTGTAACTCTGAGACTAAACAACAACAGGACTCCATCTCCTGTTCATTCTTTCTGTGTGTTTATTATGTTTACAGTACAGGGCCATTAGACAGGCTGGACAGGCACATGCTGCCACACCAAGCACTGCACCACTTTCTATTCAGTTAGATGTCAGGCCTTTCCTTGTTTTGGCCAGGACTGATAATGACTTGAAACATTTCCGGAGCTACATAATGATGAATAACTACTCCATCACACACTAAACTAATGAGCAGTAAAATACTGATTAAACAGAGTTCACACTTAACAAGAAAACAGCAGTGCAAAATGGTAGCAATATAATCCCAAAACTTGAAAGTGGAAGGAAATGGCTCAGTTCCAGTTTGTTAGGCTTTAAGCGGTGTGGGGACATGGAGCAAAGTAAACCCTCATGATTCTGCTGCTTCGTTTCAATGAGACCCTGACATAAGTGCATTAAGAAATGAACACCCCAACTCTTTGTTCTTCCTATCATCATGCTCTGCTGTACCTGGGAATGGGGCTGTTGGCCTGGGGGGGAGTGGATGAGAGCCAGCCTCTCTCTCTCCTGCTCCTACACTTCCCTTTGTGAGAGCACCCTTATCTCCCACTCCAGCAGGGAGAGGTAGGATTGTGGCCCCAGAAGCAGCATCACTAGTGTTAATGTCTCCTGATGCTAATCTGACACACGGCTGATCCTGCAACAACCACTTTCTCCAATTCCTCTCTCCCACTTTCCAGCTCTCTCTTTCTCCATTCCTCTCTTTCTCCCTCCACCTCTCCCTCCTACCCCTCAGTCTCTCTCTTTCTCTCTCTCACTCTAACTCTTTACATTCCCTCACCTCTGTTTCCAAGGCAACTAATGAGATATAATTAATAAGATCTACCAAAGGGGTGTGTGAACAGAAATTAGTGAGAAAGAAGCCTTGAGAAAGAAGCCTTGAGAAAGAGAGAGAGCTGCTTGCCTAGTGAGCTAAAGAAACTCCTTTAAATGTGTGTGCATATTGGACTTTCTACAGCTTGTTAACTTTCTTTGTAGATCATTGCTTGGGGTGACATTATCTTCCTAGACAATGACTTCAAAAACATTTTGAGAAGTTAAGATGATTACTATATTAGCACCATGATAAACCACACCCTTAGAAATAGCTGGGGTACTTTGAACCACTACAAGCCAAGTGAAAAATCTCATAATGAACATTTTACATTGAGTAAGTGCCTTATGTTACTGACAGAAGGGATGTTAAAAATTAGTTTTTTTTTAATGATATTGAAATTACAACAGAAAGTGTCTTCCTCCTTTATTTCACATAATACAGTAGTTATACTCAAGTACGCTGTAACGATGTGCGCTGAGAATCGGGAAGCAAGTTCAGGGAGTGTTTTAATAAAATAAACATAATACAAAACAAGAACCTCGAACCAAGCACAGACATGAAACAGAAACAATGACGCCTGGGGAAGGAACCAAAGGGAGTGACATATATAGGGCAGGTAATAAAGGAAGTGATGGAGTCCAGGTGAGTCTGACGACGTGCAGGTGCGCGTAACGATGGTGACAGGTGTGCGCCATAACGAGCAGCCTGGTGACCTAGAGGCCGGAGAGGGAGCACACGTGACATACACCTTGATATGACGTACATTGATATGATTTGAGTGGATCATTGATATAAATCTGAGTGGATCCGCCCTGACTGGATCCGGCCTGAAGTACATTGATATGATTTTGACGTACATTGATATAAATCCGGATCCGGCCCTGACGTACATTGATTTACATTGATATAAATCTGAGTGGATCCGGCCCTGACGTACATTGATATATGATTTGAGTGGATCCGGCCCTGACGTACATTGATATAAATCTGAGTGGATCCGGCCCTGACGTACATTGATATGATTTGAGTGGATCCGGCCCTGACGTACATTGATATAAATCTGAGTGGATCCGGCCCTGACGTACATTGATATGATTTGAGTGGATCCGGTCCTGACGTACATTGATATAAATCTGAGTGGATCCGGCCCTGACGTACATTGATATGATTTGAATGGATTGATATGATTTGAGTGGATCCTGACGTCCTGATCCGCCCTGACATACATTGATATGATTTGAATGGATCCGCCCTGACGTACATTGATATGATTTGAGTGGATCCGCCCTGTCCTGGACGCCCTGACATTGATATGATTTGAGTGGATCCGGCCCCGTGACATTGATATGATTTTGGATATGATTTGAGTGGATCCTGCCCTGGCGTACATTGATATGATTTGAGTGGATCCGGCGTATTGATATGATTTGATGGATCCGCCCTGACGACATTGATATGATTTGAATGGATCCGCCCTGACGACATTGATATGATTTGAATGGATCCGGCCCTGACGACGATTTGATGGACATTGATATAAATCTGAGTGGATCCGCCCTGACGCCCTGATCCGTACATTGATATGATTTGAGTGGATCCGGTCCTGGACGTACATTGTTATGATTTGATTTGAGTGGATCCGGCCCTGACGTACATTGATATGATTTGAGTGCATCCGGCCCTGACGTACATTGTTATGATTTGAGTGGATCCGGCCCTGACGCCCTGACATTGATATGATGAATGGACTGATGGATGATATGATTTGAGTGGATCCGGCCCTGACGTACATTGATATGATTTGAGTGGATCCGGTCCTGACGTACATTGATATGATTTGAGTGGATCCGGCCCTGACGTACATTGATATGATTTGAGTGGATCCTGCCCTGACGTACATTGATATGATTTGAGTGGATCCGGCCCTGACGTACATTGATATAAATCTGAGTGGATCCGGCCCTGACGTACATTGATATGATTTGAGTGCATCCGGTCCTGACGTACATTGTTATGATTTGAGTGGATGCGGTCCTGACGTACATTGATATGATTTGAGTGCATCCGGCCCTGACGTACATTGTTATGATTTGAGTGGATCCGGCCCTGACGTACATTGATATGATTTGAGTGGATCCGGCCCTGACGTACATTGATATGATTTGAGTGGATCCGGTCCTGACGTACATTGATATGATTTGAGTGGATCCGGCCCTGACGTACATTAATATGATTTGAATGGATCCGGCCCTGACGTACATTGATATGATTTGAGTGGATCCGGCCCTGACGTACATTGATATGATTTGAGTGGATCCCGCCCTGACGTACATTGGCAATTTAAGTTAGAGTACAACAAGGGTTAGACAGTGACTCACACAAATATTCCAAAGCATGTTCTGTATAGCTTGCATAGTAAATAATAATGGTTAATTGAGTTTACGGCTACTGGGACATGACAAAGCTTCTTCACTTGTATAACTATTTTAGTGCGCATCTTAATCAGACCAAAAGTTGAAGCCTGAAGTTGTTGGCCTATGTCTCAAGTTTATATATATTTTTTCTCCAATTGACATGTATGAGAGTATGAAGTGTAGGGGACAATGATACAGTATTCACACACTACAGAGTGGTTGTGTTGAGGAGGCAGACCAGAGCAGGCCAGGCTGCGAGTGGTTAATCTCTCCCAATGATGACTGCTACCTCACTTCAACTCTCCACTGACCCAGCTGTAATCCCACGTTGGATCAATGCAAGTTCAAACAATCATCCATCCTGCTAGCACCTAACTCTGGCTGGGAAGATGGAGTTGCAGACAGGGACTAAGCTACTTATCACCTCCACAATGACATCATCAGGAAAACCCCAGCGGATTAAGTGGCTCTTCTCTTGGTGAAAATAGTTTTAGGCCACCATCATATAACATCCATCAATAACCTAGGAGAAATAGACGACTGCAAAAACAAATCTCTTTAGGAGAGAGGTCAATAACAGAACATACAGCTTTACAGCCTTGCCAATCAAGACGGATATACAGTATTATTGTTACTTTTGAATGTATTCCTATTGCATGCTGAAATCAGCAAGTTTCAAGGTATGGTAATGTCTGGATAATAGGCTACATATCCAGAAGGACAGAAAAACACAACATGAGATGCTGACAGTGAAACTGAGCGCTAGCAGACAGACACCCTCACTCTCAGTCACACAGTAATGTCAGGGGATGAGAGGACTATGCAAGGTGACTTTGACTAAATGCCTGGGGTCCATGACAGAAAGCCATTGACTTGACTGTGGCATATTTTTCTCACTTATCACCATCCTAAATCCTAAAAGCTTGTATGATGAAACTAAGAGGGCATTAACACATATTCCCTTTGGCTTGAAGGCACAGTAAAGAAGAATCTGAGGCCAGTAAGTCACCTGCAACAAGCAGGAGACACAGTGTACTGTGATCACTGCCAACATGTACAACCTAACTGGCTTAGCAGACAGCCAGTTACTCTGACTGCTCATGTAACTTCTACAGGCATGGAACAGTGCATTGAAGTTCAGACAACAGAGCTCGATAAGCGTCATAGTCCAAACAGATGTTGTTGTGCTGGAGCTGGTGTATGAGTGTGAGTATGTGAGCGCACGTGTGTTTGTGTGTGAACTTAAAGGGAATAGAGAGGAAACAGGAATAAAACCTTGAGATGGAAGAGTTCCCCCCCCCACCCCCAGCCCCAGCTTTCTTGCCGTGTGCGGTAGCAGCAGCGTTGTAACATAATTACTGCTGGGGCGCCTCTATTCCCAATGATCCATTTGCGTCAGTCAGGTTTTCGAGCCGAGCCGATGAATGGATTTTCAGTTTCTCAAGGATAAAGCGATGACCCTATCCTAACTGTTGTATCCATTTCATGTGCAGAGGCCACTCTCCTTCTCAAGGTTTGTCTCCAGATGCTAATTGTAGTACAAAGCTTTAGCATGAAGAAAAGAACGCAAGCTTAAGAGTAATGATTTTTTCTTCATTAAAAAGGTCTGGTTGAGAAATGCATGATATACATTGAGAGGAATTATACTGCCGGTTATTCAGATTTGAAAGAAAAAAAACCCCGCTCAGATTTGCAATGGTGAACAACCCACAAGCTAAATCCAAATGATATGCAACTATTTTAATTTGAGCATCTTGCTGTTTTTGGATGAATCCCAAAACATATTACCGTGTTATGTGACAGTCACAAATCACTTCTAATCAACCAAAATGTCATATTCTACTGCCAAAATGAAACTGACTAAGTGTCTAAGCACTCACATCAAATTAGGAGTAACGGCCAAACACAGTCACTCAACATCACTGTCTCTGAGCCAAAACCTCTCTCCAAAAACATTTAATCACCAACATCCCTTATGACAGTATGTCAATTTTACCAGTGAATTTCCTGACACGAATCAGCATCAGAATCTGACATTCTCTATGGATGAGCACTTCAAGTGTCACAGCGCACCCAAGTTCTTCTTTTCTAAATCAATCTGATAGATTCACAGATGACACAGGTCTAAAAGAAATGCACAAGCCGAACATTCCAGAAAGTTTTCTGTACATTTCTGTACACTTTCTTCATCCTTCATAATCTCAACTTTTCAGGGATATCAGGAAGAGCCCATTTTCAGAGTCTCCTATAAACATACATGCACCCACACCCAGATTCCTGCATCCTAAAGGTTAGCATGGCAGCCTTGTTGGACTGTGGACCTGTTGTCTGTGTGATGTGATGCTATGTGTCCATTTGCATGGTTGTCCATCATCACAGGGACTTCTCCCCAGGGAGGATAATCACACCAACACAGAGGGGTGTGACACCCCCCTACCCTCAGCCCCCAAGGCACCCTGCAAACTGTGTTAAGCGGCATGGCAGCCTTTTGATGTTCCACAGACCGCAAATCCAAAATGGTAAACAGCACAGATGAATCAAGATCTTCCTCCTGGGGGAGTACGCTGTGTAAGGATATTAGGGACGCATTGCATTAATGTGTCTCGGCACCACTACATTTACCAGCTCTCATCCCCACTAAACGAACTGCACATCCAGATGAAATATTCTGATACAGTTTAGATAGGTAATTCTTCAAATATGTTGTTTGATCAACAGCAGGCAGATTTAACCATATAAACAAATGAAACTACTCTGAGTTTACCATGTTGTGTTACACATCATGTGCACACTGTTTCTGTTGGTTGATAGTGTGTTAAGTCCTGTCTTGACCAACAGAGCACTGGTGCTTCTTTTAATGGATTTTTTTGTTCTTCAAATATGGCTTAGAATAAATATTAGATTTTCTCTTTCCATGTTTCTCTTGCTCTCCATCCCTCTGTTTCTCAGTGTTCCATTACATAAAAGGTTTATGCAACCCAAGCAGCATGGACCATTATGACTCATGAAAACTGTGAAAGGTTCAACATTGATTAGATTTTTTAACAAAGAAAATGGATGACTCAACACATACCTACATGGATGATCGCGGAAATCACAAAATAGAACACTAATCCCGTAAGGAAAGGGTACAGAGGTTGGAAGATTATATAATGCTAAATAACAGAATTGCAATTTGAATAGACTGATCTCAATATAGAGCCAATAAATCCATGTCACTTTGGCAAGGTGAAACCACTTATTTCCATTGCAACAAAAGCCCTGATTTTCATTTTTCTGTTCACTGGTTTCAATGAGTTATTTCGTGTTTTTTGCCATGATAAAACTCTTCCGTTTATTGTAAAGGAGTGCTTGTCAAGAACGGCAGGAAAAAGAGGAAAGATGTACAGTAGCGATAACATTAAACAACCACATCATATAGGCACCAGAGAGAATGCTCAGTGGACGCAGAGTTGTTTTGCTTCAATGCCAAGCCAAAGCTGAGTAACAACTTTCACTTTGAAATATAGATGTGCTCTTATATAAACGCTGTCTGCCTGGTGCATGACTGGCGCTTATGCAACCAGCGTTTGAATGGGGGCATATCCTTGGAAACTTTATGCTTGTACAGGACAAAAAGAACAGAAAATGTGTCATTCTAAAGTATTTACTCTATCAATACTTCTGGTTTGTTGCTCAGAACACCAAATCTGAACCAAACATAAGAACTTTCCTCCAGCAAATATGTCCCAAGATCAAGAATAATGTATTGTAAATGATCCAGGAATGTATTTCTTATGCCACGGGCTCAACATCAAATAAACGATATTATGAATATTTCCAGGCATTCCAGAGAGAATTGGCTTAGTTTGCATAATGATTCAGTACCTCCATAAAGAAGTAGTGCTAGAGAACAACAAGGAATTATGTATGGATGAGAATGTAAAGCTGATCTATCTTTACCACAATTTGCATGTTTTGTTTTGTACTTTGGGATTTACAAGCACAGCTCTGCCTTTTGGAATTTCCTAAATGTCCTCTGAGTCGATATTATACTAAATGAAACACATTCTTTTCAAAGTCAATAGGACAGATGGATCAAACACAAAATAAAGCTGTTTGACAGATCATCATACAAACATATCCTCCCATCCATACATACATAGTGTGCTACACACACACACACACACACACACACACACAGAAACCCACTGGCCCTGCTGCCTGCCTCTCCAGGAATCTTTCCAACCCGACTGTTTTGTGATAGCCTGTGGCCCTGACTGAGGCCCAGTTGCTGGTGACGGATGCCTCTCCCCCCATGCATGGTCTGAACACTGTTGGCAGCTTGGTCAGTGACAGGGGGGCCGAGGGGAGAGAGGGAGGGGACTAGGAACAAGCTGGGGAGCAGAGAGTGTGACACTGGCCGAGTACATCCAGAGAACAGCTGATACACCAGTGGGATCAGTCAGTCTACTATTTCACCTGGATCAGCAGCGCACATGCGCCACACACTGCACACAGTCTGGTCCCAGGCAGAGACAGACTGGACTGGGAGAGAGAAGGAGAGAGGGAGGGCAGAGACAGCTGGCAGACTCAACAAACTCTCACACAGAGGCTTAAGAGAGCCAGGCTCTGGAGACTGAAATTAGGGTACAACTACTGCAGCCAGGACAGGAATTAAATATATATTTTTGCAATGAAGAAAGAAAATGAGTGCCTTAATATAAAACTTTGGTTTTACATTCCAGGCGATAACCTGTACTGTATTACTGCTCCCAGCGAGATTGTGCGACTACATGTTTTCATACAGGAGTGGTGTAATGTTTTCCCTGGTTGGATGCTGCCAGGGCTGTAAAGGCAGAGGGATGATGTCATGCCCAGCCCAGTAAAAGTGATACGTCCCCGTCCCGGCTTCCACTTCTCCTAATAAGGCAGGGGTCAAGTCTCTTTCATTACACTAGCGTAGGAACATCGTAGGGGAAATTGATGGGGAGAAATATTGGCTGTACCTAGTGCTTAGATTAGGCTTGGGCGGTACCCAGTTTTTCGTACCTTCATACTGTTCTTCCCAGGATTCACAGTATTACCGGCATAGAACAAAAGGGGGCATTAAAAACTCAAAAAAAGCGCATTGGGCATTTTTACCAGAATGCTTACATTTTTTTCACAAGTAATAGAAAATTCACAAGGAAACCAACAAAGTAATTATAGAGACAAATCCAGCTTCGGTGATGTACTGGGCCGTATGCAGTACTCCCTGTAGTGCCTTGGGATCGGAGGCCGAGCAGTTACCATATCAGGCAGTGATGCAACCCAGCAGGATGCTCTCGATGGTGCAACTGTAAAACCTTTTGAGGATCTGAGGACCCATGCCAAATCTTTTCAATCTCCTGAGGGGAATAGGTTTAGTCGTGCCCTCTTCACAACTGTCTTGGTGTAATCGGATAGCATACACATGTAACTTCATGTCAGCCGTACAACAGAGAGAGACTCACCAATAGAATGCTATGGACATATCAGGTCCCGCTTTCTCCTGTTGTGCTGTTTACAACAAACATGTGACAGGCGAAACGAAGAATGCAATCTGCTTTATCTCCTTGCACACATTGAGTGTTGGTATTGATACTGAACAATATAAACACAACATGTAAAGTGTTGGTCCCATGTTTCATGAGCTGAAATAAAAGATCCAAGACATTTTCCATATGCACAAAAAGCTTATTTCTCTCAAATTTTGTGCACATGTGTTTACATCCCTGTTAGTGAGTATTTCTCCTTTACCAAGAAAATTCATCCACCTGACAGATGTGAAATATCAAAAAGCTGATTAAATAGCATGATCTTTACACAGGTGCACCTTGTGCTTGGGACAATAAAAGGCCACTCTAAAATGTGCAGTTTTGTCACAACACAATGCCACAGATGTCTCAAGATATGAAGGAATGCGCAATTTTCATGCTGACTGCAGGAATGTCCACCAGAGCTGTTGACAGATAATTTAATTTTCTCTACCATAAGCCGTCTCCAATGTCGTTTGAGAGAATTTGGCAGTACGTCCGGGCCTCAGAACCGCAGACCACGTGCAACCATGCCAGCCCAGGACCTCCACATCTGGCTTCTTCACCTACGGGATCATCTGAGACCAGCCACCCGGACAGCTGATGAAACTGTGGGTTTGCACAACCTAAGAATTCGCACACTGTCAGAAACGGTCTCAGGGAAGCTCATCTGCGTGCTTGTTGTCCTCACCAGGGTCTTGACCTGACTGCTATTTGGCATCATAACTGACTTCAGTGGGCAAATGCTCTTCTTCGATGGCCACTGGCATACTGGATAAGTGTGCTTTTCAGAGATGAATCCCAGTTTCAAATGTACCAGGCAGATGGCAGACAGCATGTATGGCGTTGTGTGGATGAGCGGTTTGCTGATGTCAATGTTGTGAACAGAGTGGTGGCGGTGGGTTTATGGTAAAGGCATGAGCTATGGAATGCACAGAGATACTGTGACGAGATCCTGAGACCCATTGTGGAGCCATTCGTCCACTGCCATCACCTCACGTTTCAGCATGATAATGCACAGTCCCATGTCGCAAGGATCTGTACACAATTCCTGGAAGCTGAAAATGTCCCAGTTCTTCCATGGCCTGCATACTCATCAGCCATGTCACCCATTGAGCAGGTTTGGGATGCTCTCGATCAACGTGTACGACAGCGTGTTCCAATTCTCGCCAATATCCAGCAACTTCGCACAGCCATCTAAAAGGAGTGGGACAACATTCCACAGGTCACAATCTTTTGCCAGATCAACTCCATGCGAAGGAGAGTGTCGCACTGCATCAGGCAAATGGTGGTCACACCAGCTACTGACTGGTTTTCTGATCCACGCCCCTACCTATTTTTTTAAGGCATCTGTAATATTTTTTAAGGCATTTACTTATATGAACTGAAATTCAGTAAAATCGTAAAAATTGTTCAGAGTACTTAACAAGTAGCTACAAGTACTTCAAAGAAATAGTTTCAACGATATTGTCGGTATATGAAAACCATCCCGTCGGTATTTCCAAATACCCCGGTATACGGTACATACGGTATACCGCCCAACACTAGCTTAGATCATTTTACAGTGTCAAAGCAAAGGTGAGTAAAGACATCCTGCCCTCACAGCAGAGAGATGGTGGAACTTGAACTCTAGGATGAGTCCTTTGGTGGACCCGACCCCCTTTCAGACCAGAAGAGTGTGTTAAGTCACTTCCCTTCACTGGTAATAGACATGTTGTGTGCTGCAGGATAATGGGAATTACGACATCCCTCCAGCTGTCCAGGTTCAGAGGGCTTCACAGACAGGCAGAAAAACAAGGATACAGTCAGGCCCCAGGCTCTTCCTCCAGCCCACATTGCCTGACTCGCTCCAGCTGCAGGAGGCCTGATTGTTCCCACCACCAGCTACTGTACTTACTGACTGCACAGGATCACACTAGGGACTATGACTTCCAGATCCCCAAACAAACACCTGCAAATCTGTTTATTATTCAGAAGACCCCTGGTGGGATTCAATTCTATATTATTGTATATATTTTTTTGTCTGAGCAAATACCATAGTTTTCTACCAAATGCTTTGGGATATCTTACACAACCCTGTGACCATGGCTAGTGCCTATAAGAATAGCTCACAGATTCCACCGTATGATCCTGCTGATCCTCTAACATCACATTTCTATTTGTCACATACTTTCGTGAACCACAGGTGTAGACTAACAGGGAAATGCTTACTTACTGGCCCTTCCCAACAATGCGGAGAGAAAGACAATGTAGAAATAATATAAATGTAATAACAAATAATAAAACAAGTAATAATAAATACACGAGTAATGATAACATGGCTATATAGACGGGGTAGCAGTACTGAGTCGATGTGCAGGGGTACAAGGTAATTGAGATAGATATGTACATATAACTAGGAATAAAGTGACTAGGCAACAGGATAGCTAATAAACTGTAGCAGCGTATGTGATGAGTCAAAAAAGTTTGTGCAAAAAGGATCAACGCAGTCCGAGAGCTATTTGGTTAACTATTTAACTTACTATTTAGTAGTCTTATGGCTTTGGTGTAGAAGCTGTTCAGGTTCCTGTTGGTTCCAGACTTGGTGCATCGGTACTGCTTGCCGTGCAGTAGCAGAGAGAACAGTCTATGACTTGGGTGGCTGGAGTCCTTCCTCTGACAACACCTGGTATAGAGGTCATAAATGGCAGGGAGCTTGGCCCCAGTGATGCACTGGACCTTACGCACTACCCTCTGTAGCGCCTTGCGGTCGGATGCCAAGCAGTTGCCATAACAAGCGGTGATGCAGCCAGTCAAGATGCTCTCAGTGGTGCAGCTGTGGAACTCATTATCAGATTGCCTTCTCAACAGGAGCAGCATACACTATGTTTATCAGTGACATTGATTAGAAACTAAATGTTCACACACAGAGCAACCTTGCCTTTGTATTGCCTGTATAACATGCATGGAGCTTAAAGTGCAAGACAGTATACTATTCAGATTGAGGGAAATGTTTTAGGCTTTATAAGCTGCTTGTCTATGCATACTGTAAATATATAGTACTCTCAAAATGCATAAACTCAGCAAGAGAAATCAGGTCTTCATGGGGACTCCAGACTTTTATGTTAAGATTAAGCGGTTGCGTCTTAAATGTGATACAGGGGAGCATATTAGCGATCACAAGAAATCTTTTGATCTGGCAAATTAGATTATAATGTATTCCTTTGATACTGTATATGCTTTTTCAAAGTCTCATTGAAATTCAGCCAAAGTGCAACTCAGCAAATTGATGTACTTCAAGGGAAAATGAATACAACAATTTTGATCTATGATACTGTAGGTATTCAAATCAAATTCTATTTGCCACATGCTTTGTAAACAACAGGTGTAGACTAACAGTGAAATGCTTTCTTACGGGTCCATTTCCAACAATGCGGAGTTAAAGATAAAGATTTTTAAAAAGTGTGTGTGTGTGTGTGTGGCATAAGTATGCATGTGTGCGCATAATATGTGTGTGCTTGTGGCATAAGTATGCATGTGTGCGCATAATATGTGTGTGTGGGCAAGTGATTTGATTCGCAGTTTGCACGCAGTTTGACACATACCCCGCAGTACCCACGATTATATCCGCAGGGAGGGCGGGTTAAGGGTAATGAAATATTACGTGGATGAATGGCGGGAGGGTGGCCGGCAGGTTAAATAAATCGAAAACAACACCTTATAAAATCCAATAATGTAGTAGTAGTAACCTTCTTGTGCAATTTATATCGATAGGCAACATTTAAGTTTTTCTTTCATTATTTTTGGCTATCTGGCATTAGTGCGTAAACCTAAGCTTTAGGGCCTAACTGTACGCTCGCCAAATAGCCTACAAGCCAATCGCAAAATGCTTTTGGGAAGGGACAGAAAATGTTCATGTCTATCCATGGAGGCAATTCAAAAAGTATAATTCAAAAAGAGAAAAGCTACGAAATGGAGTTTTTAAAAAAGAATGCATGGCGAGAAAAGTCGTTTGGGAAAGATTTGGTGAAGTGATGAAAGAGGATGATAGCAATGCCGGCCGGCTATGTGTGATGATTTTGAGGCGCTATTGTAAGGTTCTGCTTTTCTTTTCTTAGTCAAACTTGTGTTCTTTTTCTTTGTGTTCTTGAACGTAGCACTGTTTCTTTGTGTTCTAGAACATAGCCCTATCTTTCATTTTTGTTTATTTCTTTCACCTGTGTTCGTTTCTCACCTGGTCTCATCAGCTCCCTATTTAGTTAAGTTATTTCTGCTTGTATGGTTGTGAGATATTGTTTTGGTTTTGACTGCCTACCTGTGTTTGACCTTTGCCTGCAACCACGATTCCTGCCTTCTGAGTTTATAGTGAATTTAGAGTGAATTTAACAGCTACGTCTATCAACAGTTGTCACAGTGACATTCTATTGAAATTGTTACTTGCATAGTGGAGTATTTTGTTGACATGTAGCTAGCTAGGTAAACAATGAACCATAATCCCAACTCATGACGTTACTACCCTGCATGAATCTGCAGGTAGCTAACCAACCAGATTCAATGTTAGCTACCTACAACTAGCAAAGCAAATGGCTTTGAGATACAAATAATATTACTAAACAGATCATACACGTAATATTAGCTAGCGAACCAGCCAGTTAACTTTAGCAAGCTAGCGAACAGTACACGTTAACTTGAAATGACAACGACTTTCTGTCAAAATTAGAGACGTGTGATATCTGAAAATGTAGCTAGCTAGATCATGGATGGACGCTTCTCCCTTTCACGGATGCCATGTTTGCCCTCAGTTTGATTGAAGACGTAATCTGGAGACAGGTGTTTTCTCCACCTCCTTAGCTATGGATTTCACATGAGACACCCTCAAAAAAAGGTACGGGCGTGGATCTGAAATGTTATCCCACTCCTCTTCAATAGCTGTGAGAAGTTGCTGGATATTGGTGAGAACTGGAACACGCTGTCGTACACGTCAATCCAGACCATCCCAAACATACTCAATGGGGGACATGTCTGGTGAGTATGCAGACCATAGAAGAACTGAGATATTTTCTGCTTCCAGGAATTGCGTACAGATCCTTGCGACATGGGGCCATGGATTATCATGCTGTAACATGAGGGGATGGTGGCAGATGAATGGCACAACAATGGGCCTCAGGATCTTGTCACGGTATCTCTGTGCATTCCGTAGCTTACACCTGCCCATACCATAACCCCACCGCCACCATGGGGCACTCTGTTCACAACGTTGGCATCAGCAAACCGCTCGCCCACACAACGTCATACACTCTGTCTGCCATCTGCCTGGTACATTTGAAATCAGGATTCATGGGTGAATAGCACACTTCTCCAGCATGCCAGTGGCAATCGAAGGTAAGCATTTGCCACTGAATTCAGTTAGAAAGCCTAACTGCAGTCAGGTTAAAACCCTGGTGAGGACAATGAGCACGTAGATGAGCTTCCCTGAGACGGTATCTGACCGTTTGTGCAGAAATTCTTAGGTTATGCAAACCCACAGTTTCATCAGCTGTCTGGGTGGCTGGTCTCAGACGATCCTGCAGGTGAAGAAGCCGAATGTGGAGGTCCTGGGATGCTGTGGTTACACGTGGTCTGCGGTTGTGAGGCTGGTTGGACGTACTGCCAAATCCTCTAAAACGAAGTTGGAGGCAGCTTATGGTAGAGAAAATAACATTCACTTCTCTGGCAACAACTCTAGTGGACATTCCTGCAGTCAGCATGCCAATTGCACGCTGCTAGAAAACTTGAGACATCTGTGGCATTGTGTTGTGTGACAAAACTGCACATTTTAGAGAGGCCTTTTATTGTCCCAAGCACAAGGTGCACCTGTGTAATGATCATGCTGTTTAATCAGCTTCTTGAAATGCCACACCTGTCAGGTGGATGGATTATGGATAAATGCTCACTAACAGGGATGTAAAAAAACTTGTGCACAACATTTGAGAGAAATAAGCTTTTTGTACGTATGGAACATTTCTGGGATCTTTTATTTCAGCTCATGAAACGTGGGACCAACACTTTACATGTTGCGCTCATGTTTTTGTTCTGTGTAATGCTGGTGTGGTTAGCTTGCTTTCCAGCTAGCTAGCCAAATTTGCTAAAGCCTTGTGGCGTTGGCTAACCTAGTTAGCTAAAGCCTTGCAGTATTGGTTAACCAAGTCTTGGTGGATACTTCAAGCCAGTGATCAGCCCCTTAACAAAATCCCATACTGACAAATAGAAATAAAACCACAGAAACATAATGTCAATCAATGTTAATATATGTTAGCCAATGATAGTTAGTTATATGTAACTATGAATTGTGTGGGCGGGCAGTTTGCTGATGTCAACGTTGTGAACAGAGTGCCCCAGTTTGACGGTGGAGTTATGGTATGGGCAGGCATAAGCTACGGACAATGAACACAATTGCATTTTATCAATGGCAATTTCAATGTACAGAAATACAGAGATCCTGAGACTTTACAATGTACATAAATATAAAAACATTAACATGTAGTGTGTGTGTTACACATACAGTACCGGTAGAACGTTTGGACACACCTACCCATTCAAGGGTTTTTCTTTATTTTTTGGAGACATCAAAACTGTGAAATAACACATAAGGAATCATGTACTGTAGTAACCAAAAAAGTGTTAAATCAAAATATATTTTATATTTGAGATTCTTCAAAGTAGCCACCCTTTGCCTTGATGACAGCTTTGCACACTCTTGGTATTCTCTCGACCAGCTTCATCAAATCAAACGTTATTTGTCACATGCGCCGAATACAACAAGTGTATATCTTACCGTGAAATGCTTATTTATACAAGCCCTTAACCAACAGTGCAGTTCAAGAAGAGTTAAGAAAATATTTACCAAATAAACTAAAGTAAATCATTGTAATAAAAAGTAAATAACAAGAACAAGGCTTTAAACAATGCTATATACGGTACCAAGTTAATGTGCGGGGGTACAGGTTAGTTGAGGTAATTTGTATATGTAGGTAGGGGTGAAGTGACTATGCATAGATACCAAACAGCGAGTAGCAGCAGTGTTCAAAACAAATGGGGGGGGGGGGGGGGGTCAATGTAAATAGTCCGGTGGCAATTTTATGAATTATTCAGCAGTCTTATGGCTTGGGGGTAGAAGCTGTTGAGGAGACTTTTGGCCCTAGACTTGGCGCTCCGGTACCACTTGCTGTGCCCCTGAACTCTCGTGTATTTTCTGCAATATGCAATGATATGGGCAGCGACCATGTAACGCTTTTACAACATACAGAAGTGCGCTGGTTATCAAGGGGCTAAGTATTGACATGTTTTTTTTTTTTTGAAAAACTTGCTTAAAGTTTTCTTTACTGACAATAATTTTCACTTGTCTGACCGCTTGCATGATGACGAGTTTCTCACACGACGGGCCTATCTGGGAGACGTTTTCTGAATCTTGGATTACAGGGACTCTCTGCAACTATATTCAATGTGCGGGATAATATTGAGGCTATGATTAAGAAGTTGGAGCTCTTCTCTGTCTGCATTAACAAGGACAACACACAGGTCTTTCCATCATTGTATGATTTTTTTGTGTGCAAAAGAACTCAAGCTTAAGGACAATGTCAAATGTGAAGCACCTGAGTGAGTTGGGTGCGTAATTACGCAGGTACTTTCCCGAAACAGATGACACAAACAACTAGATTCGTTATCCCTTTCATGCCCTGCCTCCAGTCCACTTACCGATACAAGAACAAGAGAGCCTCATCGAAATTGCAACAAGCAGTTCTGTGAAAATTGAATTGAATCAGAAGCCACTGACAGCTTTCTGGATTGGGCTGTGCTCAGAGTACCCTGTCTTTGCAAATCTCACTGTTAAGACACTGATGCGCTTTGCAACCACACACCTACAGTTGAAGTCGGAAGTTTACATACACCTTAGCCAAATACATTTAAACTCATTTTTTCACAATTCCTGACATTTAATCCCTGTTTTAGGTCACTTAGGATCACCACATTATTTTAAGAATGTGAAATGTCAGAATAATAGTAGAGAGAATGATTTATTCAAACTTTTATTTCTTTCATCACATTCCCAGTGGGTCAAAAGTTGACATACACTCAATTAGTATTTGGTAGCATTGCCTTTAAATTGTTTAACTTGGGTCAAAGTTTCAGGTAGCCTTCCACAAGCTTCCCACAATATGTTGGGTGAATTTTGGCCCATTCCTGCTGACAGAGCTGGTGTAACTGAGTCAGGTTTGTAGGCCTCCTTGCTCGCACACGCTTTTTCAGTTCTGCCCACAAATGTTCAATAGGATTGAAGTCAGGGCTTTGTGATGGCCACTCCAATACCTTGACTTTGTTGTCCTTAAGCCATTTTGCCACAACTTTGGAAGTATGCTTGGGGTCATTGTTCATTTGGAAGACACATTTGCGACCAAGCTTTAACTTCCTGACTGATGTCATCAGATGTTGCTTCAATATATCCACATAATTGTCCATCCTCATGATGCAATCTATTTTGTGAAGTGCACCAGTCCCTCCTGCAGCAAAGCACACCTGACAACATGATGCTGTAACCCCCGTTCTTCATGGTTGGGATGGTGTTCTTTGACTTGCAAGCCTCCCCTATCTCCTCCAAACATAACGATGGTCATTATGGCCAAACAGTTCTATTTTTGTTTCATCAGACCAGATTCCAAGAACACAGGATGAGATGTTACTATCCTTTGTGCAAGCACTTCCAAGAGTTCATGAACAGTGAGCCTGGTGAAATTTGGGGAGCGCATCGTCAGTAGTGTACCTTTGGTTCCTAGGGTGTTTCGGCCTTTCACACTATACACCCTCCCCAAAGGCAGCCAGCGACAGGGTGATCAATCCTACGCTTGCATCCCATTCCCAATTAGTCATAGGAGTTAGTCAGAGGACATTTCTCCAAAAAGTATGATCTTTGTCCCCACGTGCAGTTGCAAACTATAGTCTGTCTTTTTTATGGCGGTTTTGGAGCACTCTTCCTTGCTGAGTGGCCTTTCAGGTTATGTCAATATAGGACTCGTTTTACTGTGGATATAGATACTTTTGTACCTGTTTCCTCCAGCATCTTCACAAGGTCCTTTGCTGTTGTTCTGGGATTGATTTGCACTTCTCGCACCAAAGTATGTTCATCTCTAGGAGACAGAATGAGTCTCCTTCCTGAGCGGTACGACGGCTACATGATCCCATGGTTTTTTAAACTTGCATACTATTGTTTGTACAGATGAATGTGGTACCTTCAGGCGTTTGGAAATTGCTCCCAATGATGAACCAGACTTGTGGAGGTCTTGACTGATATCTTTTTTCCCATGATGTCAAGCAAAGAGGCACTGAGTTTGAAGGTAGGCCTTGAAATACATCCACAGGTACACCTCAAATTGACTCAAATGATGTCAATTAGCCTATCAGAAGCTTCTAAAGCTATGACATAATTTTATGGAAATTTCCAAGCCGTTTAAAGGCACAGTCAACTTAGTGTATGTAAACTTCTGACCTACTGGAATTGTGATACAGTGAATTATAAGTGAAATAATCTGTCTGTAAACAATTGTTGGAAAAATTACTTGTGTCAGATGTCCTAACCAACTTGCCCAAACTATAGTTTGTTTAACAAGAAATTTGTGGAGTGGTTGAAAAATAATTTTTAATGACTCCAACCTAAGTGTATGTAAGCTTCTGACTTCAACTGTATGTGAAAGTGGATTCTCAGCCCTCACTAGCATGAAAACTAAATACTGGCACAGACTGTGTGTGGAAAATGATTTAAGACTGAGACTCTCTCCAATACAACCCAACATTGCAGAGTTATGTCCATCCTTTCAAGCACACCCTTTTCATTAACCTGTGGTGAGTTATTCACAATGTTCGATTAACAAATAAAGTTTAATATGTAAGATGGCTAACTAAAGAGCAAAATGATTGATTATTGTATTATTATTTGTACCCTGGTCCTATAAGAGCTCTTTGTCACTTCCCACGAGCCGGGTTGTGACAAAAACTCACTCATTCTTATGTTTAATAAATGTATTGTATTGTGTGTGTGGCCGGCTCACAATGATGGCAAAAAACATAATTTGAGAGTGTGCTGACCCTGGTGCTAGAGGGGGTATTGAGGTTGAAAGTTTGAAGGGGTACAGAACTATAAACAGTTTGGGAACCACTGTTCTAATATAACTTGGGTTATGCAAGTAACCCTAATTTTTGATAACATATCAATAGTGACACAAATATTATAGAATGAGAGACCAGACATCCCACAGCTGCAGTGTGACTCTGGTCAAAGCCATCATCTCTAGCAGAATCTTTCACAGATTAACTCCAGAATCCACACTGCAGCTAGAGAAGCATGCATCTACAACTTCTGTCTTTTCACTTTATATCTGCTATCAGTCCTCAGTATTTTTTTTTATTTTACCTTTATTTAACTAGGCAAGTCAGTTAAGAACAAATTCTTATTTTCAATGACGGCCTTGGAACAGTGAACAGGTTAACCTGTTCAGGGGGTTAACCTGTTCAGGGGATTAACCTGTTCAGGGGCAGAATGACAGATATGTACCTTGTCAGCTCAGGGGTTTGAACTTGCAGCCTTCCGGTTGCTAGTCCACCGCTATAACCACTAAGCTACCCTGCCGCCCCAGTATAACTCAAGTCACTTCACTTGACTTGGGAGTGGTGAATAGATTAAACTGAATTGTGTGGTTCTTGTCCTACGCCAATTAAGTAACATAATAGTACACCTGAAAGTTAAGTGTGTCACATGATACATGGCCAGTAATTTCGTTCTATGACACAATGTCAGTTTAGCCCTCTGGTTTGTTTATCATGTGTACCATAGTGGCACTGCATTTGCTTTCTTTTCATCTGTTGATAGCCTGTCAAACAAACACTCATAAATAAATACGTCTAAAGATAGGAGTGCACTGTTGATCCAACATGACTCAACACGAAAACAGCTCTAGTCAATTTCACATAGGCCATTTCACATAAGCCATTCCAACACAATGCTTTGTAGAAGCGAAGCTCGTAGATTTAATGTACATGGGGAATCAAAATATGGCCTGTGTCAATTTTGCTTTGGAGAAGAAGTTATTTCTGCTACTGCTGAGACTTTAAAAGGGCAAACTGATGGAAAATTATGAAATTAAGCAAATATGAGCGCTCTTATCAGAGGTGGGATTTTATGTCATCAGAATAGAATGCTTTGAAAAACCAGCCTACAGGAGACAGTCCAAATCAATACAGTATAGAGAGACACATGGATCAGAATGTACATAAAACTCTCAAATATATAATTGTGATGATTAATAGCTTTAAAAGGGTAAGGTTATTATAAAACCTTAACTCAACTTACACTATGCAAACTTTCTCTAGTGTTTACTTAAAAAATACAAATATACATTCAAAGTTGACTTGCACTCTTAACCCTGTGTGGGCCACTTATACAGAGGAATGGTGAGAAAGAGACAGGGATGATAGTTGTGAAAGAGGATTAACTGCAGATTGAGGCTGCCACTTTGGTTTAGGATCTTACTGCTGATTCTCCAGTATGGCCAGAGAAAGCTGAGGGGTAAGGACACCTCCGTCTGACTGAGGGCTCGCAGGGGAAGGGCAAAGAAGACAGGAAGAGGCTGTCGATCCTTAAGCCGCTCTGCCCTGCTCAGCAGCACATGTGCTGAGTGGGCCGTATGGGGCTGCTTACTACCAGAGGTCACAACCAAGGGCAGGGCAGTTGAAAGGTCACTGTTAGCTGCTCCCTTAGACAAACAGTACGTTAGTGAGTGGTTCATTAGTGCTTCTGTGTTAGAAACAGTGTTTCTGGCCATCAGAGGTTTATAAGCCACTGTAGTTCAGGATATTGATATCTAGGTCAGAATGATAGGGGGCTAATTGTCAACAGAGTTGCCTTGCTGATATACTACAGTGACATAACAGGCAGATGTGATAAGAAAATATAGGCCTATAGGAAATAATGGTGTTTTTTCCATTTCCTTTTCCGAGTACACTTTAATCCTGGGTCGCACCACTGTACATTATTAGTATATACAGTTGAAGTCAGAAGTTTACATACACCTAGTCAATTACATTTAAAGTCAGTCTTTCACAATTCCTGACATTTAATTATAGTAAAAATTCCCTGTCTTAGGTCAGTTAGGATCACCACTTTATTTTAAGAATGTGAAATGTCAGAATAATAGTTGAGAGAATGATCTATTTCAGCTTTTATTTCTTTCATCACATTCCCAGTGGGTCAGAAGTTTACATACACTCAATTAGTATTTGGTAGCATTGCCTTTAATTTGTTTAACTTGGGTCAAATGTTTGCGACCAAGCTTTAACTTGCTAACTGATGTCGTCAGATGTTGCTTCAATATATCCACATAATTGTCCATCCTCATGATGCCATCTATTTTGTGAAGTGCACCAGTCCCTCCTGCAGCAAAGCACCCCCGACAACATGATTATGTAACCCCCGTTCTTCATGGTTGGGATGGTGTTTTTTGACTTACAAGTCTCCCCATTTCTCCTCCAAACATAACGATGGTCATTATGGCCAAACAGTTCTATTTTTGTTTCATCAGACCAGAGGACATTTCTCCAAAAAGTATGATCTTTGTCCCGACATGCAGTTGCAAACCATAGTCTGTCTTTTTTATGGCGGTTTTGGAGCAGTGGCTTCTTCCTTGCTGAGTGGCCTTTCAGGTTATGTCAATATAGGACTCGTTTTACTGTGGATATAGATACTTTTGTACCTGTTTCCTCCAGCATCTTCACAAGGTCCTTTGCTGTTGTTCTGGAATTTATTTGCACTTCTTGCACCAAAGTACGTTCATCTCTAGGAGACAGAACACGTCGTCTTCCTGAGCGGTACGACGGCTGCGTAATCCCATGGTTGTTTAAACTTGCATACCATTGTTTGTACAGATGAATGTGGTACCTTCAGGCGTTTGGAAATTGCTCCAAAGGATGAACCAGACTTGTGGAGGTCTACAATTTTTTGTCTGATGTCTCATCATTTTATGGACATTTCCAAGCTGTTTAAAGGCACAGTCAACTTAGTGTATGTACAGTGAATTATAAGTGAAATTATCTGTCTGTAAACAATTGTTGAAAAACTTAATTGTGTCATGCACAATGTAGATGTCCTAACCGACTTGCCAAAACTATAGTTTGTTAACAAGAAATGTGTGGAGTGGTTGAAAAACAAGTTTTAATGACTCCAACCTAAGTGTATGTAAACTTCCGACTTCAACTGTAAATGTATATATTTATATATGAGTATATATACAGTACCAGACAAAAAAAAACATCTCAATTGGGTTGAGGTCGGGTGATTGTGGAGGCCAGGTGAAGAAGAAGAGTGATGGAGTGCTGCATCAGATGACCTGGCCTCCACAATCACCCGACCTCAACCCAATTGAGATGGTTTGGGATGAGTTGGACCACAGAGTGAAGGAAAAGCAGCCAACAAGTGCTCAGCATAAGTGGGACCTCCTTCAAGACTGTTGGAAAAGCATTTCAGGTGAAGTCGGTTGAGAGAATTCCAAGAGTGTGTAAAGCTGTCATCAAGGAAAAGGGTGGCTACTGAAGAATCTCAAATATATATATATATATTTTTTTATGGTTACTACATGATTACATATGTGTTATTTCATAGTTTTGATGTCTTCACTATTATTCTACAATGTAGGAAAAAAAATATAGAAAAACCCTTGAATGAGTAGGTGTGTCCAAATTTTTGACTGGTACTGTGTGTATACACACACACACACACATACATACATATATATGAGCCTTTTCTTTAAAAATATATGAATTCGGCATAATAAGTGTTTGAATATGATTTGATAAATATTGTAATTACATTAACTTGAAAACCACACTGCCATGTAGGAAAGTAAGCCATATTTATGAAGTGTATATGTGGTATACTAGCCTGTGCCAGGGCTGGTCCCTGATCCCCAGGCTAAAGGTTTGGAATTCATCATCACAGCACGTTAAGGGCCTGCCTAATAAAGTTATAACTGTGCTGCATTAAAACATGATAGACAGTTTGATTTGGCACACTCCACAGAAACGTATTTGCACAATAACACAGACTCAGTTTTGTGAGATTGAAGGAGAGAAAAAAACTAACAAGGAGCAAATATTTTGATACACATTTTAAATTATGATTTTGTATGTTTGTCAAACATGTCACTGGCTGGTATCCTGGGGTAACTAACGCATTTAGCATCAAAGGTGAGGCTCTGTGGCCTGGTGGTGAGACAGGAGGCAGCCAGGGGTTTCTGGGTTTGGAGCTCAGCTCTCTGTTGGGTCGGATTGTGGGGTTGGGTAACCCTGCTAGGACACTGCGCATTCCTCTGGGTTACACAGCTATTCATGGTTTGGTCATTCTGGGATAGAAGAACTTCATTTATACCCTTTTATTTATTAAAGGTACTTAGAAGGCTTTCCTTTAGAACTGAGAGTCTAGTGAATACACAAGCAAAATATGGCCTAAAACATTATCTGCAGGGCTCAAGATTCTGCATCCTGCCTCCAGGTCTCACGGGAGAATGCTGGAATCTCCAGTTCGATGATGGAGCTCTAAAAAACAATGAATCATGTTGCAGAGAGCATGCGCAAAGAGCTTTGTAACAAACAAAAAAACGAAGCAAAGTGGACATAGAGAACAAGAGTAGTTTCTCCCCGTTGTTGAACTGAGAAATATCTTTAACGTAATAGCCAAAGTGCCCTCACACCTAACATTGAGAAGAAGAGAGGACTTGCTACATAAGGTCACAGTCACACTAGGGAATAATGAGCGAGAAACAGTGAAACAACTACTAATATACACACATACTTTGATGAAAAAAAGTTCATATCATGACCTTTGCAGATACTTGTTTTTTTTGTCTCGAGCTTGTGTAATACACAACCTTTCTTCTTTGCTTGTCTTCTTTGTTATTTTATCGATCTATCTAAAGAAGATGAAAATAGCTCATCATGTTAGCTACTGGTTCTTTTTAACAAACATTTAGCTAGTCTTGTAGAACTCTCAAACAAAGACTATGTCATTTGCTATAAATCTGTGCCTGTGAGCCAGCTGCAGTTGACACAGTTCAACTCTCCAGTGTACTGTAGGGGAAGTGCTGTGCCTACAGTACACTGATGTAACATGGTGAACACTACAAAATCCATGTATAGCTAAAACTCTCATGTAACCAGATGGTCTTAATGATTTCCCCCCAACGTATATAAAGAGATTAACCAAAAGGACCAAATAAAACATGAAACATGAATGGAGATACATGTCAATTACAATCAAAAGTAAGTATATCAAACATAAATAAATATGTTAAATAAATAAATAAACAGGTAAACAAGAAAAGAGGGGGAAAAGAACATGGGGCTCACCCAACTATCAAAGTAGTGATAACCTCTTTATCGGACCAAGAATATCCAGCTCCTGTCTGTCTGTCTGTCTGTCTGTCTGTCTCTTCTTTTAGCCTTCAATGCTTCCCTCACTCGCGTTAAGCTTCCTGCAGATTTCTCCTCCTTGGGAAAAATGTCCTGGGAGGGGGAGAGGAGAGAAAGTGTTTTGCTCAGTGATTCAGAGGCATGGTGTCAACGGCAGCATTCTTTTTCTGACAACCAGCATTAATTGCAGATCAGACTCGCCCACACACTCCACATTTCTCCTGTGTCTCCTGGAAGGAGCTGAGATCAGACTGTGATATTCTGGTGCTATGAAGAGGAGTGTTGTGGGAGACCCTCCAGGCCCACACTTATCGCACCAATCACCACCTCAGAACTTATCCCTTTTACCTGGGTCAACTTTCTCCACTCAAACCTAAGGCTGTATTTACACATCTATCAATTTATAAAGAGACATTTAGGCCTATACACACCCATGATGTAATGTGGTAAAAGTAAAATTAATTTCACCTGGTAAAGGTCAAATTCATTTGATAGCTTGCTCTACTGCACCCTGACATAACACTAGAGCGTAAAAATGCAGCTCATGTTGCAGTAGACGATTACAGACAAGTAATGGGTGGTTATGGGTGATATGGGTGATTGCAGTAGCATATTGCATGTTCTTAAATAAGTTTACTCTACTTCAACACAACACTTTTCTGTAAGATGGGTGGAAGCTGTCTGACTTGCTATATGTAACTCATCCACACCCTAGACATAAGAGGTCACATGAAGTGCATCAGGAGCAACAGGGCCTCATTATTGGTTAAGCCTTCGGCGTCTCAGAACCTAACGTCGGCGGATTGGAGGGTGCTTTGCTCTGCTGCATTAATAGTCACTATCGGTCTGCTGGGGAAGTAATGTAAATGCAACGGGGGGGCTCCTCCAGAGGGGACCAAAATAGATACTCAATAAAAATACACACAGATATGCCTTTATATTGCTGCCAAGACGGCTGTCCCTGAAAAACTTTGCTATTTTCATTTAGTGCCAAGCCAGGAATACCTCATGGTTGGGGAGACCATAGGGAACGTTAGACATTTATCAGTCAGTCTCGGCCAAACACACTCTTTACCTTCATCTGGATTTATAAACAATGGGGTTAAGTGAAGACGCCATAAACGTTTGTCCTTAAACTGACTGAGACAGTTAATTATCTACTATACTAAGGACAGGTTTATTATTTTACTTTCTCAGTTTGTGAGTTTACAAAACAATATGTTTCATTAACAAGTTCAAAATGCACAATTGGTACAAACAAAAAAATCTCAATTTACACTGACAGGTGCAATATGGCATGTGGACTTAACAAATATGTTAAATGAGCAGAGTGTCATTTATTATAATGTTGAACATTCACTTACTGGTAACTATTTATGGTCATTTTCAATGGCAGATAAATAATCAAAACAAATCAATGCCTCCTTCCTACCTGTTAAAAATCTGTCAGGACAGCAGACACACATGTTGAGGTCATTCTCCTAACTATTCCCCATGACCTGACTGCCTCCCATCAAGCTTGTAATTAGATATTAAAACCTACAAACAGGTGCAGGGACTAATTCCATTGTGGAGTGTTGCTGTATAATTTAGTTTATTCTTCACTTAGTGGAAGCTTAATTCAGCCAGGAGTGAGTGACAAAACCTACATTCAGATTACGTGTATCGGCATGTCCCACACAACATAGATTTTCACCTTAATCGTGCAATCAATATCAGGAGAGTAGAGAGACAATGGTGGAAAACATACATTTCTCCACAGCAGAGGTGGAAATGCAAAGTGGCCATTAACTGACCAGAACCATATACATTTCAGGACTTCAATACAAAGCATATTACTAATAAACTGACACTTTCAACATGGATACTCTTTGATTATAACAATGTAATTGCATGCTTAGGTTACCAGTTGGTATTGTGTCACCTATTAAAATAAGAAAATCTACAGGTCCATAACCAAGAAAATGCATTCGAGTTTACAGTGACAGCAAGAAGCCTATGGAATGGATATAGGCAATATCCTTACTTTTAATCGCACAATCTTTAGTGGTTCAGACATCTAAATCAGCTGGCCATTAGTGTACGTCATGCAATTATAGTATGCACAGAAAATTATAATGGATTTCAAAGCAATCCATGTATTCAAAATCCAAACAGTCGTTTGATAGCATGTAGACTATAGTGATGATGTGATTTATGTGAATGTAAAATACATGTGTAATGTCGGTAATACAAAACAAAGTTCAATTGAATTAGCAAAGGTATGCCTCCCGTTGTATGAGAAGTCCCCGACACTGACTGTCAAATGATATTGCGCGCTCTATGAGAGCTTATTGTAGCCACTGTAACTTAGTTCCAGTAAAGTCATAGCCATTAGTAATTCAAGACCATTGATAAAAGCTATTATTCTAAAAAATATCCTTAAAATGACAGACTCCGAAAAAGTTGATCAAATTAACCGTAAACTATCAAATTAAATAAGATAAAGATAGCGGAACTCCTCACTTAGTCGATTGGGTCAATAAGTACAAAGACGCACGTTCATACGATCGATATTAATATTAAATAACTGTAGCCTTTTTCATAGGCATACAAATAAAAATGTTTTTATCCAGAATAGACACAGAAACTGACATAATATAAAAGCGCTACAGTATGGGATGGCTTTTCACTCTACGTCTCCCTCTTGCGCTTTCTCTCTCACACGAGTGCAATATTGTTGCTATTTTTATTACTCACCTTGTCTCTCAAGTCCCTCGCTGTATATAGATACTCTATATCAGAGCCTCCAATGGATACCGTGTGCGTGGAACATTAACGTAATTTCAGTCACATTTACACACAACTGCTATTTTAGGGAGCAGCCAAACTCAGTAGAGCCAGTTTCTTGTCAGTGAGACTCCTCCCCTTATCTGACGAACACCAGACGAGTTAGAAATCAACCTCCTCCCGCTCATGTCTATCGTTACAAAAACTATACCCAAACTTGTTTAACTTTCATCGTAGGCTACCTATATACCTCGATAAATGTGACTTTTACAGTGAAATAGAATGTCAAAATGACAGTGCGCGAAGGCATGATATAGGCTATCTGATGACATGATTAGTAAGATGTGCTCTATGTTACTCAAGTAGGCCGAGCCTATGTATGCTATTTACAGTTTGGTAAACTTTATATGGTTTGTATCAAATTTACAATGATAATAACATAGTAATTGCATTCTTGCTACATGATAATTGCAAGTCTTGGTGTCAACATAGCACCCCTGCCCTTGTATTCCAGTGTCAAATTTCAAATCTGCTACATCTGTGTCTTGAGGCAAGTAAGTTAGTGAGACATAGGAAGTGTAATACAACAATGTAGGCTATCTTACATTGTAAGTGATTGACAGTGTAAATGTGGCAGCAACTATACTCAAATTCATTCAAATGACGATATAAATTGAAATCTCAGCAATAAAATAAAATTATTCTAATTATGATTGTTGGCTTCTTTCACTTCACTCCCTACGATTGACGTCATATGTCTCAAAGACAACAGCAACTCGGGAACATTGATTTTGAAAGGACATGTTTCTGATCCAATTGAAATACTCAGCGGCTGGTCAGTAACCAATTACAGAAGGGAGGTGGGATCTGAATAGCTGGCATGTGGCAAAGTCACGTGTAAGTGCAGGATCTGAGGAAGAGGAGTGGTGCGGGGCTCACGTTGTTTTTACCAGGATTTAAAGGAACAGGTGCATGTGGAAATAAAGTAACGCTATTGTAACTTGACAATTTGTGATGAGATTTTGCATTTGCACCTTACCAGAATGGGTTTAGGAAACACCTATAAAATAAATAAATGATCTGGCGCTATTTTCATCAATGTGCACAGTCTGCACACACTGTTATGTTATGAGCTGGTTAATACTATCATCAGTTTCATAAGCTATTATGAATTATTCAATGTTTATAAAAACCTTTATACATGATTACAAGTTACAAATCATTAAGTTATTATTTATTAGTATGTTAGGATATTCATAGTTTATATATTTAGTATAGTTTATTGAAGACTATTCATGAATGTTATAAAGTGTTACCCATGAGGTTAAAAAATAAATAATAATAATAACATTTGGATGTCCATTGCTATAACTCATTAGAAGAACAACCCTCAATGTATTTGGGGTATCAAATTCTTTCTCTTCTTTAAAATGACTGTATACAGGAATCAGGAAAATACTGGCCTTATGTCAGACTAGTGTGTGTGTTAGGAGCACAAGTGAGCAGCACCAAGTGACTGCATGGAAACAGGGTGTGTACACTACACAGTAGACCTGCCTCTACAGACACACAGTTACATCCCAGGCATGTTCGATCTCCAAAATCCAGCAACTGTGTCACAGTAATGAATCCTTCAAATGAAGCTCTCCTTAATCCCACATTAGATTGTTCCTATGGGTGTACTATCATTGATTTTAGTGGGTTTATTAATCCGTTTCTGTAGCTCCACTTTGGTCCTGACAAAGCACAAGCCACCTGCAAAAATAGTCCTGCCATGGCGAGGCATATTCTGTAGATCTGTTTCACAAACACTTGTTATCCCCGGTCCACTGAAAACCTCCCCATGTACCCTTGACAACCTCCCCATATAACCCTGAAAACCTCCCCATATACCCCTGATAACCATCCCATATAACCATGAAAATCTCCCCATACGTGAAAACCTCCCCATATACAGTACCCATGAAAACCTACCTATATACCCCTGTCAACCTCCCCACGTACCCCTGAAAACCTTCCCATGTACCCATGTCAACCTCCCCATGTACCCCTGTCAACCTCCCCATGTACCCCTGTCAACCTCCCCACGTACCCCTGAAAACCTCCCCACGTACCCCTGAAAACCTCACCATATACACAGTTACTGGTGATATTAATGAAGAAAAGGTGTATTGCTCCACAGCCCCAGCTTGATAAGAAAGCATATAGAACTGTTGGCAGATCATTTTTGTTAATTTCTTTACCATAAGCCGCCTCCAACGTCATTTTAGAGAATTTGGCAGTACTTTCAACCAGCCTCACAACCGCAGACCAGGACCTATGACCTCCCAGGCCCACCCATGGATGTGCCCCTGCCCAGTCATGTGAAATCCATAGATTAGGGCCTGATGAATTTATTTGAATTGACTGATTTCATTATTTGAACTGTAACTCTGTACAATCGTTGAAATTGTTGCATGTTGTGTTCATATTTTTGTTCAGCATAATTTACTAAGTTTGTGGAAGTGGATTTGTATATGTTTGTATGTACTCTATAAGAGTGTGTTTGTGCTATAACATGGTATAGACTTTCACAATGTGTTCATGCAATAACATGTCATAACAATTGATTTAACTATGCATATCACCAATTTCAAATAGTTTTTTCTTTGATTCTATAAATATCATCAACCAGGTTATAAATCCTTTACACATCAACTAAGATTTACATCATTGTGTGAAGTCACTGGTCAGCATTTCAACACATGATTGAGGCATAACAATAAATATAACTATCTTATGATCACCATGTTTGTTTGTGAATTAAAGAGATTCAGGGGAATGACCTCTCAGTAGAAAGAGCTGTTGCTCACCCATCATTGCTTTCATCACCTACTAAATAGTACTGTTGAGTCCACATCAATGCTCCTTGCCTGGGTAACACTTCTCATATCCAACCTTCCTCTTCCATAAGTCAAGACAAAGATGCCACTCATGACACCCCCCAACCTTTGTGTAACACAAAGGCCTAAGTCACTGCGTGTCTCACCTGTTTGAGTTGTTGCACGAATGCCTTCACAGAACCTGCTGTAAAGGGTCTTCAGGTTTTTTCCTGCAAGGATTCACTTTCTATATCTATATATTTCCTCTCTTTATCTTTCGGTCTCTCTTCTTTGTATCACTCGTTCTCTCTTTTGTACTTCAAAGCCAGACCAGCTGGCTTTGGATGCTTTCCTTCTTGCCCCTGAGAGGCCTGACTTCACACCCTCTGCCTCCTCCTGTCCCTTGGTCTTTCTGCCGGGAGGGAGTGGGGCGACAGCAATTTGAAGGGTAGGACCCCAGATGGACGCAGACATGCCAGGCATGCGTTGTTTGACAGGGATTGGCTCAGGGGCTCTCTGGACCAGCCGCAGCTGTCAGTCATGGGCACAGAAGGTGTTAGGAGGTTTTCCTTATTGTGTTATTGTGATTCATATACACTGAGTGTACAACATATTGCTCTTTCAATGGCATAGACTGACCATGTGAATTCAGGTGAAAGCTATGATCCCTTATTGATGTCACCTGTTAAATCCACTTCAATCAGTGTAGATGAAGGGGAGGAGACATGTTAAAGGATTCTTAAGCCTTGAGATAATTGAGACATGGATTGTGTACGTGCCATTCAGAGGGTGAATGGGCAAGACAAATGATTTCATTGCCTTTGAACTGGGTATGGTACAGTAGTACGTGCAGGCACACCAGTTTGTGTGTGTAAAGACCTGCAACCCTGCTGGATTTTTCACCCTCAACGGTTTCCCGTGTGTATCAATAATGGACCACCACCCACAGGACATCCAGCCATCTTGACACAACTGTGAGAAGCATTTGAGTCAATATGGGCCAGCATCCCTGTGGAATGCCTTCGACACCTTCTAGTCCATGCCCCAACAAATTGAGTCTGTTCTGTTCTCAAAAGGGAGTGCAACTCAATATTAGGAAAGTGTTCTTAATGTTTTGTACACTCGACGGGCAAACATCATGACTTATCAAGTAAAAATGACTTTTCCTGATAAAAAGTCTCTCTAGTGTATTCATGAGCTGATGATTAAACGCTATTTGGTCAATAAAATGACCCATAAACATGATTTACAGTACTTTTAATGTAAGGTTCAGGAAAGAGATCCTTCATCTCTACCTCACGGCAGTAGATGCAACACCTTTCAACTCAGTCGGTTCTTCCACAGGAAGCATATTACCATGAAGTATGAAAAAAGTCTGTTAACAAAGTTAAATTTCTATAAAAAAATGGATATGCATGAATTATGTATTAATATCAAATCATATATTTGGCATGAATATTAAGTTGCAATAACACAAAAGATAACAACTGGTTCCATCAGAGCTCTGATGGGAGACAGCTGGCATTTCCAACTTTGCACCAGACCACAAATAGCTCCAGAGACTTTCCTTCCAATTAAAAAATGGATTGAAGAAAATACCCCTCAGACAGTACATTCGAGTCCAGTTTGATCTGGTATATGATATTGAAGAAAGAAATAGATGTTTACTTTGTAAATTAGGACACCACAAAGTTCCCTGTGTCACACATTTTTCAGAGACCTTGGTCTGGCCATGCAGCTCTGAAATAACACTTATCTGAGGCTCATTAAAACAGCCCCTCTAAAAAGCCCTCAGCGCCCCTCTCCAATCCCTGACTCTTCAATCTCTGCTTTTTCAATGAGGGCACTCTCCAAATCCAGTCATGGGGCAGAGACAGTCAACAAACCACATACAATACATTGTCTTGAAACTTGATTTGAAATGTTTAACACTTTAAAAAATCATTTTGACAGAATTTGTTTTGAAAGCAACTGTAAGAACTTGTATATACAGTAATGTCTGAATGTATCAATACACTAATATAGAACTCCCCCCAAAATGTATTAAAGCTTATTAAAGATATTACTTTAAAAAATATTATTTCACAAAACATAGGAAGGAAGTCTACAGGTGAAAGCACTCTGTTTATTTCTAAAGGAATAAAGCAGTAAGTAAGTTGAATGTTAGATAACCCTGTCGAACATCTAAAAATACCCAATGTCTCACAGTCTGGATGAGTTCTCTCATTACCAACTGTAATTAACACTAACCAAGCCCAGCGTAGAGCAGCACACAACTGTTAATGTAGAGGTATGACATGTGTAATGAGAACGACTCATTACGATATGTAATCTTAGTTCCCTGAGGGAGAGGAACGAGATGTAGCACATAGCTAGGGGAATACACAACCACAACACACGGGTCAGGCTGAACAAGATCTATAACCATGTGGGTTGGCCAAGAGACATGTCACTCATGAATTAAAAAGTCTCACCTTCCATGGGCGAAAATACAAGTCCCACCTTCATACCCAGTCCAAAATACATCCCTATCCGAAACCCCTAGGTTCCACCTGGTCTTCTGGTAGCCTAGACAGAGGTTCCACCATATTGCTTACACCCATCCAATCCTGTCAGATCCATGAAAACAGTTTAGTGGTGAGGGTTAGGGTCATGTACCGTAGTTGAAGAGTCACAAGCCCTTGCTACTCTGTACAATTGGTGAATATCCTCAGGGCAGGGGAGAACACAAAAGGGAGCACAGTAAATGAGTACGATCCATCTTTGAAGACAAAGCACAGGTATTTCTACATGTTATACAGTTGAAGTCGGAAGTTTACATACACTTAGGTTGGAGTCATTAAAACTAATTTTTTCAACCACCACAAATTTCTTTTAAACAAACTATAGTTTTGGCAAGTCGGTCAGGACATCTACTTTGTGCATGACACAAGTCATTTTTCCAACAATGGTTTACAGACAGATTATTTAACTTATAATTCACTGTATCACAATTCCAGTGGGTCAGATGTTTACATACACTAAGTTGAATGTGCCTTTAAACAGCTTGGAAATGTCCATAAAATGATGTCATGGCTTTAGAAGCTTCTGATAGGCTAATTGACATCTTTGAGTCAATCGGAGGTGTACCTGTGGATGTATTTCAAGGCCTAACTTCAAACTTGGTGCCTCTTTGCTTGACATCATGAGAAAATCAAAAGAAATCAGCCAAGACCTCAGACAAAGAATTGTAGACCTCCACAAGTCTGGTTCATCCTTGGGAGCAATTTCCAAACACCTGACGGTACCACGTTCATCTGTACAAACAATAGTACGCAAGTATAAACACCATGGGACCACGCAGCCGTCATACCGCTCAGGAAGGAGACACGTTCTGTCTCCTAGAGATTAACGTACTTTGGTGAGAAAAGTACAAATCAATCCCAGTACAACAGCAAAGGACCTTGTGAAGATGCTGGAGGAAACAGATACAAAAGTATCTATATCCACAGTAAAACAAGTCCAATATCGACATAACCTGAAAGGCCGCTCAGCAAGGAAGAAGCCACTGCTCCAAAACCGCCATAAAAAAAGCCAGACTAAGGTTTGCAACTGCACATGGGGACAAAGATCGTACTTTTTGGAGAAATGTCCTCTGGTCTGATGAAATAAAAATAGAACTGTTTGGCCATAATGACCATCGTCGTGTTTGGAGGAAAAAGGGGGAGGCTTGTAAGCCGAAGAACACCATCCCAACCGTGATGCACGGGGGTGGCAGCATCATGTTGTGGGGGTGCTTTCCTGCAGGAGGAACTGGTGCACTTCACAAAATAGATGGCATCATGAGGTAGGAAAATTACGTGGATATATTGAAGCAACATCTCAAGACAACAGTCAGGAAGTTAAAGTTTGGACGCAAATGGGTCTTCCAAATGGACAACTTTGGAAGTATGCTTGATACTTCCAAAGTTGTGGCAAAATGGCTTAAGGACAACAAAGTCAAGGTATTGGAGTTGCCATCACAAAGCCCTGACTTCAATCCTATAGAAAATTTGTGGGCAGAACTGAAAAAGCATGTGCGAGCAAGGAGGCCTATAAACCTGACTCAGTTACACCAGCTCTGTCAGGAGGAATGGGCCAAAATTCACCCAACATATTGTGGGAAGCTTGTGGAAGGCTACCCAAAACGTTTGGCCCAAGTTAAAAAATGTAAAGGCAATGCTACCAAATACTAATCGAGTGTATGTGAACTTCTGACCCACTGGGAAGGAGATGAAAGAAATAAAATCTGAAATAAATAATTCTCTACTATTATTCTGACATTTCACACTCGTAAAATAAAGTGGTGATCCTAACTGACCTAAGACAGGGAATGTTTACTCTGATTAAATGTCAGGAATTGTGAAAAACTGTGTATAAATGTATTTGGCTAAGGTATATGTAAACTTCCGACTTCAACTGTATATACTGTATATCATGCATGTTTTTTCTAGTGGAATAACTTTGACAATATACATAGAGGTAGGTTATTGTAATTAGTACCTGCATCTGTGCTCTTCTTAGGAGTGACTGAGGTGGCATGTAAAGCACGTTGTTTTAATGAGTAGATGATCTCCCCTGGGGATTTCTAAACCCTTGGGCTTTGGTTTTCTAGCCCATACTGCTTTGTTCTTCACACTGCTCAGTGCTTCTGAACTCTGCAGGGTGGAGGAGCACAAAACAGCTTATTGTCTGTTTGTTTTGGCTAGACCCTTTCTCGGGGAGAAGTACAGAATTCCCAGCAACAATATGAGCTCCTTAATTATCTTAAATATTCAGACTAAGGCTTCATTTATAAAATGTGCCAGCCCTCGTACTGAGCTCATAAAAAATTTAACAAGGTCAGAAATGAAACTCCTCTTCCCATTTTTCATTTTGTCCTTAATTTCAAGTATCATTTCATTTATCACTTAAGATGACTACCAAATAAATGACTCTGGCATTTTGTTGTCAGGTAACATTAGCAGTATCTCTACAATAAACACAGATCAAAAATCGGGAATAATGTGATGTTGTACTCTGACCAAACAAGAGGTTCTATCCATTATATGAAACAATTAGAGATATATTTTTGTAATATCTTATGTATGTGAAGTATGATTCACTAGTGAATTGTTGGTTATAATTTATGAATGACAATTGAAAGAAACCATCTGTAATTGTTTGAAAAATACTTGAGATCAATCAAAATACATTGTTATGCAATGGTTTTGTGAATACTAGTCCTACCTAAAATGAAAGTGTTGGGTTTTGACTGATATTTTGAAAGCAGATAAACAGTAAGCTGTATTATTGAGTGACAGTTCAGTGCTGTTAGAATGGCCTTCACTTAATCATACGTTACACCTAACATTGAACTGTGTAAAAATGCCGTGAGAGTCGATATTATCTCGCACCTCACCTTTGTCTAGTTTAAAAACCCCAATGCAGATAGCCCATTTGGACAACCTAATCAATGCTGCAAAAACTGAACGTAAATAACAGATATAAAAAGCTTGTCTGGAACAAGATTCTTGTTGTCAGTTATCTATTCCCAATATGCATCTCCAGAGAAAGGGACGATAGATGATTAAATAAAAAGTCCATTTATACTACCTGTTAACTCATTAAAGATGGCACTGAAAGAACATTCTTTTTGAGTCTCATCTTGTTATTGTATACTCAATTTCACAATTATTTTATATACAAGGAATCAGTTGCAAGTCAAATATATTGAAAGCCGAGAAGGAACAATTTCTGCACGAATTTAGTCATTCAAAGGAAGGTGCCATGACATTATTGAAAGTGAGATGCACCTCACAGTTTATATCATCCCAGACACAACCCTTTTACTCTTGCATTGAGCCAACTGAGCCTAAAGCAGCTAAATCTTCTCCAGATGTTGGGGCCCCTAAAGCGTACTGCTGTACTAAGACTGCCACACAGACCAGGACAATGCAACTGATATGTGATACTGTATAAAATATCTGAGAAAGTATTATCAGAAAATATGGATTTGATAAAGTGTATCAAAGCTTAATGTCTAAACTTATAATTATGCACATATGATAAAAACGTAATGAATGTTATCTAATCATGCCATGTTCATAAAAAGACTGACATTACTGTCTACCCAATCATTAGTGTTGCTTTTGTTGTGAGTCATTTCAAACAATTAATCTGTTCCAATCCTTTCACATCTAACATCTAAGACCAGTTTTCACTTGAATTATCTCGCACAATCTGTTCACCTGCCACTGATTGTGTGGCACCCAGAATAAACAGCCTGCTTTGTCCTACATTTTCTGGGATAGATTCATAGTAGAATAGAGCATTGTCCACAAAACAGGTGCATATGTTTTTTTAAATTAGGGTATTGTGATGTTATTTTAGAGGAAAATAGCTGTAACATTCTAACTGCAGTACACTGCGTACTGCATTTCTATGTAATACCTTGCATTTGTTCAATTTGAATAATGACTAGAATATCAAGTTTACATTTCTTCACTGTATACACTAAACGTTTGTTCCATTAACCCACTCTAACATAAAAGGTTGCCATAAAATGTAAGGTACACAATTTCAACTAAGCATTATGACTTCTAGCAGGCACAGACTATCCAATTCTAATCCATGAAAGATAATTTGGAATTCATGTCTTACAAATGTGCAAAAGATCCTTAGCTAAATAACTTTGGCAAGAGCATTCGAACAAATTGCAAGCACATCCTCCACCATAAAATGCCAGTGAAATGATCCAGCAATGCCAGGCTTTGTCTCTGGAATTCTATAGAAACCCTATAATCTAAGCTTTCCTGTGTTTTTCTTCATGGATTTGGTTTTTCCCCTTATTTGACAATTTTCTCAAAGGTAAACAGGAGACAGACACAGGGGACTCGTGCAGTTTTCCTACAACAGGTAATAAACGTGCATGTCAGGCCTGAGCGTCACAAATGAAACATGCTTTGTTTAGCAATGATTTATAGCTCTGATGCCTGGGCGCACTTGGCTGTGACTAGCTGAGGGTTTGATAGTGGTGAAAGAGCAGTTGGGAGAGGTTGGGGGGGGGGGGGGGCAGTGTCAGATTTGTCTTACAGGAAGACTGATCTGTACCTGCTCTGAGGATGCTCACTACAACACACAGCACTGCCATTAATCACATGGAGCCTCAGAGTGCTGTGAGCGTTGTCTTCCCCTGCTTTCCTCTGTGTTGCATGATGCCAGGAGGCTGGGGAAACCAAGTCTCACCAAGCCCTTCACAGCAGCTCCAGGCCATTAACAGACTTCGACTGAGCATCCTTAGACACAGAGACCACTGGGACATACACAGTGCATAGTACTGTACTACCCGTGTAAAAGCAGGCAGATGTAGGGAGAGTCCCTAACTCTATTCCAGCTCTCAGGCCGTCTCTCTATAACTACAGCATGAAAGTCAGCCAATATTTGTCAAGCTCTTAGATACCTGGAAAAAGTATAATTAAGCAATAAGGCCCGATGAGGTGTGGTATATGGCCAATATACCATGGCATAGGGCTGTTCTTATGCATAACACAACGCGGAGTGCCTGGATACAGCCCTTATTCGTGGTATATTGGTCATATATCACAACCCCCTTATTGCTATTATAAACTGTTTACCAACGTAATTATAAAAGTACAAATACATGTTTTGTCATACCCGTGGTACACTACGGCTTTCAGCCAATCAGCATTCAGGGCTCGAAGCAAACAGTTTATAAGAATAAATAATCTGTGATTCAACCCAATCAAAACTGGGCCTTATAACCATATTTCATTTTGCTGTCTGGTACAGAGGGGCTTCCTCAGTGTATTGTTGTGACAAAGCACTGAGTCTCTCTGTCTCATATCCATCCTACATCAGAAAAGGTTTCCTGGATACACAAGATTTAGATCTTTCACTAGCATTGCAAAGGAAGAGCTAAATCTACAGGCGCCTCAAATTACAAACCAAATACGATTGGCTGCCGATACTCTGCTTTTATCAGTTCGCAAGTCCCGGAATCCAGAACTGAATTTACAGTGCAGTATCCTGGCAGAACTCAGCGGGTTAAACTGCTCCCAGATTTATTCAGTTGTATCTGCTGTTGCAAGGGTGTCCTTGAAGCTGACATTGTACATAAAGGAGGCAGCCAGTGTTTGACTTTGTTTAGGGATACTTCAGGATTTGGGCAATGAAGCCTTCTACTTCCCCATGAATCCGAGGAACTCGTGGATACCATTTGTATGCCTCTGCGTGCTGTTTGAAGAAAGGTACTAACTAGCGTTAGTGTAATTGTTAACTAACATTAACTCAATGACTGAAGGTCTATGGTAACAGCTAGCATGCTAGTAGACACCATAGACCTCCAGTAATTGCGTTAACACTAGTTAGTATTGGTTAGCGAAACTACCTCTAACTCCCTTCATAATGGAAGTAGATAAAAGCCTTGATTGCCAAAACCCCTAAATATCCCTTTCATTAACCACTTCCCAGCCAAGTTCAGAGGACCATTGTAATCTGGATAAGCCTACCTTCAGTATTGATAGGCGTGTACTGTATTTGAACAATCAGGTGACCAAACAATCAAATAGTGGCACTCAAGAGTGTTGGTTTAAAAGAAAGTTGATATGTATATCAGATAAAAATGGTCTGGGCTTGTTACAGCGTCCTCCCTTATACAATGTATAGTCTCTATGTAGTGATGCCACTTATATGTAACAATGTCATTGTATAGTCTTAAAAAGAAAGAATGATTGCAATACTGACAAAAATAGGCTCTGAGATTGCGATGGTTACCCAAGGCCTAGATCTATTGTATCCAGCAGCCTTCGTTCATCACAACCCGATGGTCCAGTCAGGACATTGGGAGAAGGCGATTGTTCCTGTTCCCAGCTCCAGAACAGTGATGGCAGACATAGACGTGAGAAAGCATAGAAAGGTTTTTTAAAAAGGAGGAGGACTGTGGAAAGCAAGACCAATGAAAGGGAATAAACTAATGTGTGTGCAGGAAGGAAGGCTAAGACAATGACAGGAAGCTCATAGAGCTAGCAGGTAACAGCTAGCCCAGACTGTAATAGCATTAGCCTAAAATCCAATATCAAACAGATCCAGTCTTTGTGTTCAGAATGCAGCCATCAAGTCTAAACACTACTTGATCAGTCGCCATAGAATTCTATGATATCGTCAACATTTTAACATCAAAAGATGTTTTCCTGGCGAAGATTTCGATTTCAATTGATCATGAACCATGAGTGTTTAATCACAGCTAATAAACAGTTCATCTTTGGATGTAATAGTAGTAGCTCAGGAAGAGGAATAACGATCTGTCAGAATAGAACGTCAGCATACAAAGGCATTCTTTCAGTGTGGAGGGCCAGATATGTGAGGTCTACAATTCCATACACTGTTTAACATTTATTTCATTCAGTACACCATCGTGGTTTGTTTATCTAAACATCCAGAGCAAACTGTTTAAATATGTGCCTAAGCAAATATTTGCAGCACTATATCAAATTCCCCCCACAAAATTAAGGATATCAGGGAGGCCAAATGTTAGAGCCGTGTACTGCTCCACACAGAGATGGACCTATCGCAGGAGCAGCTAAAGTGTTTGTCCACGGAGAGCTGTGCCGTCTCCAGGCTAATAGATCACACTGTGCCTTCCTTATTAAGAGCTTTTAAAAATCTGGCTTTCACTAACACCCATCCCCCCCTTTATTCACAGGCAGGTAGGCAGGAAGTACATTTTTACACTACTCTGCCTTAATTCCCACTAGTATCCCCAAACAGATTGGAAGAGTACATTTTCTGCGATAGATAAAAAGACAAATATTTGAGGGGAAGAATGGAGAAGTCATGGTTCAGCTCAATGAGCTCAGGACAGAAGTGGTCCAAACTGATAACCCTCTCTCTCTGTATGCGTCTTTGGCCCTGTGCTTTCCATCCCCTCTCCCTGAGTATCTGTAATAAGAAGAGAGGGATCAGACACGTACTGTAGGGAAGAAACACGATTGGTGCAGACTGCTTGGAGAGAGACAGGGCTGAGGTCTCCGCATCCACAAACACAATAACCCCTCATCTTTAGGGAATGTCATGCTTTTACGTGATTAAATTTTACATCATAAAAGCATTTATATTGAGCCGAATATATTCGTATTTACTACAAATGCTACTTAGAATTCAGAGAGCGCAAACCAACGGACAATCATTTTTTCTCCCTGAAACCTCAGATTTTCCTTAATGCAGTAGCCATGCAATCAATGACAAGCTCTATTTTGACCGCCATGGAGGGAACATAGAGGATATTTAATTCATTCTGCTCACACGACAGTGACTTATTTTACTCAGTGGCATAGCACAGTTTCACAGTCTGAGCAAGGCCCCCCATAATATTGCCATGGAGTATAGAGACAAATGTGCAGTTTTATAGCTAATATCATGCTATTCTACACATTTTGCAATGGGGCTAAGAGAAAATGTTGCAGTTTTACAGCTAATTTTCTGTAATTCTAACTATTTTGTCATGGCTTATGACATGTTCATATGCTATCTGGGGAGGAGGGCGACCTCTAGGGGTTGGGGGCCCCCACACTCCATGCCCCCCCTCCCCGCTTTAGCAGTTAGAGATTACAGATCAAACATGAAATGTTTCAGTCAATGATTAGCATTTGAACCACTATGTCACGTCCTGACCATAGAGAGCCCTTATTTTCTATGGTAGAGTAGGTCAGCGCGTGACTGGGGGTTAGTCTAGTTTATTATTTCTATGTGGGGTTCTAGTTTTGTTTTTCTATGTTGGTGATTTTGTATGATTCCCAATTAGAGGCAGCTGGTAATCGTTGTCCTTTATTGAGGATCATATTTAAGTAGCATTTTTTCCACCTGTGTTTTATGGGATATTGTTTTGAGTTAGTGCACGTAGCACCTTAATTTATTGTTTATTTGTTTTTGTCTTTGCTAAGTTTCACTTTATCATTAGATTATGTGGAACTCAACATCCGCTGCGCCTTGCGCCGATATTTATTCAATCGAACGTGACACACTAGCTCACAAATTAATTAATTATCAATGGCTACAGACTAACCCATAGAAAATGGTTGCATTTTGCACATTTCCTGCAGTGATGTAAATATTGGGTGTAGCCCAATGACATTACTTCAATCACTAAAATAGAAGTCCCAGTTTTATGACAGCCTGCTGGGAATTCCCCACCATTTCCCATGCTCTTGACCTCCCACCTCCCATTGTATGAACGAGTAAGGGGTTTGAGGCCAGAGGAGCCAGGAGCCAGCCCAATGCCCCAGCCAGGCTGACAGATTGTCCTTCCATTGCCTCTGCTTCTCCTCCAGCACTGCGGACCCATTGTTCTGCCCGCTCAAGCCCCACCACAGGACACACCTCACCATTGTGTCTGACAGACCTGCAACCTGATACCATGGCAGCAGGCGCCTGCCTCCCTCCAGTGGACGAGTGATGCGGAGTGTGTGTGAGTGTGTGTGTGTGTGTGGTGATGTGCATGCGCTGTAGAGCTGAGGAGCTGGGTGATTGAATAAGGATATATGAGTTTATGCATCGGTTGGGGGTAGAGCTCACTATCAACAATACTAATGTGGAAAGAGATGACGAGGGGGGTGTTAAATAAGATGCATGGAGACATTGGTATCATCTGAGGGATGTTAATGTATTGTGTGATTGGATCCTCGCTAGAATCGGATAGGGGAGATATACTGGGGTTTACATTAACTCCCTACCAGCACACTTTGGGGGATGGATCTGTAGACAAACCATTATTACCAGTGGACCAGATCAGGGGCATCTGGGACCAGCCCTACAGTACACTGTGAGAAGGTGCAAGCCTACACAAGCCCACATCTGGTAACACTGACACTGCAATCTCTGTTGCAACAGCACCAGGACTGCAGTTCTCTTACACTGCCACTGAGATCAACCCAAGAGGAGTAATAGTAAGACACAACCCAAAAGCCTGTGTACAGTAAGTACATCAAAGCAAAGCCCTAACTGTGGGTGGCTCCATGTGCGTTTCACAGAGGAATATTCCTCTTTTTATATAACACACACAGATGATTAAAGAGTTCAACACTGCTAGGGGACTAATGACTCCACTGGGTTGGAAGGGAGCTTAAGAGAGAGGAGTCTAGGAGAATAGATGGTTCCCTGGAGAGTAGTCACAGAAATGGGGGTACACTTTAAAATATACGAATGTATTCATCAACAAGCAGCATTCCTGGTTGTGTCTGCAGGTGGCAGAGAAAGAGGAGAACGATGAGAGGCCTGATGGGAGGCCTGATGGGAGGAAAACAGGGCATCAGAGGGCAACAACACACTGAACAATCAAGAGACACAGAGAACAAGCACCATGGAAATACTGCACTGTTTGACCTTACGTTGCCCATGACCTTACGTTGCCCATATGTTTTACTCCACTCTATTATTATGATTCATTGTCAGCTTTCTAAATATAACAACTTGTGAACGTGATTTATACACTGTTGAATTTTTGCAGTGAAACATATCCCAAACTTGTAGTCATAGAGGCTGTGGTTTCAGTTTGCATGCCCAGCGATTCCCTCCTCACATAGATAAATGGACAGTGCACTGTCCCATGTGAGTGCCAGTAGATGACAGAATGACAAATGGCTATGTTGTCCCTCGTACAGTGCAGGGATTATTGTCAGTCACTGTAGGGGATGGGATTAATGACCACAACCCAGTGGCAAAGGGTAATCACAGTAGATTAAGAAGAAGAAATCCCCCAGACTCGGAAGACCGTAACGGTGCCTCTATTGCAAGGTCCGTAAGGACTAAATATTACCCATGAGAGGGAAGGACTGAAGCTTCTAGGTAATATAACCCCAGTGATACACTGAGATGGTGGTTTGAACGGCAAATTGTACTAGTACAGATAATATTTTTTTTAGAACTCTGCTGTCCCCTTTTCTATTAAGATGAGAGTCAAATGCGTTACAAATCCTCTTAAGCTGTAGGCTACACCGTGGGCTACACAATGAACCTTGTTTCAAAGGGAGGTTTTCATTCCTGGTTATACCATTTACATGGTATTGTACGTACAAATCCACTAAAATGATTTCCCCTGTGAGGCAGACCCAGAGGGGATGACAATGTAAACAATGGTGCCGATTCTTGTTCAAACCAGCGGCACGAATGTTCACAGGTTGGGATTTGGATGAGGAGCTCAGCACAAGGTAACACTGAAAGTAATCATCGTAAAGACACATGATTAGTCTAGGTGGATAAGTCATTGTTCCACTAACTCCGTGGCTGTTGCAGTCAGCAAAAACCTGAGCCACATATTTCTACCAACTGAGACATTGATCCAAATGTCATGAGTGTGCCCTCACACCAGGTAGCTGGGCTGCTGTGTGGTGCAACCAAAGATGTTGTTCACAGCACACATTTAACCGGACCAAACACAAAACACACAGCACTACAGGGATGACTGGTAGATGGTGAGACTATGCAGAAGCACTGAAGAATATCAGTGATAACGGGGTCAAAGGAAAACAAGTCATGGAGAAGGAAAGGAAAGAGAGGAGAGGGGAAGAAGGAGGAGAGAGTGAAAGCCCCTCTGACTAGAGGGGCAGAAGGCATGCAGCGCTTGGCAGGAGTTCTGCTCCCAACAGCAGCTGTGGCCCCAGCTTATATCTTAAGGTGGTGCCTATTCCACCCGACACCCTATCTCCTGCGCTCTCATGTTTTAATTCGGGGGGGACCATCAATTATTGTCAGCAGTAATCACAGCTGTCCACTGGGGCACCGCTGAGGGGTCCCAGCTTGTCTGGGTGCATCCATTCACACTTTCCTGACACCACTGACACGGGCATCGAGCCGGGCCTGGGCCTGCATGTGGGCCAAGCAAACAGCACCCAGCTCCAAAAAGAGGCTGCACCCCGTCCGGGACTAAGAGCTCATGATACTGATTAACCTACTGTATATGCTTAGGGCCTATTACATCAGCAGTGGGAACGGGTCAGGATGGGAAATATTTGGGACTGATGGAGATCCATGTGATTAAAGCTCCTCGCACCTTGAAGGGAATATGCTGTTTTGTTGAACTCTAACCTTTAATGGAATGGATACGTACATGGGCCTCTGACTGCCACGTAACACTGATACAGTTCTCCTTCCCAGTGTAATACGACAGACAGAAGGGGGTTTTCCCTCTCCCTCCCTCCCTCCCTCCCTCCCTCCCTCTCCAAAACTCATCTGGCTTCTTTGGCTGACTGCCTGTGTTTTTTGTTATTTCACTGTGAAAACTCCCAGCATGGGGTGGCACACCCACCTCTGGCAAGACACTGCTGTCAGAGCAGATCATCGGAGAGCAGCCTTCCCCTTCAATTAGCCCTCATCTGTCTGAGAGGAGGGCCAGGAGCACCGGAGCACAGGCAGGCACCCAGCCCAGCCAAGGAACAGAACAGCAATGAGAGCAGGTGGGAGGAGAGATGAGGAGAGATAGAGAAATAAGCTCCACAACTCCAGACGGGGACTGAAATACCCTCCACTGCTGCACACTAAGACCCTCCATACCAAAGAGACCCCGCCATAGCACGTCACAGTAAACACAGCCCAGCGCTATGGAAACGCAGCCGTTTGGCACTAAAACATTTGATGAGAAACGGCAGCAATGAGCCATTTAATTCCCTGAATATCTGGAACTGCTCATGCACTCCCTGTGACTGAGAGGGAGGAAAGACCGAGACCATGAAGCAGGGCTGCAGCACTGTGAGGCGTTCCAGTGAAAACACCCATCTCACATGTTACCAATGGAGTGAGACCAGAAACCACAACATATATGGCATTAATCCTCAATGGACAAATCAGGGGCTGTTCAGTGAGCTTGTAAAGAGACGTATGTGGGGAAGGGGCTTCAGGGGGAACACAGAGAGTGAGATGGTGGAGGATGGCAGCCCTACAGCAACGCCCGTAGGTTGTTTTTTACAAATGCCACATCCAGGTGGGATTACCACTGCTGCACCCCAGCCAGCCAGCTCTCTCTCTCCCTCTCTCCCTCCCTCCCTCTCTCCCTCTCTCTCCCTCTCCCTCTCTCCCTTTCCCTCTCCCTCTCTCCCTTTCCCTCTCTCCCCCTCTCCCTTTCCCTCTCTCCCCCTCTCCCTCTACCTTTCTCCTCCTCTCCGCTCTCCCTCTCCATCTCCCAATCCCACTTCCCCTACCTTTCTCCTTCTCCCTCTGCCTCTCCCTCTCAGTGGAAAGAGCCTGAGGTGGATGGTGGTAAACATGGCAGCTGCAACAGTGGCAAAACTGTCCCACCAGGCACTGCTGGGGGCCTTGAGCAGGGACATGGACAGGGGGACGTTCAGCAGCTATTCCCCCCTGTATGTTTACATTAACATTCAATCAGAGTACACGAAGGAGAAGAAAGAAATGTATTGCAGAATGAAAGACATCTTCCGCCCACATAGTAATCGTCTTATCTCCTTGGAAATCATTTCAAGGCATGTCTAATTCAAACAACTTCATGGTTACCAGCAGATAGTTTGAGGTGAATGTCTGGCTGTGCCTCCACAAGATTGTCAGGAGAACTTGGGGCTTACTTGGAAGCTCAGCATAATTCAATGCAGAACAATTGTCTCAGTCTCAACACCTACAGTTCATCCGTCCTGCTCCATTCCAGACTGTGTTTGGCTCGCTGTGGCCAAATGGGTCGAACTAAACCAGAATCTATATATTTTTAAATCACAGGGATGCTTAGGTATGCTGCTCCAATGACTTTTCCAAGCATGTTTGTTTTTCTCCAGCAGAAAGCAAAAGCAGAAATGTTCCAGTGTAATGAGTCCTGTGTGCTTAGAGCCTCCACAGAGGACCATTGTACCAGATTTCAAATCAACAGGCTAACACTACTTGTATGGGGCTGTATTCAGTCCAGAACTCAGAGTTGGACTGAGGTTTCAGACTTTTGATAAATTCTTCTGTTGATGTGAAAGTATTCTCTGAAGCTTTTGCATTTAAAAGTAATATTCTGTGCAGATATGTGGGCCACAGGCAAAGTGAGATAACTTGACCATATTTGGGGACAGGAATACTAAAAGGACAAAGGACACAGAACAACACAGAGTCCCCGTTATTACAGGTCTGCCCTCCAGTGGAACAACTCCTCCGTCCATTGCATCACTCCATTGTTGTTGTGGATCATAGACATAGATTCCAAGCATGCCATACTTGGCCAAAATCCAACTCCATCTAGTCTCAGTGGGTCCATGTGCATCCTGTTGAATCCATATGTCACAGAGGACATCTCTCTTTATATTTCCCTATTTGTTCCTCTGCCATTCACAAAACAACCATATATGATTCAAGTTCAATTGACAAAACATCCAAACATTTCATTACGCCCCCCCCCCCCCCGATAATGATCGTACGTATCTAAGTATTGGACACTATCCGAACAAAACTCATCACAGACGCAACCATTTCGTTACACACACAACTCACATATGTCCATGTCTGTACGTACCTTACATCCCTCAGAGTTGGACTGATTGCTTTGCCATTTTTGAGAGGGGGAAGAAAAGAGCAGAGAAAAGGAAAGAAGAAACCGAGAGAGCAGGAGAATAGGACAGGATAGGACAGGACAGGAGTGCACATCCTCTTTCCCCACTAGAGCTGCTGTGTTGGATGGGTGCAGGGCCCTTTGGTGGGTGCTAGCTGTTGTCAGCGGAGACAAACTGCAGCTCCTGGGAGTGCCCCAGATCTGACAAGACTCTCCCCCTCCATCAGTCACATCATCTGGCTCAGTGAAGGAGTCTGTGCCCTGCTGGAGGTCACCCTAACCAGGGGCCTGTTGCACAAAACTAGGATAAGGGATTAAGCCAGGATATCTTGGTGATCCTGGCTCAATTGATCCGTAATCCGGTTGCACTAAAGATGGATAGGGGGCAGGAGGATATGTTATGGTATAAATTACCATGGAGATTTATTCTGTGGAGCTAGCCTGCTCCAGACCAGGCTAAATTCCAGGATCTATTTAATCTCATCCCTAATGTCAGTCAGCAGTCACCACAAATGGAAACCAATAGTTATTTCACTGCTCACTATACATTGTTATCACATATAACTAGACCCACTGTTATTATTTAAACGTTTGTGATCATTAATTTCAATGATTTTGGATAAAAAATGATTTTTAGATGTTGCTATCATTAGATAATTTACAGTTTCCCATAGACTATAAGGCTATATATAAAATGATAGAATATTAGGGCCACAGAGGGGAAAAAAAACACAAGTCATAATATTGTAACCAGTTGTTTTAAAGGAGGACAGTTGTTAAAATGACAGATGTGGGGCATTTCGTGAAATTGTACTTCAGTATGGTTTCATAAACAAAGACATGCTGATGTGCCAGAATATTAAGTATCACATTGTCATAAGTATCAAAACTGTAAAAACAATATGTAGCTTTTCTGCAGAAAGAACCAGCCTCATAAATTTATGACTTTATCCTTTTTCTTCAGTGTGGCCCTAGTACTCTGTCATATAAACAAATACACATTCCATATGAATATAAAAACACAATGTGTAACATTATGTTCCTTTATTGAATAAGGACAAAACAAAGCAGGTAAACCATCAGCTCCTTTCGAAACTGAAGTCACAGTGACTCTACAAGATGGAAAGCACAGAATCCAAGCATATTATACAAAATGATACATACACATTCAAAGGTCTGTATATAACACACCCTGCATGTCTGCACACTAAAATAAATGCAGGACAAATCCATACACATCAACTGAACAGACAAATGAATGGATGCAGTAGCCTCCCTGCAGCCTTGTATTACACACAGTATACCGCACAAACATCATAAGAGGCCAAATTCGTCAAAAAACGAACCCAAAAACCCAAATTGAAAGCACACATACTAACTAAAATAATTCAACACATATTGGTCCCTCAGCAGCCGACCACTGTCGTCATCAGGGAAGATAGCCGGATTGTCCCAGTCCATGGATGGTGGCACTCTGGGGGCCCTCTCCTTCCTCAGGCAGGCCACATTGTGGAGGACAGCACAAGCCACAGTAATATCACATGCCCTAACAGGGCTGACCCTTAATTTGTGAAGGCAGTGAAAGCGTGCCTTCAGGAGGCCAAAGGTCATTTCAACTCTGGCCCTGGTCCTGGCATGGGCATGGTTGTAGGCCTGCTGTGCTTCCTGGGGGTCTGTGAAAGGTGTCGGGAGAAAAGGCTGGCAGCCATACCCCCTGTCTCCCAGCAACACACCAGAGAATTCACCTGTCAACACAAAATCTCATCATTACTACCTCATAAACACAGTGATATTCTTGACACAGCCATGATGGTTATAAATAGGGGTTGTGTGGCTTACCTTGTGATAGGCACTGATAGATTTCAGAGGCCCGAAAGATTCTGGAGTCATGGACTGAGCCAGGCCATTTTGCCACAACATTGCTGATCACACAGTCAGCATTGCAGACCATCTGAAATCATAAGATGAGGAATATTACACCAATCAATGCACATCACTGGCAATGCAGAGTGTTCGTCAATGGACAATATCAAAAAGTTATGTTCACCTGAACATTAATGCTGTGAAAGGATTTCCTATTCACAAAATCGGCCTCATGGGCACCTGAGGGGGCTTTTATCCTTATGTGTGTGCAGTCCACTGCACCAATGACATTGGGGAAACCTGTCACACAAAGTAATGAGTATCCTACTATGTGTTAACAGTTGTCCTGTAATTTGTAGATCCTCTTACCTGCAATCCTATAGAACTCCTCTTTGATGTCACAGAGTCTTCTGTGGCCAGGGAAGGAGATGAAGACATCTGCTAATGCTTTGATAGCCAGACACACACTCCTTATTGTCCGGCAAATTGTGGCCTTGTTCAGCTGTTCTGCATCCCCCACTGAGTACAGGAAGGCTCCACTAGCAAAAAAAGCGCAAGGCCACACAAACCATTTGCTCCACACTCAGTGCATGGCTCCGTGCAGTGCGGTGCTTAATCCTGGGACCCAGTAGTCTGCATAGATACCTGATGCCATCTGCAGAAAACCTGTATCTTTCATATAGATGGTCATCAGGGAAGGCCAGTGGGTCCAACCGGTCCCTGAAGACCCTTTCTCGCCTGAAGGCTCTCCTCAGCACAAGTGCTTCTTCATCCACCACATCTCGCACGAATGGGCATGCCATTGTCAGAGCAGAAAGGAACACACAATTTTGGGCCTTCATATAGGCTAGTGGCCACACCTGGTGCTGGGGGGGTGGGCAAAAGAGGGCGATGCCTTGGTTGTACTGATTGCTGGGAAAATAAAAAAAACCTTAGAAAGATGCCACCGTCCTGTGTGCTCACAATAAGAGCTCATATGTCATGGCTCACTTGACTTTACGAGAATATACCTAATTTTTTATTTTGAGCTGTGTCATCTTCTTGGAGCTGGGGGAGGAAAGAAAAATAATGATTAATACATTTGTGTTACAGTTAGCATACAGTGTACATTGAAGGCATATCTCACCTCCCTCTCAAGTTTTTTTATTTCAAGGTCCAGTTTCCTAATTGTCCTCTTTTATTTCGGACTCCAGTGCAAGATTTTCCATCTTTTTCTTCTTGTACTGAATGTCTATGTCTGCCAGTTCTATTTGGCGCCGGAGGTGGTTGCCATACAACTTTCTGATAGCTTGTGAGCTCTGTGAACACAATACAATTAGCGCAGCTGGAATTTGGCAGGATGTGGTGTCCTTTTATTAATACGCACTATGTTGCCAGGCTGGTTTTCCCACTGTATAGCATCTGGGTCCTGTAAAAGAAATTAGATTTTTTGATTTTGATGAGGACTCCTCACCATTGTAGAGTAAATAGTACTTTCACAGTCTTAACATGATACCTCATGCCTTCTGGAATCCAGAGAGATGGTCTCCTCCTCATCATCGTCTCCATCATGTGCTGTTGCTGCTGCACTGGGGCCTTCACCCTATCACATTTAATCGGATTCATATTGAAGCTAGTAGACAAGACATGCCAGGCCTACAGTATGCCTTTGATGGAGTACTCACTGGATCAGCATCGTCTGGTGCTTGTGCTGGTGGCTCTAACAGGAACACAGTGCTGCCAGGCACTGCAAGGCAATAGGTAAACCAAAGTCAGACAGTCCAAATTGATTCAATATGAATGTGGTTGTATCCCATGTAGAGATGGAAGGACATACCTTGAATGAAGCGGGTGGCATCTTGGGAGGAACCTATGCTCGTCTCTTTCCCCCCAGGGATCCCCTCTAAGACGGGCCTGCCTTTATTTAGCTCCAAGGCCATGTCCTCTGCTGGGGTAAGGTCAGCCTTTGGTGACCCACCACCCGTGCCTTGTCTGTGGGTATTCTTTTTCACTGCTAAAACAGTACAGACAATGTGTGAGCAGGCACCTTCTGGGTACAATATATGTTTGTGCTTTGTTAAATATTAGTCAGGGACCATACCATTCTGCAGAATGTTCTTGTATTTGATTTTGACCTGGTGCCATGTCCGTTTTGGCCCGTTCATGTTTAATCTACACACACACACACACACACACACACACACACTGCAAAAACTTACTTGGTATTTTTGTCTTGTTTTCAGTAAAAATATCAAAAAATGTATCATAGCTTTATACAGTGTGATGGAGTTACTTTACACAATTTCACTCATATCTGCAGTGCATTTCAATTAAAAATTTAACCGTTTCATAATTACAGTACAACTGCATTTTTGGAGATGTGAATTAAATATTTGAATTGTAATTGTGATGTTTCAGCGGAGCGGTGAGTGTGTAATTGTGCACTACTTACGCATTCAGGCGGTCTGCAATACTTTGCCACGCTTTTTCTCTTTGCTTTATCACTGTGGCGGTGTTGCCTTTCTTCTTAATTATATCTTTTACCTCCTCGTATGCCTCCATGAGGATTTGTGCTTCCGACGGGGAAAAGTACGCGGCTCTAGTTGCCATGGTAAATCAGTTAATCTGTGATCTGTGGCGGGGTCTATTTGAGTGAGCCGTGAGCGCGCACCTATCCAGGATTGGTTTCACCTGGCTTAATGAATCCGTGTCTGCTCATCCTGGCTTGGTCTTTGTGCAACCAATTAAGCCTGGACGCACATGTTTTGGCTTCATTGAGCTCAGCTGAGTCATTTATCCCGGATGTCTTAATTCTACTTTTGTGCAACAGGCCCCAGGAGACACACAAGCTGTTCTCTCTCCTCCAGGTGTTCATTAATGCAATTGTCCTTGATGCCTCCCTCCATGGTACACAACACAAAGACACAAAAACAATACCTCCCATCCTGCACTGCTCTAATTAAACAGAGGAGCATATGCATCATGCAAAACACTAAAAGACTTAAATGTCAAACACAGCATATCCATAACATAGGCAGTAGTTTGTTGTTGTTGTGTTTGTTTGGGTGTCCCGTCCCACTCAGGCACCGACATGGCTGTGTATAGCCTGGAGTGTAAATCCCATGCAGATGTAAGGATGGAGGAGCCCTTTGAAGATGAGGACATTGGGGACAGCTGATGGGAATGCCAGCCCATCACTGGGATGTTGGAGATCTGGGAGAATTCAGCAAAACTCCTCCACTATCAGCATATGGGGCTCATTATCATATGGAACCAATCCCCCATAAAAGCTCTCTCTCTGCTTGCCATTCTACTCCCTATCATTGTATCGCTCTCCCCACTCAGTCAGGCCAGAGCAGAGAGTGGGACGAACCCAGTCCAGCTCACAGCACCACTCTAAAGAGTCCTGCCTGAGTAACTATACCGCACCTCACCAATTTCTGTTTCCATTAAGCTGTTAAGCTACACATTTAATTATCCAGGACCATGGAGGCAGGGGCTCTGTGCAGGCTGTGATGACGATATGCTTTGCTGGGCAGGGAATGGGGAGGGCCAGCCGGGGGAGCCGTGTTCAAGCCAGGCAATCTTTCAAAATAAAGGGGCAGGCAATTAGATGCAGCGGTGCAACCAGAGATGACTAGTGTTATTGAAGATACTGGGTCGCTGCTCTAATGGGGGTATTTAGGGCTATTATGATAAAGATGTCAGGCCGACCTCCCTGCTGCTGTTGCTGCTCTTACATGTGTTACCTCTGTGCAGGGTCAGAGAGTACAAATACTGTAAGTGTGATGCTTTCAAGCGACCCATGGCCACCCACATACGGAGCTTTGATGGGTCTGGAATCCAAATGTCTTGCTCAACGTATTTGTTCAAATAACCTTTTCATACACGAACAGGGAGGAGGATTAGTCAATGTGTTTTTCTTTCAAAGGAAAAAGCACAGTCACATAATAATAGCAAGGCAGTACTATTTATTCTTTACTTAAATGCTTGGAAAGTGTTTCATTTTGGTTGCGGTGAGTATGGGTATGATGGCTCATGAATGGCTGACTTCGATTATAGGCTCTTTAAACAAGTGACAGGCCATTGCAGGATGGCAGACTGGAGAGGATTGGGGTTAGTAAAGTCCACTCAATGGAGGAAAATAAACCTAGTTGTGATCAGCCAGAGAGTGACCATGATTCACCACATCTCGTCTGGAGGAGGATTTACTGTTATTCTTTAATGGCTGAGGGTAGGTGTCCATCTACATAGCCTCTTTTCATGTGGTTACTGTCAACAACACTGCTTGCCTCTGAAATGTTTCCATTCTCCCCTTTGCCTCAGACTGTACCCCCACCACCACCACCCTCAGATCAAAGCCCTAGTGTGGGGAAATGACCAAGAGTTACTGGTCCCCTTATGGAAACGTCCACTCAGCTTCTTTACATCATAATGTTAGCATATGCCTGGGATGGGCACCTGGCGGAATTTGGACAGTTGGCAGATAACAGGGCTTTTTTGAAGGTCCTCGGAGGAATGGATATATAGTAATAATAATGAATTATTTATTATGTTTTTCTTACTCAGTCGGGGTCTCAAGCTATTGTTGCGAGTTAGAATAGTAGAATACACATGGTGGAATTTCAAATGTTGTCTATCAGCAGTTGTACGCAGACCCACGCTGAACTGCAGCCCCTCATGATGAGTTCAGATTTTTGACCATCCCTGGCATATGCCATCCACATGGCTGGCATGGATCAAAGCTCACACTGTAGTCGGCAGTCCGCACTGACTATTGTTTGAAGCAGGTTCAAAGGAACACAGTGAGAGACAGAGTGCAATGTGGAAGCAACTCATGAATAGGTCTCCTCCTTTAAAAAAGCCCTGCTATCTGCCAACTGTCCAGCCAACAACCACGTCCCCTGAAAAAAAAGATTGAAATAAATACATTAGTATGAGGAAATGTTATATTTTCCTCAGTGCATTGATGTGATTAATGTGCAATGTAAAAGAGGGTCACCTGCTTAGTTTTCAATCTATCAATAACCCACCTGATGGATGTAGGACAATCGTTTTGGAAACAGCAAATCCCACTTAACTAAATGAAGAAAAGCCCTGGTGTTTCCAACAGTGAAGCAATGTTTCCGTGGCCAGCTGAGGCAGAACTGGCACGCTGCAGCCCACTCTAAAAGAACTGCCATACACTAATCAGGAGAGATTTGAACTACTCTAACATACCCAAACCACTACGACTTTCAGATTTCTTTCATGTCACCACTATTCCAGGGTAAATGCTTTTCTAGGACCTTTATGAATAATTATTCTACAGGAATAAAAGGTGGGGGAGAAATGTCAGCAAGGAAAAACCATTTGATGTAAATGTATGGGGCCCTGGAATACATTTGAATACACTTTGTAATGGTACACCTCCATAAATCAGATAGAAAGCATCCCCAGGAGAGCATACAGAGGAGCAACATGGGGTAAATAAATACATAGTAAAGACACACTTTTAGTTTTTCTTTATTTTTCTTCCCACTGGGCACACACTGGTTGAATCAACATTGTTTCCATGTCAGTTTAATGAAATTACGTTAAAACAATGTGGAATAGATGTTGCATTGTAGTCTGTTCCCAGTGGGGAGAGCTATTTCAAAGCTCTAAGTCATGGACAGTCAATAGTCTGTAAATGGTATGAAGTCGGATTCTCAACATGACCTGCAAGTGCATATGAGTGGGTTAGTGTGTACCTATTAATGTGTATTGGTCACATGCTGAAATATCAGGTGGTGTTTTTAAAAACTTTATAATGCAGAGCATATTGTATGATAAGATCATTTTAGGTCAGAGCCCTTTCGTGTGATATTGCATGTGACTCCCTGTATCGTATTAACTAATGTGCCGCTATGGGGTAGGAGAGTGTTAAAATGGAAGCATTCAGATTATACACATTTTGTCTGATCTAAATCATATAAATACCAACATTAGGGGATTATGCTGATCTCTTCCTCTTAGTCTGAATCTTCCTCTTTTGGGAGGGGGTGTTTGTTCTCTCACTAGCGGACTCATCAACTTCAGCACTCTGTCATTATCTTTCTGTCACTTTGGAAAAGTCTCTCACTCCAGAAAAGAAGCATAGGCAAATGGGCCGGGGGCCCCTGTGAAACACTAGCCAATCAATCAGCTTGGTTTGCCCTTCTGGAGCAACAAGCTCACATCACATCCAGTCATCAGTCATGTCCTACCTCTGGTTGTCCTCTCTCCTGTTTTCACACCATTTCTCTCATTCCACACAGCTAACATGAGTTATTATGTTTTCCACCAACTTGATTCCTCACATTGTTTGCACTCACACTCCCTTCTCACTTCTCTGCCTGTGAGTTACGATCCCCTTCCCCAATTTTCCATCTCAATAGGTGGAGAATTAGCTCCAAATGTCTGGCAGGGTGTCAGTCAGCAAGCTGGGCAAACCTCAGGGAAAGATTACTAGCTTTGAGGGGTAATTCTCCTTCAGTAGAACTCTGGGAATAATATTAATCTTACCAAAAAAAACACATCTTTCCCCTTAAAACACATGAGAAGGGAGAGGAGTGAGCTACATGCAAAGAGCCTATTCTGATTTTAACAGGGCCAGGGGAGCGTAAAATCTTTGCACCTTCTCTACAGAAAGACACATTACATTCATTCCTTTTCCCACTGTGAATCTCTGACAGCTGGTCAGTATGTGAGACTGGCCAGTGGCCACTACTCAAGCTTCTCATCCCTGTTTGTGTTCCCAGATAATCCCTGTCTGTTCCTTCAATCATATCATATGCAACACATCATGAGACAACACATCATTCAACAGTCAGCTACGGAATATTCCATTACAGGTGTAGGATCGTAATTTTATCACTCTTTAGTTGCTGAGAATTTTCCAGAACCTCAGGAAATGCAAATGAACCTCATGATTTACATAAATTCACTGAAAACCCACGGTCATATTAACTATTTTGCACTTTTCAAGTAGCCTCCTTTTGGCCTGCTAATAGCCTTACCATGATCAAACAAAATGATGGACTAAATGTTGAAATCCTGTTGCTGCAGGATGATTTTGCTGTGGATCAAATTAAGATCCGAAACCTGTATGTCCCTAATGCCATTAGTAATAATGCACCAGGTCCAATCCCTCAGCCACAGTCAGTGTTGACTTTTTATCACCTCATACATCAGCAAAACACAGGTGCTTACTGGAGAATAGTCCCCCACTCTGATCCACAGCCCACCTATGATTGGGATGACCGGCGTACAGTAAAGGCTGCACAGACAGTTAGGCAGAAAACTCAACAGAATTTAGCCAGCAACCTGGGGAGAAAATAGATGTCAAATCCCTTCGTGCTCCAGCTTCCTATTGATATATGGATACAAAACAGCAGCAAGGTAAAGGAGATACCCCTGACCTCACAGACAAACAAGCCCTGTGTCAACTGAGCCTGAATAATCTTCAAAATATTTACGTAAATGTATCACCATTCTCAATGGAATATGAAGATGAATACCAGTATAAATGTGCAAATTAGAAAAAGAAAACCTTTGAGTCAGGTCAATTGGGAGGTAAAAAGATTCCATACTACCTACAAGGACAGCAGCACAAGGACACCACTGCATGAAAGACAAATAACCACTTGCATGAATCAAATTTATGATGGTGGTATTGGAGGGAAGACATTGTCTTCCTAAATGTAATGCCTCATCCTGTTGTAACATAAATAAGACATGTTACAGCTTTTCCCAAAAGTGTGATACATATGTCTGTGAAAAGCTCATTGTTCACCCTGCTGAGTCTCAAAAGGTGACTTTTAAGGTTACTGTGCTCCAGCCTCTGCCAAAACATACAGACTAAGTTGTGTATTCAACAATTCTGTGTTGACTACTCTAAATGCCTCAGGATGATACAACTGTCTGTCATTGTGGCAATTAGCCTCTGTGTTAGCTTCCATACAAATCAACACCTACATCGTTGTTAGCACTCTGACTTTTATAGATTGTTGAGCAATATAGATAAACAAGATGTTTCTACGTGTTTCTAACATTGTTGTGTGGGCTTGTATTACAGGACATGTCTTGAATATCACTGAACAACGCATTGTTTATTATACTGTATATATACACAACACAATACCGAGACAATACGAATGGCTGCCCCCATCAGTGGGTGCTCTGGTCAATGGGTGCGCTCGCCCACACCTGCCCAGAGACCCCGGCAGGGTGTTGCCCCCTCCCCCAGCCCAAAGGGATTTTCCAAGGGAGGGAAGGACCAAGCCCCGCCCGACGCCCGGGAGGGCATGGAAACGAACACACCCACCGCTCACAACATGAAACCAAAACAGAAATAACTTATCGCAAAACATACAGTAATCATTTCCCAACTCCTGATTGGAGGACCTCAAACCTTTATACTGTACATGTGTGTATGTATTTAACCCAAAACTCTTTAATTCCACCTTCAGACAGCCACAGATCCACCCATCTTTCCCAGTAAATCATCATTCTACTATTTCCTCTTGCAATTACATCCCTCCATTCTTCCTTGGTGTCTCAATAGGGACTTGAACCTCCCCATCTGCAACATTTCTGCTGAAATTGACCCAAAAATAAACATTTTACCCAAGAGCACATTGGTATTTCCTATTCAAAGATTGTGGTCCTTCAAATCCCCCAACAATACCGTTTGTAGGTCCAACAGCGCCCTGATACTATGACATAATAACCATTCCTGGACCTGACTCCAAAACCCAGCCACTGATAGACAGAGATGCTATATTGATTCTGTTTCTACGTGGCAAAGCCTGCACAGGGCTAACTGATCAATGCCACATACTGAGCATTCTTTTTGAAGGGAGAATTTTACATAATAGCTTAAATTGTAAAGAACGGATTGATGAGTTTTGTATATCAGTTCATAAACCCGATGCTGTGGTAACTTCAAAAATCTGTTCCCAGCTATCTTGAATTGTGTGCAGCATAGTTGTCAACCCTCTTGACCGTAAGTAAAACTGATATATTTTACAATTTATATTGGTCATTTTAAGCCATTTATCATTTTTAATTGGCGGCAGACAAACTAATTAATTCCTTTCTCTTTTAAGCAATTGCCTCTTCCATTTTTGTGGCAGTGCAGTGATGAGTTGGTTATAATTTTATATTGAGCATACATCTCCATACACATTGATGAATTACTTGAGTGACATCATTTTACAATGTCATTCATAAACATAATACTTACCTTCCTTATACATTCTCTTCAAGAAAATTGGTTTATCCTCTATCAGTACATTGGAGTATAGCCACATTATTTGCTGTAATACAGTGTTCTGCCTCTTCTGGAGGATAAAATTGGAATTGAAACCAATTCTGTATGGCTTTGTTAAAAAAGGAGGATATTTTACACGGGATTCCATTGTCAATCCACCGGAAACTGATTTAATCTGTTAAAACAGCAAAGAGCCACCTTTAAAACATCAGATATGCCTCTCTAGGTAGACTACTGGAAAAACTGGATTTAGATACAGTTTCGGTATAATAGAGAAGTTTACAGCATACATTGATACCTTTGTTTCTAACCCATTAATTTCTAACCCTTTCATTTTATCATTGGATCTGATTTTGATAGATAACCATTCAATGTTCATAACAAACAAGCATGGTGATAGAGGGAAACCTTGTTTTACACCTCTAGACAATTCAGAATTCTCCGAGAAATAACCATTATTTATCATTTTACATGACTTTTATCCATTTTATGAGAGATTCTCCAAAATTGAAATAATCCAGGCACTTATAAATAAATTCTAGCTGTACTTTATCGAAGGCTTCAAAAAAATCTGCTATAAAGATTATTCTTGGTTTCCCTGAATTCTCACAGTTTTCAATTATTTCAAAGAAATTGTCTAATGCTATCTCCAATATATCTTACTTTTAAAAATCCTGTCTGATCGGGGAAGAATAATATCCTGTAAGACATTTTTAAATTCTATGAGCTATACATTTTGCCAATATTTTTAAAATTCCAACATTGAAGTGTGAGGGGCCTCCAATTTTGGGGAGATTAGGTCTGTCCCCAGGCTCCTACTTCAGTAAAAGATAAATCAGTGCCTCTTTTTGTGTGTCAGACAGTTTACCATATGATAAAGTCTATGAATATTTAAAACATGCTAGTAGTGTATCTTTCAGTAATTCATAAAATGTTTGATATACACTATACAGTATGTACACAAAAGTATGATGACACTCCTTCAAATGAATGGATTTGGCTTTTCAGCCAAACCCGTTGCTGACAGGTGTATAAAATCAAGCACACCGCCATGCAATCTCCATAGACAAACATTGGAACTAGAATTGCCTTACTGAAGAGCTCAGTGACTTTCAATGGGGCACTGTTATAGGATGCCTTTCCAACAAGTCAGTTCGTCAAATTTCTGCCCTGCTAGAACTGCCCCGGTGAACTGTAAGTGCTAATATTGTGAAGGGAAAACGTCTAGGAGCAACAATGACTCAGCCGCGAAGTGGTAGGCCACAAGCTCATAGAACGGTAGCGCCAAGTGCTGACATGTGTAGCACGTAAAAATAGTTTGTCCTCGTTTGCAACACTCACTACCGACTTCCAAACTGCCTCTGGAAGCAACGTCAGCACAATAACTGTTTGTCGGGAGCTTAAATGAAAGGGGTTTCCATGGCTTAGCAGCAACACACAAGCCTAAGATCAACAATGTGCAATGCCAAGCGTCAGCTAGAGTGGGGTAAAGCAAGCTGCTACTGGACTCTGCGGGAGTGGAAATGCCTTCTCTGGAGTGATGAATCATGCTTCACCATCTGGTAGTCCAACAGAGGAATCTGGGTTTGACAGATGTGAGGAGAACGCTACCTGCCCCAATGCATAGTGCCAACTGTAAAATTTGGTGGAAGAGGAATAATGGTGTGGGGCTGTTTTTCACGGTTCAGGCTAGGCCCCTTAGTTCCACTAAAGGGAAATCTTAACTCTACAACATACAATACATTGTGTGCTTCCAACTTTGTGGCAACAGTTTGGAGAAGTCCCTTTCCTGTTTCAGCATGACAAAGCCCCCGTGAACAAAGCGAGGTCCATACAGAAATGGTTTGTCGAGATTGGTGTGGAATCATTTGAATGGCCTGCACATAGCCCTGACCTCAACCCCATTGAACACCTTTGGGATGAATTAGAACGCCGACTGTGGGCCAGGCCTAATTGCCCAACATCAGTGCCCAACCTCACTAATGCTTGTGGTTGAATGGAAACAAGTCCCTGCAGCAATGTTCCAACATCTAGTGGAAAGCCTTCCCAGAAGAGTGGAGGCTGTTATAGCAGCAAAAAGGGGACCAAGTCCATACTAATGTTTATCTCATTCATGATTTGGAATGAGATGTTCGATGAGAAGGTGCCCGCATACTTTTGGTCGTGTAGTGTATGTCTATTGGAATGCCACCAAGGCCAGGGGTTTTCCCAGTCTGAAAGGAATTAATTGCCAACCATAGTTCGTTCTCTGTCATTTGTCCTTTACAACAATAAAAAATTGTGTCGCAGATACAGGCCCGGCTCCAGGATGACATGCCTGAGATATCACATTTCAGGTAAGACCCAGATGCAGACAGTGTCGAAGTAACAAAAGTGTATTACTAGTACAGGGGCAGGCAAAACAACAGGTCAATGGCAGACAGAGGTCAGTAATCCAGATAAGATACAAAAGGTCCAGAACGGCAGGCAGTCTCAGGGTCAGAGCAGGCAGGGGTCAATAATCCACTGTGTTGTGGCAAGGTACAGAACGGCAGGCAGTCTCAGGGTCAGGGCAGGCAGGGGTCAATAATCCAGTGTGTTGTGGTAAGGTACAGAACGGCAGGCAGTCTCAGGGTCAGGGTCAGGGCAGGCAGAATGGTCAAAACCGGGAAAAACTAGAAAACAAGAACTAGGACAGACGGGAGCAAGGGGAAAACCGCTGGTAGGTTTCACAAAATAAAATGAACTGGCAACAGACACAGAGAATACAGGTATAAATGCACTGGGGATAATGGGGAAGATGGGCAACACCTGGAGGGGTGGGGGGACAAGCACAAAGACAGGTGAAACAGATTAGGGTGTGACATGAGGGAGAATTTTAAATCCATGGGGGGAAAACTAGTATTGCTTTAGATCCCTAATAAAACAGGGTAGATTGGTCGCACTACTGTTCAAATATACAAACATGTTTCTGAAATGTAGCCATTCATGTCAACAACCGCTGTTTTGTAGAATAACACAAGAAAGATATGCGCCCCACTACGACATACAAGTGTATCTAACACAAGATATGCAGCCATAGCAGCCATAGCTGCCGTACGCCTACACACAATTAGTGCCTACCAACACGCACAGATCAGCTCGACAGAATGAGCACCCCTATCAAAGATTCTTACAGGTTTCATAGCTTAAACTTCTATAATTACAATTATAAACTACATTGCTCTCGAATTTGTGACACTATGCAATGAGCATAACCAAGTCGCCACTTCTCCAGGTGCGCAATATTTTCTGTGTGGGAGAGTTTCACACAAACACACATGCTATAGCAAGAGATTAGGGACGTGGCAAAAAAAAGTAGGCTATGAGTCGTTTTCATAGTATTGACATTCGTTTTACAGTAGCTTATCACACAACGACTGTGTAATGCAAATAGATGATAACAGAATGAACTTCTTTAAGTAGGCTACACACGATATTTGTCCTACTACTGTGACATACAAAATGTACAAAAATGTAGGCCTATCTGAAAGGCAGCCATATGCACAACTGCATACAACTGAAAGCATGTGATGTTGAAGAGAAGGCCCATGAAGACTGGTAGCCCATGATGCGCTCATTAAAACAACACACACCGTAACCATCGATTCAGGACCATGGACAGAAGGCTACCGCCAGTCAGCATGATGAAAGGATAACTTTAGATGCTCTGCGGATTTCAGCACCAACAATGTGGACCGCCAGGACAAGGCTCACCTCAGAGCACAACCAACTAGGCTACATTGGTCATTGTCCCTATACCCATCAAATAACACAAAGCTGTATATCTATCAATTAGACCGGCAAAAGCAAGTAATGACATCAAGAATCACAGATAAATCTAAAAGATGCATTGCAGTAAAACGCAAAGGCCTAAACTATACATTACATCCAAAAATGAGCCAAACAACCAGTAGGTTTACCGATACATGAGGAATTCTGGCACGGCGGCCAGGGCCATAAAGGTTGTAGCTTACCATTTAGAAGAGTTGCAGCCTTATTCATGTTGTGTTGAACCTGTTCAAAAGTTTCTGATTCCATTATCCTTCCTGGAAAAACGTACGTGTCAGGTCCCTCTCAAATGCCAGCAGAACAAGTTGGGTTTTTCACTGATGTAACATGCTCTGTGTTCAGAGTCTCTGTTCACTGAATACGTTCTTCAGTGTGGAGAACACATTTTATCACATTGTTGTATATGCCCCAAAATCTTTTCTTGTGTTTCAGTGCCAACAGTTGGCATTGCTGATAAAGACCCGCAGTGTGGAGTCCATTTGAACGCTGAGTGGAGTCCATTTGTTGTTGCTGGCTGTGGTTGCGATTTCACTTTGCAAAAATGTGTGAGCCACAATAAAAACTATGCTTCAGTTTTCATTAGATTGAACAGGTCCTCAGATGCTAGTGGCTGGGGTAACGGAAGTGCAGGTGCGTGTTGTGATGTTAACCTCGTGTTGTTGGTGCTAGGCCGTGGCTTTTCTCGCTCTTGTTGGTCAGCAGGCGGCGTGGAGGATAGGCGGGTATTACATTTACTGCTAGGCTCCTCAACCTCGGTGGTTGGGCCTGCAGGCTGGTCGGTGAGCTTGACTTCGCCCTCGACATGGTGGTTTTTGCCCAGCCAGCCATTTTCGGATATCCATGCTGATCAAAGCTTAGCCACCTTGTTATAATTATTCAGCACGCTGCTCCCAAAACTTAACGAACCTAGTAGCTACTGCAAAAGTGAACAACTTTTTCCCCTCTCAATTAGATCCCAACCAACTGGGATCCAATGAGCTTCCTAAAAAAGGTAATGAAGGTCATACCTTATGACAATGCATGGCTAAATGACCAATCAGAATGCATTTTGGGATTTGAAGTACTAAATATTACATTATTACATAAAACAAAAATATAAAAGCAGCGTTCAACAATTTCAAAGATTTTACTGAGTTACATTTCATATAAGGAAATCAGTCCATTTAAATAAATTCATTAGGCCCTAATCTATAGATTTCATGACTATGAATACAGATATGCATCTGTTGGTCACAGGAGCGTGAATCAGAAAACCAATCAGTATCTCGTGCCGCCATGCAGCACGACATCTCTTCGCATAGAGTGTATCAGGCTGTTGATTGAGGCCGGTGGAATGTTGTCCCACTCCTCTTCAATGGCTGTGCGAAGTTGCTGGATATTGGCGGGAACTGGAACACGCTGTCTTACACATTGATCCAGAGAATCCCAAACATGTGACAAGTCTGGTGAGTATGCAGGCCATGGAAGAACATTTTCCGTTTCCAGGAATTGTGTGCAGATCCTTGTGACATGGGGCTGTGCATTATCACGCTGAAACATGAGGTGATGGCGGCGTATGAATGCATAACAATGGGCCTCAGGAGCATGTCACAGTATCTCTGTGCATTCTAATTGCCATTGATAAAATGCAATTGTATTCGTTGTCCGTAGGTTATGACTGCCCATACCATAACTCCACCATCACCATGGGGCACTCTGTTCACAATATTGACATCAGGAAACAGCTTGCCCACATGACGCCATGCACACTGTCAGCTATCTGCCAGGTACAGGTTCATCCGTGAAAAGCACACTTTTCCAGTGTGCCAGTGGCCTTCGAAGGTGAGCATTTGCCCACTGAAGTTGCAGTCAGGTCAACTGCAGTCAGGTCAAGACCCTAGTGAGGATGACGAGCAAGCAGATGAGCTTCCTTGAGACGGTTTCTGACAGTTTGCGCAGAAATTCTTTGGTTGTGCAAACCCACAGTTTCATCAGCTGTCCGACAATCCTGCAGGTGAAGAAGCCTGATGTGGAGGTCCTGGGCTGGTGTGGTTACACGTGGTCTGTGGTTGTGAGGCCAGTTGGGCATACTGCCAAAACGACATTGGAGGTGGCTTATGGTAGAGAAATTAACATTCAATTATCTGGCAACTGCTCTGGTGAACATTCCTGCAGTCAGCATGCCAATTGCACGCTCCCTCAAAATATCTGTGGCATTGTGTTGTGACAAAACTGCAAATTTTAGATGGGCTTTTTATTGTCCCCAGCACAAGGTGGGTGGATTATCTTGGCAAAGAAGAAATGCTCACTAATGTCCAAAATTTGAGAGAAATAGGCTTTTAGTGCTTATGGAAAATGTCTAGGATCTTTTATTTCAGCTCATGGAACATGGTAGGTAGCCTAGTGGTTAGAGCCACATAGTCATGGGTGAACAGGGAGTACAGGAGGGGGTTAAGCACTCACCCTTGTGGGGCCCCAGTGTTGAGGATCAGCAAAGTGGTGATGTTGTTTCCTACCTTCACCACCTGGGGGCGGACCGTCAGGAAGTCCAGGACCCAATTGCATAGGGCGGGGTTAGGACCCAGGGCCTCCGGCTTAACGATGAGCTTGGAGGGTACTATGGTGTTGAATGCTGAGCTGTAGACATTATTTTTGGTATTCCTCTTGTCCAGATGGGATAGGGCAGTGTTGAGTGTTAAGGCGATTGCATTGTCTGTGGATCTATTGGAGCGGTAAGCAAATTGAAGTGGGTCTAGGGTGACAGCTAAAGTAGAGGTGATATGATCCTTGATTAGCCTCTCAAAACACTTCATGATGACAGAAGTGAGTGCTACGGGGCGATAGTCATTTAGTTTAGTTACCTTTGCCTTCTTGGACGTGGCTAGAGATGCCATCTGCGCCGGCCGCCTTGCGAGCGCAAACAACGTTTAAATGACCTCGACTAACCTGTACCCCAGCACATTGACTCGGTACCGGTACCCCCTGTATATAGCCTCGGTACTGTTATTTTATTGTGTTACTTTTATTAAATGTTTTCTTTTAATTTATTTAGTCTCTACTTCTTGAACTGCATTGTTGGTTAAGGGCTTGTAAGTAAGCATTTCACGGTAAGGTCTACATCTACTGTATTTGGCGCATGTGACAAATATTTGATTTGATGCCTGGCTTTGCCATCCCGTAGAGCCAGCCATGCACAGAGAGTTGAACCTGATTTTTAAGGAAAACAATATTACCACACTGTTCGTCAAGTGAAGTTGGAGGAACTTGAAAGTATAACTTTAAAAATATATATATTTGTAACGGCTTTCTAATGGTGAAGGAGAGTCGGACCAAACTGCAGCGTGTCTATTGCGATTCATCTTTAATAAACAAACGTAACACACGACAAAACACTAACATTACAAAACAATAAACGAAAACCGAAAACAGCCTATACAAGTGTCTACTAACCTCAAACAAGGACATCAAGACACACAGGACAATCACCCACAATACAACCAAAGAATATGGCTGCCTAAATATGGTTCCCAATCAGAGACAACGGTAAACACCTGCCTCTGATTGAGAACCACTTCAGACAGCCATAGACTCTCCTAGAACACCCCACTAAGCTACAATCCCACTATACACACATACCAAAATCCCAAGACAAAACACACCACAATACAAAAACTCTATGCCACACCCTGGCCTGACCCAATACATGAAGAAAACACAAAATACTTAGACCAGGGCGTGACAATATTTTGCTTCTTCATTCAAAATATCCTTCGGTGAGGAAATGATTTCTATGTCATTTGTAACTATTTTCTGCAGAAGACTATTCTACAGAATGAAGCATTTCTCAATGGGGGCACATATTATTTCCAGCATGGGAGAGGTGTTCCTCTTACAAGTACTGATCAAGACTTGTAACACACATGGCTTGGACAGCAGACAAACAAGACCTGCTGTGTGAACATAAACTACTGGAGGAGTGATGGATGGTCTGTGTGTAAGACTGTTGCTGTGTGATTCAGCTTAGGAGATTTCAAATCTACCCCATCACACACTCGTCTCCATGGTCAAACTCGGACACAGATGGTCAGACATATGTGTAATGGAGCATTGTCGCACAGATATTGAGGCACAATACAATATTGACAGAACTTAGCTTCAATTCTGGTGCACTTCCGCGTGTGGTTACATGCACAGTACATTTCGTACAGTAGATGTAAATGTAAAGTCTCAAGTCTCCTCAAGTCTCTCTGGAGACTGGTCGACAGTCTGCCACACAGCCCCCTACCATCCACTACACTCCAGACTCCCAATAAATGTATCATGCATCCATTTACGATGGGGGGGAAACAAAAGAGAGAGAGTGAAAAAAGGTAACAAGCATCTTTCCAGGAAAGGCCTAACGGATTTGGAGCTCTGAAAAACAAGGCTAATTTAAAGGTTGTTTGAAGAGCGTCAGGCTGTGTTTACTCAGGAGGGGGGGCTGTGAGCGAGTGCAGGGGGAGAGTCTGGGGTAGCTCGGCACTGAGGTGGCGTTTAGAATCTCTCCCCGGTGCTCTTCATCAATTTCCCCTGTCCTCCGAGAGCCTCTTCTAACCCACATGGCAGCCAATGGCAAAGGGAGTGCCTTTACTCCATTATTGATACCACTGCATCACATGACCCCCACTTTTCTCAACCAACACAGTAGAGAAGCCACAAAGGTCAGAGGACCATCGGCAGACATTTAGCCTCTCACTCACAGTCACAAAGTAGGTGACAAAACTCCCTCTGAGATCACTAGGACTGTTTATGGTTTCAATACACAGCAGGCCATATAAGGATCTGACGGAAACTTCATGGCATGAATTTTACTTCAAAAAATGTTTTACATAACTAATTATGGCTGACAAAAGTAGTGTAATTAGTTAACTCAAGCTCAAAATAACAGGAACTGTAAAAAGTACAGTTGCTTTTTGTGTCCAGTAACTTCATCAAAGTGCACTGACTGTTTATTGATGTACAAGAACATTTGTGAGTTTTCTCAAAAGAGCCTCTATCTAAGCACAGGGGAAAGTCTTCTTTTCTTGGCAACAGTGCCTGTAGCCATGCAGCTTGTGAGACATCGGAGATCTAACATCTCAGATGCTGTTAAATAAACTGAGTAAGGACAACAACCCTATAAGCTGCAAAAAGCTGGAGGCAAAGATTGTTCGTTTTCACCTGGATATCCATTTTCACAACTCTGGCTAAACAAATAGGTGAAATGAGGTCGCCTCATGGTGTGTTGACGCTGGACCTCTCAATGGCATTAGCACAATAAACCATGAATTTCTGCTCCCTGGGTGAGCGAAATAGCATCTCTCACATTTTCCATTGGTTAACACCAGGATGACAGAGGGCAGTGGTTTTAGCATGAGCAGGAGGGTGTTCCAGGGACACAGGGCTACTAGACCCCCTCTTTACCTGGAGCACTGCCCTCTGCTACACCGTTCAGGGGAAGCCTCACCAAGCAGACAAACACCTGAGCACACTCCTGGAGCAGCCTGCTGTATGTTTACGAAACAGACTGTGTCTGAGCAAAGCTAAGCCTGGATACGCTACATAGCCTTCGCTCGCTGACAAAACTCTACAACACATGTATCTCCCTGTCACAATGCTGCTAAAACTGCAATTACAAAGGAATTTACACACTGTCAGCAAACAAAACATGGTTATTGGTTTACTGTGCCATTGTCTAAAACAAAAGGCAGACAACATCACCTCCAAAGCTTTCCAGAATCATAGATTTTGACACCAAAAAGGAGTGTGAGTGGAGGCTTTAGCTCTGAAACAATGGGATATTTGTTCTCGGCATACGCCTACATTTAGGCCAAGGTTTGCGAGGATAAAACAGCAGTCTAAGCCATTCTAAGACTTTCCATAGTATAGAACAATTCAAATGTGAATGTGAAGCTATTTTAAAACCCAAATGCAGGCATGGAATGAACTTCTGTTGGATGGAAACACAGCTTATCTTATCATAACTGTATCATGCTACTGCCATGGACAGTCTCGCTCTGATTCAAAGCTAGGGGCGCCTGGCTTAAGTGTTTGGCTTTGTTTCTTCTTCTTAACTGCTGCATTACTTGCACAAACGATTTGATTAAAGTACTGGGACACATTACTCACTCTGCGTGTGAAAAGCGGTCTTTATCTGAAGTGCAGCAGCTGTGAAGCTATTAGCATATGTGCTGTGAGTCAGAATAAGACACCTTTGTTGAAGTGTTAAACCACTTATGCAATTTTACAGCCAAGAATGTGCTCCAGCTTTTTCCCAAAATTTGGTTTCAGTTCATTATAAATAATCATAAGATGGAGATAAATTCGGAGAAAGTTGGAAATCTTTCCTCCTCTCTGGCAGACAGCATTGTGTTGTTTAACTTCGACGTTGTTTTACCTCAAAGTTAGGAATAGATGTGGCTCCTCGGATGAGTTTTTCCCTGGTAGTGAACTGCATTTCAAAGCCTTGGCTTTGCAAAATGACGGTATATTATCATGTAACAGTACAAACACATAGACTAAGCACTCAACACATACAACTTCAGATCATATGTTAAATGATATGTTAAACTATCGCCTTCTTTTGGAAGGGTGTCTCTAATGTTTCCACGGTACTACTCCAAGTTATGTATCATATTCAAAAGAGCACATTTGAAGTTTTGTGATTGGAAACACCTTAGAGAACGTGGGTTGAACAATGCAGGGGATCATATGGCCGAGGGATGAATGTGTGTTGGTAAACTAAGACAGGAAGTGGGGACATCTGTATGACTGAAAGTGAGGTGTTAGTTTGTGGCTCAGACAAATAACTGTGACTTCCCTAGCAAACATGAGTATGATATCGAAGAGGATTAGACAAATTCCTGAAATATGTCAATTAGTCTGTCATGCTCCTTTCCGGTTGTATAAAAGTGTGTATAGTGTGTATGCTTGTGACAATTCAAAAAGAAAACATGTACAACCTGAATGCCATGCTGGAATCCTGAAACAATTAGAGATATCTGAGGGTAAATCAAAAACAAATTACTGTCCTTGATGAGATATAAATGGGTTCAAAGCTGTAAATGATGCATTGCAATTATATTAATTACAAAATACAACTAACTCAATAAAGATAATGTTACTGTGAAACCTGTCTCCGTTACGTGACTCAAATAAGGTCCTGTGGCTTGGCGGCTTGGTGTCTGTGTGGCAGAGAGCACAGTGCACCACACCAGGTGGGGGGTGGAAAGGTGGGTGCTGAGAAGCAGACAGAGCGGTTTGTCAACATGAAAACAGCTCATGATCACAAACACAGAGGCGCTGCCTTGTACCTACAGTGCAGCCCAGGGGAAATCACCTGTAGTCCCTGTTCACCTCTCTATTTTTCACAGAGGTATCGCACAGGTTGGTCTATGACACTAATAATATCTTATTGAGTCACTCATTTAGCTATGTTTCCAAGAACTGAGTGCTAAACTATAATCACACTGCCTAAAAATGCTACATAGTAAAATACTGTCTGTGTGCTATTGCCTCCTTTAACCACATGCTAGGGGGGGGTTGATTTAATTTGTAGCTGCGGGACATGCAAGTGAAGTCAACAAGGTTGACATGAGCCCCTTGAACTGTGAACAGGGTGGGGAGATTGTCATGACAATGTCTAAAGGTGAGGATGCAATTACAAGCAGAAAAACACTAGGGAGGTTGAACAACTCTTCATATAAGCCTAATTGATCATTGACATACATGAAAATATAAACGTTTTCAAATAAAAATCAAACAGCAGCTCCCCTTTAGAATGCCCTATGATGCCCAGGAAAGATGCCGAGAAGCCGGGTGTCACAGAGAGTCCAGCATTTTCACACAAGACATTTTTACAAATATAGCCAGGAGCCCAAACTCACTGCAGACTCACTATAACAGCACTCACTGTGGAGGTTTCTTACACAAGCTACTAACAGTGGGATTTAAAGGTAAAGGGGAGAGAGTGTTTGGCTGGGGGAAGAAATTCAGAGCACACACAGATGTAGGAGAAGTCTGTGCCGTGGCTTCACTCCTCTGTCACTGTGTGCCTGCTGTGAAAACAACACCCCCCTTTTCTCCCCCTCGCTCTCTCCCCTGGACGCCAGCCTGACATACCAGACCTTGTTCGTTAGCGCATATTTTTATCCGCCGTTACTAAATTAGGAAGCCAGAGAGAGCAAACGGAGGGTGTCTGCCAAGGCAGAAGAAGAAGGGTCTGCTCAGGCCTGGGTTTGCTGAGGGCCCGTGCCAGCCCTGCCAGGTTCATTAAGAGCCACTTGGGTTTCAGAAATAGAAGCCCAACAGGGACCCGAGCCAAACAGGACCCAGGACAGCCCGGCCAAAAACTCACGGGACAAACAAACAAATAAACTGCTATCTTATGCACTGCCAGAGTCAACCGGCAGCAGCCACCCTAAGGAGCTATTATAAGTTATCTTGGGCAGTTCTGCAAACAAGGTGAGCACTGCCGCAGGTTTAAAACTGGTGACAGCACACACACACTGCCAACCTGATAGAGAATAAATTAACCTACAAACTCTCTCTAGAGACCAATTTCTTAAAGCAGCCACAGAGACATCAATTTGTGTTAGTTTAGCATGGTTTTAAGACAGATGTTTAGGATATTTATAATGGATGGATGGATATTTATAAAAAAAGTACATAAATTCTTGTTAGTTCGGCATGGTATTAAGACAGGGATGTTTAGATTGATATTTATAAAAGTACATTTACATTTTCTCATTTCTCATGCAGTTGGCATCATGTCTGCTCTTTAAGTGCTGATTAGGACATGGATAAAATGCCACCCGAGAGATCATAGAGTTGAAGCAGAATATCAACAGGGGGTTGATTGACCTATCTAACCTGCAGGACATTCTCAGATGGAACTTGATACAGTTTACATTTGGGGGGCTTGTCCAGTACAGAGATTTCATGAACATCCAGGCGTATTTGTAAAATCTGTCTTGTCTTCTTTAGTAACCTTTAATCATATTTTTAATAACTTCTAGAAATAAAAAGTATTCTTAAAGTTTTGACTCCAAGGTCAAATAAAAGTTACCATATCAGTGTCTAAAGTCAGTATATTGCCAGCAGCACAAATGTCTCCCTTCAAAATGTGTCAATGTGTCACCAACACACACCATATTCAAGAAGGCCACAGAGCGTGAAAGGGATGGATGTCTGGTACTTTACTGACATCTATTGGATCATTAGAAAACTTTACTTATCCAGCTGTGCAATACAGTCTATGGTCCAGCAGCCCCATCATCAGGGAAAGAATAAAGCAGGAAGGGGAAGGTCAGTTGTACAACTGAATGCATTCAACTGAAATGTGTCTGCCCCATTTCACCCAACCCCTCTGAATCAGAGAGGTGCGGGTGGCTGCCATAATCAATATCCACGTCTTCGGCTCCTGGGGAAAAGTGGGTTAACTTCCTTTGCTTAGGGGCAGAACGACAGATTACTGGCTCAACGCTCTAACCACTAGATTATAGCATGCTGCGTGTATATATTATTACAGGCATGGCAATTGAGATCATGGTCACATCTGTCTTGATACAGTTTAATCAACTCCAAATAAATGCAATAAAGGAGGCTGTTGTGACAGCATGCACTAAAACACATGTTATCGGAATGAAACTTTATAGCACTTATCAGGAGTCACTTGTATTACAGAGTTTGAAATCCCAGCTCTAGTTGTGTTAAATCCTAATTAATAGGTCTACTCAAAATACTGATATTTTGGCACTATTTTGTGTGTATTGTTATTTATTTTAATTGAAAATGTATTTATCTAGGCAAGTCAGTTAAGAACAAATTCTTATTTACAATGATGGCCTAGACAGGCCAAACTCAGACGACGCTGGGCCGATTGTGTGCCGTCCTATGGGACTCCCAATCACGGCCGGTTGTGATACAGCCTGGATTATTTACTGCTAGTTAACCTATTAAAGTGAACACGTTATTTAATGCAGTCTAAGTATATTACCTTATTGACATCTTCAAAAAAAGAAGGGATTTGGCATAGCCCATTGAAAAGGGACAAATACACAGACCCAAAGAAACTAGGTAATGATGATGGATAGGGATTCCTCTAACTGGATTTCCACTTGGCTGGAGAAAGCTTTTATTAAATGTCTCCATTGGAAAATGATTACACCGTCCCATGTGGGACCGCACCAAGGTGGTCTGTATATCCTCACACTCCAGGACAGTTGACTATAAACCAATAAACCCATAAAGATCACCCATATTAGAAACGAATGGAGTAGTAATAGGAGCAATTTCCTCCTTCCCTAGTGCCCTTTAAAGATCCTCGCCAAAATAAGGAATTTTATGAGCTGTTGAATCAAACAATAAGAAAGCATATTATTTATTGCTGCAATTATGACAATATGCCTATTGTAAAGTCAGTTCTCAAGAAAACTAGAAATGCTACATTTTTCATAAAGGATTTAATCACAGGTGGCTGGTGCGGGGAGCTTTAGGAGGACAAGCTCATTGTAATGGCTGGAATGGAATGGAGTCAAACACGTTGTTTCCATGTGTTTGGAACCACTCCATTAATTCCATTCCAGCCATTACAATGAGCATTTCCTCTTATAGCTCCTCCTACCAGCCTGCTCTGGATTTAACAATAAGTAGACACATCCTATATAGCTGTATTACGCCACCTTTTATATCATGAGGTGAGGTCCTTAGAGCTAGCACCTAAAAGCACATGTTCTTGACATTAAGGATTGGAGCATGGGAATGATGCAACAACATAGCACATCAAACAGTCATATTTGTCTTCAGCTCCAGGTACTTTGTCTTTGCATTGCCTACTTACATTAGGTGTAACTTAAGCGTTAAAGGACTGTGTGTTGCAGTAAGAGTGGTTTTGACAAACTGATGGCAATGTATTCCATTCTGGAAATTTGTTTAGGATCACTCTTAGTCTGGAACCTCCCCCTCTTGGGATCTTTGGGACTAACAAGCTCCTCTACCAAGACAAGGTGGCAACACACAGAGAATATTTATTTATTTATTTGATTTGTCATTAAATGGACTGTGCCTGTCTCAGATTGCACTGTAAATCAAAGGTGGGGTTTTATCGCTCATTGGCTAACCAGCATTCATGTCTATACTTTGGCAGATTTCTTTGGTTAACGCCATATCTTCAGAGTCCTGAGGCCTGAAACCCATACCGTTAGTCTTTCTGAAACTCAATATTTTGTGATTGTTTGTGGTATTTTGTCCCTCTTTGTCAGACAATTGGCATAGGCTACAGGCCATATTTCACATTTGGTACATGGGCTACATATCATAATCGACACGGACACATTTCACAATCGGCACACTGTCCACACTTGGAAGCTCCAACAAGTGGCAAAACAATAATACAAATTATTAGAAAATGCCATTCCTTCAGAATGTGTTTTTATATTTCAGTTTTAAATTCTGAAAGTTCTGTGGCATTTCAGTTTAGAATGTTGAAGCCTGCATCCCACCATTGACATGAATGGGGATACAATAACCTTCACAGTTTATTGTATGAATGATAGCAAAACTTTAAAAAGTACAGTACAGCACAAAAGTTTTAGGCAGGTGTGAAAAAATGCTATAAAGTAAGAATGATTTCAAAAATAGACATGTTAATAGATTATATTTATAAATTAACTAAATGCAAAGTGAGTGATCAGAAGAAAAATCTAATCCATATTTGGTGTAGGTACACTTGCACAAAGTCTGGGATTTTTTAGGCATATAGTCAGGTGTATGATTAAACATTATGCCAAACAGGTGCTAATGATCATCAATTCAATATCTAGGTTGAAACACAATCATTAACTGAAACAGCTGTACCTGTCCTCCAGGACACCTACACCACCCGATGTCACAGGAAGGCCAAAAAGATCATCAAGGACAACAACCACCTGAGCCACTGCCTGTTCACCCTGCTATCATCCAGAAGGCGAGGTCAGTACAGGTGCATCAAAGCTGGGACCAAGAGACTGAAAAACAGCTTCTATCTCAAGGCCATCAGACTGTTAAACAGCCATCACTAACATTGAGTGGCTGCTGCCAACATACTGACTCAAATCTCTAGCCACTTTAATAATTAAATATTGGATGTAGTAAATGTATCACTAGTGTTAGAAATTAAATGTGTAGATGGGTGAGCCGGTCAAGGATCGATTCAGACTAAGTGGTAAATTTTATGACAAGTAAACAGTTTATTCAGTGTGAAAATATGTAGTACAACGTAATTACGGCTCTTCCGTTAGTTCGTGTGGAACGGCAGGAAAAAAGAGACCGTTCCTATTCAGTCCACCACTAATATACGGAACAAACAGAAGGTTGATTCTAGGAAGATCGGATCTCCGGATTGGTTCAGCTGGTAGTAGTCTTTGGTCTTCCGCCATTGGCTCAGTTGTCTGTCCGTCATCGTAGAATCTTCTTCGGGCACACAGTGTTCGGTTACAAAAGAGATTATGTGTAATGTGGGAGCTATCCTGTAGGGGACCCCACAGGCTTTACTGTGAGTTGTAGCCACGTAATTTAGCAGTAAGTTAGTCACCTGCATACGAAATAGCAATTCCTTACAAAACCCTCTCTTCACGTCTCACCAGAGACGTGACACAACCTAACTGGATCCAGACACAAAGAGAAACTTCTCCCATAAGGGACTATGAAATAAGGCACGGTATTTAAACAGAAATAGACATATATGTATTACCATCATGTTCTCCCTTCAATCCCACTATGTACTAAGTTGGCTACCAGCCACCTAGGAACTTACAACCCTCATCTAACAGAGCAGAGAACAGCTCAAAATAAAAGTAAAAATTATTGTCCACATTAGCCAACTTTTTCCAGCAGGAAAAAGTTTCTGATACCCTCTCTTCACATCTCCTAAGAGATGTGATATAGTCCAGATACATTACTCCAAGCAAAAACGAAGACATAATCCAAAAAGGAAAAATATCCTAAACTAGGTATGTCTATCCAGAAATGGCCCACAAAGAAAAATAATTTCCCCCTCTTCCCATCCCAGATGGGACACGACATACAATGGAGAAGCTTAATCAATAAAAGCAACTGGATCCCCCTCTTAAAATTGCTGCAAAAACTGAAAGATGGGTCTCATGCTCCATACCGTTATCTCGCACCTGGCTCCTGTTATCTAACCAAAAAGACCGCTTGTTCTCGCAACCCCACGCTCTGAATGTGCCCTCCCTTCTGTATTTTTCCAGCATGAGAAAGTTCCATGGCCCTGATACTTTTAAGAATGGTTCAAATCAGCTAGGTAGCATAACACATACATACATCCACACAAGGCAACAGCAGATAATATTCAATCATATATATGGTAATGGCTATAATGTAAAAATAACCCCAAGGGTGTGAACAAAAACTCAGCAATGAATCATATAACAGTTACAAAGTGTAAACTACCTTCATGTCAAAAGAGAACAGCTCATTCAAAAACAGAACAAAAGAAAACAGTGTGAAATTTAGGTCCCCCTTTTGACACCAGCTAGGGTGTCACTCAACTATCCTTTATTTCAGCAGTCATAGCATTTCATGAAAATAATAAAAAGTTTATTACTAATAACAAGTTATATATGCCTTTGTTGTATGCCCTTGTTCCCCCCAAGGGTGTCACCTATCAAAAACAGGATAAAACTTTATTGTTATTGACATGTAAGATGTAGGATAAAACTTTGGTCATGGAAAACAGAGTAAAGAATTATTAGAAACCATCTGGTCCTCTCAGCTACTTCTATCCTGTACCAAGTGGGCTCCTTGCCACCCAGGGACTCCAAACCATGTGTCATCATCAGTCAGTCCCATCCTCCCCTGAAAGCATGCTTCCGTATCGGCATCGCCAACTGGAGCATCAAGCAAAGGCATCATGCCTGAAGCCCTCACCACATCTGTAACAGACTTGTCAAAACACAGTATGATGCAAGCAGCACATCACATCAATAACAAATAATACAAGAATTAGGGTCAGAAATCCAGTAACCATCCTCTGCTACCAAGTTCTGTTAGAAATTAAATGTGTAGATGGGTGAGCCGGTCAAGGATCGATTCAGACTAAGTGGTAAATTTTATGACAAGTAAACAGTTTATTCAGTGTGAAAATATGTAGTACAACGTAATTACGGCTCTTCCGTTAGTTCGTGTGGAACGGCAGGAAAAAAGAGACCGTTCCTATTCAGTCCACCACTAATATACGGAACAAACAGAAGGTTGATTCTAGGAAGATCGGATCTCCGGATTGGTTCAGCTGGTAGTAGTCTTTGGTCTTCCGCCATTGGCTCAGTTGTCTGTCCGTCATCGTAGAATCTTCTTCGGGCACACAGTGTTCGGTTACAAAAGAGATTATGTGTAATGTGGGAGCTATCCTGTAGGGGACCCCACAGGCTTTACTGTGAGTTGTAGCCACGTAATTTAGCAGTAAGTTAGTCACCTGCATACGAAATAGCAATTCCTTACACTAGCCACTTTATATCATGCTTACATACCCTACATTACTCATCTCATATTTATATACTGTACCCTATACCATCTACTGCATCTTGCCTATCGCTCATCCATATATATGTACATAATCTTATTAATTCCTTACACTTGCGTGTATAAAGTAGTTGTTGTGAAATTGTTATATTACTTGTTAGATATTACTGCATTAGCATTTCGCTACACTCGTGTAACAAAATAGTATAGCTCCCGTCTCTCTCCTCGTCCCTATCTGGGCTCGAAACAAGGACCCTCCGGACACATCGACAACAGCCACCCTCGAAGCATGTTTACCCATCGCTCCACAAAAGCCGCGGTCCTCACAGAGCAAGAAGAACAACTACTTCAAGGTCTCAAAGCGAGTGACGTATCCGATTGAAACGCCGTTAGCGCACATCCTGCTAACTAGCTAGCCATTTCACATCGGTTACACTCGGATTAACATCTGCTAACCATGTGCGTGGGACAAATAAAATTAGATTTGGTTTAGGGGTGGGAACAGTAAGTGTTTGTTGTCATTCAACTGAGAGACGACTAGCAAATATTTGAATAACTAGACCAAGATAGCCCACAGCCTGTCGTTTCCAATGGGAACAAATTAGTCATAGTGAGCAGAACAAGCAAAGGAGGGGGCAGAGCCAAGCACGAGCTAGTGAGATCCTATTAGCCCGTTCTAGCAAATGTCTGCATATTTCCTTTAGGGAACGCCTACTTTGAAGTGCGCGTGTGCAAAAGCTCAATTCCCCTTTGCACTCCTAAACAACTTTGGCAAAGGTTAAAGTTTACGAAACGTAATCCACTCTGTTCATAACATATTCTAGTTTTGGGAACAGAAAACTATATTGAGATCAAATGCTTCATCGATGAGAAAATGTGCAGAATGTCGTCCAAAATCCATCTCTTCCAACTTCTCCCACTGGGCTACCACTTTTTGGTAGTGAGTGGAAACGCCAAGCGGATGTTTCACATTTATACATCCGGTGAAATATCTGTCTCATTGTTCTATCTGTGCGACTAGTTTACATGCAATTTTTTATTATTTGATAAATACTGCACCAAACATCTTAGCTAAATGTAAAATTGCACTACTCGGCAAAAACGTCAACATTTATTTATTTTAGATGAATTCTGACTATTTTGAGGAAGTGTTTCTGGCCATGTTGTTGCTAAGGTGTCTCAAGAGGGGAAAACAACAATAATTATTGCTTATTTGATCTCATTTTTCAAGCGAAGGTCTTTGGTGTGTTTAAGAGTCCAGGCGGTCCCTTCGCTTAGCTGAGTTATGCTAGGAGCAAACCGAATCTATTTTTATTTGATTTATTTCACCTTTATTTAACCAGGTAGGCTAGTTGAGAACAAGTTCTCATTTGCAACTGCGACCTGGCCAAGATAAAGCGTAGCAATTCGACACATACAACAACACAGAGTAGAATAAAGAAAACATACAGTCAATAATACAGTAGAACAAAAGAAAACAAAAAGTGTATATATACAGTGAGTGCAAATGAGGTAAGTTAAGGAAATAAATAGGCCATGGTGGCGAAGTAATTACAATATAGCAATTAAACACTGGAATGGTAGATCGGCAGAAGATGAATGTGCAGGTAGAGATACTGGGGTGCAAAGGAGCAAAATAAATAAATACCAGTATGGGGATGAGGTAGGCTGATGGTACAGTTATCACGTCGGGGACAACAGTTGTTGACAACCATAGCGTTTTAGCTTTATTTTGTATTTGTATTTATTTAACTAGGCAAGTCAGTGAAGAACAAAGTTTTATTTACAATTACGGCCTACCTCGGCAAAACCCTCCCCTAACCCGGACGACGCTGGGTCAATTGTGCGCCGCCCTATGGGACTCCCGATCGGTTGTGATTACAGTCGGGGATCGAGTCAGGGCCTGTAGTGACTCTGAGTTTCAGTGCCTTAGACCGCTGCGTCACTCGAAAGCCCCAGTCCCGACAAACCATCACTGTCACCACCGGTAACAAAATAAGGGTAGACCAATCATTTAGTAAAAATTCAGCAATAGCCTAAAAAGCTAGCGTACAATAATCAACACGGCATGTTCCCCATCATTTATTTTCAGCTACATCCTGCCACCTTATCAGCTGTTGTCAGACACACCCGGGTCTGAGAAGTAGGCCTTATTTCACATATTCATATTTTTATTAATTCGAGCTAAAAAACAAAGCCTGATTTAACATCAAACAATTTGTCTGCACAAATATTTGCACGTGCATAAAGTTGGTCTGGTGCTGTAGAACATTGTCGGTCACGTGACATTTTATCAGGAAGTTACATTTAGCGCTTTTTGATTTTTAAGTTTTATATTAGTGGATGCTTGCTTGTATGAACACCCCGAGCGAACTGTTTGTGGTTATATGATGAATACAACCAACAAAATAAAAATAAAATGTCGCGCATTGATTTATGATGAACCTTTGCTGATTATGACGCATACTGCCGTATCCACGACAACGGATGTAAAAAAGAAACAAACATGGCATAAAATTATTCTGCAAAAGGTTTCTTTTTTTTAACCTAAAAATGAATTATAATTATCCAATGACAAACACACGCTCCAAACCAGGACTTGGATTAGTTGACGGTGGAGAATCGTAAGTTAAACATTGTGCTTGTGCATGCATGCATTGCTGTAAAACTGATGTTGGAAGAAAAAAAATATTTTCGAAGAGATCAATTCTGCGCATTCGAGTCAATGTGGATTGTGCATGTCTATTATTAGAAAAATGCTGCTGCTGATGATTGTGCACCTTTATCCTCAGTGATAAAGGACTGGCAAGTGTCTCTCAGAGAGGAATGGATGACACGGGAGAGTCGATGATGATGACTCCTGAGGAAAAACTTACCCAGTATGATAGCAGGGCCCAAGCCTTTGCAGACACTCAACAGGTAGACCTATAGAGGTTTTAAGTTGCTTTCCATTCTGACACCTGTATGCAATGGGGTGAGGTGGAAAGTACTATAACCAGAGGTACCTGCAAAGTTTGTGAAGGTTGTCTTAACCTTCTGTAGACGTCATAGTCACCCTGTCATGTTCAGGAATTGTATCATTCTCTTTTCAAAGGTATAATGCATGTACAGTACCACTCAGCATAAAGGCTTTTTTCAATACAGCATCATGTTGGTCATGTATGTCAACAATAATGAAATGTTTGTCCGGACAGTTTGATGCTTGTATCCAGGACCTTGTCCGCTGTGTGGCTCTTACAAGACTGGTATATGGAGATGGGCAATTGAAACTAGCCCAAGCCCATGTCAGACTGGCTAAAGCATACCTACAGTTTAAAGGTGAATTATGTTGTGATTAGCCTTTAGAATGAGGTACCATTTATAAAGAGTTCATAACGGTTAAAATTGTATATATTTATACCTTACCAAATCTTGGAATTACCTATGTGTTGTCCCTGATTCCCACAGGCTGGGCAGTGCAGGCCCAGGAGCACTCAGCCAGAGCCAGTGACCTGCTCCCCTTCTGCACCCCCAACTCCACCAGCCCGGAGGACAGGGTCCACATTCTCGCCTGTCTCCTCAACATATACCTAACACAGGGAGGCGCCACTCTGCTGCTGGCAAAATATCCTTTACCCACATTGTTTCTGTGATAAATTACATTTCATCGGTGAATACAACAAGTGTAGACTTTACCATTAAATGACTACTTACGAGCCCATTCTCAACAATGCAGAGTAAAAATGTATGAAAAATATTTGCTAAATAATAAAGGAAATAGAAACACAATAAAATAACAATAACGAGGGTATATACAAGGAGTACCGGTACCTAATCAATGTGCAGGGGTACGGGATTGAGGTAATACAGTATGTACAGTTGAAGTCGGAAGTTTACATACAGTTAGGTTGGAGCCATTAAAACTCATTTTTCAACCACTCCACAAATGTCTTGTTAACAAACAATAGTTTTGGCAAGTCAGTTAGGACATTACTTTGTGCATGACACAAGTAATTTTTCCAACAATTGTTTACAGACAGATTATTTCACTTATAATTCACTGTATCACAATTCCAATGGGTCATAAGTTTACATACACTAAGTTGACTGTGCCTCTAAACAGCGTGGAAATTTCCATAAAATGATGTCATGACTTTAGAAGCTTCTGATAGGCTAATTGACATCTTTGAGTCAATTGGAGGTGTACCTGTGCGTGTATTTCAAGGCCTACCTTCAAACTCAGTACCTCTTTGCTTGACATCATGGGAAAATCAAAAGAAATCAGCCAAGACCTCAGAAAATAAATTGTAGGCCTCCACATATCTGGTTCATCCTTGGGAGCAATTTCCAAAGGCCTGAAGGTACCACGTTCATCTGTACAAACAATAGAACGCAAGTATGAACACCATGGGACCACGTAGCCATCATACCGCACAGGAAGGAGACACGTTCTGTCTCCTAAAGATGAACATACTTTGGTGCGAAAAGTCCAAATCAGTCCCAGAACAACAGCAAAGGACCTTGTTAAGATGCTGGTGGAAACAGTTACAGAAGTATCTATATTCATAGTGAAACGAGTCCTATATCGACAACCTTAAAGGCCGCTAAGCAAGGAAGATGCCTCTGCTCCAAAACCACCATAAAAAAGCCAGACTACGGTTTGCAACTGCAGATGGGGACAAAGATGATACTTTTTGGAGAAATGTCCTCGTCTGATCAAACCGTTCTATTTTTTTTTTACAATAAAGGGGGTCAATGTAAATTGTCCGGGTAGACATTTGATTAATTGTTCAGTCAGCTATCTTATGGCTTGGGGGTAGAAGCTGTTCAGAAGCCTTTTGGTCCCAGACTTGGCACACTGGTACTGCTTGCCGTGCGTTACCGGAGAGAGCAGCCCATGACTTGGGTGGCTGGAGTCTTTGACAATTTTTAGGACCTTCCAATGACACTGCCTGGTCCTGGATGGTAGGGAGTTCAGCCCCAGTGATGTACTGGGCCATACGCACCAACCTCTGTTGCGTCTTGTGGTTGGATGCCGAGCAGTTGCCATACCAAGCTGTAATGCAGTCAGTCAAGATGTTCTCAATGGTGCAGCTGTAGAACGTTTTGAACATCTGCCAAATCTTTTCAGCCTACTCAGGGGGCAGAGGTGTTGTCGTGCCCTCTTCACGACTATGTCGGTGTGTTTGGACCATGATAGGTCTTTAGTGATGTGGACACCAAAGAATTTGAAGCTCTCGACCCGCTCCACTACAGCCTTGTCGATGTGAATGGGGGCTTGTTTGGCCCTCCATTTCCAGTAGTCCATGAAAAGCTAATTTGTCTTGCCCACGTTGAGGAAGAGGTTGTTGTCCTGGCACCACACTGCCAGGTCTCTGACCTCCTCCCTGTAGGCTGTCTCATCGTTGTTCAACTACTGTTGTGTCGTCAGCAAACTTAATGTTGGTGTTGCAGTCGTGCGCTGCCACATAGTTGTGGTTGGGCAGGGGGGGACTGAGGGGCCCCCGTGTTGAGGGTGAGCGGGGCAGATGTGTTGCTACCTACCCTCACCACCTGGAGGCAGCCCGTCTGGAAGTCCAGGATCCAGTTGCAGAGGGAGGTGTTCAGTCCCAGGGTCCTTAGCTTAGTAATGAAGTTGGAGGGCACTATGGTGTTGAATGCTGAGCGGTAGTCGATGACCAGCATTCTCACTTAGTTGTTCCTTTTGTCCAGGTGGGAAAGGGCAGTGGTGGCGTCATCTGCGGATCTGTTGGGGCGGTATGCGAATTGAAGTGGGTCCAGAGTATCTGTGATGATGGTGTTGATGTGAGCCATAACCATTCTTTCAAAGCATTTCATGGCTACAGATGTGAGTGCTATGGGGCGGTAGTCATTCTTGGGTGCAGGGTTTGGTGGTGTGGTTGAAACATGTACAGTCCTGGCCAAAAGTTTTGAGAATGACACAAATATTAATTTCCACAAAGTTTGCTGCTTTAGTGTCTTTCGATGTTTTTGTCAGATGTTACTATGGAATACTGAAGTATAATTACAAGCTTTTCATACGTGTCAAAGGCTTTTATTGACAATTACATGAAGTTGATGCGAAGAGTCAATATTTGCATTGTTGACCCTTCTTTTTCAAGACCTCTGCAATCCGCCCTGGTATGCTGTCAATTAACTTCTGGGCCACATTCTGACTGATGGCAGCCCATTCTTGCATAGTCAATGCTTGGAGTTTGTCAGAATTTGTGGGGTTTTGTTTGTCTACCCGCCTCTTGAGGATTGACCACAAATTCTCAATGGGATTAAGGTCTGGGGATTTTGGACCCAAAATATAAATGTTTTGTTCCCCGAGCCACTTAGTTATCACTTTTGCCTTATGGCAAAGTGCTCCATCATGCTGGAAAAGGCATTGTTCGTCACCAAACTGTTCCTGGATGGTTGGGAGAAGTTGCTCGCGGAGGATGTGTTGGTACCATTCTTTATTCATGGCTGTGTTCTTAGGCAAAATTGTAAGTGAGCCCACTCCCTCGGCTGAGGAGCAACCCCACACATGAATAGTCTCAGAATGCTTTACTGTTGGCATGACACAGGACTGATGGTAGTGCTCACCTTGTCTTCTCCGGACAAGCTTTTTTCCGGATGCCTCAAACAATCGGAAAGGGGATTCATCAGAGAAAATGACTTTTCCCCAGTCCTCAGCAGTCCAATCCCTGTACCTTCTGCAGAATATCAGCCTGTCCCTGATGTTTTTCCTGGAGAGAAGGGGCTTCTTTGCTTCCCTTCTTGACACCGGGCCATCCTCCAAAAGTCTTCGCCTCACTGTGCGTGCAGATGCACTCACACCTGCCTGCTGCCATTCTTGAGCAAGCTCTGTACTGGTGGTGCCCCGATCCCACAGCTGAATCAACTTTAGGAGACGGTCCTGGCGCTTGCTGGACTTTCTTGGGCGCCCTGAAGCCTTCTTCACAACAATTGAACCGCTCCCCTCTCTCTCTTCAGTTCATTTGCATGGCAAAGAGGGACTTTGCAATTAATTGCAATTCATCTGATCATTCTTCATAACATTCTGGAGTATATGCAAATTGCCATCATACAAACTGAGGCAGCAGACTTTGTGAAAATTAATATTTGTGTCATTCTCAAAACTTTTGGCCATGACTGTAGGTATTACAGACTAGGTCAGGAAAGGTTACATTTTTTATTAAAGACACAGGCCAGCTGGTCTGTTCATGCTCTGAGCACGCATCCTGGTAATCTGTCTGGATAAAGCTCTGGCACAAGGAAATGGGCCTGAGCGTTAGGAGAATCATTAGGAGAATGATTAGATATTTGTAATGGAAGCCCCAAAAACATTAGGAGAATGATTGTCTAAATGTGAATTCAAACAATTGCATGGTTAAATGTCCACGGGTAAATGAATGTAGTACTGCTTTAATGTTGATTATGCAATACTCTTTAACCATCCCAACTCTCGAGGAAGCAGAGTATAATCATCGAAAAGCAGAGAGGATTGTGGTCGAACTTCATCAGCTAGGAGGCATGAGCAAGGAGGAGAAAATGGAGACTGAGTTTCAGATATCCACGTCTCTGTCCAGGTATTATAGAGAGAACTAAACTGATCTGCAGAAATATTTTGCGTCAAATCACTTTCAAAAGAAACTTATTTGGAGCATTGTGTCTATTTGACCAATGTGGCCTTTACTACAATGTCCGCTGTGACAGCAGAGAGTGCTTTGATTTTCACTGGATTCCTCTTTAGGTATCATACGCTATGCTACTCTATTTATTTCCACAGACTCCTCCTTCAGTATCATATTCAGGTTGAAGTCTGAATGCCTTCGCACTTCTCCAACAAAAACAAGTTAATGTTCATGTGAAGTGTCATTGTAGATTCAGATAAGACTGTTGTATCAAATACACCTATATGTTCAGATGTCAACATACAGCCTGTTACCTTGAAGGCACAATAACAGCCTGTTATTAATACTGTTTATCTGAGTATATCCACTGAGAAAGACATTAGGTTTTGGCCACAAGATGGAGACAATGTCTAACATGTCCACTGAGCAAATCCATCTATTGAAATACATTTTAATGGTTCATTTCACTCAAACAATGTGGTATTTTCTGCTCTAGTTTAGACTAGTAGTGACATGGAAAGTCTCTGAATGATCTTAACCTGGTCCTCACAGTAGAAGTGCCTAAAGTACCCTCAAAGTTGTTGTTTTTCCCATGTAAACATCAAGCTGTTCTCCCAGGCCTGTTGTCAAGCCCATGGGGTGTGGGCATGCGCAGCTGCAGACCAGTGACTGGGGTGACTGTGACTGGGGTTATTGCACTTCCCACTTGTTTAGTGTCTGCTGGATGGAGTGGAGCAGGGAGGATAACACATCCCCAGCGCTGCATTCATATTTCATGATTGCCTTCACTGCTCTGCCTGTAATAGCTAATTATTGTGTACTGAGGAGGCTTTTTGCACTAAACGGCATTGATCATTTTGTTCAGTTGTAGGGTAACACTGTTTTTGCTAAAGTATATTGATGCCTTCCCACCCTTCCACACTGAAGTTGTATTAACTTCACTGTTATGGATTTGTCAAAACATAATTTGAGTAATTCATGAATACACAATATTTGCTGTACAAGTCAATATTGATTACAAGACATGGCTGAGGCAAATGTGGTACCAATATACCCAGATACTCAGTGTGGAATATTAGTAGCATTAGAGTTGTTTCAACTTGAAGGGAGCTGAGGTAAAAAAGTATTTGGGAGTAAGGTCATCCTTTTAAGTTTTTATGACTGACTGTTTGTTTACGCAATTTGTGAAATTGGAAAAATGTGCGGACGCTCGCTGGTGTGTAAGCTTGCTAAAGCTCTTTTGTTGGAGGATGACTGAACTTGGCTGGCTTCTGTAAGCACCATAGTCAACAGGACTGTAATGTTGTGACCAGTGTGAATGTCCCCACAAAAGCCTGGAACAATAAAACAAGCTTTCACACAGTTTCAGGTCTAGTTGGAGATTTTCCATTTAACTCATTGTAGAGGTACAGTATATGCAAGGTGCCAGTGTAATGAGCACAATATGAAATACTGATCACAGTATTATAGTTTACTTTGCCACCTGTACTAAGTTATTGTTTAAAGGTTTTGAAACAATTCTAATAAATGCAACAGTTGGACAATGAAAGAAGATACTCATATAAATTAACATAAAGGGGTGGAACAGGGCTGCAACCACCAAAGACCTGCTCTGTCTACCCTACCTGCTCTGTCTACCCTACCTGCTCTGTCTACCCTACCTGCTCTGTCTACCCTCCCTGCTCTGTCTACCCTACCTGTGTGTTAAATCCCTGACGAAACTAGCGTTCTAATAGATTCAATGGTAAAACAGGGTGTGTTAAATCCCTGATGAAGCTAGCGTTCTAATAGATTCAATGGTTAGACAGGGTGTGTTAAATCCCTGACGAAGCTAGCGTTCTAATAGATTCAACAGTACGACTGGGTGTGTTTAAATCCCTGATGAAGCTAGCGTTCTAATAGATTCAATGGTAAAACAATGTACTTTATTCCATTGAGCTCATTTCAGCCATTACCAGGGTGTGTTTGACAGGTCATTACGAACATTTCCTTGGTCGTAACGTTAACGGAAAAAATGTCTGGCACAAGTAGGAGTATGAAAGAGTCGCAGGAGTAAAATGAAAGCAATCAATCCAGCGATATTTAAGTGACAAGTAGATTTTACATAGATGGTTGAAAAGACAAGTCCTGAGGTGGGCTTTGCATGCGAGTTGCTGTTGACATTAGAGGTTCTCAGTTGAGCCGGCTGTTATGGCTCTCATCCCCCACTGACTTGCATTCCTATGGCAACATGTCATATTCTGGTCTCAAATCTAGGTGTTGTCACAGTGGATTTACTTGATGCTGCCTGAGGCACAGGAAAGGAAATGATAATGAAGGATTGTGTTTTGTTCCAACAGGGCACCCACAGCCCAACAAAACAACAGTTTAACATTAATTTTTCTGTATATTTCCACCTCCAATAGTTCCTTTCCTGGCTTTGTGAACACTGTATAATTTTCCCTGTATAAGGAGCAAACCTTCGAGGGCCCCTACGTGCGTCAGTATTGGTCTGGTAAGCATTACTAAACAGAGGGCCGTGTGGGCTGCTTGGCAGTTCATGTGAAAATCACTAATTACATTATTGCTCTGCTCTGTGGACAGTGAATTAGATGTCAGCTGCAGATGACATACTGCCTCCTGTGCCAGGAACAGGAAGCTTGGGAGGGTGGCATCAGCTGGTGAATGAGGGGATGCAGTGGCATTGTCCACAGGTCTGTCTGTGGAAAAGAAGGCAGTACGCTGGCCTGGGCAATGGGCACACAGAGTTTCTGCCAATGCAGCCAGCCATCCCAGCTGCCCTAAAAGGCTGTGCTGTTCTCTGGAATTTCTGATGCCTGAGGGGGGAAGCCGTCCCATTCCCATGCAGGCCAGCTCCCATCAAGGCTTGCTTTGATAATCAGGGATTGATGGGAAATCTCAGAGATATTAATTTAGTGCTACCCTCCACAACCAAAATTTCACTGCACTAACTATACACACTGATGTTTTGATTTGTAGTCATTTATACTATACTATTATTTATGGGGTAAATAATAGAAAATGACTGTCAGCATAAAATCACCTGCTTTACCGTTACTGTCCATGTAGAGGGATTCATTAATGATGGGGTGTTTTCCTGCTGCAGTAGTAGTCCTGTACTGTGGTATTGATGCAAACAGTATTCCCTCTGAGGAAGGCCACCTACGAACAGCAGAGCTGAATTGAATTTAGACTCCATTAGTGTCTGAATCAAATCAAAGTTTATTTGTCACGTGTGCCGACATGCTTACTTACAGGGCCTAACCAACAGTGCAATTCTTAAGTAGAAAATAGTTATTAGGTATTAGAATCCTGTGGTGTGTTGAGGCTATTAGCAGGCTAGATGGATTGATGTCTGACTAGTGTCCTTGCTGAGGATGATGCAAGTCTCTGCTGTGCTGCAGCCCCTTGCTAGCATCCCATCACCCACCCCCCTATGTGGTGACTGAGGGTGTTAGACCACAGACTGAAGGCCTATTGTACAGAGATCCAGAGCTGGTGTTGTCCTCGGAGTGGCACATTATTAACTGCCTACGTGCTGCCTCATATCAACAGCAAATATACATGTTTTTACAACAGTGTCTTACAACAGGGGTGATTTGACCATTTTAGTGCAGTTTTTGTTTTCGTCTCATCAGATATCTGTTCACAACCTATTTAAGGAACTGTCTGCATTCTTTACTGGTGCAGAGGATCTCCACTGTGTTGTGACTACCAGGACAAACCTAATTTAGACATCCTGGTGTGGAGCTCTTGTGTGGTTGCTCTGCGAGGTGCTGGACTTGTTAGGCAGTGTCAGTAAGTCTTTATTTATAATGTGGCTCTGAGAGCAACACACTCCTCAGTCTTCCCAGAGGAGAGACCATTAGAGACCATCTGAAAGGACACAGCCAGAGACGGAGTAAACAGTTCTTTGTGTAGGAATCTCCTTTTATAGTCTGCACTCACTGCACCTGACATCAGAGGCAGCAGTCCGCTAGACCCAGCCAGGCCTAGTTCGACGTTCCTCCTCAGGCCCCACTCTTGGCACAGTTCTGACCAACACTCTGGGCCAAGATTTCAACACTGCAACATGCCTACAGAAAGAGCCCGACCACTAATGCTTTTCTTTACTCTCCCTCCCTCTTTCTCTCTCTCTCTCTCTCTCTCTCTCTCTCTCTCTCTCTCTCTCTCTCTCTCTGCCCTATCCATCTCTCCTGCAGGGTGTACCAGCGGCAAGGCAGGTCAGAGGAGGCCCTGGGTCAGTGTGAGAGTAGTTTGCAGCTGCTGGAGGGCTGGGAAAGGCCAGGTCAGGCCTGCTCCGTCTATAAGGACATGGCTGCCATCGAACAGGCCCAGGGCCGCCTCGACAGAGCTTTAGAGCACCTCTCTAAGGTAAGGGACATATGAGACCTGAATACAGGCACAAAACAGCAACACATAACAGTGAAGGTAATACAACTTCAGTGTGGAAGGGTGGGAAGGCATCAGTATACTTTAGCAAAAACAGTGTTACTATATTAACATTACACACGACTATATGAATGACTTAACATTACACACATACTGACTATATTACTCAGACTATATGACTATCTTAAGATGAGCTGAGGGCTGTTAGAATGCCTCTGAGACCTGTTGTTTGGTAATGTTCTCCTCAGTCCTTAGTGTGATATGTGATCTGTCATATTTCGTTTGGGTTTCTGCTAGGCTCATGCCATAGCTCTGAGTCAGAGCCCTGGGGGTCTGGATGGGGCTCACATCGCTCACAGCCTGGCCTTGGCCTACTCTACTGTAGCAGAGCCCCACCACAATGGTGAGTCTATTCATACAACACAGGACTGCTGCAGTGCACTATGGGGGAACTCTGCTATATAGGGGGTTGTTGTTGGGGACATGAATCCTTTTCTGCCTGTCTTATGTCAAGCTCTTTGAGTTCATAAATTTGAAGGCAGGCTGATTATAGTTTTGCAGAAATAGCATGTTGTGTGAGTTCACCCCCATATCAATGTTCACTCCCATCTGACCTGTATGTATGGAACTTCACGGTATAGTTACATTACATGAACAACAATATATGAGCAACCACTACCAGGAATGATGAGCTGTGGAGGAATGGACAAACTACGTAAAAAGCAATGCAGGCAGCACCAATAAGCAAATAAATAACATACTGTAATATGTTGAAGATCATAAGTGATTACGTGATCTTCCATCTGCGACTAGACTCAGCAGCACACTACTATGAGGAGAGTCTGAGTACATACAGGAGCTCCCTAGGCCCACAGGCTACTGTCACTCTCAACCTTCAGGATGACTACTGTCGCTTCCTCCTCCTCACTGGGCAGCAAGAGGTCAGTCCTGCATACACACACATACTCACACACACTCCAATAGACCACCAACACCAGTGGTCTAATCGCCCTAATAGCATGCCTTCCAGGTGTTTACAGCATCACAGACATCTCTGTTCTGTCGCTCTGAGAGGTTTGACATTCTCAAGGGGACTTCCCTCTCTCACATGGCATTGTGGGAATCCACCTTGCAGTCAGTCATGTCATGTTTACAGGGATAGTTTAATCTGCTACTAAGGATCAGGCTAGCTGAGGGTAACAGAGGGTGACAGGTGTTTTTGAGACAGGAGAGTCTGTGAAATGAATAGCCACCATAGTGAGCTTCAATTGCCTGAAGCTCCGTAAGACTGGCCATACGGAATCAGTGGAGGGGAAGACACAAAAAAAATGCACTAAGCAGTCACTAAGTAGTCATTAACCAATGTTGTTGTGTATGTACTATGTCAGAGGTGTGTAGAGATCCAGAGGGAGTCCCTGGCCTTGAAGAGAGAGACGTTTGGTGACCTGAGTCCTGAGGTGGCTGACACACTGCAGCTGATTGGAGGGGTGCAGATGACCCAGGGCCAGGTGAAGCATGCCCATAGGACCATGAGCAAGGTAAACACTGGCATTATACCCACCATTCCCTTTTGTTGCCCAACACTGATTTTAAAGACTCAATGCAGTCAAAAACGTGTATATTTGTATATTTTTCCACATCATGAGGTTGAAATAATACTGTGACATTTTGAAAATTATGAATATGCTTTTTTAGTATAAGAGTTGTTTGAAATTTGTGCCTGTTTTGGTGGGGTGGGGTTTTGGCCTGCCTGGTGACATCACCTGGTTGTAAATGAGTTAATACACCAATAAGAAAGAGAGTTCCAAACCTCTGCCAATAACAGCTAGTTTTCAGTTTTTCCCTCCCCACTCAGACCCCACCCAGACAGTCCAAGCTAAATTCTTGCTTGAGAAATTGCTCTTTGTTAAGAAGTTTCTTTTTGACAATTTTTATTGAAAACAATAGTAAGGTACTTAATTGTTAAACAGAAATTATTTGATATTGAGATAAAAACGGCTGCATTGAACATTTTAAGGCAGCTTGAGGATCACTGGGCAATATTAATATTATTATTATGTTAAATCCAGTCGAATTATATGGCAAAATGTAGATTTCCACCCTGCGTAGACATACTCAAAAGTAATTATTTTTCATGAATTGGCCATAAACAATAGCTAGTAATGCTGCAGGTAGCCTGGCGGTTAGGAGAGCTGGGCCAGTAACCGAAAGGTTGCTGGATCTAATCCCCGAACTGACTAGGTAAAAATCTGTCGTTCTGCCCCTGACCAAGGCAGTTAGCCCACTGTTCCCCGGGAGCCGACGACGTGAATGTCAATTAAGGCAGCCCCCCTCTCTGATTCAGAGAGGTTGGGTTAAATGCAGAAGAAACATTTCAGTTGAAAGCATTCAGATGTACAACTGACCTTTCCTTTCTAGAAAGATCGGAAATCCCTTTTCTGGAGAAAAACTCATTGTTATGCATTGCTGAGTTGTACTCCCATTTTGAGGACACAATCTCAAGTACATAGTACACTATATATATACTTTTTCCCCCTTCCTATTATACAAGTGGGGCAATAGGGCTTGAAATGTCAGATATGCTTTCTAAATAAAGTAACAATAAAATTAGAAACAACTTACTATAAGATTTCACCTTATAACTGTAAAATAAATATGATCATATTTAGTGACAGTACAAATATGGCACCATTTTATATAACTGACAACAGAGCATTTTCTGCCAAGCCTCCTCTGAGCGATGATGAAACACCATTCTAATTGCTGCAGACTCGTTACAACTTTAGTTTCGTACAAAGTGATTTCGTGAGACCAAGAGAAAGTGGTTGTGTTTCAATTCTATGAAATCATTGAATATTTTTTCCTGTTGAGATCTCTAAATCCGACTGAGAATATCACATCGAGATGAAACTACAACTGTTGGATTTGCTAGACTGTCCCCTTTATTATGCCCTCTCCCGGGCTGGGCTCCATCACTCAGACGGAGAGCAAATCAATTATTTGTCTGGATAAGCCAGAAAATGGCACTCCCTATGCAAATGTGGGGTGTGAAACCTGACACTTCATGGCAGCTCCACTGACAGAGTGGTAGTGGAGAGCAGGCAGATGAGACTTTCTGGCACTATAAGGCACTGGACCCTACGACATTCACAGGGAGCTTTGTACAACAAAATGTCAGTTGGAACCATTCCAGAACCGCTAAAAGTCCTCTATATAGGGGACTTAACATCTATTCGAAAAAGCACAGTTATATTTCATTACCATGTCTTCCCTACTACTGCTCAGTTTGATAAAACATGGCTTAAGGACTGAAGGTAACTGCCAAAATAAAGGAAACACCAACATAAAGTGTCTTAATAAGACATTGGGTCACTACGAGCCAGAACAGCTTCAATGCTCCTTGTCATAGATTCTACAAGTGTCTGGAACTCTATTGGAGGGATGCGACCCCATTCTTCAACAAGAAAATCTTGTTGCAATTTGGTGTTTTGTTGGTGGGGATGAAAAACACTGTCTCAGGCGCCGTTCCAGAATCTCCCTTAAGTATTCAGTTGGGTTGAGATCTGGTGACTGAGATGGCCATGGCAAAATCTCTGAAACTGGAAACACTTATCTCCCTCACTAGCTTTAAGCACCAACTGTCAGAGCAGCTCACAGATTACTGCACCTGTACATAGCCCACCTATAATTTAGCTCAAACAACTACCTCTTTCCCAACTGTATTTAATTTATTTATTTATTTTGCTCCTTTGCACCCCATTATTTTTATTTCTACTTTGCACATTCTTCCATTGCAAAACTACCATTCCAGTGTTTTACTTGCTATATTGTATTTACTTTGCCACCATGGCCTTTTTTGCCTTTACCTCCCTTCTCACCTCATTTGCTCACATTGTATATAGACTTGTTTATACTGTATTATTGACTGTATGTTTGTTTTACTCCATGTGTAACTCTGTGTCGTTGTATCTGTCGAACTGCTTTGCTTTATCTTGGCCAGGTCGCAATTGTAAATGAGAACTTGTTCTCAACTTGCCTACCTGGTTGAATAAAGGTGAAATAAAATAAAATGGTTCACATCGTTTTCATGTTCATCAAACCATTCAGTGACCACTGGTGCCCTGTGAATGGGGGCATTGCCATCCTATATGGGCATAGCCATGGTAGACAAAATAATGGGCAACTGGGCCTGCCCAGCATTTTTATACATGATCCTAAGCATGATGGGATGTGAATTGCTCAGGAACACTCGAGTGTTTCCTTTATTTTGGCAGTTACCTGTATGTTTTAAGCGTAGGGAAATATGAGTATGTTGTGTTTACGTGGAGTTACTGCTCTCTCTCTCTCTCTCTCACCCACATACAGAGTATTGCCCTTTCTTATTGCCAAGCTATTTGAGAGGGCTCTGCTAAAGTCTAGTAGTCACAGGGCAACCTAACATTGATACATGACTGAGAGTATATTTATGAAGCTCCCTCATATATATATACACACACACACACACACACACAGAGAGAGTCCCTGTCATTGTGAGAGCAGCTATTTCTGCCATGGTCTCTCAGGCTCAGTGCCTTGAGAATAACATGCTAATCTAGGCTCTGTGCAGTGTGCTCAGCCAGCCACTCTCTGGTGTAAAAGTCACACAGAATTAAATTGTCCTGCTTTCTCTTTTTGAACACAGCCAGATAGGTCTGGGGAGTGTGGACGGAAAGGGGAACTTTGCTCACCACTGTCAAATGAAAGGGGCCACTGACCCCAATTAGACTGACAGGCCATTACGTCCTTCTAAATCTAAAATTCCTGAATCTGTCCCTGTATACAGATGGAATATGAGACTTATATGATGACTATCAACTCAGAAAACAGGTAACAAAAAGTTGCCTTACAAGTTCCTTGTCAATACCACAGCATACCACCCTGCATACCACTGCTGGCTTGCTTCTGAAGCTAAGCAGGGTTGGTCCTGATCAGTTCCTGGATGGGAGACCAGATGCTGCTGGAAATGGTGTTGGAGGGCCAGTAGGAGGCACTCTTTCCTCTGGTCTAAAAAAATATCCCAATGGCCCAGGGCAGTGATTGGGGACATTGCCCAGTGTAGGGTGCCATCTTTCGGATGGGATGTTAAACGGGTGTCCTGACTCTCTGAGGTCATTAAAGTTCCCATGGCACTTATCGTAAGAGTAGGGGTATTAGCCCCGGTGTCCTGGCTAAAGTCCCAATCTGGCCCTCAAACCATCACGGTCACCTAATAATCCCCAGTTTACAATTGGCTCATTCATCCCCCTCCTCTCCCCTGTAACTATTCCCCAGGTCGTTGCTGCAAATGAGAACGTGTTCTCAGTCAACTTACCTGGTAAAATAACGGATAAATAATTATTTATTTTTTAAACTGTGTTTGTGCCAATTTTGTTTGATTTATAAAAGACACAGTTAATGCTTATAGCAAATACCTGTCATCAATAGCTATATACTAAGTATGACACACATATACATTGACACACTTTCTCCGTCCTTGCCTTCTGAGCTCGTTCTCTCCATCCCCAGAAACACACTAAAATAGTCCAGTTCAGGGAGATTTCAGAGTACTAGTAATAACAAGCCTGTAAGTTAAGGAGCCTTGTTGCTATGTTGCTTTGTTATTGTATCTAAGTGCAAAGTGGGTCCAAGTATCCCAGAGTGAATCAGAGCTCCCACACTCTGCTTCTTATCCGGACGGGATGGGTAACCTTTCTGAAGTACCCCTGACAGATAACGTGCAGTGTTATCATGTTCTTTCCCCCGTTATCATGACAACCGCTGCTCTCTGGAGCCATGATGTTAGATTTAGAAATCTGGACAGAATCCAAGAGGATTTCTCAAAGGAAAAAATACATGAAACTTGACAGTGAGAGAGTCCCACTTATCCTAAACTTTTTCCTCTTTGGGGACTATAAAGGAAGCCTGACTCTGACATGACACTCAGAGTTTATGAAAGGGGAAAACAATGGCTCACACAAACATTTGTAGTTTTTCTCCATCTTCCTGTTGCAATAGAAGTCCTTCCATTACATAGTGCAGCAGGGAGAACTGACGAAAACATCCAAGGCCAGATGGCTATCTGCCAGAGTTTCCCCGAGCCCTTTACTCTGCCGTTTCCATCGCCAGGCAGGAAACATTGAGCACTCACTTTCCTTGGTTCCACAAAGTTCTGTTGACATCCTGTGATTTATGTTGATTGTGGAAATGTTTGATAATCTTTCTCATTGTTGTTATCAAACACACGTGTGTGTGATAACAACATTACTGTTTTCTATGGTTACAGTGCATTCAGCAAATCTGCTCTGACATAGATAAACAAAGTGGTCGTTCCCCACTCATTTCCATTGATTAAAGAAAGTCACTCTTGATCATCACTGCTACTTGAGTTTACCTTATAAACCTATTAAACCAGATCAGATGCCAGGTTTGTTATTGTTTGGTCATAGAAATACCCTGAGATGTGCTGGTCAGTGTCTACTCCCCGGGGTGAGTCAGATAGACTGGTGTTATCTGAACCCTGGTTACTAGAGGGGTTATTTCTGGATGGGAAGAGCTCTCTATAGAATTGGACAGGAAGTGTTTTGATACCCCTCAGCTGTCTAAGTGTAGCTCTACCTTTTCATATTGTTTGTAGACAAAAAACAACCCATCAGCCTCCCTACTATTTGTCATACGTTCACACAATTAGCGCTGTAGTCACTAAGTGCTTTGAATTTGAATGAACTTTAACCTCAGATTTTGTGCTAAATAATTCAGAAGTATGTCATATCCTTTCCTATTTAAAATCATATCTTACCCCACAGTGAACCTTGTTGTTTCTGTTTCAGTGTCTGGACATTCAGAGTATCCTGTATGGCTCTCAGCATAAGAAGACAAGAGCCACGCAGAAGACAGTGGACATGCTGGCCCAGTAAGTCTGCAACCTCAGTAATGACCATCGATACCAACACATTATACATCCAATGCATTTATCAATAGAAACATTGTTGTGAGAGAAAGTAAAATAGTGACTTTAATGTGTTGGCAAAATGATAAAGGGCATTCCCTACACTGTCTGCCCTGTTAAATATATTAAACCCACATTGTCATTTACAGTAGTGTATGTTTTTCCAGGGCGCCCGAGGTTGCTGGGAGACAGAAGAGGGAGGGTAGCCTGAAAACAAGGCCTCCTTTCTGTGCAGTCCTACCTTCTTATAGCAAGGCAGGAGGAAACGCCAACATGTCGGACTCCTAACATGCCATCAGAGCTGAGCTGGATGAATGAGCCTTGGCCCTCTAAGAAAATAAAGCCTCTCCCTTTGTCGCAAGGAGAAATTCTATGAATTGGAAATTAACCAAGAAGACCCCTGGCAATCCTTTCTGTTTTCATTGTGCATTCTCTGCGAAATTAGTGTCAGGCTGTTGGCAGGACAACGCAGACAGAACTCCTCAGAATGAAGGGAAGGTTCTACAGCTCAGGAGAAGAGCTGCAGCGGAGGACTCTGTCCCTTCCCTGTCTCTCTGTGTATACAACGAAGACGTTCAATGTTATGTTTATGTTGTATTAATAAAGACTCAAACTCAGGAAACACACTCAAGTAGTAATTTAATTGTTTTTGCAATATGAAGAGGTGTCCAAACAATGGTTGAAAACTCATTCTCACTAAATTCACTAAAAGAAGAATAAAGTAGGCTAATGCATGAAGCACTTACTTTCAATATGCGAATAACACCAATGAATCATGAGGGTAGCACATCCCCTTTTTAAACATTCAAAATTGAGGCATGAAACGCTCTTTTGCACTGCACCATTTTTGTGTTTAAACATGGCACATTGGGTAGTTTGGAGGTTTAATTTCACCTACAATGTTGCGTATCAAAAAGGACTGCCTTTTTGATAATGTTCTTAAACACAAAATGAACCTACAGTATGTAAGTGTTTTGGCCAAACGGGGTGTTTTATAAAAGTCTTTCACGCTATATTCACACACTAAAGAGATGTTTAAGGACTTGTACTGTGAAAGGCAAAACCTTGTTTCTAATGTATCTGGGCACTTAAGTACAACAACAAACCATTGTCTATAGCTAACATCTTTCAACTCTAAAGTGCTCTACTTTAGGTCATTTGCGTTCAGCTTTGTCACAAAACAATTTGTAAAGCAATTATATTGTATTTTCACACTCTTTATGCTCTGTTATAACAAGACTGTGCCAAGTAAGCATAATGTGAAAGATCTGTGTTCGGTGTTTCTGCTCTGGTGCAGAGACGAACTCTAAAGCAGCTTATTGAGGAAGAAGACGGGGGTTGTGGGGTGAAGTCATATTGGAGGTGTTTTAGTTTTTCCACACGCGCGCAGACACACACCACACACACACAGGCAGTGCTACTAAGCTGGTGCGCTGGTCCTAAAATAGCCACGGTGGTACACACACTAACTCACCTCTGAGCCAAGGTGAATTCTGACACTGGTCACCAACACAACATGGCTCATGCCGAGGCAATTCATATGTACTGTGGTTTACTGAAATTAGATATACAGGTGTCTTCTCAGACACTAACCATCTGCTTACCTCCTCATTCTCTCTAGCTCTCTGTCTCTATTCATTCCTCAAGTTATTTCCACCTAGTTTAAAGCCTCTGTCTGTCTTGCTACCACTGCCTCTACAAGCAGAGAAAAACACCTCTCTTTGGAATTCAAGATGGCCGGATTACTTCTCGCCGATCTAAAGCCATTTACAGATTAAAAGATCATGGTGAGGGAACCGGAAGGATAAACTATAAAATTATTTTGAGGGACAATTATTTTAAACGTATAAGTCATGTCAAACATGCAAAGTGGTGATCAGAATCACTCGATAACACCCCATTTGATTTGACAAATTGCAGTTAAAAAAATGTCTATTTCCAATTCAAATGATTCATAGAGGGTAGATTTCATTTGACAAGACATGATACACTTACTTTTATGCCCTATCATAAACACATTCCTATATATCCATCATAAGCACTGTATTGGATGATTCCACTTATTAACCACAGGAAGTCCCTCAGCAACAAACCACTAGCTTTAAATGTGGTTCCAAATATCATGGCATTACAGGAAACAATACGTTTACGTTTTTTCTTCTAGCTACATACATGTTGAACCTGTTTTAAGACTGCAATCTTAACCATAACAATGAAGGATATACATGTATATTAGCATCATTCCATATTTGGTTAAAGTATCTCAGGCAAAAGAGAAGAGAGGCCTAAGCAGTGTAGTACAAGTTAGTACACAAATATATACACTCCCTACATATTTATTTGAATGGTGAAGCTACTTTTTTTTTTTTGGCTCTAAACTTCAGCATTTTGGATTTGAGATCAAATGTTTTATAGGAGGCGACAGTAAAGAATGTCACCTTTTATTTGTGGGTATTTTCATACATATTTGTTTTGCCATTTATAAATGAATGCAGTTTATGTATCTAGTCCCCCCATTTGAAGTTGTGATAAGTATTTGGAAAATGTAATTAATAGTGTATTAAATTCAGGCAAGTTTAGTATTTGGTCCCATCAAGCTTGTGACTACAAATTTGTTAAATGCATTTTGAAGTTTGTTTTGGTCTTATTTTGGATTATGTTGTGCCTAATTGTAATTATTGGTACATAATGTATTGAGTCATTTTGGAGCCACTTTTGCGGTAAAAAAAATCATATAATGTTTCTGAACACCTCTACATTCATTTGGATGCTACCATGATTATGGATAATCATGAATGCATCTTCAATAATGATGAGTGAGAAAGTTAGAGGCATAAACATCATACCCCCATCAAAAAAGCATTCATTCATGATTATCCAACATCCTGGTAGCATCCACATTCATGTAGAAGTGTTCAGAAACATGTTGTATTCTTATTTACAATAAAAGTGACAAAACATTATTTACCATCAATTTCTATTGGGCACAACATATAATCCGAAAAACAAACTGTAAATGCATCCAATAAGTTTGTAGAGTCACAAGCTTGATGTAGTCATTGCGTGCTAGGAAAATGGGACCAAATACTAAACATTTGACTTCATTTAATACACTATAAGTGCATTTGTCCAATTACTTATGACACCTTCAAATGGGTGGACTATATAAATGAAGTGCATTCATTTATAAATGGTAAAACAGATATGTCAAATAAAATGTTATACAGGTAAAATAAAATAAAATAATCAAATACAACAGGTGTAGACCTTGCAGTGAAATGCTTACTTATAATGTATGAAAATACCCTCAAATAACAGTGATATTCTGTACTGTCGCCTCATATAAAACATTTGATCTCAAATTCAAAATGCTGGAGTATAGAGCCACATTAATGTTTTAGCTTCACTGTATAAATAAATAAATAGAGGAGTGTATCTAGCAGGAAATGAATATAACATATTCTCAAAGAGAAGCAGAGAGCAGTGTGAAAATGGGTAACCAATGCTATTTCACTTTTTGATATACAGGCAGGGCTATAATTTGTATTCTTACCATGATTGTAGGCATCGCAATTTATGAATCGCAACTAATGACGTCACTTCACTGTTCGTTGCAACTGATTGACTGGTGTGTGGCTTAATATGGGGAGTAATGTAATAAAATGATCTAATTTGAATCAGATCTCATCTTCATTAGATTCAAGATAGACTGTGGCAACTCTTTTCTCATGAGTGACCTTCAGTGGGGGATCCTGTCCTTGGCCGTTATTCACATCCATCTGGAAGGAAAAGGACTTATCTGATGGCCCCAGCTTGATGTGCTTCTCAGTGACTTCAGTCGTGGACTCTCCTCCCTGTCCCTCACTGCTAGTCACCCAGCCCATCTCATTTGTGACCAGGGTGAATCCTCCCTCTGCTCCAAGGCCGGAGTTGGAGGAGCGTAGAGCCGCCATGATCTGCTCCTCAGATACATCATCCCCCTGCTCCTCCAGCAGCCCAGAGTCCTCCAGGGTTGTTGAGCTCTTGAGCTCTGCCACGATAGTCGTGGTTCCGTTATTGAAGGACTGGTGTACTTTCTTGATGTCCACAGATATGTTCTGAGGACCATCACTGCCGCCTCTTGTGAAGAGCGCCAACTCTTCTTTCAGGCTCCCTGACACTGTTCCTTGGAGCTGCTCTAAGGCTCCCCTCAGCTGCTCTTTGGGGTCCAGAGTTTCCTCTCTCAGGTATCCAAGCATCGACTCCTGTACTGTGGGGGAGACATGGATGGTCTCCTCTTCAATAATGCACTCAGGGAAACTCTCTCGCGCCAAGGAGTGGTCACCCTTTATGTGCAGGCTGTCTGATGCAGGTCTGCAACTATCGCTTTCCTCAACAAACATTCTGTTCCTTGAGAGTCCCCCATCCTGGTAGTACCTTTCATCTGAAAGGTCGTCCACCACTCCGTAATGTCCATATGATGCAATACCACCACCCTCCTCAGGCTCTTCAGGTGTAGAGACAAAATACTCTTGAGACTCTTGGTCGTGGCTGTAGTATGGAGATTCACTATCTCTGGAGTCTTCCTGGACCTTCACAGATCCACCATTCCTGCCATAGTTTTCATCTGTCATGGAGGTTTTCATTACATCAGCACCACTCTCATGGTATTTGGTGCCGTGGGGGTAATTCTCTAGTTCTTCAATCTGGAAGAACATTGAAGAGGGCTGGGAGAACTTGGGTGTGGACTTCTCCTCAAACTCGTACTCCTCGTCACTGTAACCCTCCACTGGTTCCTCAATGATCTCCACATTGACAGACTTGTTTTCCATGTCCTCTCCTCCATGCAGCCCAAGGCTGAGAAGGTTCTGAATCATGTTTCCTGTTTCACTGCCCTTGATATCCTCCAGTGACACGTGTTTCACTCCCTTGCTGAGCAGTTGTTCCAGTGCAGAGTCCTCTGACATATCCAGCTCCTCCTGGACCTTGGACTCCAGGATAATCTGTGTCTTTGTTGACCCGTCCTCCTGCTCCGTTTTCTCCACATGGTAAGTGATTTTGGAGTCTGGAGATGAGCTGCAGACCATTCGATCAAAACCAGCAGGTTTCATGACCTTATCAATAAGTTCTTCCATAGACACAGAGTCTAAGACCATCTCATCACTTGTTGTGGTGCCTGCAACGTTGCCCTCTTTGGCATGCATCTTGACATTCTGAAGATGAAATACATCGCCTCTCACCTCTCTTTCAACTTGCCTCTCTCCTTTCTTTTTGCTGTTCTCCTCCGTGTTTCTGCTCAGACTCATCATTGGTGGTGACACTATTCTCACTGATTTGATGTCAGCAGTGGGTGAGGCAATGGGACTGGACTTGTTTGCTGTGCCTCGAGAATGGCCGAGAGAATCCTTAGCTGAGTGTTGTGACACCTCTTTGATTCTCACTCTCCTCTCCTCCACAACTTTTTTCTGAGCATCTACATTCTTCTTGTCGGTACTCTGGGCCACAGGTTTAATAGTAGAGGATGAAGAGCTGGAGGATGCAGACTGGGATTTAGTGAACGAGACCATGTCCCTTCTGGCTGCAGGACTCTGATTCCTATTGTAGCTGCTGCCTGTGACTGAGATAGGTATGACCCTGGAAGGACTGGTGCGACCATACTGAGATGGAACAGGTGATTTTCTCAAGCTTGAGGTTGGTTCCATGTATCTCACATCCAGATGCTTCCTTACATCCTGTCTGGCTGAGGTGGAAACTCTTGGTTTGTAGTGTTGTGGAGGCCTCATCTTAATATCTGAGGTAGAGAGTTAAGGACCAAATTAATATGATTATAAATCCTTTATATAAATACATTGGGAAATGTTTATCACTGCATGTATATACACTGAGTATACAAAACATTAACAACACCTGCTCTTTCCATGACATATAATGATCAGGTGAATCCAGATGAAATCTATGATCCCTTATTGATGTCACCTGTTAAATCCACTTCAATCAGTGTAGATGAAGGGGAAGAGACAGGTTAAAGAAGGATTTTTAAGCCTTGAACATTTGAGACATGGATTGTGTATGTGTAACATTCAGAGAGTTAATGGGCGAAACAAAAGATTTTAGTTCCTTTTGAATTGGGTATGGTAAGAACTGCAACGCTGCTGGGTTTTTCACACTCAACAGTTTCCTGTGTGTATGAAGAATGGTCCACCACCCAAAGGACCTCCAGCCAACTTGGTACAACTGTGGGATGCATTGTAGTCAACATGGGCCAGCATCCCTGTGGAATGCTTTCGACACCTTATAGAGGTCAGCAACGGGTGTGGCTGAAATAGCCAAATCCACTAATTTGAATTGATGTCCACATACTATATAGTATATATACAGTACCTGTCAAAAGTTTGGACACACCTACTATTTCAAGGGTTTTCTTTATTTTTACTATTTTCTATATTGTAGAATAATAGTGAAGACATCAAAACTATGAAATAGCTCATATGGGATCATGCAGTAACCAAAAACGTGTTAAACAAATCAAAATATATTTTATATTTGAGATTCTTCAAAGTAGCCACCCTTTGCCTTGATGACAGCTTTCTTTATACACTCTTGGCTTTTTCTCAACCAGCTTCATGAGGTAGTCACCTGGAATGCATTTCAATTAACAAGTATGCCTTGTTAAAAGTTCATTTGTGGTATTTCTTTCCTTTTTAATGCGTTTCAGCAAATCAGTTGTGTTGTGACAAGGTAGGGTTGGTATACAGAAGATAGCCCTACTTGGTAAATGACCAAGTCCATATTATGGAAATAACAGCTCAAATAAGCAAAGAGAAATAACAGTCCATCATTACAATAAAACATGAAGGTCAGTCAATACGGAAAATTTCAAAAACTTTGAAAGTTTCTTCAAGTGCAGTCGCAAAAACCATCAAGCGCTATGATGAAACTGGCTCACATGAGGAACGCCACAGGAAAGGAAGACCCAGAGTCACCTCTGCTGCAGAGGATAAGTACATTAGAGTTACCAGCCTCAGAAATTGCAGCCCAAATAAATGCTTCACAGAGTTCAAGTAACAGACATCTCAACATCAACTGTTCAGAGGAGACTACGTGAATCAGACCTTCATAGTCAAATTGCTGCAAAGAAACCACTACTAAAGGACACCAATAGGAAGAAGAGACTTGCTTGGGCCAAGAAACACGAGGAATGGACATTAGACCTGTGAAAATCTGACCTTTGGTCTGATGAGTCCAAATGTTTGATTTTTGGTTCCAACCTGTTCTTGCCATAATATGGACTTGATCGTTTACCAAATAGGGCTATCTTCTGTATACCACCCCTACCTTGTCACAACCCACTGATTGGATCAAACGCATTAAGAAGGAAAGAAATACCACAAATTTACTAGGCATACTTGTTCATTGAAATGCATATCAGGTGACTACCTCATGAAGCTAGTTGAGAGAATGCCAAGAGTGTTCAAGGCATCATCAAGGCAAAGGGTGGCTACTTTGAAGAATCTAAAATCAAATATAATTTGATTTGTTTAACACTTTTTTTGTTACTACATAATTCCATATGTATTATTTCATAGTTTGATATCTTCACTATTATTCTACAATGTAGAAGATAGTAAAAATAAAGAAAAACCCTTGAATGAGTAGGTGTGTCCAAACTTTTAACTGGTACTGTATGTGTGTGTGTGTGTGTGTGTGTGTGTGTGTGTGTGTGTGTGTGTGTGTATATATATATATATATATATATATATATACTGAACAAAAATATAAACGCAACATGCAATAATTTTACTGACTTTACTGAGTTATAGTTCACATAAAGAAATCAGTCAATTGAAATGAATAAATTAGGCCCTAATCTATGGATATCACATGACTGGGCAGGGGCACAGCCATGGGTGGGCCTGGGAGGGCATAGGCCCACCCACAGGGTATTTGGAAAGTATTCAGACCCCTTGAATTTTTTACGTAACAGCCTTATTCTAAAATAGATTAAATAGTTTTTTTCCCCTCATCTGTCTACACACAATACCCCATAATGACAAATCAAAAACTGTTTTTTTATTTATTTAGCTTCTACACCTGCATTGCTTGCTGTTTGGGGTTTTAGGCTGGGTTTCTGTACAGCACTTTGAGATATCAGCTGATGTACGAAGGGCTATATAAATACATTTGATTGTATTTGATTTATAGAAAAAATAACAAACTGAAATATCACATTAACATCAGTATTCAGACCCTTTACTCAGTACTTTGCTGAAGCACCTTTGGCAGTGATTACAGCCTTGAGTCTTCTTTGGTATGACACTACAAGCTTGGCACACCTGTATTTGGGGAGATTCTCCCATTCTTCTCTGCAGATCCTCTCAAGTTCTGTCAGGTTGGATGGGGAGTGTAGGTATTTTGCACAGCTATTTTTAAGTCTCTCCAGGGATGTTCCATCGGGTTCAAGTCTGGGGCCTCATTTATAAAACAGACTTACGATCAATTTTGATCTTAAGTATGACTTTCGCAGAAAACGATAAGTAGTATAAGTAGTTATTTATAAAACCTTAATTTGACCTGGAAATTATGTTATCTCTATGCAAAGTCTAGACTTGACGTAAGTGATTTTCCTACTACTTATGCACGGCTATTATTATTTCCCCTTGCAGTTTAAGGTCAGACCCATTTCTTTTTCACATCAGCCACAGTTCTGTCTTGCTGTCCCACCTCGTTCACGGCAGTGGTGACACACTCCCAAGCTACCTGTTTGGTTTTGTTTGTCAACCCACTATTTAGTCCACCGAATAATACGTGTTGCCTGTCTTCAATCTCCTCTACCATCGCCGTGATCTCGTCTTCCAAAAAGTTCGCTTTTCTCTTTTGGTCCATGGCTATTCCTGACTAAACCCTAATTTGTGCTAGCATTCTATGAGGGGAAATCGCTGATTGTAAAGGCATTTTCAGGTGCTGTCAATTTTAAGTTAATTTGAGATTCATAGATCACAGTAAGTTACAAATGGGCTTCTTAGAACCTGTGTAAGCAAGGTTTTTTATGCTCAGTATCTTTTATGAATCAAACGTAAGGACACCGTCGGAAATTATCTTATGACTAAGTTCAAGTATAAATCTAAGAACATTTTTATAAATGAGGCCTCTGGACTTTGGCTGGGCCACTCAAGGACATTCAGAGACTTGTCCCAACGCCACTCCTGCTTTGTAATGGCTGTGTGCTTAGGGTCGTTGTCCTGTTCGAAGGTGAACCTTCGCCCCTGTCTGAGGTCCTGAGCACTTTGGAGCAGGATCTCTCTGTACTTTACTCCGTTCATCTTTCCCTCGATTCTGACTAGTCTCCCAGTCCATGCCGCTGAAAAACATCCCCATAGCATGATGCTGCCACCCCCATGCTTTACTGTAGGGATTGTGCCAGGTTTGAGGTTTCCTCCAGACATGATGCTTGGCATTCACGCCAAAAAAGTTCAGAGAAGAGAATGTTGAAGAGAATGTTGTTTCTCATGGTCTGAGAGTCCTTTAGGTATCTTTTGGAAAACTCCAAGCGGGCTGTCATGTGCTTTTTACTGAGGAGTGGCTTCCGTCTGGCCACTCTACCATAAAGGTCTGATTGGTGAAGTGCTGCAGAGAGGGCTGCAGAGAAGGATCTGGAAGGTTCTCCCATTTCCACAGAGGAACTCTGGAGCTCTGTCAGAGTGACCATCAGGTTCTTGGTCACCTCCCTGACCAAGGTCATTCTCCCCCGATTGCTCAGTTTGGCCGAGCGGCCAAGCTGTAGGAAGAGTCTTGGTGGTTCCAAACTTCTTCCATTTAAGAATGATGGAGGCCACTGTGTTCTTGGGACCTTCAATGCTGCAGAAATGTTTGGGTACCCTTTCCCAGATCTGTGCTTGGACACAATCCTGTCTCAGAGCACTACGGACAATTCCTTCCTCCTGGCTTTGCTTTTGCTCGGACATGTACTGTCAACTGTGGGACCTTATATAGACAGGTGTGTGCCTTTCCAAATAATGTCCAATCAATTGAATTTACCACAGGTGGACACCAATTAAGTTGTAGAAACATGATCAATGGAAACAGGATGCACCTGAGCTCAATTTCGAGTCTCATATCAAAGGTTCTGAATACTAATGTCAATTACATATGTCTGTTTTTTATTTATTTATTACATTTGCAAACCTTTCTAAAAACCTATTTTTCGCTTTGTCATTATGGGGAAATTATGAGGAAAATGTTTTATTTAATCCATTTTAGAATAACGCTGTAACAAAACAAAATGTGGAAAAAGTCAAGGGGTCTGAATACTTTCCAAATGCACTGTATATATAGTTTGGGTAATTGAGTAAAAGAAAATATTGCTACCAATAGGATGTCACCTACTGAAACATTTGAAACATGTAAATTTACTCTCAAGTGTATAGTAACACAAATTTCCCAGCCAAAAGCGTGACTTATTTGAAAGGAATGTACAATACCTAGGACTCTTTCTCTTGACTGCAGATGTTGCTGATGCTCTCCTTCAATAAGTGCCCTATAGAAAAACAAAAGGGCATTAAAACCAAGGATAAATACATGGTAATGATATGATTGGATTTGCATTCTTAGAGAAATATTGCTTCTTCAAAATTAAGCACCGTTTTGTTTTCATACAATTACAATCGCCTCACAGGAGAATGCTGATCACCCTGCTCTGCCATCTCAAACCTCAAATCAAACACAGAGGTAAGCTACCAGACGATGAACACAACCTATGGACCTGGCCATATACAGAAAAGAGCAGGTCAACAACAACACTTTACTACAACAGACCAAAAGACATGAACAACAAAGACACTATACCAGTAACGTTGACCAGCTCACACGCCCCGGCAAAGCATTGGCTCCACAAAACAAGTTTTGGAAAACAACATCTACCATAGGATACTTTTCTGAAGCTATAACCCCTCTGAAAGTCCATGGTGTGCCTCACAAAAGGCTCCGTAAAAATAACAGCTACAATGCACCGCTGTCTACTCTCTACTATAGATCCTAATGTGTTAACCTGCACGTACACTAACATACATACCAGCTTTCCCACTACCTCTCCAAGGAAGACATTTCATTTCTTGCAAATATTGTAAACAAAGTGCAGATGTGTCACCCTAAGTAGGCCTACTACAAGAGAGCTCAATTCAGAGTCTCGGGAGACCAGGGAATTGTCTGTAAAAATAGCCTTGAAATAGGCCCCAGACCAGGAGAAATGAAAAGAGACTCTGGAACATACCCGAAAAGAGACCAGTGTCCGTATTACATTTCTGAAAGAACTCTGGACAATGGGTAAAAAACAATATCATTAAATGTCATTGCTTTATATAAATAACCATGTGCATCGACTAAAGTAGTCTCTGTTATGATAATGTTGAAGTGTTCTTGAAGTGATCCACTGTGACCAATGGGAATTGTAGTGACATAGTAATAGTCTGGCATTGTCATTACAGGGCTCAACAGGTTGACATCTATCAAGTAATAACCCCTTTTTGAACACTTTTTTCTATATGAAAAGCATATATTTCCTGTTCACCGAAAACCAAACTATAACAAATAAGCCAAAATATCCCTACAGATATCACAATGTTTTAGACTTTTCTGAAGCTATAACCCCTCTGAAAGTCCATGGTGTGCCTCACAAAAGGCTCCGTAAAAATAACAGCTACAATGCACCGCTGTCTACTCTCTACTATAGATCATAATGTGTTAACCTGCACGTTAAACATTAAACATTGTGATATCTGTAGGGATATTTTGGCTTATTTGTTATAGTTTGGTTTTCGGTGAACAGGAAATATATTAACTAGGCAAGTCAGTTAAGAACAAATTCGTATTTTCAATGACGGCCTAGGAACAGTGGGTTAACTGCCTGTTCAGGGGCAGAACGACAGATTTGTACCTTCTCAGCTCAGGGGTTTGAACTTGCAACCTTCTGGTTATTAGTCCAACGCTCTAACCACTAGGCTACCCTGCCGCCCCAATGTGGATAGCATCAGGAGTTAATATAAGTAAAGGCTGTGTGGAGGAATGCTAAGTGCCCCTGCCAAATGGGAGGGCAGCAGAGCATTTGCTTTGCAGCTACAGTGAAGGGTGAAATCACTATAAATACATTCCAAGACCAACAACACTGCAGCATTGAAGGATCTGTGTTGGGCCTAACATGACAGAACTAGCATCAACAGGCAAAACAGTTGTATTATTATACATAAGGCTGCTTTGTAATTCCATGGTACCATTAAATTGCGATATTAAACATATTGTTTTTACACAAGCACTGTCATCTGACAGTTGATTAAAAACCACAATGTTGTATTCCTCAGAATCAGCATTGTCAGCCAGCTCCTCTGATTTCCCAAGATAGTAAAAAGGGTCTCTCCACAGGCAGAATAAATGTCACAGTAAATATTAAGGCTGCTATGGGTTGCATTACAGTCATTTCTACTACAAGTCTCCATAGTGGTCTCTATTGAACTCAGAAAGGCCTAACCAGAACATAAGAAGACCTACCTGTAGTAAGCCACCTCCATGCCCAGATCCATCTTGACCTGCAGGAGCTCCTGGTGGTCTCTGACCTTTTCTGCCATGGTGTTGGCCAACATTTCCCGCTCCCTCTCCAATTCATCAATAATCACCTGCAAAGAGACCATGGAACAGAATTGTGAACCTGTACATTCCCTTCTATCCTGTTCTAACATACTTCTATGAGACTATTATAGGGATGGTCTACATTTATTTTGTTCATTGCAATATCAGGTAGAGGGAATTAAGATAAGAGATGGTGCCCTGAGTATGAATATAAAGACATCTTTCAGGTCACAAATGACTGTTCAGGTTTGTCCCTCTACAGTACCTATATGGTCATGCATTGAACTACTTGTCAGTTTCAATAGTACTTGGTTCACCATCTGACCCTCCTTGTTTATTTCTAAGTAGGTAACCGATTAAATTGTATTGAGCGTGTTAGGGTGAACTTTAGCAGTGCTGTTGTGTTGTGCACCTGTTTCAAGGCCCTTGAGACACCTTCCCTAGAGAGAGCAATAGTAATGCCGTCTTTTTGTAGGCACTAACGGGGGCTAACTTCGCCATGGCTTGTCGGCCGAAGCCTATGGGGAAATGAATGGATTTTTTGTAGGTTTTTTTGATAAATGCTGAAAAATAAGGTCTGTGGTAAACACAGGCTTAAGAGATCTAAAACACATTGCACCAAATGTGGATCTAGCGTTTGTTCAGCGTGCTGTGTTTTAGGGACCACCCGCTGTAGACATCTGACTGACACCATTTTTTCACACAATTCTACATGTAAAATTGGTGTGCACTCGGATCGCAAATTAGGTTCAGGGGTGCTAAGTACTCTCGGCCAGCAAACGGTGTTGGTGTATCTGAGCCTTATATGTTTTGTTCTAGTAGATCATCTTCATCAGCTAATGTCACTTTTTTTGAATGTTGAAGCATTTATGTAATCACAACTAGCACATAAATGATTCATAATTCCTAAAGGTCATGTTAACTGACGCGCGCGAGCGAGGTTCGCAAAATAAATGTACACATTCATGTTACTCAATCATTGCACCCACACTGCTCACACGTGCCAACGAGCGTCTGTGTAGCCAGGTGCTAAAATAGAACTTGGTTCTATTTGTGATGCTTAACACGTTACAAGTCCTTCCTCTCCCATCTCCTCATTGGTTTTTAGGAGCATTTACCCACGTGGGTGATTGAAAGACGAACTGAGGTCCACACTCCAGTCCAGTTGGTGGTGGTAATGCACCTTAAAAATGGTTGCCGCCATATAAAGTCCAAAGAAGAAGAAGCCTGAAGGAGGAGAGACTACTAGAAACTAACTCGGTTTACCCTTTTATCTGTTGATTAATTGTTGGAGTAGAGGACCTTGTGCATTTCAGGTAAAATAACAACCAAATGTTTATATTCCAGGACGAATTAGCTAGCAACAGCAAGCTAACTAGCTAAATTGCCATAAATGTTGGCTTTTCAACCTGTCCCAAAATTAATATAGTTGGTTTAGAGTTTGTTTTGATATTTCAACCTGCGTGTCCTGATCGCGTCTGGTGTGGGTGGACAAAATTAACATGAACGAGCGCGAGTGGTGTGGTCAGCATGTAAGCCTGTGTTAACCTCAAACCTTATTTTTGGCTTTTATCCCAAAACTTCATTATTTTCCCATTAATTTCCCCCATAGGAATGGCTGAATGAACCAGATATAACTAATTTCTGTTTTTTAGGACTACAAGCTGGTGAGCTCTAGTTCACTGTTACCTCTCATTTAAAGGAGAAGGAGGATGGACTGGATGAATCATGGGTGATCCCTCTAACAGATCAGACGAATTAGTCAGCTCAACAACTGTCCCTTTAAGTCTAGTCTGACACTCACTGTCCTAGAGTGAAATATGGCATCCCATTGGATGAGTGTCAGGGTCAATTTACAATTAATTTATTGGGATTGCAACATAATTTTTAACAATTAGACATAACTTGAGAGTTTTACGACAATATCATGCATAACGTACATTTAAATTCAATGCAGTTGACTTGCAAATGTGCATGGGAGAAAAATGATTGACCTGCTTGGTATAGCTCTATCATTAGTAGGCCACTAAGGATTAGTCTCTGCATCAGCTAATTGGTTTAAGTGGCTGATGCAATCCTTTTAGTCTGTCCTGAAACACTGCACTGGTGCAGAATGCATTTTTCTCTGTGGTTATGAATGGAGTTTTGGGCAGTCCTTTTAACGGCATGGGCTATAAATCAAAGCTTCTGAGATTATTTTCTAGATTTATTTGCTTCAAAACCAGCGACTGTGTGTTGATATCATCTATAAAAGTGTGATCCCAGTGGATGAATGAAGGCAGTGGGTGTGAAACAACAGAATGTCACTCCCCACTGTGGTCCAAACAGGCCTGTCAGGGAACATGCACTGAATGATAGTTTATATGCAGTTGTGCACATTTAGAATCACAAAGTAGTACCATGACCCTTCAAGTTGGATAGTGATACTTCTGAACCACAAGGAGGTGTGGCTCATGTATCAATTCCACAGCTCCTGCAGTAACCTTTGCCCCTCTTTTTAATTCATGTGGGCCAATATGATTGGTGATTGAGGTGCACGAGCACCTGAGCAAGAGTGGCCCCTGCTGTTTCACTAAATGAATCAAGTATGCATATTTTGTGTAGTTTAAACATAACTTTGAAAGCATACAGCATACTGTGAACATTATCCATGAAGACATAGCTGATCAATTAGTTCAGTCATTTTCATTTAGATTTTTTTATTTTAATTTTGACATTACCAAACACTATAATTTATATAAAGACCCATCTGTCATCATAATAATTATGCATAATGATGTAAAATATGATAATGAGCTATTAAAAAACACATTGTGGATGTTGGGGTAGCTGCTCTTTCTCGTCAGATCGTGGGTGTGGCACCTAGAGGAGGAGGTGGTCAGCTCTTATGGAAAGGCTGGGCAATCTGTGCGTAGCACCCATCACGTTGAAGAAATACATTTTATGATCCATAAACAGATCCAAAAATAACACACATATTGCATTTAAAAAAAACTCTTCTAAAAAAACAGCATGACCGACAGAGAGTGATGTCTAAAGTAACATGGGTTGCAAACCCAATTTTCTCACCTGATACTTGGTGATGTCCCCATGGAAGTTCTCCTGCATGTCTATGAGCTGTTCCTCCAGGTGTATTTGAATCTGACCGTGCGTGTCAGCCTCTTTGCGTAATTTGTCAAACTCTGCGGCATAATGTATCTTTTCCCTTTGGAGATCATGCAGCCTCATCTGGTCGGCTTTGATCGAGTCCTCCATTTCTTCGACCTTCCTTCGATACATTTCGAAAGTGTCCATCCATCCATCGGCCAGGCTGAGGGCGTACTGTTGCATATCTTCCATCGAGACTCCCGGAGGGCCATGATACATTTTGGTAACATTAGGTCGTGAATGGACCTGGTTCTGAAGCTTGGTCATTTCTTGTCTGTGCGCATCCTCAATAAATCTGCACTCGTTCTCAAGCTGGAACAGACGTTCCTCAAGTGCATCATTAGTCTGTTGAGCTTTTTGAAGCTGCTTTTCACAACCTTTCATCTCTCCATCAATGTCTTTGCATACCACCTGCTCCTCACCACACATAGACTGTAACATCTGAAACTCTTGCCATAACTTCTCTCGTTCCATCTCGGCTCGGGACTTATCGAAGGATAGTTGCCCCACCGTTCTCCTCAGGTCCCGCATTTCGGCCATACATTTGTTGTCCCATTCCACCGTTTTATCTTGTCTTCTCTTGTTTATTTCAGTTATCAGGATTGCATTTTCATGCTCCAACTGCTTCGTTCTTGACAGATACTGGCCCAGTCTGTTGTTGAGCTCCTGTAATTGATGTTTTTCGGCATCGAAGCTCCTGAATTGTAACATTTTGTAATTTACAAATTGTACACCTTTGCTTCTTTATATTTCTATACAGGGGAAATGTTGTACTGGTCTTATTTGCAAGTGCGTTTGTGAGCAGAGCTGTGATGCAACTATGTGATGAGGGCTTGACTTGTCAAGTGCAGAAGGTGGGCGGGGGCTTAATTATGTGTTCTAACGTTCCGTTATCCTGGCAGATGTTAGTTGGTTAGAAATCTCCTTAGCTTTCACAATGGTGGGCTACAGCGCTCACAAGTGGAGAGACATTGACAATGCAACGGGGCGCGGTTCTAACATAGATAATAGCCTATATCACGCAAATAATTGTTTTTAATTAGGCTTTCATTAAACTATTATTGATTCATCTCTTTATAGACATACATGTAATCCATAGGTAGAGATTCTATTTCCTGAATGTACAGAATGCGCGTGGGTAAAATGGATGGGATCAGTTGCGCAAAATGGACGAAGTCGCCTTGGTAATAACTGGTTGGTGTATTTGTTACTTTTACAAGTTTTATTTCGAAGTTATATTAGTCTATTGTATGTTTAATTGACAGCTGAACAAGTTTGGGCGTCTGCTTTGTATGCTATTGTTTCGCTACTGGAACGGAGCTCTCTGGTGTTCACCTTTGGACGACAGTTTTGTTTTATTTTGATCCAGGTTTGGGAGCTTTTTGGTAATATTTAGTAAGTCCTTGTTGGTAGGTAGCTCCTACACAGCACGTTAGATCATAATTGTAAGACCCACGGTGTTAAATCTTTCTTAGAAATGATATGTGACCCACTGAAATAGCGTTAAACACTTTTCAAAGTGGTGATAAAGAACACCCCCAGAGTGTTGAGTCCCCAACACAGTGTGTGTTACAAATTCCGACTTAAATTAACACTTTATTAGAGCTGATGTTGTAACATTTTCTGTGTTAGGGAATAACATATGTAGTGTTACAGGGTGTAAAGCCTTATTTACATATTTGCCAGGGTGCCTTTCTAATGAACGTTAGAGCTGCCTACCTATGACTGCGTTTGTTAGTGACAGACACATGAATGTTTCGTGAATTAATTTTCAGTTCTCTAGCCTTCACTAAGTGACTGCTTAAGTAAATGTGTTTGAATTAAAAGTAAACCCTTCCTTATCATACATTATATAAGGCATTTAATTGTGGCCAAGTGTTCCCCCAACATTGTGGTCTGAAAATTCTGGCTCATGGGCCATATCAGACCCGCGAGTCACAATATGCTGGATGTGAAGTAATTTGTCATTCCAGTCATATAGTCAACATATAGTCAACAATTTGAACATTTCATCACCCATAATCTGCATTCAGAATGCAATTTGCCAAAGAAGACTACCTAAACCATCTAAACTAGAACAATCATCTCAGTAACATGTGCAATAAGTCCCCACTTACATATTGGATTAGTTTAGAAAAATGTAAGTTATTTCTCTTAGATGAATTAATCAATCAATGTGCATGCAGAACCATAGATATTAAAACATACTTTTCTAAAAATCAACCTGCAACAAAGCATGCTGGGAAATATGATGAAGCCCCTCCCATATATACATTAACTAAACATAGCCAAGTGACAACAACACCAAGCAATGTTGATTCAAATAACACTTAATTTATTTACTGCAGGTAGCTTCAATTTCTTTTTTTGAATTCTTTACAGGTCTGGTTAGACTGTAAACTCTCCTTCCAGACCCATATCAAACATCTCCAATCCAAAGATAAATCTAGAATTGGCTTCCTATTTCGCAACAAAGCATCCTTCACTCATGCTGCCAAACATACCCTTGTAAAATTGACCATCCTACCAATCCTCGACTTTGGCGATGTCATTTACAAAATAGCCTCCAATACCCTACTCAACAAATTGGATGCAGTCTATCACAGTGCTATCCGTTTTGTCACCAAAGCCCCATATACTACCCACCATTGCGACCTGTACGCTCTCGTTGGCTGGCCCTCGCTTCATACTCGTCGCCAAACCCACTGGCTCCATGTCATCTACAAGACCCTGCTAGGTAAAGTCCCCCCTTATCTCAGCTCGCTGGTCACCATAGCATCTCCCACCTGTAGCACACGCTCCAGCAGGTATATCTCTCTAGTCACCCCCAAAACCAATTCTTTCTTTGGCCGCCTCTCCTTCCAGTTCTCTGCTGCCAATGACTGGAACGAACTACAAAAATCTCTTAAATTGGAAACACTTATCTCCCTCACTAGCTTTAAGCACCAACTGTCAGAGCATCTTACAGATTACTGCACCTGTACATAGCCCACCTATAATTTAGCCCAAACAACTACCTCTTTCCCAACTGTATGTAATTTATTTATTTATTTTGCTCCTTTGCACCCCATTATTTTTATTTCTACTTTGCACATTCTTCCATTGCAAAACTACCATTCCAGTGTTTTACTTGCTATATTGTATTTACTTTGCCACCATGGCCTTTTTTGCCTTTACCTCCCTTCTCACCTAATTTGCTCACATTGTATATAGACTTGTTTTTTTTTTTTTTTTTTTTTTTTTACTGTATTATTGACTGTATGTTTGTTTTACTCCATGTGTAACTCTGTGTCGTTGTATGTGTCGAACTGCTTTGCTTTATCTTGGCCAGGTCGCAATTGTAAATGAGAACTTGTTCTCAACTTGCTTACCTGGTTAAATAAAGGTGAAATAAAAAAATATATATATATTTTTTTTTACCCATTTTTCTCCCCAATTTCGTGGTATCCAATTGTTTTAGTAGCTACTATCTTGTCTCATCGCTACAACTCCCGTACGGGCTCGGGAGAGACGAAGGTTGAAAGTCATGCGTCCTCCGATACACAACCCAACCAAGCCGCACTCCTTCTTAACACAGTGCCATCCAACCCGGAAGCCAGCCGCACCAATGTGTCAGAGGAAACACCGTGCCCCTGGCAACCTTGGTTAGCGCGCACTGCTCCCGGCCCGCCACAGGAGTCACTGGTGCGCGATGAGACAAGGATTTCCCTACCGGCCAAACCCTCCCTAACCCGGACGACGCTAGGCCAATTGTGCGTCGCCCCACGGACCTCCCGGTCGCGGCCGGTTACGACAGCCTGGGCGCGAACCCAGAGTCTCTGGTGGCACAGCTGGCGCAACTACTGCGCCACCCGGGAGGCAGTAGCTTCAATTTCAATCCTATTGGTGTTAACCCCACTAGAATCAACACTCAGAAAGAACACGCACAACACTTGTAACCTCAAAAACGAGATTTTAATACCCAAACCTGAACAGTCACATTTTTTGGGCTTGCTTCAAAGTTTGCCATACATCTTGGTATAGCCCTGGGTTCTAGGGGTATCTCTCTGGAGCAGACAGGGAAGAACAATGGCTACAGAGATGTGTGTGGCTTCTGTCCTGTCAACCATTGCTGCATTGAAGGAAAACGAGATAGACTGAACTCCATCATAGACATGAAGTCCCTCTCCAAGGATGGGTCTGGATGTCATCTACTCAGGTGTGTTAGATGATGGCCCCATTTTTGTTACTATTCATACTGTATCAGTATATAGTCTCACTTGCTATTTTACTGCTGGTGTTTAATTTTTTGTTACTTTTATTCTTACTTAACACTTTTTTTTCTTAACTTCTTAAACAATTGTTGGTTAAGGACTTGTAAGTAAGCATTTCACTGTAAGGTCTACTACACCTGTTGTATTTGGCGTATGTGACAAATACAATTTTATTTGATTTTTGATTTGATCAACAGAAAGTCATTCTGCTAAATATACAATTATACAGTCAGGTATGTTGAGATGTGGATAATTTATAATTCATAAGTAATAAGTCATCACAAAAAGTCATCTTTCTCATTCACTTTTTTATTCAAAATTTAAGAAAAAAAGAAAATACAAGAAATTCTCATAGATACACATTAAGAGAATGGCATGTCAAAAATACACCAGCTCAACTCTACTCATGAAAAAAACAGGAGGCCTCAGATACAGAACTTGCAAGAAGACAGTCTAGCCAAGCTGTTTAACCTAATCTATTTGCCAATCAATGAAATGACACAGCGATTCAGATTTTGTGAAAGTAAAGAAAATAAAAAAACAAGTAAAATATTCTCAGTAGATCAAGGCCCATTTTGAAGTTGTCAGAATGCTAAACAGAACAACAGTGCCTGAAAAATTATACTGATAAACCTCAAGCTCATTATTGCGATTTGATTGCACTGATGCATCTCATATAAACCTGAAGTTTACATATAAAACATTCGGAAGAATATACAATTACATGAATATGAATGAGAATTGAAATGCAACCTTTTCAGTCAATTTGATCTCCATTTATCTCCATGCAAACTGGCAATGCAAAAAGCAACTATTTATCTACTGTAAACAACTCTTCTTAAAACTCTAGTCATGTTATTTACTCTCTGCCATGACTACCCGTAATCTACTGGACATGCCTGTACTATTTATGTCCATGTGTTTGGTTGAGTTATGGGTATAATCGGTCTGTAACCTTCTGGTAACTAAACAACTCTGGCAGCGTTCCATAAAAACAGATATTCACTTCACAACAGGACAACCCTTTAACCCATTTTGATAACTGAAAATAAGAAGAAATAAATGTCACTTATCTGTATCTTTTATCATTACAGACACCAACACTTGAAACACTAAATCTAATTGTGAAACACTCCCATCCATTATACTGTACTCAACAACAGAAGCGCAAGGCTCTTGTTAAAGCTAGAATCATTAGTTGCTACATACATTTTTGGACTTATGAATTATTGATATATACCCATTGATTCTTGAAGAATATAACTTTTAAATACCTCAGGTCTTAATTCCACTGTCATACCCGATCAGAACCCCAAATATAACCTTTTTTTTGCTCCAATGTTTGTAAACAACATCAATGTAAACAAACACTGTATACTGTAGCTTCAAAATATGGTTAAAATGTACATTTTGACATCATGGATGGTCAGTCCTTGCATCCATAGCTCTGTCTATATATTTGAGAGTGGTAACATTTCTCCAGGCCCATCCCTCAGCTTTTACCAAAAAAAGAGTTGGGTTGACTATTTTGTTTTTGTTTCAACTAAGGATTCTAGCATTAAAAAGGTGACCTAGATTCTTTCTTTAAAATCTGGTAGCATATATACAGTATAAAGCCATTTGTTCCTGGAAATGTGCCATTCATCCAACCAAGTCTTTTTTGCTGCACTCATTTCCCCCCCAATTGATTTCTCAAAAATAATAACTTCAGAATATACTGTAGAACACTTTAGCCTTCCAGGCTATGTTGAACTGTGAACCAAAAACCTTTCTCCATCCCACGACCGAACAAATTAAATATTGTTCCGCAACTAGTATAAACTCTAATATGCCCTCAGATCCACTTGTCTTTTGCTCGACAAAATTGGATCTTCCCCTTTCAATGACCCTTAATCTATTGAAAAATACATCTAATGAGAATTTGAGGTCTAAATCCAACGCCGCCATCTCAACCACACTTCCATTGATATTGGCATAGTCTTAGAGGATTTACACCCACGGATTGAGACAGTCTTTGAAGCAGTATTATTATCAGCAGCAGTAGAATAGAGAAAGAGGGTGCAGTCTTATGAATAATCACAATGAGGATGACGATGAAGAAGATTACGATGAAGGGACAGTAGAAAAATCTGATAAATCTATTCCAAGCCAATTGGAATGGTTTCAAAAATCTTAACAAGATACAAAAAAAAGATAACTGCATTATTTGAATGTGGGAGCTTTGTAGGTGTTATTTAGAAAAGTTAGTCATTGGGGGCAGGTGGATAGGATGGAGAGATTAGATGATGAAGGAGTACAGAGGAAACAACAGTGTCCTGTCTGACAGATGCACGAGGAGGTGGAGCAGCAGCAGACGGCTGTAGATGTTTTTTATACAGTTAGTCTGCTTTGAGACATCCCTCCCAGGACAGAGTGTGTGGTGTCCTAACCATATGCCTTCATATAACACAATTACTCCATATTGACCTAGTATTTCTCTAATGCTGGTGATTTCTACACTCAACTGCTCCCAGCAACATAAACGACAAAGCTCTGTTTGTTGTTGTAGCACTAACTTTGAGGACTTGTGGGGCAGTTGAGTCTAGGAGTATATGAGTATGTTGTCTTCACTATGAGCGTTTCAAAGAAATAAGTGCCGTCATTTATACTTCAGGGGAAATCCATACTTTACATCACCGTACATAGGATATTATCAATTAACATTTTTACATGAAGAAACGTTTAAGCTGAAACCAGAAGCCAGTGTTGGCAAACATTCTATTGGAGTTGTTTCAATGTCAGTAGTGGTTTAGATGTCCAGAATTCAGGCTAAAGCCAAACATCCTCTGATCTACCTGGTTCCCCAATATATATTACATTGCAAAATGTCTTAAACGATCAAAGATGATAAATGCAATGTTCCCACTTTTCTTTACCCACATGTTGCTTAACTGCAATGTATTGATTTGCTTAAAATGGACCTAAATACATGATACAATAGAAAAAGAAGAAGATACCATTCAGCTTCACCCTTCTTACCAGCTGTATGATCAGAGGATTTCTAGTTGTGAAATCATTTGCAGAGGAGTGGAGATGGGATGTCTGAGGTGGCTGTGTCATGCTCTCTACCAATACATAGTGTACCTCATGTAGCTTTCCATAAATGCTTCCCATCACAATAGTAATTTAATGTTGTTGTAAGTTAGCATTATTAGGTAACCCGGTTAGCATGTTAGTGCTCGAACCATGAGGGTGGGAATAGAGCCATTTCCTGTGCAATACAGTACATGCCAGTCAACCTCTTTTATTAAATCAAAGCCATGATATAACCTGTACCACATACATTATATTCCTCACACTTTCAGCTTAACTACAAACATACTGTTTTCCATTTAAAATCTTTGGACCAGCATAACATTTTAAGAGGGCACAACAACACCTTTTCCCCCTCAGGAGATTTGGCATGGGTCCCCAGAACCTCAAAAAGTTCTACAGTTGCACCATCGAGAGCATCACCGCCTGGTATGGCAACTGCTCGGCATCTGACCATAAGGCGCTACAGAGGGTAGTGCGTACGGCTCTGTACATTACCGGGGCCAAGCTTCCTGACATCCAGGACCTATATACTAGGCGGTGCCAGAGGAAGGCCCAAAAAAATTGTCAGAGACTTCAGTCACCCAAGTCAGACATGGCAAGAGGTACCAGAGCGTCAAGTCTAGGATCAAAAGGCTTCTACCCCCAAGCCATAAGACTGCTGAACAATTAATCAAATGGCCACCCAGACTATTTATATTGACCCCCCCCGTTGGTTTTTACACTGTTGCTACTCGCTGTTTATTATCTATGCATAGTCACTTTACAAATGACCTCGACTAACCTGTACCCCCTCACATTGACTCGATACCTCCTGTATATATCTTCCTTATTGTTATGTAATTTTCTTGTATTACTTTTTGATTCGATTTTTTAAAACTTTAGTTTATTTAGCAATTATTTTCTTAACTATATTTCTTGAACTGCATTGTTGGTTAAGGGCTTGTAAGTAAGCATTTTCACGGTAAGGTTGTATTCTGGACAAATCAAATTTGATTTGACATGTAGTTGATACAGAACTTTTTAAGCATGGGACCAGATATAATTAGAGCCACCCTAGCGCCATCCCATCTCCACACCAACCGGGTTTGGGTGTGGTGTGTTTTGTTAATAATGTTATAACCTTATACAGAGTAATGAGAAAAGGTGAGACATACTTTTCTTTTCATACACACTTAAAAAGAGTGAGGTAGATATATACTTGAAGGGAAGGGGAAAAAAAGTCCCCCAGCCATGACACCAAAGAAAGTACATATCAAAAATCCAACTTTATAATGAATGAAGGGGCATTTATACAGTGATTTAAACTGATATCACAAAAGGAAAATAAAAAAATAAATAACAATCCTACAGAGAATAACTTCAAAGCTGGAAACTTTTTCAAAAGATGAGGAGAAATCCTTCAAAAACACTTTTCATACTGACACCCCCAGTAAGACCTATTCAATTCATGACATTGAAATGCGACCACTTCCCTGGACTTTAACCCATCCTTATTTGGTGTACAGGTGCCATGTTTAAGGAGACAAACAATAGAAACTGTTTTCACTTTGATTGTAAGAGAATGAGTATGACAACACAAATTAAATGAATGATAAAGGAGAATAGGCAGTAATGCTGCACTTGAAATCTAAGACACAAAAAGAGAACTTTGATTATGGATGAGCATTATTTGAGAGGATGGCGAGTGGTTGGGATCATTAAGGCAAACAAGACAACCCAATTAGCCCTATCAATTGAGAGGCAGGAAAATGAATGGGTTAAAACACCAGATCCAGTAGAAAAAAGAAGATCCTGTGCAACTAATCCTGACTTCAAAAGGAGGCACTGGGGGAGGCAGGTGTACTGCACATTTCAGTGTGGGGCTGGAGGGGAGGGGAGAGGGCACTATTGGACTCAACAGAGAGGTGAAACAAGCAGAGGACAGTAATGAGAATGTATGGAGAAAGCAAAACATGTACTTCGACCTGAGATTAAGTTGCACCTAGGGGGCAATAACTAGGTACTAGACAACTGGTACAAAAAGGGTGCCAAACGTACACACTCGCAAACGGAGCTACAGTGTCCATTCGAACTAATAATAATAATAATAATAATAATGATAATTATATAGAAATCTACAAAAAATAATGCAAAGAAAAACATGTTCATAAAAAAATAAAAGGCAATGGACAATATGTTGTGATACAGACAACCTGTTCTGGGGTAAAGAAGAGAGAAAGGTCATTTTTTTAAATATTTTTTTTGCTAGAAGTATGAAGCATAAGAAATGGACTGTAGTGGAGATCATAAAATAGTCAACCTGAAGGATTTCTTTATATATATATAACATCCAAAAAAGAAAAAGAAAAAAATAGCAGCTTTATTCTGTACAGACATAGAAGAGAACATCTGAACCGTATAAAAGTTATAAAAGTGACAAACCAATGATGTGTGTGTGACAATGATCCTAAGGTCTAACATACAACTGTAAGACCTTTATATAAATGTTTGAATTGTACAGAGAAACTAATGACTAGTCTAAAAAATACCTGTTGTGTACAATGCCTTTAGCAGACTTATGTATGCTCACAACATGGAGTTCTGTTAAGTCCTTTAGTTCTCCTTGTATCAGAACTGATCCAATACCTTCCACTTCAGGTTTGTCTCTGTATGTGTTGTATTTTTGGCGCCAAGTCCTTTTTGTTCAATGTCTCTGTTGGTGATGATGGTGTTTTCATCTCTCAGATGACACATACAATAAAATAGGACTCCAAATAAGGGCTCTGATGTGAACCCGAAAAACCTCAGAAAAGAAAACAGGCAAATTCCTTTTACAATTTGATTGTAATTGTGAAGTAGAAAAAGAAAAAAAAACAGCAATGTGGGAGTTTTATGATGCTTGATTGTGTTTCTCTCCATGTCCAATCAAAGAGAGAAATGAAGAGCAGGAGGGAGAAAATTGCTCACTTTGATTTGGCAAAACATATGGCAGATTTACAATAGCCCCTCCTCGATCTACCCACTCCTGAAAACATTCCCTCCTACCCCCGGAATATTGACAGGAAAACCAATGAGCCTAGTCCAGAACACATCAATGTCTGAAATATGGGAGGAGAAGTATATTGATGGAAAGAAGTGTGGAAGAGGAGCTCTATCTTACTGTCAAGAGAATCATGTGTTTGTATAGAAATACACAATCAGATATATACAACCTTCTCTCTGAGATCATCAAAAAGTGCTCTTCTGTCGGATCTGCTGGCAGATATGCTTAAAATAAGTTATTGTCTCTCACTTACAATACCTGTCAGTCAGGGAATATTAATAAGTCTGTATTTTTGTCTTTCTTTAAGGATTTTTAAAAAAAGTAACAAATACTCTACAAGAAGGAAACACCAGAGCTCCCCAGTGTTGTAGTTCGGTTTGAGCCACCATGCTCCAAATGCTTTAACAGGTTTCTGTACTGTTTCTCAGTCTCGGGATTCAATCATACATCTTGTTAATATTAAATTTTTTAAAGAAAAGACTCCTACTGCAGTAGAGTAGTATGATGTCTGTCAGTTATTCACTCGTCCATCCCCCCATTAGAACTAAAGCGGAGGAGAAGTTTATGTTACCCTGTCTGAGAAGAGGAGGCGGAGAGGGGTGATCTGGCTGAGGGGAGAGGAGGGGGGCTAGAGATCAGCAGGCTGAAGACTGGGGCAGTGGCAGCGCCCGCTCGTTCTTGCGCCCCCCGTTCATGTGAGCGTAGTTCTGCGTGTCCTCAAAGTTGGGCCGTAGCACTACCACTGGCCCGTTGGCCGATACCTGTGCTGAATGCTTGTCCAAAGCCAGGCTTGGGGAGGCTGAGGCAGCAGGGGCTGAGGTGGAGGGGGAGCCAGGTCCCATCAGGGTACTAGAAGGGCCTTGTATTGGAGATAACTGCTGGGGAGGAGGGGGCGCTGAGCCCCGTGTGGCCCCCATAGGTCCCTGGGAGGGCTGAGGGACGGCAGTGGGGGGTCTGCTGGGTGCAGGGTCCAGTGGCACATTCTCCATGTTCTCCACCTCCATGTCCAGCTCCTCAGTGTCCGGGGGCTTGTTCTCCTTGCTGAAGAAGAAACTCATCTCACTGAACGGAGGCTCCAGCTCCTCCTTGAGGCTGTTGATGATCTCCAGGAAGGAGGGCCGCATCTTGGGGTTGTACTGCCAGCACATCCGCATCAGTTCAAACCTAAGGGCAACACACAGACAATCTCAATAATACATATATCATTACATCTTCTCACCAGAAGATGGCAGAGTACACCAATATCATAGAGCCCATGAAAATGTTTCTGATACTCACTGAACCAAAGAACTTCCAGAACTTTCTATACAAACAACCACTGAAAACTATACATAGTATCTCAGTTTGAATGTACCATCATAATATACTGTAGAATGTGTACAACTACACTATATGTCCAAAAGTATGTGGACACCTGCATCCCAAATGTGTTTGATGGAGTTTAGGTCAAGGCTCTGTGCATGACAGTCAAGTTCTTCCACACCGATCTCAACAAACCATTTCTGTATGGACCTCGCTTTGTGCATGGGGACATTGTCATGCTGGAATAAGAAAGGGACTTCCCCAAACCGTGGACACACAGTTGGAAGCACAAAATTGTCTAGAATGTCATTGTATGCTGTAGCGTTAAGATTTCCCTTCACTGGAACTAAGGGGCCTAGCCTGAACCATGAAAAACATCCCCACACCATTATTCCTCTTCCACCAAACCTTACTGTTGGCACTATACATTCGGGCAGGTAACATTCTCCTGGTGTAACAGTATAACTTTAGACCGTCCCCTCGCCCATACCCGGGCGCGAACCAGGGACCCTCTGCACACATCAACAACAGTCACCCACGAAGCATCGTTACCCATCGCTCCACTAAAGCCACGGCCCTTGCAGAGCAAGGGGAACCATTACTTCAAGGTCTCAGAGCAAGTGACGTCACCGATTGAAACGCTATTTAGCGCACACCACCGCTAACTAGCTAGCTATTTCACATTCGTTACACTGGCATCCGCCAAACAAAGACTGTCCGTCGGACTGCCAGATTGTGAAGAGTAATTCATCACTGCAGAGAAGGCATTTCCACTGCTTCAGAGACCAGTGGCGGCAAACTTTACACCACTCCAGCAGACGCTTGGCATTGCAAATTATGATCTTAGGCTTGTGTGCGGCTGCTCGGCCATGGTAACCCATTTCATGAAGCTCCCGACAAACAGTTATTGTGCTTCCAGCGGCAGTTTGGAACTTGGTAGTGAGTGTTGCAACTGTGTACATGATTTTTACACTATATGTGCTTCAGGACTCGACGGTACCGTTCTTTGAGCTGGTTGCCTACCACTTCGCAGCTGAGCCGTTGTTGCTCCTAGATGCTTCCACTTGACAATAACAGCACTTACAGTTGACCGGGGCAGCTCTAGCAGGGCAGAAATTTGATGAACTGACTTGTTGGAAAGGTGGCATCCTATGACGGTGCCACGATGAAAGTCACTGAGCTCTTCAGTAAGGCCATTCTACTGCCAATGTTTGTCGATGGAGATTGCATGGCTGTGTACTCGATTTTATACACCTGTCAGCAATGGGTGTGACTGAAATAGCCGAATCCACTAATTTGAAGGCATGTCCACATACTTTTGTATATATAGTGTAGACAGTAAATCATAAATGAACATACTGTGAAAGGCCAGCGACAGAACACAGAAAACGTCAAAACAACATAATAAAAGGAGAATCATTACAGTTGGGTGCGGTGCTCCCCCACACACCACATCTTAAATTATACACAAACAAGCTAAGAATACCTTCTGAAGCCTCAGAATACCTTCATAAACACCTCAGTCATCTCCCTCTATCTCCCAGCAGCCACCTCTCTCTGTCTGATCTCACAACAGCCTGTACAGCTGGGTATTCTAGCCTCTCTGCACCAAAGCATTCTGGGTAGTTAAGCAGACACTTAACTTCAAACTATGTTTTAACCAGCCATGGGTTGTTTTTCACCCTCTCAGTTAGTCTCTTAAAGTTGTCTTTCAGATGGCTAAACTAAACCCCGACTCCAAGACCTCCCATGAAAATGTCTGTAATGCTTGGAGCTGAGCCCACGCTCCAGAGTAACCTGTCTGCTTGGCGTTGGCCTGCTGCAAATTCTTCCTGAGCCATCTGTCGCTGTGTGTAACACTCGTTGATGTGAATACGCTGCAGTATATCCTCTCTGCTTGTCAGCACTCAGCTCCTCATCACACACAAACACATTCCAGGACCTTTTAGCAGATTTCACTCACATCATGATATGTAAACGTTGCATCGTTCACAACATTATAAATAACCAAACCAAAGCTGGCCAGAGTAGAGCTAGAGAGAGCAACCTATGCTATGCCAGACCATTAACGTAAACAGGAATCTTTAGCTGTAGACCATTAACATGTTCCCCAATATCACCACTCAGAAAACCATATCTTTTCATGCAGCTCCCTAACATTGAACCGAATGTGTAGTCATCCTTTACCATAGAACAATAGTTCAGATATATCAAAAATGTCTATCTAGTATAAATATTTCATTTGTCACTCATGCCCATAATTCAGCTTTGAGGGAAAGTAGCCCTTTGAAAATCAGAATTTCCTAACTAATTAAGGATATGATACACGCGGTAAAACCTTTCAAATAGGACTTATCCCTTTCTCTATTATGTTCTCCTTGTCTTCTCTGTCATTGATGTTGCCAATCATTTTTATGATTACTTTATTGGCAAAGTGGCAAACTTAGGCAGGAAATGCCAACAACGAAAAGTGAGCCATCATATTTATGCATTTAAAAAAAACACAATTAAAGAATAGCATTGCAAATGAGAATTTTGTAAAGTTAGTCTGGGTGAGGTGGAACAATTATTGTTATCGATCAATGATGACAAACCTTGTGGAAGCGACAAGTTAGATGGAAAGCTACTGAGGATGGTAGCTGACTCTATAGCCACTCCTATCTGTCATATCTTTAATCTGAGTCTAGAGGAAAGTCTTTGTCCTCAGGCCTGGAGGGAAGCCAAAGTCATTCCGCTACCCAATAGTGGTAAAGAGGCCTTCACTGGTTCTAACAGCAGACCTATAAGCTTGCTGCCAGCTCTTAGCAAACTGTTGGAAAAATGTATTTGACCAAATTCAATGCTTTTCTCTGTAAACAAATTAACACCAGACTTTCAGCATGCTTATAGAGAAGGGCACTCAACATGTGCTGCACTAACACAAATGACTGATTTAGTTTAAATTAATTGATAAGAAGAAGATTGTGGGAGCTGTACTGTTAGATTTCAGTGCAGCCTTTGATATTATTGTTGAAAAAACGTATGAGGTATGGCTTTTCAACCTCTGCCATATCATGGATTCAGAGCTATCTATCAAATATAACTCAAAGGGTGTTCTTTAATGGAAGCTCCTCTAATGTCAAACATGTAAAGTGTGATGTACCGCTGGGCAGCTCTCTAGGCCCTCTACTCTTTCCTATTTTTACCAATGACCTGCCACTGGCATGATTTCAACTATATACACATCAGCAACCACAGCTAATGAAGTTACTGAAACACTTAAAGAGGGTTTTGGAATAGGTGGCCAGTAATGAACTTGTCCTGAACATCTCTAAAACTAAGAGCATTGTATTTGGTACAAATCATTCCCTAAGTTCTAGACCTCAGCTGAATCTGCTAATGAATGCCAGTCTCTCTTGGTAAAGAGTTGAGGATAGACTGACTGCATCACTTCTTTTTAAAAGAAACAAGACTGACTGCATCACTTCTTTTTATAGGAAACAATGTGTTGAAACTCCCCGATTGTTTGCATGGTCAACTTACACACAGCTCTGACACACACACACACTTACCCCACCAGACATGCCACCAGGGGTCTTTTCACAGTCCCCAAATCCAGAACAAATTCATGAAAGCGTACACTATTATATATAGAGACATTACTGCATGGAACTATCTCATGGAAGTGAACAGCAAACCTGGTTTAAAAAAACAGATAAAGCAACACCTCACGGCACAACGCCTCTCCCCTATTTGACCTAGATAGTTTGTGTGTGTGTATTGATATGTAGGCTACGTGCCTTTTCTATTTTATTAACAAAAAACATGTATTCATGTGGTTCTGTCTTTGAGCTGTTCTTGTCTATTAATGTTCTGTATTATGTCATGTTTCATGTTTTGTGTGGACCCCAGGAAGAGTAGCTGCTGCTTTTTCAACAGCTAATGGGGATCCTAATAAAATACCAAATACCCCTCTCTCCCCAGACTCTGATTACAGCAGTGTTCACCTCTGCAACCCTACTGGCTCTACAGGCCTCTATAATGTAACTCTTCACTAACTCACTACAGTAGAAGTGACCAGCAGCTTTTCCCATTTAAACCATCCCCCCTAACCCTCACCCTCCCGCCCCTGCGTAACACAACCCACAAGCTCCTGCAATCAGGACACCACTGTGAGGCTGCCATACAAACCTGAGGTTTGTGTCTGCATAACACTTGCCCCTCTCTCACCTCTCTGTAAGGTGAGGTCAGCCATGGAGAGTGGAGAGAAAAAAGGGAATGCCTTCACATTGAGATCAGAGGCAGAGGAGAAATGCATATACGCAGAAGAGCCACCTGACAGCTAAGGAGGCTGTTCTCTCCCACTTTCCAGACAGACATTTCTTAATGAGCCTAGAAATTCAGGCTCTGTCTGTATATCTTGGTTTTCTGTTGCAGTTCCTTAGTGGTCTCTGGGTAGTATACAGTCTCATGTTATTAATGAACAACACCAGGGCGGCAGGCTAGCCTAGTGGTTAGAGCGTTGGACTAGTAACCGGAAGGTTGCAAGTTCAAATCCCCGAGCTGACAAGATACAAATCTGCCCCTGAATAGGCAGTTAACCCACTGTTCCTAGGCTGTCATTGAAAATAAGAATTTGTTCTTAACAGACTTGTTAAATAAAGGTCAAATTTAAAAAATATATATATTAAAAAAATCTCTATTACAGGATAGGGCTGATGAGCAGACACTGATCTGTTGCCTCGTACCCTCACTAATGGGGAATGAGGGAAATATTTCACACACGGGCCGTGGCATCCCTTCTATGGGCCTCGGCTTACTGCTGAGGCGGGAGCTCCTGTCTCGCCAGCTGAGCATGGGGGCCATGATGTCACTGAGCTTCATTTAAACCGTGACGTAAATGTCACCAGTCAGGCCTTCGCTTAGCTCCCCCCTGGCATACAGATCTCATGATATAGTATGCACATTTGGCCCCTCAACTCTAAATAGAAGCAGCAGAGGCAATATTCGCAAGAGGTAAATCTTTAGATTTAGCTAGGAAACAATACCAGACAGTGAGCTGGTACTAAAGGACAATAATATCTGAAAATGCACCTAAAGAATAAGCATAACAGTGGAACAGAAAACAGGAAAGACATAGCATCTTGAAGGAGTGGCTAATAGTGTCATTGAGAAATGATCCTACCCCTGACCCAGCCCAAGAGTGAGATTGACATTGAGAGAAAGAGAATGGGACTCACAGCATGTCAGGGCAGTTGTCAGGCTTGTCCAGGAGTCCTCCCTCCATGACGAAACGCAGCACCTGCTCGTTGGACATGCCCTGGTACGGCTGCTCAGACAAGGTGGCAATCTCCCACAACACCACCCCAAACGACCTGCAGGGGACAACCGAGAGGATACAGGCCTATTAGACAACACATTAGCTGCTGCATAACTGTGGTAGAACCAGGCAGGGTAATACAGGCTAAAACATCCATACACAGGGCCCAGCAGGGCATGTAACTAGTCCCTGGAAGCTCTTTACAATGATGGCGCTGCATAGTACAAGGTTGAGTAAGAATGATCCCTCACAGTATAAAGCAGATGGTGCAAAGAACAGAAGAAAAGTTTATTCATAAATTCATGTTCCATATATTAATCAAAAAAGGACATAGACTGCATTATGTCTGCCATATGTAAATGTTTGTGTCATCTTGCCTTATCCATGTGTTGTTCATTAATAACATGAGACTGTATACTACCCAGAGACCTCTAAGGAACTGCAACAGAAAACCAAAACCTAAGCTTGACACAAGAAAACAAAGAGTGCATCGTTGCCAATTATTATTTGTTAGCTCTCCAAGGCCACTGGCTAGGGATCTAAGACGGCTCTCAACACTCTTTAAAAAAGCCTATTACAACACTGACTTGTATCTAATTGGCTGAAACAGGAGAGTGTTGAAAGACAAAACCACATTAAGAGACTTTTTTAGATAAAGACACCTACTGGTAAATCTCATAAGAGCCCAGAATGGGTTCCCACAATGCTCCTTTTCATCTGCCTGACTTCAAAGAGGAAGATAGGGAGTGGGATGTGGAGGTGGGTTTCTGTTGGCACTCTAACCCATCATTTGAAAACATCTGGAGGAGTTTAAGTGTGCTTGTAGGGACAGACCCGTGGGACACTTTCGATTGAGAAACAAAAACTAAGGAGCTAGTAAACAGCTATATTTCTCTAATGCAGCCCATTCCAGAGAGAAAACTGGGCGGAGCCTTGATCTGCTGTTCTAAACTCACTCCATAGTCCTGAGAGCACAAAGGTACATGACTAAACAAGAACTATTTTTCACTGCCAAGACTTACTGTATCTACTAACTATAATGGCATCCAGATAACCTCCAATCTTCCTTCCCACTGGGCACACCCTGGTTGAATCAATGTTGTTTCCACGTCGTTTCAATGGAATTACGTTGAACCAACACAGAATAGACTGTTCCCAGTGGGTTAGGACATGGGCTGTGTGTGTGTGAAGTGATCTGCCGTTTTTTCCCAAGCTAGGGCATGCAATGTTCTAGAACACATACAGAGTACACTTGTTGTTCTGCGCAGGGCTGCTAACTCTGTGTGTGTATGAGCCAGGGAGGACAGCGGGGAGCTCGTACCAGACATCAGAATTTGTGGTGAACACGCCATCTTTCAGCGACTCTGGAGACATCCAGCGGACCGGCAGAAGGCCTTTTCCTCCTTTCCGATAGTAATCCGTCTCGTAGATGTCTCGCGTCATGCCAAAGTCTGAGAAGAAGAGGAGAAGAGAGGTTTAAATGGCCACTAAATATCCCACAAATGTGAGAAGAGGAGGCACATGAGGCCTTATCCATCACCTCACCTCTCCTTCTCCTGTCCATTTAGATTTACGAGCTATTCCTCCCACTCAAGCACTCAGTGATCTCAAAATACTTACTTTGGAGTACAGCAGAGGGAGTTGAGCGTTAAACTTACAGCGGGGATTATGAGTACTACTGTATTTTGAGGCACTCACCTCCGATCTTGACGGTGAAGTCCTCCGCCACCATGCAGTTCCTGGCAGCCAGGTCTCTGTGGACAAACTTGTTGGCGTTGAGGTATGCCATGCCGTCCGCAATCTCTCCTGCCATCTGGATCATCTTCTTCAGCGGGGGCAGAACCTGGCTGGACGTGTTCTGTGGCAGAGAGGCAGAGACCTGAGCACAAGCAGGCCATTCAGTCTCTCCCTCCAACCTCCCTCTCCCTGTCTGCAGCACTGAACCATGGCCTGGCCTGGAGTCCAGGGCACACCACACAATGGGAGAGACCAACTGAAAGAGGTGTGGATATATCTCCCCCTCCATGTCTTTCGTGTGTGTGTGTGTGTGTGTGTGTGTGTGTGTGTGTGGGTGTGTAACTATTTTGGTGGGGACCAGTAGTCCCCACAAGGTCAAATGGTATTTCTAGGGGGTTTAGGGTTAAGGTTAGAGTTAGAATTACGTTAAGGGTTAGGGTTAGAAGCGAGGGTTAGTTTTAGGGTCAGGATTATGAGCTAGAGTTAGGAGCGAGGGTTAAAGTTAGGTTTTTGGGTTAAGGTAAGAGTACAGGTTAGGGTTGGGGTTAGGGAAAATAAGATTTTGAATGGAACTGAATTGTGTGTCCCCACAAGGTTAGGTATACAAGACTGTGTGTGTGTGAGTGCGTGTGTCATATTAATGCACTGACACAATGGCCGTGTCCAAAAACCTGTACTTACATTGTAAATTGTAGGCATTCTGGGAATGCGAAAATATGTTTTACAGTATGTGAAATTAAAAACAATAAGTATGCTTTAAATGCCAGGATGTCAAACACATTTGGGCTTTTCATTTAGTATAATTCGCTGCACATTATACAGGTGGAGAGTCGCATTTTCAGATCCACGTGTGTTTGACAGCAGCTGATAATCAGCTAATAGTGACATAAGGTCAGACGCTCTACCAAAATGGACGAATGGCGGTAAACAACGCAATTGAGCATTAGATAATGCATTCTCAGTATGAGTGAGTCTAGTATGCTGATATTTGTTGTTTACATTTTTACACAACAGTATGTTCTAATTAGTAGTATGATTAGTACACACATTATGCAGTTTCTGTAAGTAGTAGGCAAGACAGATTCAGCACAAGGCCATAGACTTGAGTTCTGTGAGAGACTATGTGAGAAAGAGCAGAAGGGGTAATGTACGTACCTCTTTCCGGAGTGATCGCAGGTGGCTCTTCAGGTCTCCACGGGTCATCAGCTCCATTATCACCAAGGTGGGCTGGCCCTGAGAGACCACGCCCAGCAGACGCACCTACACCAATTAGAACACAGAACAGATATGGCATCAGAGAAATGAGTACAAACAATTCTCATTGATGTAGTATTTCTTATGAAGCTTTTGGGCAATAAACATTATCTCTGGGCTATTATTGGGCAAGAAACATTATTTCTAAGTGTTATTAATCGAACTGACTGAAGTCATGTTGAATGTTCTGGCTTTTGAAACTACTCTGGCTCCTCTTAACTAAAGCTACTGAGGAGCTTTGAAGAAAGCAAGAAAAAAAAAATCCTCTTTGCCTCTAAATTATTCAAATTGAGCTTAATAATTAAATGTTTGACTTTTAAACATCCAGACATGCTAAAAGATTGTAACATAGTCTTTCCAAGGGGGAAATCCTTAACACTTCCGTTTAGCTGAATTAATGAGGATTTGGCTGTGATAGAGCTTAACGGTCTCAGGTCACACAGTTATAGCTGGCCTCAGGTTATACTGTAATTATACTGCATCTCCTTGGGTAGTGAACCCTGGATTTGACCTCAACAGCCAGCTAGGTGTCTCTGACCCTATGCATCAGGAGGGGTGACTTACAACTCCCAAGCTGATGGATCTCTTTCCTTTGTTTCTAACTTTTAACCTTTGAAATTGAGGCAATACCTTATAATTTAAAAGCAAATGTTTCTGAACCAATATCCCTGATGTTAACTGGTGTTTTGGACTCTCTCACCACGTGGTGACAGTTGAACTCCTTCATGACAGAGGCCTCATTGAGGAACTCGATCCTCTCCCTCATGCTGGCTGACTCGTTGACTGTCTTGATGGCCACGCGGGTCTCAGGCTCGTCCTTAACCACGCCCTTAGCCAGGCCCTCATACACCATGCCGAAGGAACCCTGGCCCAACTCCTTGTGCATGGTGATTTTCTCCCTGGCCACCTCCCACTCGTCTGGAACATACACTGAACACAGGAGGAGAGGACAGTCAGAGACAGCCATCATCTAAGGAGACATTGACAAAATCTCATCATTAAAATGACAGTAGGTCTTCAGAGGGTTCTTACTCTCGGCAGCACTGAAGTACTCAGGGTTGACAGAAGCATAGAGGACACCATTCCCCAGCCTGTCACTGTTCCTGTGGACACAAACACATCTGTGTGAGCCATGGGAGGCAGATTTGGCAACAGATAAATGGGATTGTTCATTCAGCAGAAAAGCCTACGATCTTATGAACTGACTATGGCAGGAAAATGATCACAATAGCACTATTATATCATTAAACTGATTAAGATTGCATTAGTCAAATGTTTTGTTATTTGTTCTGTGATCATTCAGCTTCTCTTACCTCTTTTTGTTGATAAAGAAGAGTACAGTGATGAGGCTGGCGATGAGAATTATCACGATGATGGGGATGATGATGACCAGATAGAATGCGTTGTCATAGTCCCCTGCAACCAGATGAAAACAGAACAACTATTCAAATCTGACCAGTGAGAAAAGGAAGATGTTCACATTGAAATCATTTCTGGGCATGAAAATAATCGATATAAAAAGTCCTTTGAAGAGGGTCACTTATGTGGAAATGCATGTGTTCTCCATACGTTTGGGTGGGGGCACGTAGAAGGACACTGGCTCAGTCCAGGACCCATTTCCTGCCAGGGAGGTGGCACGCACGCGGGCAGAGTAGTTCCCATAGCCCAGGTTGGTTAGACGAGTTCCTTTGTGAACACGGTAGTGCTGGCGTGACACACACTCGTGTTTCTCAGGCTGAGAGAAAAGACACACACAGACAGTGTCAACCTGAGGGTTGAGGCCCTGCAGAGCTCCCATAGGCCTCAGGAGTCCTGGTCCATGCAGACTCACCTCGGTGCCCTGGCGGAACTTGATCTCATACATCAGGATGAGGCCATTGGGGTTGACAGGCTCTGGCCACCTCAGCAGCACCGACCCCTCCACCTTCTCATCCCTCTCCTGGATCACGCTGCCTGGCATGTCATCCGCTTTGTCTGATGGACAGAGACACACTGGATATCAGATGGCTTCCTACTCATTAGCCATGTCCAAAAATGCATAGCGAGTCTAGAACGATAATCTATACAGATGGCTGCTGTTGTTGAAGCCTTTTTCTAGCGACTGTGTGTGACTGCCTCACCTGCAGGTTTGGTCCTGGAGAAGACGAAGGCTCCAGCGCTGCAGCGACGGACCTCCTGGTTGCAGGCGTGGATGTCGATGCGGTACACAGTGAAGGGCTGCAGGTTGGGGATCTCGATAAACTCTGTCTTGCTCCGGTCCTCCATGAAGGGGAACTCCCTCTCAAGGGGTTCTCCTTCTGTCCTATTACCCTCCAGGCCTGTGGTGTTGCCACCCCGTGCCAGGGTGCTGTTAGCGACACCAAATAGATCCCTACGTCGCCGGTCTGGGGGTCTGAGGGACAAAGGGGGTCCAAAAAATGTGAGAGAGACCCATTGACTGACTGCAGCACAAAAGGCACAAACGTGGCAAAGAAAGACAAAGGATAAAAGACAGAGGTTGAGGAGGAGGAGGAGAGCAGATGTGTGGGCTTTCAGCTTCTCTGGAAGGGAGCAGAGGCGAAGTTAAAGAGGAGAAAGGGGAATACGAAGTCAGCCAACCATACAGTAATATACTCTGGAACATCGGTTACAGACAGCACACTAGGGCTGGGAATTGCCAGGGACCTCACGATATGATATTATCACGATACTTAGGTACCGATGCGATTGTATTGCAATTCTCACAATTCCCAGGATTCTATATGTATTGTGATTCGATACTGTGGTTATATTGCGGTTCGATGTTCCAAACATATTGCTCACCATGTCTGTTGCAGAGGGACAAGAAAGAGCCATGAGCAAACACGTGTTTATCAGTCATGGAAATAAAAGTGCTGTAAACATATTGGCTCACCATTTATATACTGAACAAAAATATAAATGCAACAGACATTTTCAGACATTTTCCATACACACAAAAAGCTTATTTATCTCAAATTTTGGCCAGCATTCTTTGTACATCCCTGTTAGTGTTCATTTCCCCTTTGCCAAGATAATCTATCCAGCTGGCAGGTGTGGCGTATCTAGAAGCTGATTAAACAGCATGATCATTACACAGGTGCACCTTGTGCTGGGGACAATAACAGGCCACTCTAAAATGTACAGTTTTGTCACACAACACAACACAATCCTCAAGGTTCCGTTTTAGTAAACAGCTGGAGGCAGGGCTTTCTCCTATAGAGCTCAATTTTTATGGAATGGTCTGCCTACCCATGTGAGAGACGCAGACTCGGTCTCAACCTTTAAGTCTTTACTGAAGACTCATCTCTTCAGTAGGTCATATGATTGAGTTGAGTCTGGCCCAGAAGTGTGAAGGTGAACGGAAAGGCTCTGGAGCATTGAATCGCCCTTGCTGTCTCTGCCTGGCCGGTTCCCCTCTCTCCACTGGGATTCTCTGCCTCTAACCCTCTTACAGGGGCTGAGTCACTAGCTTACTGGTGCTCTTCCATGCTGTCCCTAGGAGGGGTGTGTCACTTGAGTGGGTTGAGTCACTGACGTGATCTTCCTGTCTGGGTTGGCACCCCCCCTTGGGTTGTGCCGTGGCGGAGATCTTTGTGGGCTATACTTGGCCTTGTCTCAGGATGGTAAGTTGGTGGTTGAAGATATCCCTCTAGTGGTGTGGGGGCTGTGCTTTGGCAAAGTGGGTGGGGTTATATCCTGCCTGTTTGGCCCTGTCTGGGGGTATCATCGGATGGGGCCACAGTGTGTCTCCTGACCCCTCCTGTCTCAGCCTCCAGTATTTATGCTGCAGTAGTTTATGTGTCGGGGGGCTAGGGTCAGTCTGTTATATCTGGAGTATTTCACCTGTCTTATCCGGTGTCCTGTGTGAATTTAAGAATGCTCTCTCTAATTCTCTCTTTCTCTTTTTCTCTCTCTCGGAGGACCTGAACCCTAGGACCATGCCTCAGGACTACCTGGCATGATGACTCCTTGCTGTCCCCAGTCCACCTGGCCGTGCTGTTGCTCCAGTTTCAACTGTTCTGCCTGCGGCTATGGAACCCTGACCTGTTCACCGGATGTACTACCTATCCCAGACCTGCTGTCTTCAACTCTCTGGAGACAGCAGGAGCGGTAGAGATACTCTCAATGATCGGCTATGAAAAGCCAACTGACATTTACTCCTGAGGTGCGGACTTGTTGCACCCTCGGCAACTACTGTGATTATTATTATTTGACCATGCTGGTCATTTATGAACATTTGAACAACTTGGCCATGTTCTGTTATAATCGCCTCATAGTGGCAGCGTAGCCTAGTGGTTAGAGCGTTGGACTAGTAACCGGAAGGTTGCAAGTTCAAACCCCCGAGCTGACAAGGTACAAATCTGCCATTCTGCCCCTGAACAGGCCGTCATTGAAAATAAGAATTTGTTCTTAACTGACTTGCCTAGTTAAATAAACCTCTCTAGGTTTTGGCCTTTCTAGGGAGTTTTTCCTAGCCACCGTGCTTCTACAGCTGCATTGCTTGCTGTTTGGGATTTTAGGCTGGGTTTCTGTACAGCACTTTGATATATCAGCTGATGTAAGAAGGGCTATATAAATACAATTAAAATACATTTGAATGCCACCGATGTCTCAATTGTGCAATTGGCAATCTAACTGCAGGAATGTCCACCAGAGCTGTTGCCAGAGAATTTAATGTTAATTTCTCTACCATAAGCCGCCTCCAATGCCATCTTAGAGAACTTGGCAGTACGTCCAAGCTGCCTCACAACCCGCAGCCCAGGACCTCCACATCTGGCTTCTTCACCTGCGAGATCGTCTGAGACCAGCCACCTGGACGGCTAACGTAATTCTGTCTGTAATAAAGCCCTTTTGTGGGGAAAAAATGTATTCTGATTGGCTGGGCCTGGCTCCCCAGTGGGTGGGCCTGGCTCCCAAGTGGGCCTATGCCCAGGTCCACCTATGGCTGTGCCCCTGCGCAGTCGTGAAATCCATAGATTAGGGCCTAATTTATTTATTTCAATTGACTGATTTCCTTTTTGAACTGTAACTCAGTAAATTGTTGTTTAAATTGTTGTATGTTGCATTTATATTTTTGTTCAGTATAAAAAGAAGATAGGAAAAAAAGCTAGAGAAGGAGAAATACCTGAGTTTTGGTGCTAGTACAGACAATATTTTTAGAGAATCAATACAATAGTCATAGAATCGATATAATATCGTCAAAAACACTACTGTATCTTAATTCTTCCCCCATCACTACATCAAACAATTTTGTACATACAGTATACTGTAGCCTATATACACCGCCCACATGACGTCATCGACACCGAGTCACACTAAGCAAAAACATCCCCTTCAACCTCACGGGACAGGGTGGGGTCCTCTACAAGAATCCAGAATGGGAATAAGAAGTAGTCAGAAGTACATATCATGTAGTAAAATGACAGTTTCCCGTGTGATACAACTCAACTGAGAGTAGAGTACAGTATGTTGAAGTGGCTTGGTGTTATTTGTTGTTGCAGTGTGTCTGTCCAGCTGCAGTGGTCTGCTCCCTGTGGAGCTGTGTGGTGTGATGAGGTCAGAGGGATGGGAGAGAGGTGCAGAGAGAGCACACATCCACACACTGTCAGCAGCCTGCCTGTCCATACAGACGCCTACTGACTGTGTTATCCTACATGTCCTCATCCACAGGACAAATTCACTGCTCAGGGAAAAGTCATGGGAGAATAATAACCACCTGTTTGATGCATAGTGGTAGTTTTCATATGATAAAGAATAAGGTAAATAAAGTAATAAACACCAAATCAGAATGGTACATTTCACCCAAAAAGAGAAAACACGAGAGCCTGCAACAGGACTGCAGCCCTCTTTCATGGAACGATGGAGATGGATGTATACACAGTCATGAGGATGATGGTGTGATGATGGAGAGCCAGGCCGACTGCAGGTGGACCCTAGCTGGAGCCACTGACAACATGTAGGCAGCGGCAGCAGCAGCTCACCAGATGCTACGAGGCGAGGCCACTGGGAATCCACAACACACGGGGGACGCTGTGGCGGTACCGAGAGGAGCAGACCTTACCTAGAGGCACATTTTAGGAGACGTGTAACGACTGGCTCTCTCTGAGTCTCTGAAAGAATTCAACAGTCAGCCCACAGTGCAGTTAAGTGGGCTAAGGAGAATACAGGACTGTCTGACAGTGGTGGGATGTGCTGTATATGTTGAACCAAATGACAGGGAATCCAGAATATATTTAGATTCATGCGGTGTTTGCAGTACACTTGGAAAAGATAAAGTCAACATGTAATGTTGGTTCATCTTTACTTAGCTGAGTCTTTAAGGAGAGGTAAATTAGTGAATGACTGATGAGTTTATCTGAAATGACTGTGACCTCCGAAGGATCCTTTTCTAACTTCACCTAACAGTACCGGCCAGCAGGGTTTACACAAGAATCCAAGAGAATGTTGTTTCTGCTTTATTTTACATTCCATCATCTAGAACTTTAGCAACTGTAGAAAGCCAATGACAATGTCCTCTCAGAACTATTCCTTGTGAGTATGACAATATTATGAGCGGGTGACAAAAGACCTTGAGACTGACCGGGCACCCACGGGAAAATACTATTTACTGTGAGTGGAAAAACCCAGCTGACAGACAGATCTGTGGGAAGAAAACAGTAGCCATCGCACACCACTGTCAACATTCCATTCTGACCATTTTAACTGCTCCAGCAAAGTCCACGGTCCAGCTCTCTCCAAAAGTATTAGTTACTATTAACAATACACACAACAGCACTGAGGACTGGCATAGCTTTAATGAACATCTTGTATAAAAGACAAGTGCTTGGAAGATAGCACAAGACAGCCTGCCATTGAAGACTGGGTCACCCCCGAGATGAATGAGAGGGGTGATGGGTAGACCCCCCCCGTGTGCCTGTGTGCCCAGGAGAGGGGACAAACAGCAGGAATGCCAGAGAGCTGCCAGGGCCAGGCAGAGCAGAGCAAGGGCAGACCTGTCCTCAGATGAACTCCAGACAGAGGACTTAAGCTGAAGCGTGACCATCTAACCAGGTGCTGACTACAGCTGGTGTCCTCCCTCCCCAGCTCCACTTCTACTTTCTCACCTTTTCTGCTGTGCGAGAGATCCTGAGTGGGACATGACTGCACACTCTGTCTGGAGCCAGAACAGCGTGATTTAACGCTACTCTTTTACCACAGCAGCTGAACACAGCAGTCTCTCATGCCAGTGAAAAGTGAGGCCAGAGAAAGGGGACCCAAGACTTTTTAACTTCATGCTCATATACAGTATCAAAGCTAGTGGTGTCTGAAGGATACATAGAGAGATAACCAGAGGCTAAGGGCAGTGCCAACAACAGGACAAAACACACAGAAAGCTTTACTGTACTTCCTTCTACATGAGGTCATGTTTGCAACAACCCAATCAGCTGATGTCCAGTCAGTGAATCTAATCGGTCATCACCCATCCCTGTCCCCTGACTATTCTCCTCTACTACTCGAGCCAGTCAGTCTATCCCACTGAATGGTGTTCACTGGTCTGGCCAGCTCTAAGGGGATCTTCCCTTCCCTTCTCTCATTTATTGGAATTCCAGATGGCTTCGCTGTACATTTCCTGGCAGCCGGTCACTCCGAACTGCGCCGCGGACAAAGAGAGCGTGTGAGTGGAGGAGGAGGGAGAGCAGCGAGGAGGGCGACAGAATGGAAAACATTTCCTCTTCCCTCTGTTTCTGTTTCCCCCTCCCTTGCTCCCTCTCCCCTTCTCCGTAAATCTTGAACTTTTCAATAAACTCACACTAATTCAGAGGCACTTCCCTCGAGTGTTCTGTGATAATGCTGTCTCTGTTGTGGTGGAGGGCCTGTGCATACACAATAATAGCCTTTAGCGGGAGGCAGGCAGGCAGGCCAGAGACCTGGTACTCCTCGGTTTCCTAGACAGCTATACTATAACAAATCAACACAGTCAAATGCAGGGAAGAGAGAGAATGAAAACAATTAGTAACAATAGTGGTCTTGTTTTATTGTTTATTTTCTGAGTTGGACATATTGTTTTAATACTGTGAAAGATCGCATCACAGAGGAGAAGGAAAGGGCATCATAACACTACATGAATGCATGAGCTTGGCCCAGCAGGTGATAAAGAGCAATCTGTACCAAGCAGGCTGGAGTCAGGACTAGGTCTGTGGCGGTCACGAAATTTCATCAGCCGATGATTGTCAAGCAAATAACTGTCGGTCTCACGATAATTGACCGTTAATTAACATAAACACATTTAGCATCTCCTGGCTTCCACACATGCAGACCTTTGGAACATCTACATTTTAAAAAGTCTAATAAATCCATGTAATGTAGCCTACACCTTCACAACAAATCCATTTATCATTTTAGACAGGTCTAAAGAAACATTATATGAATAAAATGTAGTCTATTTCAGAAGAACAGAATAGTTGCCCTTATGTTAAGTCCTGATGTGACTATGCCATAACGCTGTGGGCTACACTAGTTCATTTAGCAGACAAGATTTGCTTAGAATTCCGTGGCATTATTTTATAGTATGAAGAATATAATTAAACAAAGCTGAATAAAATAGAATGGACATTTTCTCCAAATGATTTAAGGGAGTGTTGCACATGCGACTATTCTGTGTTGAGCTGTTAACATAGAAATAGGTCCTCCTATATGCTTCATTTATTAATGTAACTTTAGTTGTTCTACAAACGTTGGGCTATATGTTCTGATTAATACATTCTAAGGCTGCATGATGAGACTCTAATGATGATATTTTTTTAATTGCTTGAAAGGCATGAGCTCTGCTTTGTTATTTGCGGAGGCTGTACAAACTTCGTCAGTCTCTCATTCACAATTTGAGAAGTACTCGATAATGCCTCGAATTTCCAGGCGGCATCCCCCTTGTGTGGCCATAATGCACCCTGAAAAATGTCTTTTGCAGCCCTTCTCCCTAAATGCTGCCTGCTCCAAAACACCTCTCATCTCACTCACATGGTTCTCCATCACGTGATCAGGTCTTTCTCACAGGCAACAAGTGAAGACCGACACATCGGGGACGCAACTGCGCATATCCTTATCCAATTCCGAGGTGCATATTAAAGATATTGGAAGAACTGTTCACATTTACTTTTCATCAGCCAACAAGATGAGTAGGCCTAATGAACAGCAAAAGCATTAGCCTATGTCAATCTACTAAACCCCATAGTACAAAAGTATTCTATTCTGTGCGAGAAATAAATATTACAAACGTAGTCTGGGACAGTTGTGGGATGCGATAGATTCCAAATTAATACAACTAATGCATTTAAAAAATGATGCTGACGCAACAAACCAGAATGTTTAGCTTAAAATGTTGATAAACTATTGGGATATTTCTTCACATTATAAGCGCAGCAATGTGCACATGGCAGTAGGCTATAAGCACACATGTTCCATTAGCAGAAAACATAATTATGCATGCATGTAATGCTTTTATTATAAAGGTGCATGTTTATGGTGAAAATGATCTTCCCCAACTTGAAACTCGGGCGCTGCTTATACAGGTCAGTCAGGTTCTACACCCCTTGTAAAGCAGATTAATGTGCTTAATTTTAAGACGTTATTTGGCCACTTTAGTTGTGATACAAACCTTATCAAAACATATAGGCCTATGGGCTAGGTTACATGAGGTGTGTGACTATGATTAGAAAAAGTCACATAAAAAGGCATTGTTTCTTGCCTTAAGCTGGGCATCATTCACAAGTGTTAATATATAATTCACAAGTGATAGGCTAATATTGACCCATATTCTTGATTTAATCTTGTCTTTACATATACTAAATAATATATGTGTGAAATATGTTTTGAATTAGAATTGACCATTATCATGCACCTGTCTCGAAACGGGGGCAGGGGGGAAAATGCATGCCATCTCTGCACTTAAATAGCAAATGGGGGACGCTTTTCCTGTGGTTTATTTTCATGCCAGCCAGGTAGGCTATATTCCTGTTGTAAAGATAAGCAATGTGCTTAATATTAGCTTAATATTAGGATAAATAAATATAGTAGGTCTAGCCCAGGGCTGTCCAACACTCTTCCTGAAGATCTACCGTCCTGTGGGTTTTCAGTTCAACCCTAATTTAACACACCTGATTCTACTAATTAGCTGCTCAACAAGACCTTAACTAGCTGAATCAGATACCTTAAATTAGGGTTGCACTGAAAACCTACAGGACAGTAGATCTCCAGGAAGAGAGTTGGGCAGCCCTGGTCTAGCCTATAGAAAGCTGATGGGATCCTCCTCTTTTTAATAGAGGCCACCATTTCTCACGTAATTACATTACCTGTAGAAATGTTGCGCAACAGGAGCTCATGAGCTCTCATGAAGTGTTTTATTAGATTTTCGATTACATTTGCATTGATGTCAGAGGGACTAGAGGGAAAATAGAGTTTTTTAATGGCGCTGAAGAGGATGGCTGACATCTTACATGCTCCTAACTAATTGTGCTATTTTGTAATTTTTTTTGTGTTGTTTGTAACTTGTTTTTTTACTTATTTTGTACATAATGTTGCTGCTATCGTCTCTTATGACCGAAAATAACTCAGAACATCAGGACATCAGAACAGCGATTGCTCACCACGAACTGGAAGAAGATTTTTCCTTTAACGAGTCTGACGAGAAGGATATACTGCTCTCCCGGGAACAGGCCCAAATCCCCATCATTTGTGTGAAGAAAAGACGGCGGAAAAGAAGACGCAGATCGGGCTTCTGAGAATTCGTAGGCGAGCGAGCGAGTAAACTCCCACTGCCATCCATTCTACTTGCTATCATGCAATCATTGGAAAATCAAATGTAAGAGCTACGATTACAATTATCCTACCAATGGGACATTACAACAGTAATATTTTATGTTTCACCGAGTCGCGGCTGAACGACGAAATGGATAATATAGAGCTGGTGGGATTTTCCATGCAGGGGTGGGGGTGTGTGTCTTTGTCAATAACAGCTGGTGCGCGGTGTCTAATATTAAAGAAGTCTCAAGGTATTGCTCGCCTGAGGTAGAGTACCTTATGATAGGCTGTAGACCACATTATCTACCAAGAGAGCTCTATATTATTCGTAGCCATCTATTTACCACCACAAAACGATGCTGGCACTAAGACCGCCTATCAACCAACTCTATAAGGCCATAAGCAAACAAGAAAATGCTAACCTAGAAGCAGCGCTCCTAGTGGCCGGGGACTTTAATGCAGGCAAACTTAAATCAGTTAAACATTTTACCAGCATGTCACATGTTCAACCAGAGGGAAAAAAACTCTAGACCACCTTAACTCCACACTCAGCGATGCATACAAAGCTCTCCCCAACCCTCCATTTGGTAAATCTGACCATAATTCTATCCTCCTGATTGCTGCTTACAAGCAAAAACTAAAACAGGAGGTACCAGTGACTCGCTCAATAAGGAAGTGGTCAGATGACGCGGATGCTACACTACAGAACTGTTTTGCTAGCACAGACTGGAATATGTTCCGGGATACATCCAATAGCATTGAGGAGTATACCACCTCAGTCAGTTATCGGCTTCATCAATAAGTGCATCGATGACGTCGTCCCCACAGTGACCGTAAGTACAAATTCCAACCAGAAGTCATGGATTACAGGCAACATCAACATCTGCATCGAGCTAAAGGCTAGAGCTGCCACTTTCAAGGAGCGGGACACTAATCCGGACACTTGTAAAAAGTCCCGCTATGCCCTCAGACAAACCATCAAACAAGCAAAGCGTCAATACAGGATTAAAAATGAATCCTACTACACCGGCTCTGATGCCCGTTGGATGTGGCAGGGCTTGAAAACTATTAAGGACTACCAAGGGAAACCCAGACGCAAGCTGCCCAGTGACGCGAGCCTACCAGATGAGCTAAATGCCTTTTATGCTCGGCAAGCGAGACTGAAGCATGCACGAGAGCACCAGCTGTTCTGGATGACTGTGTGATATCGCTCTCAGTAGCCAATTTGAACAAGACCTTTAAACAGGTCAGCATTCACAAAGACGCAGGGCCAAATGGATTACCAGGACGTGTACTCAAAGCATGCGCGGACCAACCGGCAAGTGTCTTCACTAACATTTTCAACCTCTCTGATCTGTAATACCTACACATTTCAAGCAGACCACCATAGTCCCTGTGCCCAAGGAAGTGAAGGTAAGCTGCCTAAATTATTACCGCCCTGTAGCACTCACGTCGGTAGCCATGAAGTGCTTTGAAAGGCTGGTCATGACTTATATCAACAGCATCAGCAATCAGCAACAGCAATATACCCTAGACCCATTCCAATTCGTATACCGCCCCAACAGATCCACAGATGATGCAATCTCAATTGCACTCCACACTGCCCTTGCCCACCTGGACAAAAGGAACACCTATATGGCAATGCTGTTCATTGACTACTGCTCAGCGTTCAACACCATAGTGCCTTCAAAGCTCATCACTAAGCCCCCTGGGACTAAACACCACCCTCTGCAACTGGATCCTGGACTTGTTGACGGGCCGCCCCTAGGTGGTAAGAGTAGGCAACAACACATCTGCCTTGCTGATCCTCAACACTGCGGCCCCTCAGGGGTGTGTACTTAGTCCCTTCCTGTACTCGCTGTTCACCCATGACTGTGTGGCCAAACACAACTCCAACACCATCATTAAGTTTGCTGACGACACAACAGTGGTAGGCCTGATCACTGACAACGATAAGACAGCCTATAGGGAGGAGGTCAGAGAACTGGTAGTGTGGTGCCAGGGCAACAACTTCTCCCTCAATGTGAGCAAGACAAAGGAGCTGATCGTGGACTAGAGGAAAGGGTGGGTCGAACAGGCCCCCATTAACATCAACGGAGCTGTAGTGGAGCGGGTCGAGAGTTTCAAGTTCCTTGGTGTCCACATCACCAACAAACTATCATGGTCCAAACACACCAAGACAGTCGTGAAGAGGGCACGACAAAACCTTGTCCCCCTCAGGAGACTGAAAAGATTTGGCATGGGACCCCAGATCCTCAAAAGATTCTACAGCTGCACCATCAAGAGCATCCTGACCAGTTGCATCACCGCCTGGTATGGCAACTGCTCGGCATCTGACCATAAGGTGCTACAGAGAGTAGTGCGTACGGCCCAGTACATCACTGGGGTCAAGCTTTCTGCAATCCAAAACCTATACAATAGGTGGTGTCAGAGGTAAGCCCATAAAATTGTCAGAGACTCCAGTCACCCAAGTCATGGACTGTTTTCTCTGCTACCGCACGGCAAGCGGTACCAGAGCCCCAAAACTAGGACCAAAAGGCCCCTCAACAGCTTCAACCCCCAAGCCATAAAACTGCTGAACGATTAATGAAATGGCCACCGGACTATTTACATTGACCCCCCCCCACCATTTGTTTTGTAAACTGCTGCTACTCGCTGTCTATTATCTATGCATAGTCACTTCACCCCTACCTTCATGTACAAATTACCTCAACTAACCTGTACCCCCACACACTGACTCGGTACTGGTACCCCTTGTATATAGACTCATTATTGTTATGTTATTGTGTTACTTTTTATTATTTTGTATTTTTTACTTTAGTTTATTTGGTAAATATTTTCTTAACTCTTCTTTAACGGCACTGTTGGTTAAGGGTTTGTAAGTAAGCATTTCACCGTAAGGTCTACACTGTTGGTTAAGGGTTTGTAAGTAAGCATTTCACCGTAAGGTCTACACTGTTGGTTAAGGGTTTGTAAGTAAGCATTTCACCGTAAGGTCTACACTGTTGGTTAAGGGTTTGTAAGTAAGCATTTCACCGTAAGGTCTACACTGTTGGTTAAGGGTTTGTAAGTAAGCATTTCACCGTAAGGTCTACACTGTTGGTTAAGGGTTTGTAAGTAAGCATTTCACCGTAAGGTCTACACTGTTGGTTAAGGGTTTGTAAGTAAGCATTTCACCGTAAGGTCTACACTGTTGGTTAAGGGTTTGTAAGTAAGCATTTCACCGTAAGGTCTACACTGTTGGTTAAGGGTTTGTAAGTAAGCATTTCACCGTAAGCTCTACACTGTTGGTTAAGGGTTTGTAAGTAAGCATTTCACCGTAAGGTCTACACTGTTGGTTAAGGGTTTGTATGTAAGCATTTCACCGTAAGGTCTACACTGTTGGTTAAGGGTTTGTAAGTAAGCATTTCACCGTAAGGTCTACACTGTTGGTTAAGGGTTTGTAAGTAAGCATTTCACCGTAAGGTCTACACTGTTGGTTAAGGGTTTGTATGTAAGCATTTCACCGTAAGGTCTACACTGTTGGTTAAGGGTTTGTAAGTAAGCATTTCACCGTAAGGTCTACACTGTTGGTTAAGGGTTTGTAAGTAAGCATTTCACCGTAAGGTCTACACTGTTGGTTAAGGGTTTGTAAGTAAGCATTTCACCGTAAGGTCTACACTGTTGGTTAAGGGTTTGTAAGTAAGCATTTCACCGTAAGGTCTACTACACTTGTTGTATTCGGCACAGGTGACAAATAAAGTTTGATTTGATTTGAGTACCAGGCAGTTGGCAGGTTTGGTAGTCTACTAATGACCAGCAGCAGCATCAGAGATAGGAGAAGCCTAATTAATGTGACTAAACGGTCACATGGAATTTGACTGCCTTCGTGACTCGTGACCACCGGTGTGGCGGTAATACGGTCACCGCAACAGCCCTAGTCAGGACAAAGTATAAGCACTGGGATTTATCAAGCACTAGAGGCTTCACTCTGGAGGTTAACTAGGGGACTAGAATTTGTTTTCCATTCCATTTGTATTGAGAGAAACTGGTACTAATTCAGTGAATACTCAAAACTGTACCCTGAATACACAAACACAGTACTGCTCATGCACTCATTTACCTCAGACACACACACACAGTCTGATCTGCCATCTGGTATGGGGAAACAAGTGGCCTGAGTTTACCCTGAAAAAGGCTCAATTTCAAAACGCAATCAGTCTCTCAGTGTGAGTGAGTACATCTGTGTGTCTGTGTGTGTGTATGACAAAGAGTGAGTGTGTGTGTGGGAATGGGTTGGAGTCTTTAAACTGTAAAGCATCCGTAGCCACGAGCAAGGTAAAATGATAACACAACACAGATGTCAGTCCCCATTCTGGCAAACAAAAGGCTAACGGGCTTATAGTGTGCAGCCAGGCCAGCGAGCAGAGCGCAGGCCCTTCAGACTCATTAATCAGATCCCTCTCCCCGGGTTTGTTTGTGCTGCCTAAATTACAGCCTGCTAGGCCTTAATATCCTGCCGCCGCTGTCGTCATGGTGATGGAATCCACAAGTGCCGTAAGCAGGCCTTTGATCCCCGCACCCGTGTCTCTCTCTCTGTCAGGGTCCTCTGACACAGTTCCAGCCCAATCCCTTCCTACCTCCTCCCTTCTGCTCCCCTCCCTCCCTACCTCCCTCCCCTCTGCTCCCTCCCTTCCTCCCTCCCCTCTGCTCCCTCCCTCCCCTCCCTCCCCTCTGCTCCCTTCCTCCCTCCCCTCTGCTCCCTCCCTCCCCTCCCTCCCGCCCTCCCTCCCTCCCTCCCCCCTCTGCTCCCTCCCTCCCCTCCCCTCTGCTCCCTCCCTTCCTCCCTCCCCTCTGCTCCCTCCCTCCCTCCCTACCTCCCTCCCCTCTGCTCACTCCCTCCCCCTCTTCTCCCTCCCTCCCCTCTGCTCCCTCCCTTCCCTCCCTCCCCTCCCTGCTCCCTCCCCCCTCCCTCCCTCCCTCCCCTCTGCTCCCTCCCTCCCTCCCCTCTGCTCCCTCCCTCCCCTCTTCTCCCTCCCTCCCTCCTCCCTCCCTCCCTCCCCTCTTCTCCCTCCCTCCCTACCTCCCTCCCCTCTGCTCCCTCCCTCCCCTCTGCTCCCCTCCCTACCTCCTTCCCCTCTGCTCCCTCCCTCCCTCCCCCTCCCTCCCTCCCTATCCTCTGCTCCCTCCCTCCCTCCCTCCCTCCCTCCCTCCCTCCCTCCCTCCCTCCCTCCCTCCCTCCCTCCCCTCTGCTCCCTCCCTCCCTCCCCTCTTCTCCCTCCCTCCCCTCTTCTCCCTCCCTCCCTCCCTCCCTCCCTCCCTCCCTCCCTCCCCTCTGCTCCCTCCCTCCCCTCTTCTCCCTCCCCTCTGCTCCCTCCCTCCCCTCTGCTCCCCTCCCTACCTCCTTCCCCTCTGCTCCCTCCCTCCCTCCCTCCCTCCCTCTCCTCTGCTCCCCTCCCTCCCTCCCTCTCCTCTGCTCCCCTCCCTACCTCCCTCCCCTCTGCTCCCCTCCCTACCTCCTTCCCCTCTGCTCCCTCCCTCCCTCCCTCCCTCCCTCCATCCCTCCCTCTAAACCCTGATGATGTTTAGATCCTGTCAGTCCCAGTCCCAGGGCTGGGTAATTACAACACCACTGTGTCCTGACCCTGGATCTCTCTCTAGGCTATTAAAGAAAACAGGACCCAGATTGTGAGCTCAGCTCTTTGATAATCATCTACAAAGCCTCAGAGAATGGTTTGGTCCAAAAGCTGTTAACAATGGGGAAGGTAGAGTTTTACTATCTTACTGTTGTGTGATCTCTCTCCATAGAGGGAGGCTGCCTGCTGTCTGGCACCTACCTGGGGGTGAAGATAGAATTGTGCAGGAAGTTCTCAAAGACTTTGCGGTAGGAGGCGTCGTCTATCTCTGCCTTCAGGTCCTCCTTGGTCTTGGGGCAGGGGCAGCAAGGGCCCTTATCCCCCCCAGACAGGTCAGACTTGGTGGGCTTGGTGTCCTCCTCCATGTCTGCCAACCCTGTGGCTGATATCCTGATGGGGATCTTCAGCTCTGTTGTACAGTGGGAGGGGAACGGGACCCGTTAGTGAATTACTTTCCCGAAGAAAGCACAAATCCCCTGTGTACAGGGGATCTGAATACAAGGTTAGAACAGATACAATACTTATATTGGAGAATCAGTGCAAAAATCTATTATATCGATTCCATAATGTACACAGATAAAAATACAGAACAGGTTGGATAAGAAGAGGGGTTGGAATGCTGACCTTTGGAGCAGTAGTTGTGTTGGTACAACTCCCTGTCTTCAGCTTGCTGCTGCCAGCGGATCAGGTAAAAAGTGAGATTGCCGTTAGGGTTGAGGGGAGGTGACCATTTCACGACCAGCTTTGAGGATGAGTTGGCATACGCACGGGCATCCATTGGCATAGACGGCTCTGTGACAAAAACACACAAATGTTGAAATGTTGTGAGTGGTGTTTAAAATGTGTAGTTTAAAATGTGTAGTTTCAAAATGTGTAGTTTTCATGAAGCGTTAAATAAGAGGGATACATTTGATGAAGTTCTGATAAGAAGTCTTTCAGTTTATCTTAGTTGGGTGAAAAGCTGTCCATGGCTGAGGTGACTTGCTGTTGTTTACAGAAGCTGTGCTGTAGCCCAGTACTGTCTTACCTGAGGGTCTGGTGCGTATGTAGACCACGTCACTCTTGGCTCCCGGGATGTGTTTGTCCTCCACCACCAGGGTGATGGCCTTGACAAAGATGGCGTACTGGGTCCAGGGCTTCAGTGGGGACAGCAACACACCAGGGTCTATCTCTTTGTCCTGAGGCAGGTCCACGTCAACCATGTTCCAACTGTTGGAGCCACACCCATCCTGGCCATCAAACTCTGTGATGTTCTGGTGCGGTCTGGAATACATGAAAAACACCACCTTCGGTAAATGTGAAGTATAAAGGCTCTATAGTAAAATAGTGTAATATCTGTGTGTGCTATATGCGAGCACTCACGCCTCCTTGTAGTAGACAATGAAGCTGATGAGGTCTCTGTAGTCTGGTGGTCTGTAGCGCTCCCAGGTCAGCTTGATCCGGTTACTCACCGTGCTGTTGGACTTGAACTTCAGGATGTGGCTCTCACCTATAAACACAAACCCCATCTTAGATATCCCCCTTACAGGAAACTCAATAGTGATATGATAAAATACTACATTGTATTAATTCAAGTACTGAATGAGCATAGAAAGTTAAAGTAATCCCACTCCAGATGTCCGGTGGTGTACTCACAGCTGGCTCTGTCCCCATTGTTGCGGAAATCGTCTTCCTCAAACTTCTCAGTGATGTCAGTCTTCTCCCACATCTTGTGTATCTCAGACATGCAGAGTTTGGGGTTGAAGCGGAAGGATAGCCTCCCAGCCCTGATGGTCAGGTTGTGTTGGGTCCAGTCCCACAGGTACTGCAGGCGCTGGTTGTCGATGGCAGAGAAAGCATACATCCTGATAAGGAGACAACAGACAGGTGTTCACTTCCTCATACACCTAGTAGCTGTGCTGTGGGCATAAATGGGGCCAAACCACTTTTCAATCCATTGATTTACTTTAAACACAGAATAGAGCACTGAGGATAAAGTTGTCAAAATGTTGTGGAGTGGTTGGCTCAGTTTTCCATCTGGTGGATGTGTAAAGGGAAGTAGATCGGGGGTCATTGTGCGGTTGTGTCTGTCTAACACTGAGCTGTACAGACAGAGAGGGCCAGAGATGAAACAGAGCGACTCAGAGCCTCTCAGCTCCATGGAACACCTCGGAAACTAGCAGAATGTCAGTGCTGCTCTAGAGCACTCCTCCTGCTGTAACTCTAGCCTGAGAAGGATGACAACAAGAGGCCTAAGAGGCTTTCCCACGACCCTCCTGGTCATCTCCAGAAACACACTCCCTATCTCTGACAAGGGATAGGCCGCTGGTGATGTCATGCTACAGCCAGAATAGGCTGGGAGACCTGAGAGTTTCTATTCAGATAGATAGCTCATCCACCTTTTCATTACATCACAAGGAGAGGTGCCATGTTGTCTTATGGTGGTTTTATGGGAATTCCTCACTGAAAATGTTATGGCTGGAAGCTTACTTACCCTAGCCACATATAAAAATAATTCACAAGGCTTTCAAAACCGTCTGGGATACATCTACCATGAGATAAACGCTGACACTTCCCCTAATCCCCAGACATGGGTCGGACTCAGAGAGCGGCCTGTCGTACCCTTCCATGAGCTCCTCCCCGTTGATGTAGCGCAGGCTCTTGAGGAAGGAGAGCGAGCCTAGCGTGTGGGAGTGGCGGATCCTCACATAGCCTGTCACTGTCTGGATCAGCCCCATGAAGCTTTCCAGCTCTGAAGCGATGTTATCTGGAGAGAGGAGAGGGGAAGTTAGCAAACACATACTCAGACACAACAGTCAGCGTGTGAGAACCCCTGCTCTGAACACATCAAATCCCACCGGTAACTGTACTGAACACATCAAATCCCACAGGCAACTGTACTGAACACATCAAATCCCACCGGCAACTGTACTGAACACATCAAATCCCACCAGTAACTGTACTGAACACATCAAATCCCACAGGCAACTGTACTGAACACATCAAATCCCACAGGCAACTGTACTGAACACATCAAATCCCACAGGCAACTGTCCTGAACACATCAAATCCCACAGGCAACTGTACTGAACACATCAAATCCCACAGGCAACTGTCCTGAACACATCAAATCCCACAGGCAACTGTCCTGAACACATCAAATCCCACAGGCAACTGTACAGTCTAAAGATAAGCTGTAAGTCACCTTGTAAACTGAGCAAATACATAGCATAATAGCAAAATGTGATAATTGGTTTGGGGCACAGTGCAGACAGCTGATGTAATGTTGACTCTGCAGCCCAGACTAGCTCTCCCAGCGCCCCAGTGCTCCCTTTCCGGTCTCTGGGGAGACTGAGTGGTCCTGGTTACTGGTACTCACTGCCACGGCGGATGTTGATGTGCAGGTTGCCTTTGATGACTGTACAGCCCATTAGAGACTGAGCAGCATCCACTGAGTCGATGGTCTTGGAGTCACAGATCTTATCACACAGGCCATCACAGGCACTGCAGAACATACTGTGATTGAGGAAGAGAGAGAAGAGGGAAAACAGTCAAGGAATGTCCTTAACCAAATAAAGCTACAAAATTACAATTTCCAAGAAACCAGATTAAGATGCCTCCCCCTAACTCACCCAAAATTTCAAAAAATGTGTCTAATGTTTGCTTTGAAATAGAAGCTCACTTTCTTTATGAACTGTGTAATCTTTTATGAGTGCTTAATTGAACCCTTGGTTTCGTGAGAGTGACTCACTAAATGGCCCTAAAGACAAAAAAAAGACTGATATGTCCACAAATATATGGCAACAGTGACTCAACATGGAACGTTTGGAGAATGAAAATCTAAATATGGAGACAAGTTACCCTGAGTCACAAACAAAGACATTCTCTTCTTCAAACAGGGGAAATGTCAAATGGGGTAAATGTTCCGAGTTGCAGCGCTGCTGTGAGGAATCCCTCCTGAATGCCTTCAAGCAACATTCATAAAGTATTTTTTGTATCTTACGGTAATGCACCAATGGAGGAGTCTTGTATACTGGGCACTGAGGTCAGCATCTTCCTCTGATTCTGAATTACATGGAATGTCCACAGGCTTCAATCATTCATGACCTAACATGACTTTCTGCCTGAAGCATTTTCTATCTCTGAAGCTTCTCTTTAAGAATGGAATCTCTGAGAGGACCAGGTGGGGAAGGGTTTCACATGGAATCTCTGAGAGGACCAGGTGGGGAAGGGTTTCACATAGAATCTCTGAGAGGACCAGGTAGGGAAGGGTTTCACATGGAATCTCTGAGAGCACCAGGTGGGGAAGGGTTTCACATAGAATCTCTGAGAGGACCAGGTGGGGAATGGTTTCACATAGAATCTCTGAGAGGACCAGGTGGGGAAGGGTTTCACATAGAATCTCTGAGAGGACCAGGTGGGGAAGGGTTTCACATGGAATCTCTGAGAGGACCAGGTGGGGAAGGGTTTCACATAGAATCTCTGAGAGGACCAGGTGGGGAAGGGTTTCACATGGAATCTCTGAGAGGACCAGGTGGGGAAGGGTTTCACATGGAATCTCTGAGAGGACCAGGTGGGGAAGGGTTTCACATAGAATCTCTGAGAGGACCAGGTGGGGAAGGGTTTCACATGGAATCTCTGAGAGGACCAGGTGGGGAAGGGTTTCACATGGAATCTCTGAGAGGACCAGGTGGGGAAGGGTTTCACATAGAATCTCTGAGAGGACCAGGTGGGGTAGGGTTTCACATAGAATCTCTGAGAGGACCAGGTGGGGAAGGGTTTCACATAGAATCTCTGAGAGGATCAGGTGGGGAATGGTTTCACATAGAATCTCTGAGAGGACCAGGTGGGGAAGGGTTTCACATAGAATCTCTGAGAGGACCAGGTGGGGAAGGGTTTCACATGGAATCTCTGAGAGGACCAGGTGGGGAAGGGTTTCACATAGAATCTCTGAGAGGACCAGGTGGGGAAGGGTTTCACATGGAATCTCTGAGAGGACCAGGTGGGGAAGGGTTTCACATGGAATCTCTGAGAGGACCAGGTGGGGAAGGGTTTCACATAGAATCTCTGAGAGGACCAGGTGGGGAAAGGTTTCACATGGAATCTCTGAGAGGACCAGGTGGGGAAGGGTTTCACATAGAATCTCTGAGAGGACCAGGTGGGGAAGGGTTTCACATAGAATCTCTGAGAGGACCAGGTGGGGAAGGGTTTCACATGGAATCTCTGAGAGGACCAGGTGGGGAAGGGTTTCACATAGAATCTCTGAGAGGACCAGGTGGGGTAGGGTTTCACATAGAATCTCTGAGAGGACCAGGTGGGGAAGGGTTTCACATGGAATCTCTGAGAGGACCAGGTGGGGAAGGGTTTCACATGGAATCTCTGAGAGGACCAGGTGGGGAAGGGTTTCACATAGAATCTCTGAGAGGACCAGGTGGGGAAGGGTTTCACATAGAGGTGAATTATTCAGAAGACCTCTGCATGCAAATTCAAAAAACAAACACAGGGCCAGAGAAAACCCACAACCAATATGTCAGAGGATTGTATACAGTAACAATAGTGCTGTATATAATAGTATAGATGACCCATACCAGGACCATGCTTGATCCTGGAGAGCCCTTTAGAGCCCTTTAGAGCCTTTGAGGTGAAGTGTGCTCTCTGCTCTCTTACCTATTGCTCTCATTGCGTGTAAAGCCTGATGGACACTCAGGCATGCACTCTCCTTCGTGAATGACAAAGTCAAAGTCGCTGGGCAGGTGCACCCGGGCACACAGGTCCATGGTGATGCAGCGCCAGCCCTCAAACTTGTAAGTGTCTGGGGGGCAGTGCTGCACGCAGCGGCCCTCGTGGTAGTAGTGCAGGCAAGCTGCGCAGGCCATGTCGTCGTCCGGCTCCGTACAGCTTCCCAGGCACTGGGCATGGCAACATTCCCCACTGTCCGTACATGCCCTCCTCTCACACTTCTTCTCTGGGCACACTGGGCGAAACACAGAGAGAAACAGGTTAGTGAGATGACATGACTGGGTCAGAGTAAACAGTCATCGTTTTACTATAGGTCTGGATGACAGGGGCAGAGTAAACAGTCACCATATTTCAATAGGTCTGGATGACAGGGTTCGAGTAAACAGTCACTATATTACAATAGGTCTGGATGACAGGGTCAGAGTAAACAGTCAGCATATTTCAATAGGTCTGGATGACAGGGTCAGAGTAAACAGTCACCATATTTCAATAGGTCTGGATGACAGGGTCTGAGTAAACAGTCACCATATTACAATAGGTCTGGATGACAGGGTACGAGTAAACAGTCATCATTTTACTATGGATTTGGGTGACAGGGTCAGACTAAACAGTCACCATTTTACTATAGGTCTGGATGACAGGGTCTGAGTAAACAGTCACCATTTTACTATAGGTCTGGATGACAGGGTCTGAGTAAACAGTCACCATTTTACTATAGGTCTGGATGACAGGGTACGAGTAAACAGTCATCATTTTACTATCGATCTGGGTGACAGGGTCAGACTAAACAGTCACCATTTTACTATAGGTCTGGATGACAGGGTCTGAGTAAACAGTCACCATTTTACTATAGGTCTGGATGACAGGGTATGAGTAAACAGTCGTCATTTTACTATCGATCTGGGTGACAGGGTCAGACTAAACAGTCACCATTTTACTATAGGTCTGGGTGACAGGGTCAGAGTAAACAGTCACCATTTTACTATAGGTCTGGATGACAGGGTTCGAGTAAACAGTCACCATATTATTATAGGTCTGGATGACAGGGTCTGAGTAAACAGTCATCATTTTACTATCGATCTGGGTGACAGGGTACGAGTAAACAGTCATCATTTTACTATCGATCTGGGTGACAGGGTCAGACTAAACAGTCACCATTTTACTATAGGTCTGGGTGACAGGGTCAGAGTAAACAGTCACCATATTACAATAGGTCTGGATGACAGGGTCAGAGTAAACAGTCACCATTTTACTATAGGTCTGGATGACAGGGGCAGAGTAAACAGTCACCATTTTACTATAGGTCTGGGTGACAGGGTCAGAGTAAACAGTCACCATTTTACTATAGGTCTGGATGACAGGGTTTGAGTAAACAGTCACCATATTACAATAGGTCTGGATGACAGGGTTCGAGTAAACAGTCACCATATTACAATAGGTCTGGATGACAGGGTTCGAGTAAACAGTCACCATATTACAATAGGTCTGGATGACAGGGTCTGAGTAAACAGTCACCATATTACAATAGGTCTGGATGACAGGGTCAGAGTAAACAGTCACCATATTACAATAGGTCTGGATGACAGGGTCAGAGTAAACAGTCACCATATTACAATGGATGACAGGGTCAGAGTAAACAGTCACCATATTACAATAGGTCTGGATGACAGGGTCAGAGTAAACAGTCACCATATTACAATAGGTCTGGATGACAGGGTCTGAGTAAACAGTCATCGTTTTACTATCGATCTGGGTGACAGGGTCAGAGTAAACAGTCACCATTTTACTATAGGTCTGGGTGACAGGGTCAGAGTAAACGGTCACCATATTACAATAGGTCTGGATGACAGGGTTCGAGTAAACAGTCACCATATTACAATAGGTCTGGATGACAGGGTTCGAGTAAACAGTCACCATATTACAATAGGTCTGGATGACAGGGTCTGAGTAAACAGTCACCATATTTCAATAGGTCTGGATGACAGGGTCAGAGTAAACAGTCATATTACAATAGGTCTGGATGACAGGGTTAAACAGTCACCATATTACAATGGATGACAGGGTCAGAGTAAACAGTCACCATATTCAATAGGTCTGGATGACAGGGTTCAGAGTAAACAGTCACCATATTACAATAGGTCTGGATGACAGGGTCAGAGTCATCGTTTTACTATCGATCTGGGTGACAAACAGTCACCATTTTACTATAGGTCTGGGTGACATTTCACCATATTACAATAGGTCTGGATGACAGGGTTCGAGTAAACAGTCACCATATTACAATAGGTCTGGATGACAGGGTTCGAGTAAACAGTCACCATATTACAATAGGTCTGGATGACAGGGTCTGAGTAAACAGTCACCATATTTCAATAGGTCTGGATGACAGGGTCAGAGTAAACAGTCACCATATTTCAATAGGTCTGGATGACAGGGTTCGAGTAAACAGTCAGCATATTTCAATAGGTCTGGATGACAGGGTCAGAGTAAACAGTCACCATATTTCAATAGGTCTGGATGACAGGGTCAGAGTAAACAGTCACCATATTACAATAGGTCTGGATGACAGGGTCTGAGTAAACAGTCACCATATTACAATAGGTCTGGATGACAGGGTCTGAGTAAACAGTCACCATATTACAATAGGTCTGGATGACAGGGTCTGAGTAAACAGTCATCGTTTTACAATAGGTCTGGATGACAGGGTCAGAGTAAACAGTCATCGTTTTACTATAGGTCTGGATAACAGAGAGAAAACACACTAATGCAGCTAACAGATAAAGCACCGCTCACTGTTTAAGCTCATATACAGTCTCGAAATACAATAAATGAAAATGAAAAGGCTTTTAGACTGGAATACATTTATGAGCTTCTTCCCCTGGAGAGGAAAAAGGGTTAAATGGGTTAACTATTATTAGACTTATATCAAGTGTTCTGAGGACAGGAGTGAGGATAGGTGACATGATGAGGCTCGGATTAAGCTGGACGGTGTGTGTATGTGTGTGTGTGTGTGTGTGTGTGTGTGTGTGTGTGTGTGTGTGTGTGTGTGTGTGTGTGTGTGTGTGTGTGTGTGTGTCCGTTTACACACTATGTGTGCGTGCCTAGCCTGTTCTGTGCTCGTTGGAGGTCGAGGAGAGGCAGGCTTTAGGATTAGTGGGCTGTAAAATGGTAATCGCTGAGCAGAGCTGGGGAGCTGTAGAGCGCTGTCAGAGAGGAAGTGGTGTGCCGTCAGGGCGTCGAATGTTTGCGCAGGGCCCCACGCTGCTCTATGCCAGCCTTGTTAGTAAACTGCAGAGCTGGACCCACTATAGATACATATTATTGCTGTTTGGGACTATTAAGGGAATTTGAGGGAGGGGAAAGAGAGAGTGGAGAGCAATAGAGGTTGTCTCGCCAGTAGTTGGAGATCCATTGACTCCAGGAGCAGTGGAGGGCTCCAGAACAAGGTCCCGCTGAGAAGAACCTACGGACGTACAGTACAGCCCTACCCGATTACAGTGCATCCCTTTATTCAAATAGGTTTTTTGTTAAGGGACTTGCCACCCAAGTCAAGAGTAAAAGACTCCAAAGAAAACCCTCATCTTATGCATCATAGGCTATACAATCCCAGACAGCTAGACAGAGACAGAGCGGTCTGATTTTCAGTCAATTGCTTGAGAAACAACATTGATATGTATTTCATTGGTTTACCAATATTGTGCCTTAACTAGGGACAAAAATGACACCACTTACAGAGCTCAGAACTCCTATCCAAACTACCAGAGCAGCTTCCAAGACAGATGAACTTCCTTCAAGACCGTGAGAAAATCAACAGTAAAATTATTATGTGGAGAACACTGGCATGTTTCAAATTAAGCTTTTAGCGACATGAATAACAGAATAGTCAGTGTTTACTGAGGATAGCAAAAGGACTGAACCGCACAACAATGTGGTATGAATAACAAAGCATTCCCTCTGGTTGAGACAGACACTGACTTTGATTACAATAGTAGGAAAGACAGGCTCCAAACAGTCCATTGGATTTGCTGCCCTATCAACTCTACAACTACAAGACTTTAAATCCGCCTGTAATCAGCTCTGAATATCCGACCAGGTATTAGGCCTATGCTGTAAGATGTTTAGACCTAAGTGGTATTAACCCATAGTTAGTACTTCTTATTATAATCCTTATGTGCTATTTGCTGATGTCTCCGGCAGGAGAAGAGGAGGAGAGGAGACTCACTAGTTCTAATGTGTTAAAGGTCACCTGAGTTTGGTCAGGAAAGGGAAAATTACTTTTTCAGGGGCCCTAGGGATGCATGAGGGAAAGTGAGGCAGCATATCCCCATGGTAACTCATGCACAATGATAGGAGCTCTAATCTGGAGGCCAAGGGAAGTCTACTACACAGAGACAGGCCTGGGTGTGGGCCCAAGTGAATTGACGTGCATGTGCCCTTGGTGACCCAGTGCTTTTTGCAAAAGATTGTCCCCTGTGTGAAGAGGATCTAGCTAGTAAAATACCAACTCCAACTGAGAAGGCCAACGGCGAGCAACACGACGACACTCCTGGTCCCTTAGCAACGGCGTCCTGGGGCCAAGTGCTGCAGGCTGGACGGGCACAGCCAAACACACATACACATGTCTCCATCATTCTGGTCTGTTCAGGCCTATACATGACACAGCACTAATGAGGAAATCCACTCATTGTGTGTTTATTGGGGTAATTAATCTGCATACTGACATATAGAATGATACTCAATCACTGAGTGTGATGTAGAGAGAGAGAGAGTATGAGAAAAAGAAAGAGAGCGAGAGAGAGAGAGAGAAAGAGAGAGAGAGAGAGAGGGAGAGAGAGGGAGTGTGTATAGTAGGGGTGTTTTTTCGAGAGACAAGTTTGTTTGCTTGTGTAAGACGTGTCTGGTGTCAGAAGATCAGCGCTGCTTGTGAATCAGGGGAGAGAAGGAGTGGGGCTAAACTAATCTCAACATGAATATTTCATGCTGTTTTACCAAACATCTGTGTAAGTTAAGGAGAACGTGACAATGCACTACAGCAATTCTGCAGTGCAAACACATCATACTCCCACAGTAGAAACTAGCCTAGCACTTATCTTCCTAACAAGGGAGGACACTCTTTCATCATTCCCACTCCTAACCATTTCTCAAATAGTTGAGATTCTTTCTCACATTGGTCAAATCACAAGCTGAACATACAAGAGGTTCCTCAAACATTCCATCAGAGTTTCGTAATCAACAGAAAAACAGAAAAAAATGTCATGAACAAACAAAAAATGCTAACATTTTCAGCTATTTAGTTAAAACAACACAGGCATTATCCTTTTTAATTCTTCTGATACCTTTAGCCAACACTTCGGCTAATCACTCCATTATTGCAATCCAGAATGTGATCATTTGTTTATTACTGATCAGCTCCTCACCTTTAGCACACAGGAGTGAATGCGGGAAAACCTTTTCTAAACCCTATCACAGTGGAATGAGTATGGGTGGCAAATGAGAACTACACTTCCTTAAATAGCCAAATGGTCCTTTTATGAGCTATATATAGATACACCATTCCTCATTCCAATTCCAACTCTCTAACCAGGCTCTGGCTCAATGCTCCATAAATACCCAGCCATTCTGGACCTACTCCATGAAGAGAAATGCTTTTCCTTTAACTAGCCTATCCAATGCCAACACATATTAGTCATTGATCTCAGAGTTGATTCCCATATTTTCATGATGGAGGTGAACAGAGAGAGAAAGAAAAGCAGAGAGGAGGAAAAAAACAGGAAGCCATTCATTTCTTGGAACTCTGCCAAAAGGGGGCAGCCCAGGCAAACTCAAAGGGGCCTCGCTGGGAGAGGTTCCGCATCATTTAAACAGATTCCTCAATGAAGAGAAATTCCAAACATGCATACCTTCCGCTGGGAGGAAGAGGGTGGAGCTGCTGCCTAACTATCCATATAAGTCAAGCCCATTTCCCTGTATGACCAAACAACCCGTGGTATCAAGGATACAATCCTGTATTTATAGATGCTCCAAGTGCAGCCAGCCTATTTCCACGCTGCTCACTCTACACACAGCTATGCATGGCATTGTGGGTTCCCACTGCTTCAGAGGAAAGGGAAGAGACCACCAGACTACCTAACAAGGAAGGGGCTCCACGCAGGACTGGTGAGGGAGTATGCCTTATCAATTTAGGAGTTAGTTAGGCCCAATAGTCCTTATCAGGAAGGAGTGCTTTATATTGCACAGTATTGATCTAAAGGAGATGAATCACAATTGACATGTATATCACTGAATTAAGGCTAAAATGTAAATAGATACAGTATAAAAAAGTGCAATTTCAGTTATCCTTCATTAAAAATTAAAGAGTTCATTATGATACTGGAACACTGGGCTTAGATAATATTAGCTGTGAATTGTTGTTGTGCCCAGTCATGTGCTGCAGTGAACCAGAGGGTTGGGGAGTGGGTGTAGGGGTTTTGTACCATACTCTTATCCCTGCACAATCTCTCCCTCCCCTCTCCCAGTGAAAAGTGTCAGGTCAGACGCCATAGACACTGCAGCTGCCCAGCCTGCCCCCGCTGCATGCTGCAAAATCACTGCAACGTGAGGAGCAGCACGGTCCATCTCCTCTGTAGTAAACAACACAATGAACACAGAGAGAGAGACAGAGAATGGGCTCACCGCAGAGACATCCACACATTCCTGTACCCTCCAAGTAATAAAAGGAGAATGAACGAAGAGCTACAGTAAAATCAGTGCTGTAACAGACTGGAAAACATAGATGCTGTATAAAAGCCCATGTTTTTCCTGTCATATGTTGCTGCCTGTGGTCTGAAGTCACTGGAGGAGCCTATGTAAAGTATCCCCAGAGTGTTCTGGGCAGCTCAGTAATCAAGGAGTAGAATGTTAACCCCTTTATCCTCTGAACCAGCACAATAACACACTTCAAGAGACTCAAATAAAGGCTATAATAAACCCCGGTTATCCTCTAGTTCTGTAGTAGAGGGATGAGAATGCTCATCTTGCTGCAGGAATGCTACTGCAGGGCCAGGATGCAGATAAGTGGTCTGAGAGGTTTGGCTGACAAGCAGCATCTGCATCAGAGAGAGAGCGTCAGATCCTTGCATCGAGAAGGCTCACTGGCGATGGGCATGTGATCACGGGGAGCTGTTGCGATCCTGGGTTTAGTAGCCTATGGGAACTTGATGTGACCCTCCATCTGGCCTGATGTATATATATCATTCCGGACTCTGACATTGCTCAATCTGATATTTATACATGTTTTAGTTAAATTCTTTGGATTATGTGTGTACTGCTAGGTATTACTGCACTGTTCGAGCTAGAAACACAAGCATTTTACTGAACCTGCGATAACATCTGCAAATCTGTGTACACAACCAATACACTTTGATTTGATTTTCAATTTTGCAATATCTATGCTTTTCAAGGCCAGAAATAAAAACAATAAATATAATCCTATAGTAATAACAAAAATAACAGTTATTATATAAAAATAACACCTAATATTATACACATTGGATTATTATTATTATTATTAAATGCATTCTTATAATCCTAGATATCCAATTGGCCAGTGTCATGAATAGGATGTGCGACGTGTGCAACAGAGTTGGGAAATGATTCATGATTTACTGGGGAGGAGTTTGAGGGGGTGTAACTGGGAGAGATTTCTTGTGGACTAATAACAGACGTGCAGGGGCGGTTCTGGATGATTGGCATGTTATTGAGTCTGGAGTAGAGATGGTAAACAATTCTTCTCTGGTGAGGGGAGTGGGAGGGGGAGCTGTAACCATGGTGATTAAACATGCCTTTTTCAGCATACAGCATACAGTGACTATACCTTCAGGAAAAACCTGAAATACAATACAATTTCACTCTCAAAACTCAAAAGTCCCCTTTGTTGTAGAGGATGTTATTTTGCCTTCGCTGGAATAAAACCTGCATGTTTTAGGGGCTAAAAACACTGAGAAAAGAGTATCAAAGGAATATATACTCATTATCTAATCACAACCATGATCTTTGAATGGTAGTTAAATGCCATCTCGTATGTCATCTGACCTGGAAACAAGCCTACATCTGTGGCAAATCAATGTACCATATGTTCGATTAGATTGTTATCTCCTTCCTTGCTCTATTAACATGGTCCCATTAACAGTTCGAGTAATCTGCATGCATCCATTTATTGCAATTTCCAGCCTATACACGAAGACCATCGATGGAGATTGAAACTAGCGAGCTCAGTGCTGACCCCAGCAGTCAGGTAAAGTAGCCACGCATTTTGTAAACAGTGTCAAAGCTCTCCGTCTCAAGATTACAGAGAGAGCCAAGAGCAGTAGCAGCAGTCTGCAGCCGTCTGGACCAACCGCCTCCACAGGCCTGTGTAGCTCCTGCAGCCTGAGTCCTCCCCCACCCCCAGCTCCCTGGCCTCCATCGGGCCACATCCTCATCCAGCAACCCGATCCTCCCCTGGAGCCCCCAGCGGATCACTCTAGACACTTGTTTAAAGCACATCAGCACAGCGAGCCAGATCGAGAGAGGATGCTTCCTTCCTACACTCAGCCTAGAACAGCCGAAGGCAAACAGCACCAACAAATCCAAAACTACTGTTGCTGTTACAGCGAAGCTTTTCAAGGACTAGCTCAAATTGGCCGATTTAATCAGATGTTTTGCACATTTACAGACACAACATCCGCTTGTTTGTTCATGGAGTTACTGTAGGCCTACATGTTTTGCTTTAAACTGCATTTTTATGGTCAAACTCTATAGCGTCTACAATCATACCTGATCTAGTTTTCTCATGCAGACAGCTGGCTCAGGAAAGCTTGAAAAAAGTATCTTCAGTGTTTTGCAGGTGTACGTGAACTCATTCCTCTTAGCCCAGCATTTTTTGAGTCTCTTCCAATCCCATGCCCACTAAAGACCAGCACTGTGTTTTTCACTAAGGTATGTGCTGGTCTGTGTGTTCAGGCATGCATGGCATTTCACATCACCCATGTTCAGTCACAACAACACACACCCCTTCCTTCCACCCTCAGGCCTCAGGGAGCTGCTGCCTGCTAATGTTGTCTTACACATATGCAATACATTATTATATAGAACTGTGTTTTCCTATCGTATATGCATGAGAGACCATTTAGTGGAGAGCATTTTGAGTATAGGCTTACTTTTAAGCAGCTTTAGTGCCACATAGAATGTCTTGTGTCAAACATCTGTAAATATTGTTGTCATACTTTTTTGTCATAAAGGCTTAAATATCAAACATTCTTTTAGGAGTCAGGGAATGGAAACATATTTAACCTTTATCAGCTAACAGCAGTGAGTCTTACACAATTATATACAGAAAGGGATTCTGGTCATAGAGAGATGTGGAATGTTTGGAGCCTCATATTTGACGGGGACCCTTCCTGGATCCTAAATGTGTTGTCTAAATATGGTGGTTGTGTGAGGTCCTGGGCTTCAGAGATAACGCAGCCCAGTCTCTCATCCCAGTCTCTCATCCCAGTCTCCCAGTCAAGTCTCTCATCCCAGTCTCTCATCCCAGTCTCCCAGCCCAGTCTCCAATCCCAGTCTCTCATCCCAGTCTCTCATCCCAGTCTCCCAGCCCCTCATCCCAGTCTCCCAGCCCAGTCACTCATCCCAGTCTCTCATCCCAGTCTCCCAGCCCAGTCTCTCATCCCAGTCTCTCATCCCAGTCTCCCAGCCCAGTCTCTCATCCCAGTCTCTCATCCCAGTCTCCCAGCCCAGTCTCTCATCCCAGTCTCCCAGCCCCTCATCCCAGTCTCCCAGCCCCTCATCCCAGTCTCTCATCCCAGTCTCCCAGCCTAGTCTCTCATCCCAGTCTCTCATCCCAGTCTCCCAGCCTCTCATCCCAGTCTCTCATCCCAGTCTCCCAGCCCAATCTCTCATCCCAGTCTCCCAGCCCAATCTCTCATCCCAGTCTCCCAGCCCAATCTCTCATCCCAGTCTCTCAGCCCAATCTCTCATCCCAGTCTCTCATCCCAGTCTCCCAGCCCAGTCTCTCATCCCAGTCTCTCATCCCAGTCTCCCAGCCCAGTCTCTCATCCCAGTCTCTCATCCCAGTCTCCCTGCCCAGTCTCTCATCCCAGTCTCTCATCCCAGTCTCCCAGCCCAATCTCTCATCCCAGTCCCTCACCCAGTCTCTCATCCCAGTCCCTCACCCAGTCTCTCATCCCAGTCTCATAGCCCAGTCTCTCATCCCAGTCTCTCATCCCAGTCTCCCAGCCCAATCTCTCATCCCAGTCTCTCATCCCAGTCTCCCAGCCTCTCATCCCAGTCTCCCAGCCCAGTCTCTCATCCCAGTCTCCCAGCCCAGTCTCCCAGCCCAGTCTCTCATCCCAGTCTCCCAGCCCAATCTCTCATCCCAGTCTCCCAGCCCAGTCTCTCATCCCAGTCTCTCATCCCAGTCTCCCAGCCCAATCTCTCATCCCAGTCTCCCAGCCCAATCTCTCATCCCAGTCTCCCAGCCCAGTCTCTCATCCCAGTCTCTCATCCCAGTCTCCCAGCCCAATCTCTCATCCCAGTCTCTCATCCCAGTCTCGCAGCCCAATCTCTCATCCCAGTCTCCCAGCCCAGTCTCTCATCCCAGTCTCCCAGCCCAGTCTCTCATCCCAGTCTCCCAGCCCAATCTCTCATCCCAGTCTCCCAGCCTAATCTCTCATCCCAGTCTCCCAGCCCAGTCTATCATCCCAGTCTCTCATCCCTGTCTCCCAGCCCAATTTCTCATCCCAGTCTCCCAGCCCAATCTCTCATCGCAGTCTCCCAGCCCAGTCTCTCATCCCAGTCTCCCAGCCCAGTCTCTCATCCCAGTCTCTCATCCCAGTCTCCCAGCCCAATCTCTCATCCCAGTCTCCCAGCCCAGTCTCTCATCCCAGTCTCCCAGCCCAGTCTCTCATCCCAGTCTCCCAGCCCAATCTCTCATCTCAGTCTCCCAGCCCAATCTCTCATCCCAGTCTCCCAGCCCAGTCTCTCATCCCAGTCTCCCAGCCCAGTCTCTCATCCCAGTCTCTCATCCCAGTCTCCCAGCCCAGTCTCCCAGCCCAGTCTCTCATGCCAGTCTCCCAGCCCAGTCTCTCATCCCAGTCTCCCAGCCCTGTCTCTCATCCCAGTCTCCCAACCCAGTCTCTCATCCCAGTCTCCCAGCCCAGTCTCTCATCCCTATTTCCCAGCCCCTCAGCCCAGTCTCCCAGCCCAGTCACTCATCCCAGTCTCCCAGCCCAGTCTCTCATCCCAGACTCCCAGCCCAATCTCTCAGCACATGCCCAGACAGACACAGATAGACAGAGGATGCATCTAGATCTTATTTTTAGTCCAAACAGTGCCCTCAGCATTCTCCCTTATTAATTCAGGAAACTCTCCAAGTTCATCTGAGGACTCTTCACGGCGGCTGAGTTCAAGCTGTCATGAATGAAAAACAGGTTGGAACGGAACTCTCTCTCTCTTCTCACTCTTGTTTTTCATCTTGTCATCTCCCGGTGTGACTAACCTGCCTACTAAGACATTGCTCAAATTAACGACAGCGTGTCATTTGATCTCCACTCTCCTCCAATGTAGAGCGCTCTCAAATCAAGGAGTTAATTGAGATGCCTGTTGTGTGACAGCCAACTAAATGTATCATGAAATAAACATTGGGAATATAGTGCATACTGCATTTTTCTGGCAAACCCATTCACACAAGAATGTATAGCCATGTTAATGACTGTCAGCAAGAGCAAATCAAATTACTGTCACTTTTGTTCTGGTCAGGCATGAAGATGATGACATTCATGGTAGAACACAAACATGGAAGCATTCCGGCACACAAGGTTCTATTTGGCAGGGCCAAAGCAGCCATGTCTTCTCACTGGCTCAAACACACATTGGTATGGGAAAGGGCAAACTCTGTGAGAAACCAGGCTAGGCTTTTTTTCACCGATTTGGAGGTGTTTCCTCTCACTGTAAGTGGCTTCTAAAAATACCTGAGTTACCAGATCTGCTTCATTAAATGCACTGTGTTTCCTGGCAGCCCTGAGCTGGTTGGCTGGCTAGTTGGCTGGCTGCCTATTTGGCTGGCTAGTTGGCTGGCTGTTTGGCTGGCTGCCTATTTGGCTGGCTTGCTGGCTGGCTGGCTGGCTGGCTGGCTAGTTGGCTGGCTGTTTGGCTGGCTGCCTATTTGGCTGGCTGGCTGGCTGGCTGGCTAGTTGGCTGGCTGTTTGGCTGGCTGCCTATTTGGCTGGCTGGCTGGCTGGCTGGCTAGTTGGCTGGCTGTTTGGCTGGCTGCCTATTTGGCTGGCTGGCTGGCTGGCTGGCTGGCTGGCTGGCTGGCTAGCTGGCTTGCTGGCTAGTCTGTCCCTCACACCCCCACCCAACACATGACCATATATTCCCTCCTCCCAGCACTACAGACATATACACCAGTACTATTTCCCTATATCCAAAGGAACAAAAACAACTTAGCACATGATTTCTTGCCACCTGTCTGCATGTTCACCTAACTTATGCCCCATACTCCCACTTATAGCACATTCCATAGCATATACCATATTTTATTAAGTTGTGCTCGACTCCAATCACAACAATATAACTACACATGACTCCAATCACAACAATATAACTACACATGACTCCAATCACAACAATATAACTACACATGACTCCACTCACAACAACATAACTACACCTGACTCCAATCACAACAATATAACTACATATGACTCCAATCACAACAATATAACTACATATGACTCCAATCACAACAATATAACTACATATGACTCCAATCACAACAATATAATTACATATGACTCCAATCACAACAATATAACTACACATGACTCCAATCACAACAATATAATTACATATGACTCCAATCACAACAATATAACTACACATGACTCCAATCACAACAATATAATTACATATGACTCCAATCACAACAATATAACTACACATGACTCCAATCACAACAATATAACTACACATGACTCCAATCACAACAATATAACTACACATGGCCTTTGTCCCCTTCTCCATGACTTGTTTTGGTGAGTGACGCACTTCACTGTGGCTCTGCACCTCCCTGTCCCCAGACTGCAGGAGTCAGAGACTAGGAGCATTATAGGGGAACATTACATCACAACACAAGCTAATACTAAAACTGGCCAACACCTTGGCTGCAAACCGGTCCTTTTTCATGAACTGGATTATTACTCTGCCTGTAAGTACGCTGTCTGCACAGAACAGAGACTGAGAGTCCACAAGCACATAGCCAATCAGAGCCTCTGGATTGTGGCGGTTCTGATGCTGCCAAGCCCTATTTTTGTGGATAGCCATCTGCAGCTTTGCGGCAGGCTTCAGTACGATTGGCACACAGCACACACACTTCATCCTGGCACTGCGGCTTGCACACACTGCTGGCACAACATCTGGATTTAAAATTACATCTGTATTTTACATTTACTTCAAGGAAGCCCTAATCCTGATTAAGCAGACAAACATTTACTCTCACTTAAAAAGTGGATGAAGCTGTATTCATATTCACTCTAGGCCTCCTCATTTGGATAAATTGGGAGTGCTTTACCAAAACAGATAATGTCATTAATGAATTGCTAATCTGACAGCTGGTGGATAGAAAATCCTCAAATGATACTTAAATGTGTAGTTGCAGTGTGTGTGTGTGTGTGTGTGTGTGTGTGTGTGTGTGTGTGTGTGTGTGCACGCGTGTTCTAACCCAGACGACGGTTCTGTTGTCTTTAGCCACTCTTTAACAGAGGTTGTCAGGGGCGATACGTCTGACTCCGCAGTCTCTTCTCTTATCTTTCCTCTCGATCTCTCTTCTCTCCCTCCTATTTCTCTCCCTCCCTCTCCCTCTCTCTCTCTCTCTCTCTCTTTTGTGCGACCGTGGCCAGGCAGCTGGCACACCCAGACCAGCCTTTGGCGAGAGACATTTTGTTTTGCTGCCTATTTCACTGGCTTTCTCTGTCTCGTTTTGTTATGGGGATGCCAGCAAGCGTCTTCCACTTCTCCTGCTGGCATCCCGATCTTCAATAAAACATTGGTGGCCACTTAGGATCTGACATCTGGCAGGGAGCCTCATTTCCCAGTGTCATTTCATTTTCATATTCTGTTTCTCAAGGATTCACATGGTTGGTGTGTGGATGTTTTTCTACTTTAAAAAGGACCAGCCAAGGGTTCAACAAGTGCAGTTGTGCCTGGTCTTGACATCTGTTGAAATAGGGCAGAAAGATAGTCTGCCCAACTTCACTAAGGGCTTTGTTTGGATTTTGGATGTTCGGCCTTTCAAGTGTAATGGTCTGATAACGTTCGCCTGACTGTATCAATAGGTAGGCCATGATAACATGATGACCACGTACCCAACACAAAGTACCATAAGCTTCATTTCACATGAAAGAGACGTAGCCTCGGATCTTTCACATCACATGGATATCAAGGGTTCAATGCTTGTTCTGCTCATTTCCTACCTGCCTATCTATTGTAAAGCCCAGGACTCTCTGGACGTTCACGGACACTTGAACAAAAATACAGAGGAGAAAAAAAGGCCACTCATACTGAATTACTGCCATGTTTACACACTGATAAGATTATAGAGGTGTGGTCATATTAGAGGATACACTCCTTTTGTATTGTTGACACAATACATATTTAAGAGTGTTAAACACTCCAATTTCATCCTGTTTTATCAAAAGGCCAATTCAGAATGCAAATAGTGGAGACAAGATATTAGCAATCTTCTTTATGCTCCTCTGTTAGAGAGGACAATAAAAACGATGTGTTATGGTGAGGATTAGACGACTTTGATTACACTAAGACGCTATTATATTGCCCGTAAACAATGAACTCAGAATAGCTTGTCCTCATTAAGCATTGGGTAACAACAGCACCAAATAAGGCTCTGCAGTTACACTGCTGTGGTACAAAAAACGTCACTGTTTACGGTCTTTGAACAAATTAGGGGTTACGTCACCTAAGTTTCTCCCTCAGTCCGAGCTTTGCAGGATAACTGAAGTTAATCTGGGGTATTGTACCACACCTTTTACACTACTGACTTCAGATAATTAAGTTTGACAGAACAATATTAATATCTTAGAAGAAGAAAAAGGACAGAGTCTGCACACAGCCTAGCTCTGGTACACAACAACAAGTAGTTCATGGAGAGGGTTGCTTGGAAATCCCCAAGTGTTGTTGTTGGTTAGGGAGAGGGGCAAACTGTGAGGTCGCCTGGCTGGCACGCGTAGAGTCAGACGCAGGGATCACGGGATTGAGGATAGGGGCCAGAGGCCAGAGGCCAGGGGACAGAGCAAGCCTGGCCTGGTTAGCCCTGGTCAGCGATCCAACAGAACACACTTCCTACTGGCTGCCAGTGACATCATCATTTTCTTCCCCCGTTTCACCTCCTCTCTTCAGCGAGAGGAGAGTTTGGCCCTTCCTCTCTCTCCCCACCACTATTTTTTTGTCTCTCTTCCCCTTTTTAGGGACCCCGTGCAGCTCATATGGCCACCCTAGTATGAGATGAGAAGAAACAGGGGGAAAGAATGAGAAAGAAAAAGGAGAGGGACAGAGGTTTTAGTCACTGGTACAGTCATTATGAGCATCAGAACTATATAAGCCCATAATGCAGATAGGCTTAACCAAGCAGTTCTCTCTCCATGCTTCCCCTCGTTTTGATACTGTATCTCTTGTTGGAGCTGGCTGGAGGTTGGGCTGCGTGAGGCTAGTGTTTGTGTGCTGGTGTGGAAAGTGCACACTGTGTCTGTGACATTCACAGGACGTGGCATGTGCGCAAGGCTGCAGAGCCCACCCCCAGTGAACCCCCTCTGACACATCACACTCAGTTACCATTAATGTCCACTGTCAGTGTGGGCTCCCATGGGCCAGTGTGAGGTCCGCTGAGACAGGGCAGGAACACACACACACACACACACACACAAACACAAACACAGCTGCACACAAGCGCTCCTCAATCTAACAACTGACCAGTACTCCCTGGCTAAAACCATGTGTTATGGTGTGTTATTGTGAATAGAGCTTAAGTTGTATTGTTGCAAAACTTCCTTCATCACCAGCTGAACTTCACAGACATATTTGAAACCCAAGAACGAGGGAGACAGAGAAAAGGAGATACAGAGACAGGGACAGAGCAGGGTTAGACAGAGACAGACAGGGACAGACAGTGATAGGGACAGGGACAGGGTTAGACAGAGACAGACAGGGACAGACAGGGATAGGGACAGGGACAGGGTTAGACAGAGACAGACAGGGACAGACAGGGATAGGGACAGGGACAGGGTTAGACAGAGACAGACAGGGACAGAAACAGGGACAGACAGGGATAGGGACAGAGCAGGGTTAGACAGAGACAGACAGGGACAGACAGGGATAGGGACAGGGACAGGGTTAGACAGAGACAGACAGGGACAGAAACAGGGACAGACAGGGACAGGGACAGGGACAGGGTTAGACAGAGACAGACAGGGATAGGGACAGGGTTAGACAGAGACAGACAGGGACAGAAACAGGGACAGACAGGGACAGGGACAGACAAAGTCAGGGAAACAGAAACAGTACAAACAGAGACAGGGACAAATAGAGACAGACAGGGATGGACAGAGACCCGGACAGGGACAGACAGGGACAGACAGAGACAGGGAAAGACAGGGAAAAATAGATACAGAGACAGACAGAGAAATAGATTGATCTCTGTACCAGACAGGTGTCACTTATCTGGCGAGGCAGGGAGGAAGAGACTGAGAGATGGAGGGGGGGAGTGAGTCAGCCAGCCTGCCTAGCAGCTCTGTTCTGTTCTGATCTGAGGCCTGGCCCAACAACCCACATCCCCCCGGTAACAGATTAGCCCTTAGTCGGATTAAGGAGGAGTCAGCGCTAGCTCCACGTAGGAGAGGTGAAATGTCGTCAGAGCACTGCAGGAGGAATCAAGGGGGCTGCGCTGCAGTGGAGAGCGCAACACAAGACAGCTGGGGCCCAGGGAGCAGAACAGTGGGCCAGGGGCAGATGGCCAAGGCTCTGCTCCACTCCACAGGCACGACACGCCACAGCACGACACGCCACAGCACGACACAGGAAACAGTCAGTTAGTCAGTCAGTCAGTCCCCCCCTCCACAGCCCCCGCTGCAGTGCATTTAAGGCACAAATCACAACAGAGCCGTGGGTGAAATGGTGTGCCTGTACATGTTTGTGAGCGTGTGCATGTGAATTGAGAGACCTCACTTGAACGACAGTGGGCAGGACTGCTGAGAAGGACAATTACATTCACGAAACAGAAATCTCATTTACATAAGTATTCACACCCCTGAGTCAATACATGTTAGAATCACCTTTGGCAGCGATTACAGCTGTGAGTCTTTCTGGGTGAGTCTAAGAGCTTTGCATTCCTGGATTGTACAATATTTGCACATTATTCTTTGTAAAATTCTTCAAGCTTTCTCAAGTTGGTTGTGGATCATTGCTAGACAGCCATTTTCAAGTCTTGCCATAGATTTTCAATCCGATTGAAGTCAAAACTGTAACTAGGCCACTCAGGAACATTCAATGTCCTCTTGGTAAGCAACTTCAATGTGTATTTGGCCTCATGTTTTAGGTTATTGTCCTGCTGAAAGAAGCAGGGAGCAAGAACATGAGTCCGAGCCACAGGAAGTGCTAAAACCCCACCACGTCAAACATAAGACTTCCAGAAATGATTGAAAAGGAATACCCTAGTTCTTTCCCCCAAACAAACAATGAATCCCATTGTAGAATGTTGTGGCACTCACAGCCAGGGGAGACATAAAGACACGGTTTGAAAGAGCCTCTCCCCTCTCCAAACCCCCTCCCTCTCAGATAGGACATTGACAAGGCCAGGCAATGCCACAGCCCACTTAGCGGCCCCTGTTCTGAAAAATATGTCGCCAGAGACCTCACAGAGCTAAACAGCCATGCAGATCCAGGTTCAGAAGCACTACCGCTGCCAGCCAGCAGGGGACTAGACTACACCAGGCTAGATTAGAGGAGAAAAACAGGCTGCTGCCACTTTGTACTGTTTTAAGACTGGGGAACGAGGTACAGAGTAATGTCGCCCACATAATTACACAGAGAACAACCAAAACAAAAATGTAGGAAGCAACTTTTCTAATCATGGGAAACATTACCAATACCAGACCCAGACCCACCCCTAACACTATATGGCCTCACTATAATAAAGATTTATGATGTTTTTAGCTACAGCATATTTGTATATGGTCCCTAGAGTACTTCATCTTAATATGTTGACAAAAACAAAATGTTTTTCAGACATGATCCCAAAGTGAAAAATACTAAGTTCTCCAGTCACACTCAAGCACATAGTGGGTAACTACCAGCCAATCACGTTACATGATCAGACACAATAACAAACAAATGATTCCTCATTGAGTCTACTCAATGGGCTTGTATGAAACTGGACAATTGTTAGCCACTTCAGGCATGCGAGCAGTCCATGGCGTAGCTCATTCTGCCTGGGGGCTTTCCCTTAACAAACTACTATAATTCTATTTTCCCTTCATTCAAAAATAGGATATTTTGTTCCACTCACATGCCAGTGTAAACCTGAGGAGGCTCCTGCATCTGACCTTCCCATTTAACACAGCTAACCTGCCCATTCAGCAAAACTCCCAGACCATATCCTACTACAAACAACCAATGAACAGACCAGACCAACAAACCATCCTGTCCGGGTAGGAGGAAGAGAGATAATAAAAGTTTCAGTTTAGTTTAATGTTGAACATATGTGCATTAAATGAAATGGAATGGAATGTTCTCCACTACGTGCCTGTATCATCCCAAGTGTAGTATGTCTCCTGATTTGACTTATTTCTTACATTGTGCATTATCTCTGATGTTTGATGTAATCATTTGTTGAGGGTTTTTCATGAATGTTTAGTTAACTGTCACTAGTACGGAAGATGCCAAATTACACAGTCCTAGGGAAATATTTACTGTTACATGGTGGTGAAGTACCGCTCTGGAATCGGTTCAAAAACATGACTATGGCTGAAGATAACAAGAAAATAAGGAGTTTATCTAGCACTTAATTAAGGGAACTAAAAGTAAGGGCATGTTGATTAATCAAAAGTTATTTTCTCCCAAATGAATGTCTGTTGAGACAGATTTCTCTCCAAAATGATATTTCCTCAATGTGTTAAACCTTGCCCTGGTTTTACATTGCTGCTAGTCACATATCATCAAGCTATTACTGTGTAACAATGGTATCACAGCGTAGTGGCAGGGTGAGACAAGGAATCCCACGTGCTAGAGCAACGAGTTAGTTTCTCTAACTAACATGTCTCCTCCTAACCTGTGTGTGTTGTTGCCTGACCGGGCTGCAGACAGGGAGCAGATAGCTGCCTCGCTCAGCAAGGAAGCGGGAGCACGCTGCTCAGTCAGTGACCTATCAATCACACTGAGAGAGAGGGAGAGGAGATAGGGAGCAAAAACAGGAAACTGGAGACCATATCCTTTAACTAGCACGCAAAAGAAATGAAACAAGGAGCTGGCTAGGACTTTCCAAGCATTGGTTTCACTTGTGATGATTTGATTAGATCCACTGGTGCTGCTGTGACTGTCTGAGAGTCCCTATGTTCTGTCCTGCAGCCTGATGTGGTACCTGCTACTAGGCTATATCCAGATACTGCCAAGCCCACCACTCCAAGGCCTTAGGCCTTACAACACTGTACTGGGCATTCAGACAAGTAGGGGTTTAAAGCACTTTGTTTTCAGGAAAGTATGGGTTTGGGGAAAGGTTGGTAAGGGGAGGGGTGGGATTGGGATTGATTGTCTGTGTATTTTCCACAGTGTGGGAGAGAGGGGGAACAGGAACACAACCCAGCTGGAGGTTAGGTTAGCACCAGACAGCCTGCAGATCAAAGGCACATTCCAACCCTCCTACCCAGTCCCAGCCTGGCCCTATTCTGCCTGCAGGAGGACATTCTTACTAACTACATGCAACACAAGGCACACCTGAAGCCTTTTATTACCCGCCCCCTTCCTTCTCTGGAGGGAACACAGACAGGCCAAATAAAACCTTGAGACCTGTGAGCTCACACAGCTCAGTTGTTGTTGTTTTGATCAAGGTGGCCTTAACTTTGAATGAGAAAATCTCTAGAACAGTGAACAGAGTGCAGGAACAGCGCCAGAGCCGTTTGTTTGTCTCCGTGGCCTCAGAGTAAGGTCAGACAAGAGAAGGGAAGGGCAGCCTCAGTTGAGTAAGTGCAGGCGGTGAGTAGAAAACAACACTGGGGCCATCCTCCTCGGGGGGGGGGGGGGGGGGGTCACCACAACAACACACAGGCCCTGGAAAACAACAAACTCTAAGTTACCAGCTTTCTTGGAAATCTGGCCAATTGTCAGGTATATACTGTATAATGCGGAGAATGAATGAAGAGCCTCTGTTGAGGCTCTCATACTGTATATCCTCCAGTTAATCCACAGTGTCTCAAGCATTAGGCTACCTTTCCATGTTTACACAATGCCTTTTCATTTCTCAACGAGCCTGCTAGTTGCCTTTTTATGGGCTGCCATTTAAAATAAGAAGAAAACGAAATGCTAAAAAGTTCAGAGGTGGAACAAAGGGGAGATACATCTACATTTGCGTCAGGAGGGGACAGCCTAAATGAAAAAGACTCCCCAATGCCCAGTAGTTGTATCTTTGCCTAAACAAAATGGCCTTCTGCCTCCATAAAAGCCCCTGTATGCTTATTCAACAGCAGGCCTGAGTTATCTGGGCTCTTTCAAAGAGCTTTGGAAAATAAAAATGGGGGGAGGGCTGGTGGGGGTGGCACACATTTGACCCATTTCCCCTGACGAGGGCCCCTGGTCGTATCATGCATCAAATAGAGTTCAGGGATGGAGGGGCAACCATCCCAGCATTGTTGGCGGTTTAAGGATGGATTCTAGCAATGAGAGCATGGATCAATACGTCTTGGCGGTCTGAACACCACATGTCAGGGACATCCATGTAATATACTGCATCTACAAAGAACAGAGGTTTCAACTCACTGTAACCTCACACTGACCATGTATAAGAAAAGTGTGACAAACAATGTTCCCTCAGGTCGGGACAAAGAGAGCACACCCAGTGTTCACAGTTCCATCGCTCCCTCTACGCCTTCGGGAGACACACTAATATTGATGTGTTTCATTCTACTGAGAAGAAGCAGACACCAATCAATTGTAATAATACATGCCGATTTTGACTCTACTGGTGGGAGAACTGAAGATACTGAAGATGCATATGAGAAAAGAGAAATATATCTTTAGATGCGATACGAGACAGTCAACACCTCACACACAAACATGTACAAACAGATACATAAAACCATTCCTGCAAGTCATTGAGGTGTTCACAATGTGAAATAGAGAATGGAAAACAGAAAGCGCTGGAGTGGGGCATTCTTCCTTCAACACCCCAGACGGAGGCTGATCTGGTCAGGCTGCAGAGTGAGCCGTTTGGGGCGGAAAGGAAGCTCAGCCCAAACTAGGTCTTTCTTTCCACACTGCTCTTTGCTTTGGAGAAGGCAGGAACAAAACACTAACACACAAAGCCTGCGGAGAGGAGAGGCAGTGTGTGGGCCCACCCCTAGCTCCTCCTTATCCAGCGAACACATACACACACACTCCGCCACGATCGCCTCGCTGAGCTGCGTCAAGCACACACCACCTGACCAACTCCCCCTCCCGCTCCCTCTCTCTCTCCCTCCCTCCTTCCCACCCTCATTCATAAAATGGCCGCTTCACAACTCCAGCTGCTGGCATGGGATTTATAGATGAAGAGTCACAGCCAGTGGCGGGATGAGAGGGAGGAGGGGATGTTTGTGTTTTTAAATTTTTCTTCGCTCTGTCTCTCTTATCTGTCTGTGAATCTGATTCCACACCCGCTTCTTTCATTACGCCTGATGTAAGAACTCTCCCTCTGTTTGTCCTCACTGCGTATGTCAGCCTTAGCCCCTTTCCCTTGCCCTCCAGGGTTGTCCTCACTGCGTATGCCAGCCTTAGCCCCTTTCCCTTGCCCTCCAGGGCTGTCCTCACTGCGTATGCCAGCCTTAGCCCCTTTCCCTTGCCCTCCAGGGTTGTCCTCACTGCGTATGCCAGCCTTAGCCCATTTCCCTTGCCCTCCAGGGTTGTGCTCACTGCGTATGCCAAACATAGCCCCTTTCCCTTGCCCTCCAGGGTTGTCCTCACTGCGTATTCCACCCTTAGCCCCTTTCCCTTGCCCTCCAGGGTTGTCCTCACTGCGTATGCCAGTCTTAGCCCCTTTCCCTTGCCCTCCAGGGTTGTGCTCACTGCGTATGCCAAACATAGCCCCTTTCCCTTGCCCTCCAGGGTTGTCCTCACTGCGTATTCCACCCTTAGCCCCTTTTCCTTGCCCTCCAGGGTTGTCCTCACTGCGTATGCCAGCCTTAGCCCCTTTCCCTTGCCCTCCAGGGTTGTCCTCACTGCGTATGCCAGCCTTAGCCCCTTTCCCTTGCCCTCCAGGGTTGTCCTCACTGCGTATGCCAGCCTTAGCCCCTTTCCCCCTTGCCCTCCAGGGTTGTCCTCACTGCGTATGCCAGCCTTAGCCCCTTTCCCTTGCCCTCCAGGGTTGTCCTCACTGCGTATGCCAGCCTTAGCCCCTTTCCCTTGCCCTCCAGGGTTGTCCCTCACTGCGTATGCCAGCCTTAGCCCCTTTCCCTTGCCCTCCAGGGTTGTCCTCACTGCGTATGCCAGCCTTAGCCCCTTTCCCTTGCCCTCCAGGGTTGTCCTCACTGCGTATGCCAGCCTTAGCCCCTTTCCCCTTGCCCTCCAGGGTTGTCCTCACTGCGTATGCCAGCCTTAGCCCCTTTCCCTTGCCCTCCAGGGTTGTCCTCACTGCGTATGCCAGCCTTAGCCCCTTTCCCTTGCCCTCCAGGGTTGTCCTCACTGCGTATGCCAGCCTTAGCCCCTTTCCCCTTGCCCTCCAGGGTTGTCCTCACTGCGTATGCCAGCCTTAGCCCCTTTCCCTTGCCCTCCAGGGTTGTCCTCACTGCGTATGCCAGCCTTAGCCCCTTTCCCTTGCCCTCCAGGGTTGTCCTCACTGCGTATGCCAGCCTAAGCCCCTTTCCCTTGCCCTCCAGGGTTGTGCTCACTGCGTATGCCAGCCTTAGCCCCTTTCCCTTGCCCTCCAGAGTTGTCCTCACTGCGTATGCCAGCCTTAGCCCATTTCCCTTGCCCTCCAGGGTTGTCCTCACTGTGTATGCCAGCCTTAGCCCCTTTACCTTGCCCTCCAGGGTTGTGCTCACTGCGTATGCCAGCCTTAGCCCCTTTCCCTTGCCCTCCAGGGTTGTCCTCACTGCGTATGCCAGCCTTAGCCCCTTTCCCTTGCCCTCCAGGGTTGTGCTCACTGTGTATGCCAGCCTTAGCCCCTTTCCCTTGCCCTCCAGGGTTGTCCTCACTGCGTATGCCAGCCTTAGCCCCTTTCCCTTGCCCTCCAGGGTTGTGCTCACTGCGTATGCCAGCCTTAGCCCCTTTCCCTTGTCATCCAGGGTTGTCCTCACTGCGTATGCCAGCCTTAGCCCCTTTCCCTTGCCCTCCAGGGTTGTCCTCACTGCGTATGCCAGCCTTAGCCCCTTTCCCTTGCCCTCCAGGGTTGTCCTCACTGCGTATGCCAGCCTTAGCCCCTTTCCCTTGCCCTCCAGGGTTGTCCTCACTGCGTATGCCAGCCTTAGCCCCTTTCCCCCTTGCCCTCCAGGGTTGTCCTCACTGCGTATGCCAGCCTTAGCCCCTTTCCCCCTTGCCCTCCAGGGTTGTGCTCACTGCGTATGCCAGCCTTAGCCCCTTTCCCTTGCCCTCCAGGGTTCTGCTCACTGCGTATGCTAGCCTTAGCCCCTTTCCGTTGCCCTCCAGGGTTGTCCTCACTGCGTATGCCAGCCTTAGCCCCTTTCCCCCTTGCCCTCCAGGGTTGTCCTCACTGCGTATGCCAGCCTTAGCCCCTTTCCCCCTTGCCCTCCAGGGTTGTCCTCACTGCGTATGCCAGCCTTAGCCCCTTTCCCTTGCCCTCCAGGGTTGTCCTCACTGCGTATGCCAGCCTTAGCCCCTTAGCCCCCTTGCCCTCCAGGGTTGTCCTCACTGCGTATGCCAGCCTTAGCCCCTTTCCCTTGCCCTCCAGGGTTGTCCTCACTGCGTATGCCAGCCTTAGCCCCTTTCCCTTGCCCTCCAGGGTTGTCCTCACTGCGTATGCCAGCCTTAGCCCCTTTCCCTTGCCCTCCAGGGTTGTCCTCACTGCGTATGCCAGCCTTAGCCCCTTTCCCTTGCCCTCCAGGGTTGTCCTCACTGCGTATGCCAGCCTTAGCCCCTTTCCCTTGCCCTCCAGGGTTGTCCTCACTGCGTATGCCAGCCTTAGCCCCTTTCCCTTGCCCTCCAGGGTTGTCCTCACTGCGTATGCCAGCCTTAGCCCCTTTCCCTTGCCCTCCAGGGTTGTCCTCACTGCGTATGCCAGCCTTAGCCCCTTTCCCTTGCCCTCCAGGGTTGTCCTCACTGCGTATGCCAGCCTTAGCCCCTTTCCCTTGCCCTCCAGGGTTGTCCTCACTGCGTATGCCAGCCTTAGCCCCTTTCCCTTGCCCTCCAGGGTTGTCCTCACTGCGTATGCCAGCCTTAGCCCCTTTCCCTTGCCCTCCAGGGTTGTCCTCACTGCGTATGCCAGCCTTAGCCCCTTTCCCTTGCCCTCCAGGGTTGTCCTCACTGCGTATGCCAGCCTTAGCCCCTTTCCCTTGCCCTCCAGGGTTGTCCTCACTGCGTATGCCAGCCTTAGCCCCTTTCCCTTGCCCTCCAGGGTTGTCCTCACTGCGTATGCCAGCCTTAGCCCCTTTCCCTTGCCCTCCAGGGTTGTCCTCACTGCGTATGCCAGCCTTAGCCCCTTTCCCTTGCCCTCCAGGGTTGTCCTCACTGCGTATGCCAGCCTTAGCCCCTTTCCCTTGCCCTCCAGGGTTGTCCTCACTGCGTATGCCAGCCTTAGCCCCTTTCCCTTGCCCTCCAGGGTTGTCCTCACTGCGTATGCCAGCCTTAGCCCCTTTCCCTTGCCCTCCAGGGTTGTCCTCACTGCGTATGCCAGCCTTAGCCCCTTTCCCCCTTGCCCTCCAGGGTTGTCCTCACTGCGTATGCCAGCCTTAGCCCCTTTCCCTTGCCCTCCAGGGTTGTCCTCACTGCGTATGCCAGCCTTAGCCCCTTTCCCTTGCCCTCCAGGGTTGTCCTCACTGCGTATGCCAGCCTTAGCCCCTTTCCCCTTGCCCTCCAGGGTTGTCCTCACTGCGTATGCCAGCCTTAGCCCCTTTCCCTTGCCCTCCAGGGTTGTCCCTCACTGCGTCCATGCCAGCCTTAGCCCCTTTCCCTTGCCCTCCAGGGTTGTCCTCACTGCGTATGCCAGCCTTAGCCCCTTTCCCTTGCCCTCCAGGGTTGTCCTCACTGCGTATGCCAGCCTTAGCCCCTTTCCCTTGCCCTCCAGGGTTGTCCTCACTGCGTATGCCAGCCTTAGCCCCTTTCCCTTGCCCTCCAGGGTTGTCCTCACTGCGTATGCCAGCCTTAGCCCCTTTCCCTTGCCCTCCAGGGTTGTCCTCACTGCGTATGCCAGCCTTAGTTCCTTTCCCTTGCCCTCCAGGGTTGTCCTCACTGCGTATGCCAGCCTTAGCCCCTTTCCCTTGCCCTCCAGGGTTGTCCTCACTGCGTATGCCAGCCTTAGCCCCTTTCCCCTTTTGCCCTCCAGGGTTGTGCTCACTGCGTATGCCAGCCTTAGCCCCTTTCCCTTGCCCTCCAGGGTTGTGCTCACTGCGTATGCCAGCCTTAGCCCCTTTCCCTTGCCCTCCAGGGTTGTCCTCACTGCGTATGCCAGCCTTAGCCCCTTTCCCCCTTGCCCTCCAGGGTTGTCCTCACTGCGTATGCCAGCCTTAGCCCCTTTCCCTTGCCCTCCAGGGTTGTCCTCACTGCGTATGCCAGCCTTAGCCCCTTTCCCTTGCCCTCCAGGGTTGTCCTCACTGCGTATGCCAGCCTTAGCCCCTTTCCCTTGCCCTCCAGGGTTGTCCTCACTGCGTATGCCAGCCTTAGCCCCTTTCCCTTGCCCTCCAGGGTTGTCCTCACTGCGTATGCCAGCCTTAGCCCCTTTCCCTTGCCCTCCAGGGTTGTCCTCACTGCGTATGCCAGCCTTAGCCCCTTTCCCTTGCCCTCCAGGGTTGTCCTCACTGCGTATGCCAGCCTTAGCCCCTTTCCCCTTGCCCTCCAGGGTTGTCCTCACTGCGTATGCCAGCCTTAGCCCCTTTCCCTTGCCCTCCAGGGTTGTCCTCACTGCGTATGCCAGCCTTAGCCCCTTTCCCTTGCCCTCCAGGGTTGTCCTCACTGCGTATGCCAGCCTTAGCCCCTTTCCCTTGCCCTCCAGGGTTGTCCTCACTGCGTATGCCAGCCTTAGCCCCTTTCCCTTGCCCTCCAGGGTTGTCCTCACTGCGTATGCCAGCCTTAGCCCCTTTCCCTTGCCCTCCAGGGTTGTCCTCACTGCGTATGCCAGCCTTAGCCCCTTTCCCTTGCCCTCCAGGGTTGTCCTCACTGCGTATGCCAGCCTTAGCCCCTTTCCCTTGCCCTCCAGGGTTGTCCTCACTGCGTATGCCAGCCTTAGCCCCTTTCCCTTGCCCTCCAGGGTTGTGCTCACTGCGTATGCCAGCCTTAGCCCCTTTCCCTTGCCCTCCAGGGTTGTCCTCACTGCGTATGCCAGCCTTAGCCCCTTTCCCTTGCCCTCCAGGGTTGTCCTCACTGCGTATGCCAGCCTTAGCCCCTTTCCCTTGCCCTCCATGCCAGCACTTAGCCCCTTTCCCTTGCCCTCCAGGGTTGTCCTCACTGCGTATGCCAGCCTTAGCCCCTTTCCCTTGCCCTCCAGGGTTGTCCTCACTGCGTATGCCAGCCTTAGCCCCTTTCCCTTGCCCTCCAGGGTTGTCCTCACTGCGTATGCCAGCCTTAGCCCCTTTCCCTTGCCCTCCAGGGTTGTCCTCACTGCGTATGCCAGCCTTAGCCCCTTTCCCTTGCCCTCCAGGGTTGTCCTCACTGCGTATGCCAGCCTTAGCCCCTTTTTGCCCCCTTGCCCTCCAGCCCCTTTCCTTGTTGTCCTCACTGCGTATGCCAGCCTTAGCCCCTTTCCCTTGCCCTCCAGGGTTGTCCTCACTGCGTATGCCAGCCTTAGCCCCTTTCCCCTTGCCCTCCAGGGTTGTCCTCACTGCGTATGCCAGCCTTAGCCCTTTCCCTTGCCCTCCAGGGTTGTCCTCACTGCGTATGCCAGCCTTAGCCCCTTTCCTTGCCCTCCAGGGTTGTCCCCTGCGTATGCCTTCCCTTGCCCTCCAGGGTTGTCCTCACTGCGTATGCCAGCCTTAGCCCCTTTCCCTTGCCCTCCAGGGTTGTCCTCACTGCGTATGCCAGCCTTAGCCCCTTTCCCTTGCCCTCCAGGGTTGTCCTCACTGCGTATGCCAGCCTTAGCCCCTTTCCCTTGCCCTCCAGGGTTGTCCTCACTGCGTATGCCAGCCTTAGCCCCTTTCCCTTGCCCTCCAGGGTTGTCCTCACTGCGTATGCCAGCCTTAGCCCCTTTCCCTTGCCCTCCAGGGTTGTCCTCACTGCGTATGCCAGCCTTAGCCCCTTTCCCTTGCCCTCCAGGGTTGTCCTCACTGCGTATGCCAGCCTTAGCCCCTTTCCCTTGCCCTCCAGGGTTGTCCTCACTGCGTATGCCAGCCTTAGCCCCTTTCCCTTGCCCTCCAGGGTTGTCCTCACTGCGTATGCCAGCCTTAGCCCCTTTCCTTGCCCTCCAGGGTTGTCCCACTGCGTATGCCAGCCTTAGCCCCTTTCCCTTGGGTTGTCCTCACTGCGTATGCCAGCCTTAGCCCCTTTCCCTTGCCCTCCAGGGTTGTCCTCACTGCGTATGCCAGCCCCTTTCCCCCTTGCCCTCCAGGGTTGTCCTTAGCCCCTTTCCTTTCCCCCTTGCCCTCCAGGGTTGTCCTCACTGCGTATGCCAGCCTTAGCCCCTTTCCCTTGCCCTCCAGGGTTGTCCTCACTGCGTATGCCAGCCTTAGCCCCTTTCCCCCTTGCCCTCCAGGGTTGTCCTCACTGCGTATGCCAGCCTTAGCCCCTTTCCCTTGCCCTCCAGGGTTGTCCTCACTGCGTATGCCAGCCTTAGCCCCTTTCCCTTGCCCTCCAGGGTTGTGCTCACTGCGTATGCCAGCCTTAGCCCCTTTCCCTTGCCCTCCAGGGTTGTCCTCACTGCGTATGCCAGCCTTAGCCCATTTCCCTTGCCCTCCAGGGTTGTCCTCACTGCGTATGCCAGCCTTAGCCCCTTTCCCTTGCCCTCCAGGGTTGTCCTCACTGCGTATGCCAGCCTTAGCCCCTTTCCCTTGCCCTCCAGGGTTGTCCTCACTGCGTATGCCAGCCTTAGCCCCTTTCCCTTGCCCTCCAGGGTTGTCCTCACTGCGTATGCCAGCCTTAGCCCCTTTCCCTTGCCCTCCAGGGTTGTCCTCACTGCGTATGCCAGCCTTAGCCCCTTTCCCCCTTGCCCTCCAGGGTTGTCCTCACTGCGTATGCCAGCCTTAGCCCCTTTCCCTTGCCCTCCAGGGTTGTCCTCACTGCGTATGCCAGCCTTAGCCCCTTTCCCTTTCCCTTGCCCTCCAGGGTTGTCCTCACTGCGTATGCCAGCCTTAGCCCCTTTCCCTTGCCCTCCAGGGTTGTCCTCACTGCGTATGCCAGCCTTAGCCCCTTTCCCCCTTGCCCTCCAGGGTTGTCCTCACTGCGTATGCCAGCCTTAGCCCCTTTCCCTTGCCCTCCAGGGTTGTCCTCACTGCGTATGCCAGCCTTAGCCCCTTTCCCTTGCCCTCCAGGGTTGTCCTCACTGCGTATGCCAGCCTTAGCCCCTTTCCCTTGCCCTCCAGGGTTGTCCTCACTGCGTATGCCAGCCTTAGCCCCTTTCCCTTGCCCTCCAGGGTTGTCCTCACTGCGTATGCCAGCCTTAGCCCCTTTCCCTTGCCCTCCAGGGTTGTCCTCACTGCGTATGCCAGCCTTAGCCCCTTTCCCTTGCCCTCCAGGGTTGTCCTCACTGCGTATGCCAGCCTTAGCCCCTTCCCTTGCCCTCCAGGGTTGTCCTCACTGCGTATGCCAGCCTTAGCCCCTTTCCCTTGCCCTCCAGGGTTGTCCTCACTGCGTATGCCAGCCTTAGCCCCTTTCCCTTGCCCTCCAGGGTTGTCCTCACTGCGTATGCCAGCCTTAGCCCCTTTCCCCCTTGCCCTCCAGGGTTGTCCTCACTGCGTATGCCAGCCTAGCCCCTTTCCCCCTTGCCCTCCAGGGTTGTCCTCACTGCGTATGCCAGCCTTAGCTCTTTCCCTTGCCCTCCAGGGTTGTCCTCACTGCGTATGCCAGCTTTAGCCCCTTTCCCCCTTGCCCTCCAGGGTTGTCCTCACTGCGTATGCCAGCCTTAGCCCCTTTCCCTTGCCCTCCAGGGTTGTCCTCACTGCGTATGCCAGCCTTAGCCCCTTTCCCTTGCCCTCCAGGGTTGTCCTCACTGCGTATGCCAGCCTTAGCCCCTTTCCCTTGCCCTCCAGGGTTGTCCTCACTGCGTATGCCAGCCTTAGCCCCTTTCCCTTGCCCTCCAGGGTTGTCCTCACTGCGTATGCCAGCCTTAGCCCCTTTCCCTTGCCCTCCAGGGTTGTCCTCACTGCGTATGCCAGCCTTAGCCCCTTTCCCTTGCCCTCCAGGGTTGTCCTCACTGCGTATGCCAGCCTTAGCCCCTTTCCCTTGCCCTCCAGGGTTGTCCTCACTGCGTATGCCAGCCTTAGCCCCTTTCCCTTGCCCTCCAGGGTTGTCCTCACTGCGTATGCCAGCCTTAGCCCCTTTCCCTTGCCCTCCAGGGTTGTCCCTCACTGCGTATGCCAGCCTTAGCCCCTTTCCCTTGCCCTCCAGGGTTGTCCTCACTGCGTATGCCAGCCTTAGCCCCTTTCCCTTGCCCTCCAGGGTTGTCCTCACTGCGTATGCCAGCCTTAGCCCCTTCCCCTTGCCCTCCAGGGTTGTCCTCACTGCGTATGCCAGCCTTAGCCCCTTTCCCTTGCCCTCCAGGGTTGTCCTCACTGCGTATGCCAGCCTTAGCCCCTTTCCCCTTGCCCTCCAGGGTTGTCCTCACTGCGTATGCCAGCCTTAGCCCCTTTCCCTTGCCCTCCAGGGTTGTCCTCACTGCGTATGCCAGCCTTAGCCCCTTTCCCTTGCCCTCCAGGGTTGTCCTCACTGCGTATGCCAGCCTTAGCCCCTTTCCCTTGCCCTCCAGGGTTGTCCTCACTGCGTATGCCAGCCTTAGCCCCTTTCCCTTGCCCTCCAGGGTTGTCCTCACCGTATGCCAGCCTTAGCCCCTTTCCTTGCCCTCCAGAGTTGCCATGCCTTAGCCCCTTTCCCCTTGCCCTCCAGGGTTGTCCTCACTGCGTATGCCAGCCTTAGCCCCTTTCCCTTGCCCTCCAGGGTTGTCCTCACTGCGTATGCCAGCCTTAGCCCCTTTCCCTTGCCCTCCAGGGTTGTCCTCACTGCGTATGCCAGCCTTAGCCCCTTTCCCTTGCCCTCCAGGGTTGTCCTCACTGCGTATGCCAGCCTTAGCCCCTTTCCCTTGCCCTCCAGGGTTGTCCTCACTGCGTATGCCAGCCTTAGCCCCTTTCCCTTGCCCTCCAGGGTTGTCCTCACTGCGTATGCCAGCCTTAGCCCCTTTCCCTTGCCCTCCAGGGTTGTCCTCACTGCGTATGCCAGCCTTAGCCCCTTTCCCTTGCCCTCCAGGGTTGTCCTCACTGCGTATGCCAGCCTTAGCCCCTTTCCCTTGCCCTCCAGGGTTGCCCTCCTCACTGCGTATGCCAGCCTTAGCCCCTTTCCCTTGCCCTCCAGGGTTGTCCTCACTGCGTATGCCAGCCTTAGCCCCTTTCCCTTGCCCTCCAGGGTTGTCCTCACTGCGTATGCCAGCCTTAGCCCCTTTCCCTTGCCCTCCAGGGTTGTCCTCACTGCGTATGCCAGCCTTAGCCCCTTTCCCTTGCCCTCCAGTATGCCAGCCTTAGCCCCTTTCCCCTTGCCCTCCAGGGTTGTCCTCACTGCGTATGCCAGCCTTAGCCCCTTTCCCTTGCCCTCCAGGGTTGTCCTCACTGCGTATGCCAGCCTTAGCCCCTTTCCCTTGCCCTCCAGGGTTGTGTCGTATGCTCACTGCGTATGCCAGCCTTAGCCCCTTTCCTTGCCCTCCAGGGTTGTCCTCACTGCGTATGCCAGCCTTAGCCCCTTTCCCTTGCCCTCCAGGGTTGTCCTCACTGCGTATGCCAGCCTTAGCCCCTTTCCCTTGCCCTCCAGGGTTGTCCTCACTGCGTATGCCAGCCTTAGCCCCTTTCCCTTGCCCTCCAGGGTTGTCCTCACTGCGTATGCCAGCCTTAGCCCCTTTCCCTTGCCCTCCAGGGTTGTCCTCACTGCGTATGCCAGCCTTAGCCCCTTTCCCTTGCCCTCCAGGGTTGTCCTCACTGCGTATGCCAGCCTTAGCCCTTTCCTTGCCCTCCAGGGTTGTCCTCACTGCGTATGCCAGCCTTAGCCCCTTTCCCTTGCCCTCCAGGGTTGTCCTCACGTATGCCAGCCTTAGCCCTTTCCCTTGCCCTCCAGGGTTGTCCCTCACCGTATAGCCCCCTTTCCCTTGCCCTCCAGGGTTGTCCTCACTGCGTATGCCAGCCTTAGCCCCTTTCCCTTGCCCTCCAGGGTTGTCCTCACTGCGTATGCCAGCCTTAGCCCCTTTCCCTTGCCCTCCAGGGTTGTCCTCACTGCGTATGCCAGCCTTAGCCCCTTTCCCTTGCCCTCCAGGGTTGTCCTCACTGCGTATGCCAGCCTTAGCCCCTTTCCCTTGCCCTCCAGGGTTGTCCTCACTGCGTATGCCAGCCTTAGCCCCTTTCCCTTGCCCTCCAGGGTTGTCCTCACTGCGTATGCCAGCCTTAGCCCCTTTCCCTTGCCCTCCAGGGTTGTCCTCACTGCGTATGCCAGCCTTAGCCCCTTTCCCCTTGCCCTCCAGGGTTGTCCTCACTGCGTATGCCAGCCTTAGCCCCTTTCCCTTGCCCTCCAGGGTTGTCCTCACTGCGTATGCCAGCCTTAGCCCCTTTCCCTTGCCCTCCAGGGTTGTCCTCACTGCGTATGCCAGCCTTAGCCCCTTTCCCTTGCCCTCCAGGGTTGTCCTCACTGCGTATGCCAGCCTTAGCCCCTTTCCCTTGCCCTCCAGGGTTGTCCTCACTGCGTATGCCAGCCTTAGCCCCTTTCCCTTGCCCTCCAGGGTTGTCCTCACTGCGTATGCCTTAGCCCCTTTCCTTGCCCTAGCCCCTTTGCCAGCCTTAGCCCTTTCCAGGGTTGTCCTCACTGCGTATGCCAGCCTTAGCCCCTTTCCCTTGCCCTCCAGGGTTGTCCTCACTGCGTATGCCAGCCTTAGCCCCTTTCCCTTGCCCTCCAGGGTTGTCCTCACTGCGTATGCCAGCCTTAGCCCCTTTCCCTTGCCCTCCAGGGTTGTCCTCACTGCGTATGCCAGCCTTAGCCCCTTTCCCCTTGCCCTCCAGGGTTGTCCTCACTGCGTATGCCAGCCTTAGCCCCTTTCCCTTGCCCTCCAGGGTTGTCCTCACTGCGTATGCCAGCCTTAGCCCCTTTCCCTTGCCCTCCAGGGTTGTCCTCACTGCGTATGCCAGCCTTAGCCCCTTTCCCCTTGCCCTCCAGGGTTGTCCTCACTGCGTATGCCAGCCTTAGCCCCTTTCCCTTGCCCTCCAGGGTTGTCCTCACTGCGTATGCCAGCCTTAGCCCCTTTCCCTTGCCCCCTTTCACCTTGCCCTCCAGGGTTGTCCTCACTGCGTATGCCAGCCTTAGCCCCTTTCCCTTGCCCTCCAGGGTTGTCCTCACTGCGTATGCCAGCCTTAGCCCCTTTCCCTTGCCCTCCAGGGTTGTCCTCACTGCGTATGCCAGCCTTAGCCCCTTTCCCTTGCCCTCCAGGGTTGTCCTCACTGCGTATGCCAGCCTTAGCCCCTTTCCCTTGCCCTCCAGGGTTGTCCTCACTGCGTATGCCAGCCTTAGCCCCTTTCCCCTTGCCCTCCAGGGTTGTCCTCACTGCGTATGCCAGCCTTAGCCCCTTTCCCTTGCCCTCCAGGGTTGTCCTCACTGCGTATGCCAGCCTTAGCCCCTTTCCCTTGCCCTCCAGGGTTGTCCTCACTGCGTATGCCAGCCTTAGCCCCTTTCCCTTGCCCTCCAGGGTTGTCCTCACTGCGTATGCCAGCCTTAGCCCCTTTCCCTTGCCCTCCAGGGTTGTCCTCACTGCGTATGCCAGCCTTAGCCCCTTTCCCCTTGCCCTCCAGGGTTGTCCTCACTGCGTATGCCAGCCTTAGCCCCTTTCCCTTGCCCTCCAGGGTTGTCCTCACTGCGTATGCCAGCCTTAGCCCCTTTCCCTTGCCCTCCAGGGTTGTCCTCACTGCGTATGCCAGCCTTAGCCCCTTTCTTTCCCTTGCCCTCCAGGGTTGTCCTCACTGCGTATGCCAGCCTTAGCCCCTTTCCCCCTTGCCCTCCAGGGTTGTCCTCACTGCGATGCCAGCCTTAGCCCCTTTCCTTGCCCTCCAGGGTTGTCCTCACTGCGTATGCCAGCCTTAGCCCCTTTCCCTTGCCCTCCAGGGTTGTCCTCACTGCGTATGCCAGCCTTAGCCCCTTTCCCTTGCCCTCCAGGGTTGTCCTCACTGCGTATGCCAGCCAGCCTTAGCCCTGCGTATGCCAGCCTTAGCCCCCTTGCCCTCCAGGGTTGGGTCCTCACTGCGTATGCCAGCCTTAGCCCCTTTCCCTTGCCCTCCAGGGTTGTCCTCACTGCGTATGCCAGCCTTAGCCCCTTTCCCTTGCCCTCCAGGGTTGTCCTCACTGCGTATGCCAGCCTTAGCCCCTTTTTGCCCCCTTGCCCTCCAGGGTTGTCCTCACAGCGTATGCCAGCCTTAGCCCCTTTCCCTTGCCCTCCAGGGTTGTCCTCACTGCGTATGCCAGCCTTAGCCCTTTCCCTTGCCCTCCAGGGTTGTCCTCACTGCGTATGCCAGCCTTAGCCCTTTCCCTTGCCCTCCAGGGTTGTCCTCACTGCGTATGCCAGCCTTAGCCCCTTTCCCTTGCCCTCCAGGGTTGTCACCTCACTAGCCCCTTTCCCTTGCCCTCCAGGGTTGTGCTGCATGCCAGCCTTAGCCCCTTTCCCTTGCCCTCCAGGGTTGTCCTCACTGCGTATGCCAGCCTTAGCCCCTTTCCTTGCCCTCCAGGGTTGTCCTCACTGCGTATGCCAGCCTTAGCCCCTTTCCCTTGCCCTCCAGGGTTGTCCTCACTGCGTATGCCAGCCTTAGCCCCTTTCCCTTGCCCTCCAGGGTTGTCCTCACTGCGTATGCCAGCCTTAGCCCCTTTCCCTTGCCCTCCAGGGTTGTCCTCCACTGCGTATGCCAGCCTTAGCCCCTTTCCCTTGCCCTCCAGGGTTGTCCTCACTGCGTATGCCAGCCTTAGCCCCTTTCCCTTGCCCTCCAGGGTTGTCCTCACTGCGTATGCCAGCCTTAGCCCCTTTCCCTTGCCCTCCAGGGTTGTCCTCACTGCGTATGCCAGCCTTAGCCCCTTTCCCCTTGCCCTCCAGGGTTGTCCTCACTGCGTATGCCAGCCTTAGCCCCTTTCCCCTTGCCCTCCAGGGTTGTCCTCACTGCGTATGCCAGCCTTAGCCCCTTTCCCTTGCCCTCCAGGGTTGTCCTCACTGCGTATGCCAGCCTTAGCCCCTTTCCCTTGCCCTCCAGGGTTGTCCCTCACTGCGTATGCCAGCCTTAGCCCCTTTCCCTTGCCCTCCAGGGTTGTCCTCACTGCGTATGCCAGCCTTAGCCCCTTTCCCTTGCCCTCCAGGGTTGTCCTCACTGCGTATGCCAGCCTTAGCCCCTTTCCCTTGCCCTCCAGGGTTGTCCTCACTGCGTATGCCAGCCTTAGCCCCTTTCCCTTTCCCTTGCCCTCCAGGGCCTTAGTCCTTTCACTGCGTCCATGCCAGCCTTAGCCCTTTCCCTTGCCCTCCAGGGTTGTCCTCACTGCGTATGCCAGCCTTAGCCCCTTTCCTTGCCCTCCAGGGTTGTCCTCACTGCGTATGCCAGCCTTAGCCCCTTTCCCTTGCCCTCCAGGGTTGTCCTCACTGCGTATGCCAGCCTTAGCCCCTTTCCCCTTGCCCTCCAGGGTTGTCCTCACTGCGTATGCCAGCCTTAGCCCCTTTCCCTTGCCCTCCAGGGTTGTCCTCACTGCGTATGCCAGCCTTAGCCCCTTTCCTTGCCCTCCAGGGTTGTCCTCACTGCGTATGCCAGCCTTAGCCCCTTTCCCTTGCCCTCCAGGGTTGTCCTCACTGCGTATGCCAGCCTTAGCCCCTTTCCTTGCCCTCCAGGGTTGTCCTCACTGCGTATGCCAGCCTTAGCCCCTTTCCCTTGCCCTCCAGGGTTGTCCTCACTGCATATGCCAGCCTTAGCCCCTTTCCCTTGCCCTCCAGGGTTGTCCTCACTGCGTATGCCAGCCTTAGCCCCTTTCCCTTGCCCTCCCCCTCACTTGCCAGCCTTAGCCCCTTTCCCTTGCCCTCCAGGGTTGTCCTCTCTCACTGCGTATGCCAGCCTTAGCCCCTTTCCCCTTGCCCTCCAGGGTTGTCCTCACTGCGTATGCCAGCCTTAGCCCCTTTCCCCTTGCCCCCTCCAGGGCCCTTTCCTTGCCCTCCAGGGTTGTCCTCACTGCGTATGCCAGCCTTAGCCCCTTTCCCTTGCCCTCCAGGGTTGTCCTCACTGCGTATGCCAGCCTTAGCCCCTTTCCCCTTGCCCTCCAGGGTTGTCCCTCACTGCGTATGCCAGCCTTAGCCCCTTTCCCTTGCCCTCCAGGGTTGTCCTCACTGCGTATGCCAGCCTTAGCCCCCTTTCTTGCCCAGTCCCTTATGCCCCCTTAGCCCCCTTGCCCTCCAGGGTTGTCCTCACTGCGTATGCCAGCCTTAGCCCCTTTCCCTTGCCCTCCAGGGTTGTCCTCACTGCGTATGCCAGCCTTAGCCCCTTTCCCTTGCCCTCCAGGGTTGTCCTCACTGCGTATGCCAGCCTTAGCCCCTTTCCCTTGCCCTCCAGGGTTGTCCTCACTGCGTATGCCAGCCTTAGCCCCTTTCCCTTGCCCTCCAGGGTTGTCCTCACTGCGTATGCCAGCCTTAGCCCCTTTCCCTTGCCCTCCAGGGTTGTCCTCACTGCGTATGCCAGCCTTAGCCCCTTTCCCTTGCCCTCCAGGGTTGTCCTCACTGCGTATGCCAGCCTTAGCCCCTTTCCTTGCCCTCCAGGGTTGTCCTCACTGCGTATGCCAGCCTTAGCCCCTTTCCCTTGCCCTCCAGGGTTGTCCTCACTGCGTATGCCAGCCTTAGCCCCTTTCCCTTGCCCTCCAGGGTTGTCCTCACTGCGTATGCCAGCCTTAGCCTTTCCTTGCCCTCCAGGGTTTCCTCACTGCGTATTGCCTTAGCCCTTTCCTTGGGTTGTCCTCACTGCGTATGCCAGCCTTAGCCCCTTTCCCCTTGCCCTCCAGGGTTGTCCTCACTGCGTATGCCAGCCTTAGCCCCTTTCCCTTGCCCTCCAGGGTTGTCCTCACTGCGTATGCCAGCCTTAGCCCCTTTCCCTTGCCCTCCCTCCAGCCAGCCTTAGCCCCTTTCCCTTGCCCTCCACTCACTGCGTATGCCAGCCTTAGCCCCTTTCCCTTGCCCTCCAGGGTTGTCCTCACTGCGATGCCAGCCTTAGCCCCTTTCCCTTGCCCTCCAGGGTTGTCCTCACTGCGTATGCCAGCCTTAGCCCCTTCCCTTGCCCTCCAGGGTTGTCCCTCACTGCGTATGCCAGCCTTAGCCCTTTCCCTTGCCCTCCAGGGTTGTCCTCACTGCGTATGCCAGCCTTAGCCCCTTTCCCTTGCCCTCCAGGGTTGTCCTCACTGCGTATGCCAGCCTTAGCCCCTTTCCCTTGCCCTCCAGGGTTGTCCTCCCTATGCCAGCCTTAGCCCCTTTCCCTTGCCCTCCAGGGTTGTCCTCACTGCGTATGCCAGCCTTAGCCCCTTTCCCTTGCCCTCCAGGGTTGTCCTCACTGCGTATGCCAGCCTTAGCCCCTTTCCCTTGCCCTCCAGGGTTGTCCTCACTGCGTATGCCAGCCTTAGCCCCTTTCCCTTGCCCTCCAGGGTTGTGCTCACTGCGTATGCCAGCCTTAGCCCCTTTCCCTTGCCCTCCAGGGTTGTCCTCACTGCGTATGCCAGCCTTAGCCTTTCCTTGCCCTCCAGGGTTGTTGCCAGCCTTAGCCCCTTTCCCTCCAGGGTTGTCCTCACTGCGTATGCCAGCCTTAGCCCCTTTCCCTTGCCCTCCAGGGTTGTCCTCACTGCGTATGCCAGCCTTAGCCCCTTTCCCCCTTGCCCTCCAGGGTTGTCCTCACTGCGTATGCCAGCCTTAGCCCCTTTCCCTTGCCCTCCAGGGTTGTCCTCACTGCGTATGCCAGCCTTAGCCCCTTTCCCTTGCCCTCCAGGGTTGTCCTCACTGCGCCTTATGCCAGCCTTAGCCCCTTTCCCTTGCCCTCCAGGGTTGTCCTCACTGCGTATGCCAGCCTTAGCCCCTTTCCCTTGCCCTCCAGGGTTGTCCTCACTGCGTATGCCAGCCTTAGCCCCTTTCCCTTGCCCTCCAGGGTTGTCCTCACTGCGTATGCCAGCCTTAGCCCCTTTCCCCTTGCCCTCCAGGGTTGTCCTCACTGCGTATGCCAGCCTTAGCCCCTTTCCCTTGCCCTCCAGGGTTGTCCTCACTGCGTATGCCAGCCTTAGCCCCTTTCCCTTGCCCTCCAGGGTTGTCCTCACTGCGTATGCCAGCCTTAGCCCCTTTCCCCTTGCCCTCCAGGGTTGTCCTCACTGCGTATGCCAGCCTTAGCCCCTTTCCCTTGCCCTCCAGGGTTGTCCTCACTGCGTATGCCAGCCTTAGCCCCTTTCCCTTGCCCTCCAGGGTTGTCCTCACTGCGTATGCCAGCCTTAGCCCCTTTCCCTTGCCCTCCAGGGTTGTCCTCACTGCGTATGCCAGCCTTAGCCCCTTTCCCTTGCCCTCCAGGGCCTTAGCCCCTGTCCTCACTGCGTCCTCATGCCAGCCTTAGCCCCTTTCCCTTGCCCTCCAGGGTTGTCCCCTCACTGCGTATGCCAGCCTTAGCCCCTTTCCCTTGCCCTCCAGGGTTGTCCTCACTGCGTATGCCAGCCTTAGCCCCTTTCCTTGCCCTCCAGGGTTGTCCTCACTGCGTATGCCAGCCTTAGCCCCTTTCCCTTGCCCTCCAGGGTTGTCCTCACTGCGTATGCCAGCCTTGCCAGCCTTAGCCCCTTTCCCTTGCCCTCCAGGGTTGTCCTCACTGCGTATGCCAGCCTTAGCCCCTTTCCCTTGCCCTCCAGGGTTGTCCCTCACTGCGTATGCCAGCCTTAGCCCCTTTCCCTTGCCCTCCAGGGTTGTCCTCACTGCGTATGCCAGCCTTAGCCCCTTTCCCCTTGCCCTCCAGGGTTGTCCTCACTGCGTATGCCAGCCTTAGCCCCTTTCCCTTGCCCTCCAGGGTTGTCCTCACTGCGTATGCCAGCCTTAGCCCCTTTCCCTTGCCCTCCAGGGTTGTCCTCACTGCGTATGCCAGCCTTAGCCCCTTTCCCTTGCCCTCCAGGGTTGTCCTCACTGCGTATGCCAGCCTTAGCCCCTTTCCTGCCCTCCAGGTTGTCCTCACTGCGTATGCCAGCCTTAGCCCCTTTCCTTGCCCTCCAGGTTGTCCTCACTGCGTATGCCAGCCTTAGCCCCTTTCCCTTGCCCTCCAGGGTTGTCCTCACTGCGTATGCCAGCCTTAGCCCCTTTCCCTTGCCCTCCAGGGTTGTCCTCACTGCGTATGCCAGCCTTAGCCCCTTTCCTTTGCCCTCCAGGGTTGTCCTCACTGCGTATGCCAGCCTTAGCCCCTTTCCCTTGCCCTCCAGGGTTGTCCTCACTGCGTATGCCAGCCTTAGCCCCTTTCCCTTGCCCTCCAGGGTTGTCCTCACTGCGTATGCCAGCCTTAGCCCCTTTCCCTTGCCCTCCAGGGTTGTCCTCACTGCGTATGCCAGCCTTAGCCCCTTTCCCCCTTGCCCTCCAGGGTTGTCCTCACTGCGTATGCCAGCCTTAGCCCCTTTCCCTTGCCCTCCAGGGTTGTCCTCACTGCGTATGCCAGCCTTAGCCCCTTTCCCCCTTGCCCTCCAGGGTTGTCCTCACTGCGTATGCCAGCCTTAGCCCCTTTCCCTTGCCCTCCAGGGTTGTCCTCACTGCGTATGCCAGCCTTAGCCCCTTTCCCTTGCCCTCCAGGGTTGTCCTCACTGCGTATGCCAGCCTTAGCCCCTTTCCCTTGCCCTCCAGGGTTGTCCTCACTGCGTATGCCAGCCTTAGCCCCTTTCCCTTGCCCTCCAGGGGTTGTCCTCACTGCGTATGCCAGCCTTAGCCCCTTTCCCTTCCCCTCCAGGGCCTTAGTGCCCTCCACTGCGTATGCCAGCCTTAGCCCCTTTCCCTTGCCCTCCAGGGTTGTCCTCACTGCGTATGCCAGCCTTAGCCCCTTTCCCTTGCCCTCCAGGGTTGTCCTCACTGCGTATGCCAGCCTTAGCCCCTTTCCCTTGCCCTCCAGGGTTGTCCTCACTGCGTATGCCAGCCTTAGCCCCTTTCCCTTGCCCTCCAGGGTTGTCCTCACTGCGTATGCCAGCCTTAGCCCCTTTCCCTTGCCCTCCAGGGTTGTCCTCACTGCGTATGCCAGCCTTAGCCCCTTTCCCTTGCCCTCCAGGGTTGTCCTCACTGCGTATGCCAGCCTTAGCCCCTTTCCCTTGCCCTCCAGGGTTGTCCTCACTGCGTATGCCAGCCTTAGCCCCTTTCCCTTGCCCTCCAGGGTTGTCCTCACTGCGTATGCCAGCCTTAGCCCCTTTCCCTTGCCCTCCAGGGTTGTCCTCACTGCGTATGCCAGCCTTAGCCCCTTTCCCTTGCCCTCCAGGGTTGTCCTCACTGCGTATGCCAGCCTTAGCCCCTTTCCCTTGCCCTCCAGGGTTGTCCTCACTGCGTATGCCAGCCTTAGCCCCTTTCCCTTGCCCTCCAGGGTTGTCCTCACTGCGTATGCCAGCCTTAGCCCCTTTCCCTTGCCCTCCAGGGTTGTCCTCACTGCGTATGCCAGCCTTAGCCCCTTTCCCTTGCCCTCCAGGGTTGTCCTCACTGCGTATGCCAGCCTTAGCCCCTTTCCCTTGCCCTCCAGGGTTCCTCACTCATGCCAGCCTTAGCCCCTTTCCCTTGCCCTCCAGGGTTGTCCTCACTTAGCCCCTTAGCCCCCCTTGCCCTCCAGGGTTGTCCTCACTGCGTATGCCAGCCTTAGCCCCTTTCCCTTGCCCTCCAGGGTTGTCCTCACTGCGTATGCCAGCCTTAGCCCCTTTCCCTTGCCCTCCAGGGTTGTCCTCACTGCGTATGCCAGCCTTAGCCCCTTTCCCCTTGCCCTCCAGGGTTGTCCTCACTGCCCTCCAGAGTTGTCCTCACGTAGCCAGCCTTAGCCCCTTTCCCTTGCCCTCCAGGGTTGTCCTCACTGCGTATGCCAGCCTTAGCCCCTTTCCCTTGCCCTCCAGGGTTGTCCTCACTGCGTATGCCAGCCTTAGCCCTTTCCCTTGCCCTCCAGGGTTGTCCTCACTGCGTATGCCAGCCTTAGCCCCTTTCCCCTTGCCCTCCAGGGTTGTCCTCACTGCGTATGCCAGCCTTAGCCCCTTTCCCTTGCCCTCCAGGGTTGTCCTCACTGCGCCTCCATGCCAGCCTTAGCCCCTTTCCCTTGCCCTCCAGGGTTGTCCTCACTGCGTATGCCAGCCTTAGCCCCTTTCCCTTGCCCTCCAGGGTTGTCCTCACTGCGTATGCCAGCCTTAGCCCCTTTCCCTTGCCCTCCAGGGTTGTCCTCACTGCGTATGCCAGCCTTAGCCCCTTTCCCCTTGCCCTCCAGGGTTGTCCTCACTGCGTATGCCAGCCTTAGCCCCTTTGCCCTCCAGGGTTGTCCTCACAGCGTATGCCAGCCTTAGCCCCTTTCCCTTGCCCTCCAGGGTTGTGCTCACTGCGTATGCCAGCCTTAGCCCCTTTCCCCTTGCCCTCCAGGGTTGTCCTCACTGCGTATGCCAGCCTTAGCCTTTCCAGCCCTCACTTCCAGCCTTAGCCCCTTTCCCTTGTCCCTCCAGCCAGCCTTAGTTGTGCCCTCCACTGTCCTCATGCCAGCCTTAGCCCCTTTCCCCTTGCCCTCCAGGGTTGTCCTCACTGCGTATGCCAGCCTTAGCCCCTTTCCCTTGCCCTCCAGGGTTGTCCTCACTGCGTATGCCAGCCTTAGCCCCTTTCCCTTGCCCTCCAGGGTTGTCCTCACTGCGTATGCCAGCCTTAGCCCCTTTCCCTTGCCCTCCAGGGTTGTCCTCACTGCGTATGCCAGCCTTAGCCCCTTTTTGCCCTCCTTGCCCTCACTGCGTATGCCAGCCTTAGTTGCCCTCCAGGGTTGTCCTCACTGCGTATGCCAGCCTTAGCCCCTTTCCCCTTGCCCTCCAGGGTTGTCCTCACTGCGTATGCCAGCCTTAGCCCCTTTCCCCTTGCCCTCCAGGGTTGTCCTCACTGCGTATGCCAGCCTTAGCCCCTTTCCCTTGCCCTCCAGGGTTGTCCTCACTGCGTATGCCAGCCTTAGCCCCTTTCCCCTTGCCCTCCAGGGTTGTCCTCACTGCGTATGCCAGCCTTAGCCCCTTTCCCTTGCCCTCCAGGGTTGTCCTCACTGCGTATGCCAGCCTTAGCCCCTTTCCCTTGCCCTCCAGGGTTGTCCTCACTGCGTATGCCAGCCTTAGCCCCTTTCCCTTGCCCTCCAGGGTTGTCCTCACTGCGTATGCCAGCCTTAGCCCCTTTCCCTTGCCCTCCAGGGTTGTCCTCACTGCGTATGCCAGCCTTAGCCCCTTTCCCTTGCCCTCCAGGGTTGTCCTCACTGCGTATGCCAGCCTTAGCCCCTTTCCCTTGCCCTCCAGGGTTGTCCTCACAGCCTTAGCCCCTTTCCCTTGCCCTCCAGGGTTGTCCTCACTGCGTATGCCAGCCTTAGCCCCTTTCCCTTGCCCTCCAGGGTTGTCCTCACTGCGTATGCCAGCCTTAGCCCTTCCCTTGCCCTCCAGGGTTGTCCTCACTGCGTGCCAGCCTTAGCCTTTCCCTTGCCTTCCAGCTCCCTTTAGCCCCTTTCCCTTGCCCTCCAGGGTTGTCCTCACTGCGTATGCCAGCCTTAGCCCCTTTCCCTTGCCCTCCAGGGTTGTCCTCACTGCGTATGCCAGCCTTAGCCCCTTTCCCTTGCCCTCCAGGGTTGTCCTCACTGCGTATGCCAGCCTTAGCCCCTTTCCCTTGCCCTCCAGGGTTGTCCTCACTGCGTATGCCAGCCTTAGCCCCTTTCCCTTGCCCTCCAGGGTTGTCCTCACTGCGTATGCCAGCCTTAGCCCCTTTCCCTTGCCCTCCAGGGTTGTCCTCACTGCGTATGCCAGCCTTAGCCCCTTTCCCTTGCCCTCCAGGGTTGTCCTCACTGCGTATGCCAGCCTTAGCCCCTTTCCCTTGCCCTCCAGGGTTGTCCTCACTGCGTATGCCAGCCTTAGCCCCTTTCCCTTGCCCTCCAGGGTTGTCCTCACTGCGTATGCCAGCCTTAGCCCCTTTCCTTGCCTTAGCCCCTTTAGCCCCTTGCCCTCCAGGGTTGTCCTCACTGCGTATGCCAGCCTTAGCCCCTTTCCCTTGCCCTCCAGGGTTGTCCTCACTGCGTATGCCAGCCTTAGCCCCTTTCCCTTGCCCTCCAGGGTTGTCCTCACTGCGTATGCCAGCCTTAGCCCCTTTCCCTTGCCCTCCAGGGTTGTCCTCACTGCGTATGCCAGCCTTAGCCCCTTTCCCTTGCCCTCCAGGGTTGTCCTCACTGCGTATGCCAGCCTTAGCCCCTTTCCCTTGCCCTCCAGGGTTGTCCTCACTGCGTATGCCAGCCTTAGCCCCTTTCCCTTGCCCTCCAGGGTTGTCCTCACTGCGTATGCCAGCCTTAGCCCCTTTCCCTTGCCCTCCAGGGTTGTCCTCACTGCGTATGCCAGCCTTATGCCAGCCTTAGCCCCTTTCCCTTGCCCTCCAGGGTTGTCCTCACTGCGTATGCCAGCCTTAGCCCCTTTCCCTTGCCCTCCAGGGTTGTCCTCACTGCGTATGCCAGTCTTAGCCCCTTCCCTTGCCCTCCAGGGTTGTCCTCACTGCGTATGCCAGCCTTAGCCCCTTTCCCTTGCCCTCCAGAGTTGTCCTCACTGCGTATGCCAGCTTTAGCCCCTTTTCCTTGCCCTCCAGGGTTGTCCTCACTGCGTATGCCAGCCTTAGCCCCTTTCCCTTGCCCTCCAGGGTTGTCCTCACTGCGTATGCCAGCCTTAGCCCCTTTCCCTTGCCCTCCAGGGTTGTCCTCACTGCGTATGCCAGCCTTAGCCCCTTTCCCTTGCCCCAGCCTTAGCCCCTTTCCTTTCCCTTGCCCTCCAGGGTTGTCCTCACTGCGTATGCCAGCCTTAGCCCCTTTCCCTTGCCCTCCAGGGTTGTCCTCACTGCGTATGCCAGCCTTAGCCCCTTTCCCTTGCCCTCCAGGGTTGTCCTCACTGCGTATGCCAGCCTTAGCCCCTTTCCCTTGCCCTCCAGGGTTGTCCTCACTGCGTATGCCAGCCTTAGCCCCTTTCCCTTGCCCTCCAGGGTTGTCCTCACTGCGTATGCCAGCCTTAGCCCCTTTCCCTTGCCCTCCAGGGTTGTCCTCACTGCGTATGCCAGCCTTAGCCCCTTTCCCTTGCCCTCCAGGGTTGTCCTCACTGCGTATGCCAGCCTTAGCCCCTTTCCCTTGCCCTCCAGGGTTGTCCTCACTGCGTATGCCAGCCTTAGCCCCTTTCCCTTGCCCTCCAGGGTTGTCCTCACTGCGTATGCCAGCCAGCCTTAGCCCCTTTTCCCTTGCCCTCCAGGGTTGTCCTCACTGCGTATGCCAGCCTTAGCCCCTTTCCCTTGCCCTCCAGGGTTGTCCTCACTGCGTATGCCAGCCTTAGCCCCTTTCCCCTTGCCCTCCAGTCCTCACTGCTTATGCCAGCCTTAGCCCCTTCCCCTTGCCCTCCAGGGTTGTCCTCACTGCGTATGCCAGCCTTAGCCCCTTTCCCTTGCCCTCCAGGTTGTCCTCACTGCGTATGCCAGCCTTAGCCCTTTCCCTTGCCCTCCAGGAGTTGTCCTCACTGCGTATGCCAGCCTTAGCCCCTTTCCCTTGCCCTCCAGGGTTGTCCTCACTGCGTATGCCAGCCTTAGCCCCTTTCCCTTGCCCTCCAGGGTTGTCCTCACTGCGTATGCCAGCCTTAGCCCCTTTCCCTTGCCCTCCAGGGTTGTCCTCACTGCGTATGCCAGCCTTAGCCCCTTTCCCCTTGCCCTCCAGGGTTGTCCTCACTGCGTATGCCAGCCTTAGCCCCTTTCCCTTGCCCTCCAGGGTTGTCCTCACTGCGTATGCCAGCCTTAGCCCCTTTCCCTTGCCCTCCAGGGTTGTCCTCACTGCGTATGCCAGCCTTAGCCCCTTTCCCTTGCCCTCCAGGGTTGTCCTCACTATGCCAGCCTTATGCCAGCCTTAGCCCCTTTCCCCTTGCCCTCCAGGGTTGTCCTCACTGCGTATGCCAGCCTTAGCCCCTTTCCCTTGCCCTCCAGGGTTGTCCTCACTGCGTATGCCAGCCTTAGCCCCTTTCCCTTGCCCTCCAGGGTTGTCCTCACTGCGTATGCCAGCCTTAGCCCCTTTCCCTTGCCCTCCAGGGTTGTCCTCACTGCGTATGCCAGCCTTAGCCCCTTTCCCTTGCCCTCCAGGGTTGTCCTCACTGCGTATGCCAGCCTTAGCCCCTTTCCCTTGCCCTCCAGGGTTGTCCTCACTGCGTATGCCAGCCTTAGCCCCTTTCCCTTGCCCTCCAGGGTTGTCCTCACTGCGTATGCCAGCCTTAGCCCCTTTCCCTTGCCCTCCAGGGTTGTGCTCACTGCGTATGCCAGCCTTAGCCCCTTTCCCTTGCCCTCCAGGGTTGTCCTCACTGCGTATGCCAGCCTTAGCCCCTTTCCCCTTGCCCTCCAGGGTTGTCCTCACTGCGTATGCCAGCCTTAGCCCCTTTCCCTTGCCCTCCAGGGTTGTCCTCACTGCGTATGCCAGCCTTAGCCCCTTCCCCCTTGCCCTCCAGGGTTGTCCTCACTGCGTATGCCAGCCTTAGCCCCTTTCCCTTGCCCTCCAGGGTTGTCCTCACTGCGTATGCCAGCCTTAGCCCCTTTCCTTGCCCTCCAGGGTTGTCCTCACTGCGTATGCCAGCCTTAGCCCCTTTCCCTTGCCCTCCAGGGTTGTCCTCACTGCGTATGCCAGCCTTAGCCCCTTTCCCTTGCCCTCCAGGGTTGTCCTCACTGCGTATGCCAGCCTTAGCCCCTTTCCCTTGCCCTCCAGGGTTGTCCTCACTGCGTATGCCAGCCTTAGCCCCTTTCCCTTGCCCTCCAGGGTTGTCCTCACTGCGTATGCCAGCCTTAGCCCCTTTCCCTTGCCCTCCAGGGTTGTCCTCACTGCGTATGCCAGCCTTAGCCCCTTTCCCTTAGCCCCTTTCCCTTGCCCTCCAGGGTTGTCCTCACTGCGTATGCCAGCCTTAGCCCCTTTCCCTTGCCCTCCAGGGTTGTCCTCACTGCGTATGCCAGCCTTAGCCCCTTCCCCCTTGCCCTCCAGGGTTGTCCTCACTGCGTATGCCAGCCTTAGCCCCTTTCCCTTGCCCTCCAGGGTTGTCCTCACTGCGTATGCCAGCCTTAGCCCCTTTCCCTTGCCCTCCAGGGTTGTCCTCACTGCGTATGCCAGCCTTAGCCCCTTTCCCTTGCCCTCCAGGGTTGTCCTCACTGCGTATGCCAGCCTTAGCCCCTTCCCCCTTGCCCTCCAGGCCAGTTGTCCTCCTCCAGGGTATGCCAGCCTTAGCCCCTTTCCCTTGCCCTCCAGGGTTGTCCTCACTGCGTATGCCAGCCTTAGCCCCTTTCCCTTGCCCTCCAGGGTTGTCCTCACTGCGTATGCCAGCCTTAGCCCCTTTCCCTTGCCCTCCAGGGTTGTCCTCACTGCGTATGCCAGCCTTAGCCCCTTTCCCTTGCCCTCCAGGGTTGTCCTCACTGCGTATGCCAGCCTTAGCCCCTTTCCTTGCCCTCCAGGGTTGTCCTCACTGCGTATGCCAGCCAGCCCCTTTCCCTTGCCCTCCAGGGTTGTCCTCACCTATGCCAGCCTTAGCCCCTTTCCCCTTGCCCTCCAGGGTTGTCCTCACTGCGTATGCCAGCCTTAGCCCCTTTCCCCCTTGCCCTCCAGGGTTGTCCTCACTGCGTATGCCAGCCTTAGCCCCTTTCCCTTGCCCTCCAGGGTTGTCCTCACTGCGTATGCCAGCCTTAGCCCCTTTCCCCTTGCCCTCCAGGGTTGTCCTCACTGCGTATGCCAGCCTTAGCCCCTTTCCCTTGCCCTCCAGGGTTGTCCTCACTGCGTATGCCAGCCTTAGCCCCTTTCCCCCTTGCCCTCCAGGGTTGCCTCACTGCGTATGCCAGCCTTAGCCCTTTCCCTTGCCCTCCAGTCCTCCTGCCAGCCCCCTTTCCCTTGCCCTCCAGGGTTGTCCTCACTGCGTATGCCAGCCTTAGCCCTTTCCCTTGCCCTCCAGGGTTGTCCTCACTGCGTATGCCAGCCTTAGCCCCTTTCCCCTTGCCCTCCAGGGTTGTCCTCACTGCGTATGCCAGCCTTAGCCCCTTTCCCTTGCCCTCCAGGGTTGTCCTCACTGCGTATGCCAGCCTTAGCCCTTTCCCCTTGCCCTCCAGGGTTGTCCTCACTGCGTATGCCAGCCTTAGCCCCTTTCCCTTGCCCTCCAGGGTTGTCCTCACTGCGTATGCCAGCCTTAGCCCCTTTCCCCCTTGCCCTCCAGGGTTGCCCTCACTGCGTATGCCAGCCTTAGCCCCTTTCCCTTGCCCTCCAGGGTTGTCCTCACTGCGTATGCCAGCCTTAGCCCCTTTCCCTTGCCCTCCAGGGTTGTCCTTTCCTGCCCTCCAGGGTATGCCAGCCTTAGCCCCTTTCCCTTGCCCTCCAGGGTTGTCCTCACTGCGTATGCCAGCCTTAGCCCCTTTCCCCTTGCCCTCCAGGGTTGTCCCTCACTGCGTATGCCAGCCTTAGCCCCTTTCCTTGCCCTCCAGGGTTGTCCTCACTGCGTATGCCAGCCTTAGCCCCTTTCCCTTGCCCTCCAGGGTTGTCCTCACTGCGTATGCCAGCCTTAGCCCCTTTCCCTTGCCCTCCAGGGTTGTCCTCACTGCGTATGCCAGCCTTAGCCCCTTTCCCTTGCCCTCCAGGGTTGTCCTCACTGCGTATGCCAGCCTTAGCCCCTTTCCCCTTGCCCTCCAGGGTTGTCCTCACTGCGTATGCCAGCCTTAGCCCCTTTCCCTTGCCCTCCAGGGTTGTCCTCACTGCGTATGCCAGCCTTAGCCCCTTTCCCTTGCCCTCCAGGGTTGTCCTCACTGCGTATGCCAGCCTTAGCCCCTTTCCCTTGCCCTCCAGGGTTGTCCTCACTGCGTATGCCAGCCTTAGCCCCTTTCCCTTGCCCTCCAGGGTTGTCCTCACTGCGTATGCCAGCCTTAGCCCCTTTCCCCCTTGCCCTCCAGGGTTGTCCTCACTGCGTATGCCAGCCTTAGCCCCTTTCCCTTGCCCTCCAGGGTTGTCCTCACTGCGTATGCCAGCCTTAGCCCCTTTCCCTTGCCCTCCAGGGTTGTCCTCACTGCGTATGCCAGCCTTAGCCCCTTTCCCTTGCCCTCCAGGGTTGTCCTCACTGCGTATGCCAGCCTTAGCCCCTTTCCCCCTTGCCCTCCAGGGTTGTCCTCACTGCGTATGCCAGCCTTAGCCCCTTTCCCTTGCCCTCCAGGGTTGTCCTCACTGCGTATGCCAGCCTTAGCCCCTTTCCCTTGCCCTCCAGGGTTGTCCTCACTGCGTATGCCAGCCTTAGCCCCTTTCCCTTGCCCTCCAGGGTTGTCCTCACTGCGTATGCCAGCCTTAGCCCCTTTCCCTTGCCCTCCAGGGTTGTCCTCACTGCGTATGCCAGCCTTAGCCCCTTTCCCCTTGCCCTCCAGGGTTGTCCTCACTGCGTATGCCAGCCTTAGCCCCTTTCCCTTGCCCTCCAGGGTTGTCCTCACTGCGTATGCCAGCCTTAGCCCCTTTCCCTTGCCCTCCAGGGTTGTCCTCACTGCGTATGCCAGCCTTAGCCCCTTTCCCTTGCCCTCCAGGGTTGTCCTCACTGCGTATGCCAGCCTTAGCCCCTTTCCCTTGCCCTCCAGGGTTGTCCTCACTGCGTATGCCAGCCTTAGCCCCTTTCCCCTTGCCCTCCAGGGTTGTCCTCACTGCGTATGCCAGCCTTAGCCCCTTTCCCTTGCCCTCCAGGGTTGTCCTCACTGCGTATGCCAGCCTTAGCCCCTTTCCCTTGCCCTCCAGGGTTGTCCTCACTGCGTATGCCAGCCTTAGCCCCTTTCCCTTGCCCTCCAGGGTTGTCCTCACTGCGTATGCCAGCCTTAGCCCCTTTCCCTTGCCCTCCAGGGTTGTCCTCACTGCGTATGCGTATGCCAGCCTTAGCCCCTTTCCCCCTTGCCCTCCAGGGTTGTCCTCACTGCGTATGCCAGCCTTAGCCCCTTTCCCTTGCCCTCCAGGGTTGTCCTCACTGCGTATGCCAGCCTTAGCCCCTTTCCCTTGCCCTCCAGGGTTGTCCTCACTGCGTATGCCAGCCTTAGCCCCTTTCCCTTGCCCTCCAGGGTTGTCCTCACTGCGTATGCCAGCCTTAGCCCCTTTCCCTTGCCCTCCAGGGTTGTCCTCACTGCGTATGCCAGCCTTAGCCCCTTTCCCTTGCCCTCCAGGGTTGTCCTCACTGCGTATGCCAGCCTTAGCCCCTTTCCCTTGCCCTCCAGGAGTTGTCCTCACTGCGTATGCCAGCCTTAGCCCCTTTCCCTTGCCCTCCAGGGTTGTCCTCACTGCGTATGCCAGCCTTAGCCCCTTTCCCTTGCCCTCCAGGGTTGTCCTCACTGCGTATGCCAGCCTTAGCCCCTTTCCCTTGCCCTCCAGGGTTGTCCTCACTGCGTATGCCAGCCTTAGCCCCTTTCCCTTGCCCTCCAGGGTTGTCCTCACTGCGTATGCCAGCCTTAGCCCCTTTCCCTTGCCCTCCAGGGTTGTCCTCACTGCGTATGCCAGCCTTAGCCCCTTTCCCTTGCCCTCCAGGGTTGTCCTCACTGCGTATGCCAGCCTTAGCCCCTTTCCCTTGCCCTCCAGGGTTGTCCTCACTGCGTATGCCAGCCTTAGCCCCTTTCCCTTGCCCTCCAGGGTTGTCCTCACTGCGTATGCCAGCCTTAGCCCCTTTCCCTTGCCCTCCAGGGTTGTCCTCACTGCGTATGCCAGCCTTAGCCCCTTTCCCTTGCCCTCCAGGGTTGTCCTCACTGCGTATGCCAGCCTTAGCCCCTTTCCCCTTGCCCTCCAGGGTTGTCCTCACTGCGTATGCCAGCCTTAGCCCCTTTCCCTTGCCCTCCAGGGTTGTCCTCACTGCGTATGCCAGCCTTAGCCCCTTTCCCTTGCCCTCCAGGGTTGTCCTCACTGCGTATGCCAGCCTTAGCCCCTTTCCCCTTGCCCTCCAGGGTTGTCCTCACTGCGTATGCCAGCCTTAGCCCCTTTCCCCTTGCCCTCCAGGGTTGTCCTCACTGCCCTCCAGGGTATGCCAGCCTTAGCCCCTTTCCCCTTGCCCTCCAGGGTTGTCCTCACTGCGTATGCCAGCCTTAGCCCCTTTCCCTTGCCCTCCAGGGTTGTCCTCACTGCGTATGCCAGCCTTAGCCCCTTTCCCCCTTGCCCTCCAGGGTTGTCCTCACTGCGTATGCCAGCCTTAGCCCCTTTCCCTTGCCCTCCAGGGTTGTCCTCACTGCGTATGCCAGCCTTAGCCCCTTTCCCCTTGCCCTCCAGGGTTGTCTGCTCACTGCATATGCCAGCCTTAGCCCCTTTCCCCCTTGCCCTCCAGGGTTGTCCTCACTGCGTATGCCAGCCTTAGCCCCTTTCCCTTGCCCTCCAGGGTTGTCCTCACTGCGTATGCCAGCCTTAGCCCCTTTCCCTTGCCCTCCAGGGTTGTCCTCACTGCGTATGCCAGACTTAGCCCCTTTCCCCCTTGCCCTCCAGGGTTGTGCTCACTGCGTATGCCAGCCTTAGCTCCTTTCCCCTGCCCTCCAGGGTTGTCCTCACTGCGTATGCCAGCCTTAGCCCCTTTCCCCCTTGCCCTCCAGAGTTGTCCTCACTGCGTATGCCAGCCTTAGCCCCTTTCCCTTGCCCTCCAGAGTTGTCCTCACTGCATATGCCAGCCTTAGCCCCTTTTCCTTGCCCTCCAGGGTTGTCCTCACTGCGTATGCCAGCCTTAGCCCCTTTCCCTTGCCCTCCAGGGTTGTCCTCACTGCGTATGCCAGCCTTAGCCCCTTTCCCTTGCCCTCCAGGGTTGTCCTCACTGCGTATGCCAGCCTTAGCCCCTTTCCCTTGCCCTCCAGGGTTGTCCTCACTGCGTATGCCAACCTTAGCCCCTTTCCCTTGCCCTCCAGGGTTGTGCTCACTGCGTATGCCAGCCTTAGCCCCTTTCCCTTGCCCTCCAGAGTTGTCCTCACTGCGTATGCCAGCCTTAGCCCCTTTCCCTTGCCCTCCAGGGTTGTCCTCACTGCGTATGCCAGCCTTAGCCCCTTTCCCTTGCCCTCCGGGGTTGTCCTCACTGCGTATGCCAACCTTAGCCCCTTTCCCTTGCCCTCCAGGGTTGTGCTCACTGCGTATGCCAACCTTAGCCCCTTTCCCTTGCCCTCCAGAGTTGTCCTCACTGCGTATGCCAGCCTTAGCCCCTTTCCCTAGCCCTCCAGGGTTGTCCTCACTGCGTATGCCAGCCTTAGCTCCTTTCCCTTGCCCTCCAGAGTTGTCCTCACTGCGTATGCCAGCCTTAGCCCCTTTCCCTTGCCCTCCGGGGTTGTCCTCACTGCGTATGCCAGCCTTAGCCCCTTTCCCTTGCCCTCCGGGTTGCTATGCCCTGCCAACCTTAGCCCCTTTTTGCCCTCCAGGGTTGTCCTCACTGCGTATGCCAGCCTTAGCCCCTTTCCCTTGCCCTCCAGGGTTGTCCTCACTGCGTATGCCAGCCTTAGCCCCTTTCCCTTGCCCTCCAGGGTTGTCCTCACTGCGTATGCCAGCCTTAGCCCCTTTCCCTTGCCCTCCAGGGTTGTCCTCACTGCGTATGCCAGACTTAGCCCCTTTCCCCCTTGCCCTCCAGGGTTGTGCTCACTGCGTATGCCAGCCTTAGCTCCTTTCCCCTGCCCTCCAGGGTTGTCCTCACTGCGTATGCCAGCCTTAGCTCCTTTCCCTTGCCCTCCAGGGTTGTCCTCACTGCGTATGCCAGCCTTAGCCCCTTTCCCCTCCAGGGTTGTCCTCACTGCGTATGCCAGCCTTAGCCCCTTTCCCCTTTTGCCCTCCAGGGTTGTGCTCACTGCGTATGCCAGCCTTAGCCCTTTCCCTTGCCCTCCAGGGTTGTGCTCACTGCGTATGCCAGCCTTAGCCCCTTTCCCCCTTGCCCTCCAGGGTTCTGCTCACTGCGTATGCCAGCCTTAGCCCCTTTCCCCCTTGCCCTCCAGGGTTGTCCTCACTGCGTATGCCAGCCTTAGCCCCTTTCCCTTGCCCTCCAGGGTTGTCCTCACTGCGTATGCCAGCCTTAGCCCCTTTCCCTTGCCCTCCAGGGTTGTCCTCACTGCGTATGCCAGACTTAGCCCCTTTCCCCCTTGCCCTCCAGGGTTGTGCTCACTGCGTATGCCAGCCTTAGCTCCTTTCCCCTGCCCTCCAGGGTTGTCCTCACTGCGTATGCCAGCCTTAGCCCCTTTCCCCCTTGCCCTCCAGGGTTGTCCTCACTGCGTATGCCAGCCTTAGCCCCTTTCCCCCTTGCCCTCCAGGGTTGTCCTCACTGCGTATGCCAGCCTTAGCCCCTTTCCCCCTTGCCCTCCAGGGTTGTCCTCACTGCGTATGCCAGCCTTAGCCCCTTTCCCTTGCCCTCCAGGGTTCTGCTCACTGCGTATGCCAGCCTTAGCCCCTTTCCCTTGCCCTCCAGGGTTGTCCTCACTGCATATGCCAGCCTTAGCCCCTTTCCCTTGCCCTCCAGGGTTGTCCTCACTGCGTATGCCAGCCTTAGCCCCTTTCCCTTGCCCTCCAGGGTTCTGCTCAGTTCTGAATTTAAATGTGAATGCCTCAAATTCCAGTTCAATTCTTGACAAGATACACAATTGCATTGAATTCAGTTAAATTAAATTCAATTCAAATGCCTTCTTTCTATATTAGGTGTAGTCTGTACAAATATACTGTACATCTTGTACATAAAACATGCATGCATATAAAATATTGATGAAACAATTGATTTTCAGGACAAACTTAAAATTAATGATCAAGGAAAATAATAAAACACTTATTACGTTTCCCAGAATGCATTACTTTAACCCTGAAGTTGACCCTAAAGCCTTCAAAAAGAAGCCAAACAAATGAATTAGTTGGCTGAAATATAATTGGCTATTCTAAGTACTAAGGTTAATTGAGTATATGAACATTGTTTCCAAAGAAAAGTTATTTATTATTTGGTATCTGGAAGTGTGACCTGTCAGATTCAATGAAACTCATGTTCTATGACTGAGTGAAATTTCTTTGAATTGTACTGAATAAAATGTTACTTCCTGTCACTTCAAATTCTACATCACGTGGGGTGTGGCCAATTCATTCGAATTGCAACTCTTGAGTTGAATGGGAGTCAATTCCAAAATTATGAATTGAACACCCCCCCCCCCCCCAAAACAAACCTGATACCCCCATGGCCTGAGAGGGAAACCAAAGCTCTGTCTCCAGCAGGGAGAGAGAGGGCAGGAGCGGGAGTGGGTGAATCCTCCTCAGAGGCCAGCGAGAGGGAGCAGGGACATTCTCACGTTCCAGTCCAGGAACACAACTTCCATGTGTCTGCTATTTTACCACATCAAACGCTGAGCCTTGAGGCAAGGCAACATAGAACCTACTGTTACTGTATGATGCCCTGCTGTTTCTCTTTACAGAAACACTTTGTTTTTGTCTTTTTATTTTATAGGATGCTGTAAAATGATCTAGATCCAGTAAGAGATTGTGTCTAAAGAGAGAAAACAGACAAGGCAAGGAGTACCAATGGACTGTATTCCTGAGCAGCTCATTCCAGACTGCCACAGTCTTATGAAATGATCAATCAGAGGGAGAGAGAAGGCACCAGGGTTGAGTTCCTGGAGAAATGACTGAGACAACAGCGTCAAAACCGTTCAGACAAAGCCACAGGGAGCAGGCAGGCATCCTGCATCCGCCAGTGTGTATGTGTATGCGCGTGACTGCCTGCGTGCACGTGGATCTGAGGTGAATGAGTGCATGAGCGGTACGGCATCTGATCCTCCTTTCAGCCACACTGCAGCGTCTTCTGCTGTGAGCAGACAAATTAAAACTCACTCAAGCAAAAGGCTTGGCTATACCCCTCTTCCTCTCCACCACCACCCTACTCCCTCTCTGCTATCCCCTCCCACTCCTCTCCTCCCTCCTGCTGCTGCAGCCCCTAGCCAGACAGGGGCCCCGGGTGCAGGGAGGATGGGGGGGGGTCACAGCCAAGCCAAGCGGACACACCTCTTGCCTGAGTTCATTTTAGTTTGGGAGGGGTGGGGCTTGGCCTCTGTGGCAGGACAGGACACGCACGTGTGCCACACAAAGGGGCATGTGTTTATTGAACATGAGGGGACACACACAGAGTGACTGACAGGGGCCAGTCTGAGGACAAAAACAACCCCTGCTGCCGCCTGCTGTCACCCCTCATATCATCACTATTCTCTAATGAACCAACATGGATACCAACCCCTGTCTGACCCATTTATTCACAATGAAATTCTGAGTCTCCTTTTGAAAAGAATAAATACAGTGGGGCAAAAAAGTATTTAGTCAGCCACCAATTGTGCAAGTTCTCCCACTTAAAAAGATGAGAGAGGCCTGTAATTTTCATCATAGGTACACTTCAACTATGACAGAAAAAAATGAGGAAAAAATCCAGAAAATCACATTGTAGGATTTTTAATGAATTTATTTGCAAATTATGGTGGAGAATAAGTATTTGGTCACCCACAAACAAGCAAGATTTCTGGCTCTCACAGACCTGTAACTTCTTCTTTAAGAGGCTCCTCTGTCCTCCACTCGTTACCTGTATTAATGGCACCTGTTTGAACTTGTTATCAGTATAAAAGACACAACCTCAAACAGTCACACTCCAAACTCCACTATGGCCAAGACCAAAGAGCTGTCAAAGGACACCAGAAACAAAATTGTAGACCTGCACCAGGCTGGGAAGACTGAATCTGCAATAGGTAAGCAGCTTGGTTTGAAGAAATCAACTGTGGGAGCAATTATTAGGAAATGGAAGACATACAAGACCACTGATAATCTCCCTCGATCTGGGGCTCCACGCAAGATCTCACCCTGTGGGGTCAAAATGATCACAAAAATCCCAGAACCACACGGGGGGACCTAGTGAATGACCTGCAGAGAGCTGGGACCAAAGTAACAAAGCCTCCAGCCCCGCAGGCTACCTCTAGCCCACCCACCCACTACCCACGCAGGCTACCTCTAGCCCACCCACCCACTACCCACGCAGGCTACCTCTAGCCCACCCACCCACTACCCACGCAGGCTACCTCTAGCCCACCCACCCACTACCCACGCAGGCTACCTCTAGCCCACCCACCCACTACCCACGCAGGCTACCTCTAGCCCACCCACCCACTACCCACGCAGGCTACCTCTAGCCCACTCACCCACCGCCTGCCTGTCTCTCAGCCCTGGCCCAGTTCCACTCAAACTTTCCACAGATGGGCATGGGCTCTGTGGAGGTCGGTGTGTTTAGCATGCAGCCTGTGTCAACCACACCACAGCCTGGGGACCAGAGGCTGTCACCACAGGGGCGGAGCCAAGGGACAACAGCCTGACGGGGGCAGAGCTAAGGCATCGGCATGGCGACGTCACTCACCATATCTGAGGGGCCGAAACGGGAGAGAGGCCGGTCTAACACACAGGCCTTGCTGCATAGTGTGGTTTATGCAGCCAGGCTATTTATATGTGTCCCTCCTTCAGAGGAGGAAGCTGGACCTATTGAATCCAGATGTGAGAGGACAGAGAGACGGCACAAGACAGAACCAGAGCCTGAAGAGACAGGGCCAGAGTGGCAGCCTACTGTGTCTGAACAGAGAACACTGTCACACAAACACAGGTAGGATATGATAGGCCTCTGATTAATGTCACTCAACATGGGTTCACAAGGAGGAGATGGTCATTACATCCATACTGTATATGGGACAAGTACAGATGAAAACAAAGTTACACGCACATACATTTCTGTAACGCTACAGACATGTAGAGACAATGAGAGACTGGACAGTACTCTGTGATGTGCAGGGCGGGACAGTGCAAATACCAACAGCCCTTGCATATTTGTCCCAAAACAAATCAACCATCGTCAGTCACACAGACGCACGCACGCACGCACACACACACACACACACACACACACACACACACACACACACACACACACACACACACACACACACACACAAACAAAGAGAGAGGCGCAGTGAATATAGGTCACCTAAAAGGCCCATGGTGAATCCATTTCCGGATCTTTCCATGTACTTTAATATTTAATCGGCCCTGGTCAAGCTGCATTGGTGATTTTATGAAATAGTCAGCATAAAGTAAGTGCTATTCTGAAGAGCCTATATCCTATAGTTTAGCCCAGCGCAGCTCTCCCCGCAGATGTAGGTCCATAGCACTTGAATGACAATGAGGGCTTGTGGGACAGGGCTAAATGTGTTGTGACCCCTGATGATGAATTGCCAGAGGCCAGCCTTACTGTGGGCCTTTAGCCCATTGATCTGCTGCAGATCCCAATGACACATCATCAATCCCTAGTCAACAGCTCACAGGGGGATTGGAGGGGCTACAAAGGCCAGGCGGGCTTCACTCTGACCCTCACTCCTCCTGCAGTGGTCTATGATAAGAGAGGATCTCTCTCTCTCTCTCTCTCTCTCTCTCTCTCTCGCTCTCTCTCAACCTCCACAGTCATATACTTAGAGGACAAGTGATGTCCAGTCAAGAGAGCGGATTCCAGACCGTAGACAATGGAGAATCTGGTCAACCACTAATCCAGTCACCTCTGGCTCTATAATCATAGTACAGTATTCACATGGACAAGTATTCAGTATAAGTATACTCAGATCAGTATTCACATGTATTTTCAGACGTGGATGGATAAGTATTCAGTATCAGTATTCTCGGATATAACACACTGAACTTTTGATCCAGTGTTGCATCTGATTTGCACCAGCCTGCGTTGTGAAAGCAGACACACACACAGACATGTGTGGTTGTGGGACATCAGTCAGTATGAGGTCTGAACAGGAGCCATTGTGGACTGAGATCCCAGGCACACTGCAGCCCACTCTCTCCTCTGATATACCCAGAGATGAACAACGACGTCAGCCCGCAAGCAGCCTGCATGACGTCAACAGATATGTGCTTTGACCAGGAGCCTGAACTGTCTGGACGTCATGTTGAAATTGTGGCCCACCATAACAGAGAGTGAGATCAGCTTTGAACAGAAGAGCAAAATAAAACTGCAGTATTTCAGTGCAAGCATCACTGTCAGTGCAATGGTACAATTATCTGTCTGCTCTCCTCTCCAATAACGCTGAGATATTCCTGGTGCCCACAACACATCCAGTGTTCATAGAAACACTCACGTCTTGTTGACCTGTGGGGGCTAACTTACACTTCCAGAGAAGTGATAAGGATGGCAGAGTGTATCCTAATAAAACACATTTTAACCAGGGGGAGATAGATTAACGTCAAATTGGATTTCAGGTCTCTCCAAATGAGTCAGCATAAATCATGTCTTAATTATTAACACAATAGCCATGTCCAGTGATGGGTAACACAGAATGACAGCGTTGATATTGTATTCAGTTAGCTAATAAATGACATCATGTTGCTGCTGAACTAACTGAGTTGTGCAGATATGACTGGGTGAAAGTTTGGTGAAGAGGGTTATAAAAAAAGAGCACATACATAAACCTCGGAGTGCATTCCATGCCTTCCTCTGCTGCACTCTTTGGCTCCTCCCCCAGGGCCACGAGGAGGGAGCAGGATCTGACATTCCACAGGGCTACGTGTGAAGCCACACAATAGCTTAGGCACAGGGAGGGGAGGCCTACCCTGCCAGTCCCAACACAACCAAGGATGCATGGCCTCAACACAACAACCTTCTCACCAACCACATCATGTCACATATTACTAGAATGTTTTTATTTACATCTTTTCTCTTTTACCCCATTTGGTAGTTACAGTCTTGTCCCATCGCTGCAACTCCCCTAAGGGCTAAGGAGAGGCAAAGGTCGAGAACCACGTGTTCTCTGAAACATGACCCTGCCAAGCCACACTGCTTCTTGACACACTGCTCGCTTAACCCGGATGCCAGCCGCACCAATGTGTCGGAGGTAACTAAGTCCAGCTGACAACCGAAGTCAGCTTGAGGGTGTCTGGCCCGCTACAAGGAGCCATAGGGACAAGGAAATCCTGGCCGGCCATAGCCCTCCCCTAACCTGGGCAAAGCTGGGCCAATTGTGCGCCACCTCATGGATCTCCCCGTCACAGCCGGCTGTGACACAGTCTGGGATCGAACCCGGGTTTGTAGTAACGCCGATGTAGTGCCTTAGACCGCTGCGCCACTCGGGAGGCCCACAGTACTTGATTTTTAAAGGCCTTCACAAATTTTTTGATTTGTGATATCTGTTATGTTCCTGTGCTGGTCAGCTGGTGAGGCTACTGTACATATGGTCAAGGTTACAGACCTCCCCTCCCATCACCCAGACCACGTTACCATCAAAACACGGGAGCAGTGTTTGAACCGAGTCCAGTGACCAATGGGGACCGGAGGAGGGCTAATGGGCTTAAGTGAGTGTCCAGACTACCCACTGCTCTCCTAAGCCTGTTTGACCAGCTGTCTGTCTGTCTAAAGACGGTTAGAGAGCGCCTCACTCACGCACTAACTTAAGGGAGTGCTCTGAGAGGCTAAACACACTCCTGCGTAGCGGCCGCCCCTCCCATCTGTTCCACCAACCGCCAGCCTCTCCTCCAACACAACAAAAGGCAATATTGACTGGATGCAGAAAACAACAAGGGGCGAATCCAAAAAGGAAAAGCTAAAACAATAAATGCCAAAAAGTCCACAGCATTAGACTGCGGTGCCTCCACCATAGTGACCGTCACACTCCCACTGTCTTTCACTCTTTTTCGCTGCCTTGGCATAAGAGCAGCGGTATAAAGTACTTAAAAGTACAAATACTATAAAGTACAACTTAAGTAGTTTTGGGGGGTATTTGTACTGGACTATTTATAATTTTTACTTTTACTTCACTACATTCCGAAATAAAATAATGTACTTTTTACTCCATATATTTTACATGGCACCCAGAAGTACTCGTTACATTTTGAATGCTTAGCAGGACAGGAAAAGGGTCCAATTCACACAATTATCAAGAGAACATCCCTGGTCATCCCAACCGCCTCTGCTCTGGCGGTTGAAAATGGCACCATCTGGTTTGCTTAATATAAGGAATTTTAAATTATTTGTACTTTTACTTTTACCTTTGATACTTAAGTATATTTTAGCAATTACGTGTACTTTTGATACTTAAGTATATTTAAAACCAAATACTTTTAGACTTTTACTCAAGTAGTATTTTATTGGGTGACTTTCACTTTTACATTAGTCATTTTCTATTAAGTATTCTTTACTTTTACTCAAGTATGGCTACTTTTCCCAGCACTGCATAAGAGACACGCAGCTGTTAGGCTGGCGATCTCTGCCTTCTTCATCCTAAGAGGGCACTCAGGGGACTCATGTGAATGTTCTCCACCACAATTCCAACATTCATAGTCTTCTTCTATCTTAGCAAAATGATCACTCATATCCAGTTTCCTACAAACACATGACACATGTCCAAAGCGCTTTGCAGTTTGTACATTGCAATACCCTGGGAACAAATGCACTCACAAGGTAATTCACATAACCCATCTTTGTGAATAAGGAGAGACCCCTTTTTTTTAAAGAGTAGCACTGACACACTTCTCATTTCTTCCATTGACCATACGAGACAACCGACGAACACCAACTCCTCCAGGAGTTTTCCTCTTCATAATCAACTTCTCGAGAGACCCCAAAAATCACTCTTGGTGCCCCCACTCTGGTGAGGTCCAATGTGCGCAAATTCGGCCTCCGCTTCTGCCATTTTCCTCGCCACCATCTTCTTCTCCTTCGTTGGGGTTTTAAACCGATGTACATACCAATATTAGGTGCATTTACCGCCACCTACCGGGCTGGAGTGTGATGGACACTATGGAGGTGTTCTAGATTCTACACTCTAGTCTACATGAATGGAAGAGGGACATTATTGCTGAGTGAATTACTTTGTTCTGAACGGGTTTTGAGTAAATCGGGGAGGGTAAAGTTTAATCCCAGAGATGTGATCGTTCTTCTGAGCGTTTGCCTTTGACGTTCATAGGTTTGACAGTGAAGGAGGACGTGATCTTTAGTTTCTGCCACTGGACAGTTGGGATATGAACCTGTGTTAGCCGCCAACATTATTACCCACATCCCCCTATGGAGGGTGGGCGTGGAGCAGAGGGTGAATGACGGAGAGATCCAAGTATCCATCGCCACAGCACATAGAAGGTGGCACCGCCCACCACACGTATCATTTGTTGAGGCAGTGTTGCCAATTTAGGGCCTTTGTCGCTAAATTTAGGGAGTTCAGACTCCTCCAGCGACTTTTATTAGTAAAAGAGACAAGCGAAAAAGCTACTTTTCAGGCTGCCTTCGGGGAATTTTGCCAATGAGAGTATCTATGGTTTTGATAGAGAGTTTCTATGGTTTTGATAGCATTAACCGAGTTGTTCCACTCAATTCTGCCGCAAACGAGATTGGGAGAAGCTGACTGTGCAACAGAAGTTATAGCAATGGTGCACACACAGGCAGAGAAGCACAAGATAAGGGGGCGTGCGGCAGGAGAGGGGGCAAAAACAAAACGCTACTTTGGGGACCGCAGCTGTATCACAGCAAGCAAATTGGTGCTGTGACGTCGTCGTGGCAACATCAAAACATAATCTAGCGACTGCTAGTGACAAATCAATGAGCCCGTAGAGCATTCACATTCTACTATGCTCGACACAACGTAGCATGCATGGTGATATGTCAGCAGTCAGCACATACACGTACAGCTGAAGTCAGAAGTTTTCATACAACTTAGCCAAATAAATTTAAACTCAGTTTTTCACAATTCCTGACACCTAATCCTAGTACAAATTCACTGTATTAGATCAGTTAGGATCACCACTTTATTTTAAGAATGTGAAATGTCAGAAAAATAGTAGAGAGAATTATTTATTTCAGCTTTTATTTCTTTCATCACATTCCCAGTGGGTCAGAAGTTTACATACACTCAATTAGTATTTGGTAGAATTGCCTTTAAAATGTTTAACTTGGGTCAAACGTTTCAGGTATCCTTCCACAAGCTTCCCACAATAAGTTGGGTGAATTTTGGCTCATTCCTCCTGACAGTACTGGTGTAACTGAGTCAGGTTTGTAGGCCTCCTTGCTCACACACGCTTTTTCAGTTCTGCACACATTTTCTATAGGATTGAGGTTAGGGCTTTGTGATGGCCACTCCAATACCTTGGCTTTTTTCGTCCTTAAGTCATTTTGCCACAACTTTGGAAGTATGCTTGAGGTCATTGTCCATTTGGAAGACCCATTTGCGACCAAGCTTGAACTTCCTGACTGATGTCTTGAGATGTTGCTTCAATATATCCACACAATTTCCCCTCCTCCTATTTTGTGAAGTGATGCTGCCACCCGCATGCTTCATGGTTGAGATGGTGTTCTTCGGCTTGCAAGCCTCCCCTTTCTCCTCCAAACATAACGACATAACATTTGGCCAACATAACGATGGTCATTTTGGCCAAACAGTTATATTTTGTTTCATCAGACCAGAGGACATTTCTCCAAAAAGTATGATATTTGTCCCCATGTGCAATTGCAAACCGTAGTCTGGCTTTTTTATGGCGGTATTGGAGCAGTGGCTTCTTCCTTGCTAAGAGGCCTTTCAGGTTATGTCGATATAGGACTCGTTTCACTGTGGATATAGATACTTTTGTACCTGTTTCCTCCAGCATCTTCACAAGGTCCTTTCCTGTTGTTCTGGGATTGATTTGCACTTTTCAAACCAAAGTACGTTAATCTCTAGGAGACAGAACACGTCTCCTTCCTGAGCGGTATGACGGCTGCATGGTGTTTATACTTGCATACTATTGTTTGTACAGATGAACGTGGTACCTTCAGGCATTTGGAAATTGCTCCCAAGGATGAACCAGACTTGTGGAGGTCTACTATTTTTTGTCTGAGGTCTTGGCTGATTTGTTGTGATTTTCCCATGATGTCAAGCAAAGAGGCACTGAGTTTGAAGGTAGGCCTTGAAATTCATCCACAAGTACACCTCCAATTTACTCAAAGATGTCAATTAGCCCATCAGAAGCTTTTAAAGCCATGGTATCATTTTATGGAATTTTCCAAGCCGTTTAAAGGCACAGTCAACTTAGTGAATGTAAACTTCTGACCCACTGGAATTGTGATACAGTGAATTATAAGTGACATACTTCTGTCATGCACAAAGTAGATGTCCTAACCGACTTGCCAAAACTACAGTTTGTTAACAATCCATTTGTGGAGTGGTTGAAAAACAAGTTTTAACCTAAGTGTATGTAAACTTCTGACTTCAGCTGTAGTTAACAGATCAGATCAGCTAGCTAGCTTGTTAGCTGGCTAACATTGGTTTACAGAGTCACATCTCACAATACAAATCTTTGTTTTGTAATCTATTTTTTGGTTCGCTAATCATTTCTGTTGACTGTAAATACTTGATATGCATGCTTATGGTGTTATAACAATTCGCTTTTCACACGTTGAACATTTTTTACTTCGTTGCTATGGTCACCGGTGGCTCTCTTCCTCTGCGCGTGTGTGTGTGTGTGTGTGTAAAGGACATCATGCTGCTTGCTTAACGAGTGCCACTTCCTCCCGATTCAGCCCATACCTGGCACGCATTCAGGACCTCTCACAAACACACGTTCTCCTCCAGCATCTTAGCCGATCATGCCACCTCAATAGCTAGCTAATGAGGCAACGCAAGAAGGACACTTAAGGCTGAGGAGTATGTTTCACACATCCCCATTTGCTACATACAGTGTGTGTGTGTGTGTGTGTGTGTGTGTGTGTGTGTGTGTGTGTGTGTGTGTGTGTGTGTGTGTGTGTGTGTGTGTGCAATTTATGGTTCACTTTCAAAATTAAAGTTCCTCATTAAAAGTGATGTAAACGGATAGCGGAATCATGGCATATTTGGACTAGATAATGCTAAACAAGGTTGGAATGTTGTTACATCATAAAAAATTAATACAATAATTGTTTATTTTGACAACAAAAATAACTGCTGATGTATTAGACTGCATAATTGCATTGGGGCATACTTATATGCACTGTACAATAGAGCTAGGACACTAATATTTGTGTAAACTCTACATAGTTGTGGGTGTCACTGAGTAGGCTGATGCCCCATTTGATGGGTGCACAATCCATTGGTAAGGCTGTACATGGCAATATGAATGCCCAATACACACAATAGACTGACTAGAAAGGTGATTTCCCACAGTCCTGCAATAACAGCGAAGATGCTAATATTTGTGTAAACTCTGCAATACAGTGTATATACTGTAAGTATGCCCCCAATGCAATTAAGCAGTCTAATACATCCACAGTGGAATTTCCCCAAAAAAATCCAGTTTATTGTCAGAATAATTCATTATTGTATTTAATTTGTCATTTTTAAATTATGTAACAATATTCTAACCTTGTTTAGCATTATCTAGTCCACATATGGCATATCCACTATTTTTCCGTAAGCATCACTTTCATTGAGGGACTTGTATTTTGAAGGTGAACCGCAAATTCCACTATTGTTCAGCAGGAGGACAAACACAACGTTGGCCAACGTTCAGATAGAAATGTATTATGTAGAACAAACATGTCTCTCTGATTATAAGGAATCATGTCAGTTCTATTCACGGCCTCTCTATCTGCAACGTTCCAAGAAGATTTTGTACTGAACCTACTGAGCTACAGGATACGAATTCCGCTCTGCTCATCGCTTGTCTGTCTGGAAAGCCACCGCAAATGAAAATGTGTAGTAGACGGGGTTGACCCCACCCCGTTCCGTGTGCCATGGCGGTGGGCTTCTCTACAGATAAGGCTGCAGCTACACACACACACGTCTCTCTCTCTCTCTCTCTCTCTCTCTCTCTCTCTCTCTCTCTCTCTCTCTCTCTCTCTTTCTCTCTGTGTATTACACAAACATGTACTCTGCTGCTCCGCAGTAGCCGTGTCTCTAGTCTGCTGCTGTTCAAATGGCCAGAGGAAAGTGAATGTGTCCCCCCAGTGTGTGTGCCTCAGCAGCCATTTCCCTCCACACTCATCTCATTACAGCTACAGTAGTGGAGAGGAGAGCAGGTCCAATCAAGTTGAGGGGAAGAGGAAAACAACCACCACAGGACAGGCCTGTGAGCTCATCCCTGTGCAGTACAGTTCTCTCTCTCTCTCTCTCTCTCTCTCTCTCTCTCTCTCTCTCTCTCTCTCTGCCTTCCCTGTCTTACATTCCCTCTGCTGTTAACCAGGTATCAGCCTGAGATGATTGACTACATTAATTGCTTGGGATAGCTAGGGGATCTGTGTGTGTGTGTGTGTGTATGTGTGTGTGTGTGTGTGTGTGTGTGTGTGTGTGCCAAACCGTTCACTTACAACCAGTCCTGATGGGTAAATGTCCCTGTGCTCCCTCTGTCTCCTCCTTAAAATGCAACTCATAAGAGGGACAGCGGGGCACTTAACCCCACTTTGTTAGAGGGACCCATGGCACTCTCTCTTTCTCCGTCTCATTCTCTGTTCCTCCTCAACTCAGAGCTGTTCCCGTAAGGTGCGTCCCCACACCCCTACACCCCCTCCAAGTCGGTTGACTGACTACTGGTGTTCTCAGATTGCTGCAGCTGTCAGGGAGGCCCAGCGGAGTGAGTGTCTTGTTTACCTAGCTCACTGAGGTGGCAGAGCAAAGGGCTACCCTCATCTGCCAGCCTGCCTGCCAGGCCACCTCCACAGCAAGCAGGTTATGGAATGGCTATGAGAAGAACTGAACTGGTGTTGTTACGACAAACCTGTTTGCTTGGCTGGCCCTCTAGACAGGTGTCCAGTACTTCATGGCCTCAAACCCATACATCTGCCAACAGGCAGGTGTCATATTCTCTAACATGTGATTAATAGTCATGTGAGAGCTGAGACTGGGGCGGTTGGGGGAATACCTCCGTGTTCTGTTGTACTGTATCATCATGGCACCTTTCTCCAGAGGGTACCTCTAATCCATTTAGTGAATTAAACAAAGGTATTGGTTCCAATCACATGGATAACAGAAAAAAAGGGTACTGTTGACTCCACAGGGACTTTAAAAGGTTCCACCTGAGCCAATGGGAGAGTGAGGAGTAGTAGACTATTCAGCTCTTCTTTCTCCAGGGTTAGAACAGTACACAGGTGAGCAAGCTAAGAGTAAGAGCAGGACATTTCCATGTAAAAGGACCCATGAGAACCAACACGTGAAGTTCATAGGAGCATGTCAAATGAAAGCAAAAGTCTATATAACAGCACAGTACCGTATAGTACAGCACAGTAGAGTACAGTACAGAGTAGAGCACACTAGAGTTGAGTACACTATAATGTACTGTACTGAACTTTACTTTGCTTTACTGTACTGAACTATACTCTACTGTACTGAACTCTACTCTACTACATTGTTCTGTGCTATGCTGTTCTCTAATGTGCTGTGCTATACTGTTCTCTACTGAGCTCTACTGTGCTGTACTTTGATGTCCAAACTTGTGAACCATAGACGTCTATGATTGGTTCAGATTTGATCTGGTCCGGACCAACCAAATTTGGTCTTGTTTTGGGCAGAGCTCATTAAAATAATATCAAGTGAGAAGAATAATACCCAAATATGCCAAGGAGGATATTGTATATTTATACCTTTGTGTACTTATTTAGGATACATCCCCATGAAGAAAATTACAATTATTTCCATAATTATGCATTTCTGTGTAGTACAGATCAGGGACCGCAATTCTGTTACCGTGTGTAAATCCACTTCACTTACTACAGTTCAATAACCAAAATAGATATTTTTTTAAAGTCAATGTGTCATGGCATAGCTGACATCCCATTATTTTCTTTGTAAATTGTTCAAAGTAGTCCTTGTGCATAGAGTTGTATGGTTTGTTAAACTTTGAAAACAAAGGTTTTTGTTTGGCATACAGTTTAAGTGGAATATCAGCGCAATTCCATTATCGTGGAATTGACCAGCACCAACACATCAATGACACCTCCACATCAGACCAGTTACCACAAAACAGCATAAACTTGCCAACTCATGGCACCACCTGCATGACAGCCTAACATGGCCCTTAAAGGGCAACTCCAAACTGTGCATTTCTACGTTGTATAGACAAAATATACAGTTAAAACATTTTACTGAATGTCAACATCATAAATTAAAACATTTTAAAAACACATTTCCAAACACTATGAGATTTGAGGTGACTTGGGGAGTAAGAAAAGATCACCAAGGACATCAACCACCCGAGCCACTGCCTGTTCACACCGCTATCATCCAGAAGGCGAGGTCAGTACTGGTGCATCAAAGCTGGGACCGAGAGATTTAAAAACAGCTTCTATCTCAAGGCCATCAGACTGATAAACATCCGAGTGTGGCGAAATGCTTGTGCTTCTAGTTCCAACAGTGCAGTAATATCTATCAAGTAATCTATCAATTCCCCAACAAATACCTAATACACACATACACACACATCTAAAAGGGGGGAATGAGAATATGTACATGTAAGTATATGGATGAGCGATGGCCGAGCGGCATAGGCAAGGTGCAATAGATGGTATATAATACAGTATATACATGTGATATGAGTAATGTAAGATATGTAAACATTATTTAGAGTGGCATTGTTTAAAGTGACTAGTGATCCATTTATTAAAGTGTCCAGTGATTGGGTCTCAATGTAGGCAGCAGCCTCTCTGAGTTAGTGGTTGATTAACATCTGCTAAACATGTGTATGTGACCAATAAAATGATTTGGACTGAGCTTTTTTGGGACCTTTCTTATCTTTTTAAATCATAGAAACGTGCTGTTTTCACATATATAGACACTGGTATGTTGCTCGAGATAGTGTATATGAGGTTGAAATGTCGAGAAACTGCCCTTTAACTCTTCACCCTGATTCCCCATTCCCCCAATGCATGGAGAAACAATGGAAATCTCAAATACCATTCGGTATCCGCTAATCGTGATTAACTGTTTTAAAAAGAATAAGAAGGGCGGAATTTGCTATAAATACCCTGATTTGCTGGGGTCTAAGAGGCTAAATGCGGAATGCTGGAGTAGATGTGCTCTGACGCACTGGGGTGGGCTGAATAGGGAGTGATGTTTTGGGAGACTAATTTCCCGTCATACATTCTTTATTTGAGCTGTGTTCCTGTGACTGTTTAAACTCCTCTAATGCCCGTCATGCTACGGAGCACAAAGGGTTATTATACGTAGAGCAGGCATCGTCATGGTGACAGGACAGAACTAGAACTAGGCCCTCTGGTTCTTCAACAACACACTGCTAGCCAATGAGGAACTCCAGATCCCCCAATGTGCTCTTTAATTTAGCGACAATTTAAGATGATACCCTCTCAGAACTCCTCCATATTTTCCACTTGCTTGCTCTGGACCAAATGACACAGGGAAAAACAATGAGTCATCGGTTAAATGCGCTGGCTTACATTGTTTAATTGTACTGATCCACTGAAAGGACGGTAGGAAACGATGAGCACAGAAGTGCCAGCTGTGACAGAACTGTCTGTCTGGACTGAGGGTGAATTGAGGAACGGGGTCTTGGGAGGACAGAGGTTGTGTCCTATTTTTGCCTTTGTAATTACATAAAGCGCCACATACACTGTGCCCTCCGTAACAATAGAAAAAACTTCTTAGCGATATCCCCCTTTTTTTTCAATTTTCACCTAAATGACATACCCAAATCTAACTGCCTGTAGCTCAGGCCCTGAAGCAAGGATATGCATATTCTTGGTACCATTTGAAAGGAAACACTTTGAAGTTTGTGGAAATGTGAATTGAATGTAGGAGAATATAACACAATAGATCTGGTAGAAGAAAATACAAAGAAAGAAACAACTGGTCCTTTTCTACCACCATCTTTGAAATGCAAGAGAAAGGCCACAGTTGTAGCCATCACTATGGTTGTAATTCCGATAGTGTCCACAAGATGGCAGCAGTGGATGTGCAAAGTTTTGGATGGATAACTTGAAAAATTTGTGGACAACACGACTTATAGTGTGAAGTCCCCAGGTACATTTGGGAAAATTGTGAAGCAGACATTCACATTTTTAAAAAAAATTCTGGAAGAATATCGTCAAATCTGTATACTTGGACTTTGATTTAGCTTTCCAAGTATTAGTAGCCATATTATAAGTTCAACATTTGCAAAACAACCAGTTTTCATAACTTCATAATTCTGAATATCCTTATAATTTTTGTCCAAAATGAAAAGGCATGCTGTCGTACAAGGTTAGAAGCTACATTTCACGACATATATATGGTTTCCAGATACTCACGTAAATCACAGCTCATAGGCTATCTAGCTAGCTTTGTTTGACCCTGATTGGTGCTTATTTGACAAAGATACAGCCGCCCGCGTCATCGGCGTGCCATGAAGGCGTCGCTCTCTGACCAAATATGGTGTTCTGTAGGATATACTACACCCCTAGTGAAATAGTGAAGTCTTGTTACCTTCTAGGCTATCTGAGGAATAGATACGAACGTGATTTGACTCGTTTAAACAACGTTTAGGTTGAGATTTTTACATATTCCTTTGTTTGCAAATTGAACGAGTGGAAATACAAAATCGATCGTGCGTGCTATATGGACCTTTTTAGGATACGAAAAGAGATGTTATCTAACAAAACGACACTTCATGTTATCTCTGGGACCCTTTAGATGATAAATCAGAGCAAGATTTCAGAATGTAAGTACACATTTCACCTTCAGAGGTGAATTTATCAAACCTATCGGCCTGAAAAAAAAGTGTTATGTTGTTAGGAGTTCTCCTCAACCAATAGCTTCTGGAAATTGGACAGTGCAGTTATATTAACAAGAATTTAAGCTTTCGGCCGATATAAGACATTTCTATGTACCGACATTTGTTGTTACTCTAAAATCTGCAATCTTGATATCATGCGTCGCATGATTTACAACTGTCCCGTTGACGGAACGCCAATCCTTAAGAAGTTTTGTGCCGGCTTACATTGTTTAATTGTAATGATTCACTGAAAGAAGGGTAGGAAACGATGAGCACAAAAGTGCCAGCTGTGACAGAACTGTCTGTCTGGACTGAGGGTGAATTGAGGAACGGGGTCTTGGGAGGACAGAGGTTGTGTCCTATTTTTGCCTTGTTAACTACATAAAGAGTCACACACACTGTGTCCTCTGTAACAATAGAAAAGTAACAACAACTGCATCAGCCATGACATGAGAGAGTAAAAGTAGCCTTTACGTAATCCTGTCCAGATCAGGGCTTTTTATCCTGGGTAAGCAGGCCAGCAGTGCCCACGGGGTGAGGAGAGGTCTCCCAGCTCTGCCCTGCTCAGCAGCTGTTCTACTAAAGATGAGCAGGCCAGGGAGAGCAGTTGGAAGATGAGGAGGATGAGGGGATGGAAAGAGTAGATAAAGAATAAATAGAGGACAAAGAGGAGATGAAGAGGAGGAGAGGTGGACTAGGTGAAGAGAGAGGCTAACAGCTTTTGGTCCAGATAGAGCAGACCCAGAGGTCATCAGACAAGACAAGTAATGAGAAAACAATAAACATTCCGTGAATTCTTCTCTTTGCGAGGGCAAGACAATGAAATGAGCACCCCTAGCAGTGGCCTACAAAAGCAATAACAGTGAGGAGCTAGCGGTCTCTGTCCTCCTATTGTGCTGTTATGTAAAGCTGCAACTTAAAATAACAAGAGAGACAAACTCTCATAAGCTAGACATGACATCACCCGGCAATGAATAATAACAAAGCTATGCCAATCAAGTAAGGGCACTCTGAGAGCCCGAGTCCATACAGGCTAACACCACACACTTATCTTAACCAAGAATCTGACTGTTGCTTGACTTTGGTTTGAAGAGCCTCATCTCTCATTGCTGTCTCTCTCCGGCCCAGAGGCCACTGTCTGTCTCCTCTCCTTATCTACAGCCCAGCACGAGGAATCCCTAAAATGTAGCAGGAATGCCCACCGGGGAGGCCAGCCATGGGTCAACTGAGTCCTGAGGTGAGTCTCTCTGAGGGGATCAAGGCTCCACCAACAGGGTGCTAGGTTAGGTAAGAATGCCCCACCGTGGCTCGTAATCACATTCTCCAGGCCAGTGTTCGTTCCAAGAAACATAGACTGTTTGGTTTCACAGTAACCTTTATGAGTAGCTGTTTGATTTTCAGTCACCATACAGTGCCTTCGGAAAGTATTCAGACCCCTTGACTTTAGTGTTACGTTACAGCCTTATTCTACAATTGATTAAATTGTTTTTTCCCCTCATCATCTACACACAATAAGCCATAAGCAAAAACAGGTTAAGAAATATTTGCAAATGTATTAAAAATAATAATCTGAAATATCACATTTACAAAAGTATTCAGACCCTTTACTCAGTACTTTGTTGAAACACCTTTGGCAGCGATTACAGCCTTGAGTCTTCTTGGATATGACGCTACAAGCTTGGCACACATGTATTTGGGGAGATTCTCCCATTCTTCTCTGCAGATCCTCTCAAGCTCTGTCAGGTTGGATGGGGAGTGTCGCTGCATAGCTATTTTTAGGTCTCTCCAGAGATGTTCGATCAGGTTCAAGTGCAGGTTCTGGCTGGGCCACTCAAAGAGATTCAGAGACTTGTCCCAAAGCCACTCCTGCGTTGTCTTGGCTCTGTACTTAGGGTTGTTGTCCTTTTGGAAGGTGAACCTTCACCCTAAGCTGCTACCACCATGCTTCACCGTAGGGATGGTGCCAGTTTTCCTCCAGATGTGAAGCTTGACATTCAAACCAAAGAGTTACATTTTGGTTTCATCAGACCAGAGAATCTTGTTTCTCATGGTCTGAGAGTCTTTAGGTGCCTTTTGGCAAACTCCAAGCGGGCTGTCATGTGCCTTTTACTGAAGAGTGGCTTCCATCTGGCCACTCTACCATGAAGGCCTGATTAGTGGAGTGCTTCAGAGATGGCTGTCCTTCTAGAAAGTTCTCCCATCTCCACTGAGGAACTCTGGAGCTCTGTCAGAGTGACCATTGGGTTCTTGGTCACCTCCCTGACAAAGGCCCTTCTCCCCCGATTGCTCAGTTTGAACAGGCGGCCAGCTCTAGGAAGAGTCTTGGTAGTTCCAAACTTCTTCCATTTAATAATGATGGAGGTCACTGTGTTCTTGGGGACCTTATATGCTGCAGATCTGTGCCTCGACACAATCCTGTCTCGGAGCTCTGCGGACAATTCTTTCAACCTCATGGCTTGGTTTTTGCTCTGACATGCACCGTCAACTGTGGGACCTTTATATAGACAGGTGTGAGCCTTTCCAAATCATGTCTAATCAATTGAATTTACCACAGGTGGACTCAAATCAAGTTGTAGAAACACCTCAAAGATGACCAATGGAAACAGGATGCACCGAGTCTCATAACAAATGTAAATAAGGTATTTCTGTTTTGGCTTTGTCATTATGGGGTGTGTAGATTGATGAGGGAAATCTTTCATTTAATCCATTATAGAATAAAGCTGTAAAGTAACAAAATGTGGAAAAAGGGAAGGGGTCTAAATACTTTCTGAATGCACTGTACATGTCATAACAGCACCTCACGGTGTGGTTGACAGGGCATTATTACCCAGTGTCCCTACAAGGCACTGTGTACTTCCCTCCCCATGGACAAAATTCCAGGAGAGCCAAGACAAAATGAAATCCCGGAGAGGCTTTTCTTTTCAATAATGTCTGTGTGCTCGCTTGTTTATTCCTGGTTGAGACATTTGCTTCCATGGGTTTAACAGAGCGGCACACTCTCGAAAACTCAATTAACAGATTTATAGCCCTTCAGCCTCAAGTCACACACTGGCTGGGAGAGAAAGAGGAGAGGGAGAGCAAAGAGCAACCGGGCTGCCCAGATGAACACGGACTAGCCTTGGATTACACAACAATAGGCTCATTTACATCTTGGAACCAATTCAATAATGATAGAAGCAGTGAAATGCAATATTCAGATCAAATAAAAAGGCCATGGTGCTACTTTGCCAAATGCCAACCAACGTAACAACAAGACTACAATAGAATGACTTCTCTATTCCATTGTCCATTTTAAGAAGCCAATGTGAGGTCATCTGGCGCCTTGTGTCTCTTCTCCTCCAATGGGAGAGCAAAGTGTAAAACTGCGTGGAGCAGAATAAGTCCAGAATAAGTGCATTCTCCCAGTGTTGATGATTCTTAGACAGACTCCAAACTAAGCAAACAGCCCATTAGTCCTCAGTTGTACGAGGCCATTAGTAAAAAAGAGGGGCTTCAGTCTGCTGAGGAACATAGCCTAGCTTTAGCTTACAACACTCAAAGTTAGGCTGAGGCCTTTGATGACTCATGAAGACTGATGCCAAACTGGACAAATGGCAACCGAAAGAAAGGGTCATGCAGACGGGATTGAAGTGAGGATTTGTCTTCCCTCTGATGGGGTAGTCCAGTCACCCATCCATCCATCTCTCCTTCCTCCTGCTCATAGCAGTGAGGTGACACCACCATTCTCAGGAACTTAATCCGAATGAGAATGCCTTTTCTCAAAGGATGCCCGCAGCCCAAGAGGGAGATGGATGCCCGCAGCCCAAGAGGGAGATGGATGCCCGCAGCCCAAGAGGGAGATGGATGCCCGCAGCCCAAGAGGGAGATGGATGCCCGCAGCCCAAGAGGGAGATGGATGCCCACAGCCCAAGAGGGAGATGGATGCCCGCAGCCCAAGAGGGAGATGGATGCCCGCAGCCCAAGAGGGAGATGGATTCCCGCAGCCCAAGAGAGAGATGGATGCCAAGCAATTAAATGGAAACTCATTGGTTCAACAGTCACGGTCTGGAACCGTTTTAATAAGCTGGAAACTATTTCCAAAATGGTTGATGGTTCTGATGGCGACCAGAGACAAAGGGCCTCATTGTAAAGGGAGAGCGTGTATTTTTCTTCACTGATCAAGTTCACTGCCAAGAGGCAAGGAACAAGCGACAGACCCAAGAGCTGTCATCTGTTGTTTTTTCATACCCCCTACCCCCACCACCACAAAAGGAGACAGACGAGACCTCCTCCATTGAGTGCTGCTAGAGAATGCCACACTATAACCATCCCCACCGTGGCCTATTGCCAATATCTGAATCAATCTATGATAACCCTAATCTTCCCCCAGTCAAAGGGGATGTAATTACTTGGGGAAGTTAAACTCAGTAAAACCACAAAACATTTCTGGAATGGGTGTGTCAGTTTACACACAAAAAAATACTAAGAGAAAATGTCACAGACAGATGCACTTCTTCTCAGCACAATGCAATCGTTACAATTACAGACAGCAAACAGTGAGGAGACAGAGCTGCTTTTCTTTTACACTTCTCTCCCAGTTTCCAAGCTATGGCTCACAGCTGTAATCCACAAAAATAGCCAATGCTTTTATTCTTTAAAGAAATTATGAAAGAGATTGGTGTGTTTTGTTACTATCTAATCATGGCATGGCGTTGTTTAATGACAGTCATTTACTTGTTTAAAATCTACACTACCGTTCAAAAGTTTGAGGTCACTTAGAAATGTCCTTGTTTTTGAAAGAAAAGCACATTTTTTTGTACATTAAGATAACATCAAATTGATCAGAAATACAATGTAGACATTGTTAACGTTGTAAATGACTATTGTAACTGGAAACAGCAGATTTTTAAAAAGGAATATCTACATAGAGGCCCATTATTAGCAATCATCACTCCTGTGTTCCAATGGCACGTTGTGTTAGCTAATCCAAATTTTAAAAGGCTAATTGATCATTAGAAAACCCCTTTGCAATTATGTTACCACAACTGAAAACTGTTGTTCTAATTAAAGAAGCAATAAAACTGGCCTTCTTTAGACTAGTTGAGTATCTGGAGCATCAGCATTTGTGGGTTCGATTACAGGCTCAAAATGGCCAGAAACAAAGAACTTTCTTCTGAAACTTGTCAGTCTATTATTTTTCGGAGAAATTAAGGCTATTCCATGCGAGAAATTGACAAGAAACTGAAGATCTTGTACAACGCTGTGTACTACTCTCTTCACAGAACAGTGCAAACTGGCTCTATCCAGAATAGAAAGAGAAGTGGGAGGCCCCGGTGCACAACTGAGCAAGAAGACATGCACATTAGAGTGTCTAGGTTGAGAAACAGACGCCTCACAAGTCCTCAACTAGTACCCGCAAAACACCAGTCTCAACGTCAACAGTGAAGAGGCGACTTCTAGGCAGAGTTCCTCTGTCCAGTGTTTGAGTTCTTTTGACCATCTTAATCTTTTCTTTTTATTGGCCAGTCTGAGATATTAATTTTTCTTTGCAACTCTGTCTAGAACACTAGCATTCCGGAGTCACCTCTTCACTGTTGACATTGAAACGGGTGTATTGCAGGTCTAAAATTTAAGAATAAAACATCTGACAACAGTCATTTGGGGCGGCAGGGTAGCCTAGTGGTTAGCGCGTTGGACTAGGAACCAGAATGTTGCAAGTTCAAACCCCCGAGCTGACAAGGTACAAATATTTTGTTCTGCCCCTGAACAGGCAGTTAACCCACTGTTCCTAGGCTGTCATTGAAAATAAGAATTTGTTCCTAACTGACTTGCCTAGTTAAATAAAGGTTAAAAAATACTTCACACACACACACACATGGTGTGCCATCATTTCTGATGGAGAAAAAAAACTTGGTGGATATAGCATTTTGGAAATAAACACTTGATGTACTTTTAAAGAAAGTTATTTTATCAATCAAAGTTATTTTATCAAAAGTGTTATGTTCTTTCTGATGTTCATTTCTATCTCCTGTGAGTTTCTCAGCTGCCTTAGTTGGTGATTAGTAAGAGGAAAGCTTACTTTGCCATTTCAGCTGCCCATATATCAACCCTGAGAATCAGCAGTGGGACCAGGGGGTGACAGACTTGTTTGATCTAGACCTCGCCTTACAGAGATGTCAGTGTTGTGTGTGATCCAGCCCACAGACCTATGAGTGCAGTGGGGAGATGGACTTCCTCCTCCTTCTCTCTCTCTCTCTCTCCTCTCTATCCCCCTCTCCCTCTTTCTCTTTCTCTCCCGTCCTCGTTCCCTCCCTCCATTCAGAGTTTTTCCCGTCCGTCCACCTCCCCAGTAGCCAAGCTCTCCGGCAGGACGTGACCCGCCCAGATCACACTCACTCCATAAATCACAGGCCGCGTCTCCGCCGTCCACTTGAAAAGAGGCCGCTGCGCTGCCTTTCTTTGGTGTGCTCCAAGAGGCTGCTTCCTCCCACTGCGCTGGCCTGTTTTGAGCCAAGAGTTTAAACATATGCTTGTGTGCAGCACTTTCTAACACCCGCAGGCACAAAGTGACGCGCAGTGCACAGAGGTGTCTGTCTCCATGGCAGCATGGAGAGTGCGTTCTCCAGAGCACGTACTTACACGCTAAGAAATGGCAACCCCCTTCGATATTTACATACACTTCAATGCAAAATCACAATGGGCTAGTGTGCTGTTGCGCAGCTTGAAGAGAAACAAGGAAGCGGAGATCACTTAAAATACTTTTAAAGTATCAAGCTTGGTAAAGAACGGAGACAGAGAGAGGTTGTGCTCCCCCACAGCATTGGATTCAGAGCAGTTCACTCACTCTGTATGGAGCATGACTCTTTACACTATCAATACAAATCTACTCCAAAACAAAGAAAAGATCCTAATACAAATCTTAAAACTACCACACATTTAAGGGGAGAACATTAAATGACAATTGCCTAGCTTGAAGTAAAACAAACTAGGAAATACTGAATTCTAAGAGAGCTCAAAATCAAGTCTTGTACTCCTTTCACAAAAGGATTCTTGGTATGTTGCCTATAAAAACAATTTGGCAATGTTTATATGGCCCCCTTTCAAACAGCCCAATTTTAACCTATTTATTACCGGCATTCACCTTTTATATAGCCATTGCTTTATCCGTCAAGGAGCAAGAGACATTAAACTTTGACCCTGTTGTTGCGACCGTTGTCATGGTAACCTGATGTGACAGCAGCTTGTTCTATATTCCTCTGTTTAAATTCAGACTTTCCACTAGGGGTAAACAACTCCAGGATTTTGGGAGTAGACACCAACTCCTGCTCGACTCCTAAAACACGCTGAAACACCACTCCATTATCACAGTCCTACTAGGATAGGATTGGCATGAGCATGATGCTGCCCATTTGCTTATCAACTTATAAAAGGCCTATTTTGTTTGAATATAGAAGATGTGTAGGAAGTAGATTATTTCAGAGATAATTCAGCTGTGTGCAGCCTTGACAGATTCCCATGGGATGATATGGCGCACTCTCCACACTGATAAGCCTATTCTTTGATGTGTTGTATACCCCTATTCGGACGGGACTAGTATTGATAGAGACGTTGGTCATGTAATTATTATCCAAGCATTTGCGTTATTCCAGAGGACGATTCACACAGGATTCATTTTTCCAAACTGCCCCCTGTAATTCTTAATATTTTTTCATTCAATTGATTCTTACGATTGAAGCCTGGAGTGGAGGTTCGATTGAAGCCTGGAGTGGAGGTTCGATTGAAGCCTGGAGTGGAGGTTTTTATTCTAGGGGTGAAGATAGTTCAGTGTCTTGTCTAGACAATAATAGGGTACTACACTGATAACTCATGCTTGCTTGGCTGCAAAATCTATAGGTGTTCCCATAATATTTAAATTGAGGAAGTGTGATCATAATCATTACTTTAGAGATCCATGGTAGACGTCCCTCCTACTAAAAAAGCCCTTTATTCTGCTGATTTGAGCTGCTGAACAGCATTTGCACTTGAGATGTGTTTATTTTTATTTGATTTATTTCGCCTTTATTTAACCAGGTAGGCTAGTTGAGAACAAGTTCTCATTTGCAACTGCGACCTGGCCAAGATATAGTGTAGCAATTCGACACAATACAACAACACAGAGTTACACATGGAATAAACAAAACATACAGTCAATAATACAGTAGAACAAAAGAAAACAAAAAGTCTATATACAGTGAGTGCAAATGAGGTAAGATAAGGAAATAAATAGGCCATGGTGGCGAAGTAATTACAATATAGCAATTAAACACTGGAATGGTAGATCGGCAAAAAATGAATGTGCAGGTAGAGATACTGGGGTGCAAAGGAGAAAAATAAATAAATAAATACCCGTATGGGGATGAGGTAGGTAGATAGATGGGCTGTTTACAGATGGGATATGTACAGGTTTTAACGGTTTTTGGATGAGAACGTGAACTTGCCATTTTCCAAAAAGTTTAGACCAGTGGGTAATTAGGAATGCCATGCTTTGTGATCTATTGCCTAGGACATCAACATCCATTGCTTCATTAAATAAGCTATTGGCAATGTATACAAGACATAGCCTATGCGTACAGTTCTGACTGTCTATCTGTCTGCCTGCCCTTTCTCTCAAATCAAATCAAATCAAATTTTATTTGTCACATACACATGGTTAGCAGATGTTAATGCGAGTGTAGCGAAATGCTTGTGCTTCTAGTTCCGACAATGCAGTGATAACCAACAAGTAATCTAACTAACAATTCCAAAACTACTGTCTTATACACAGTGTAAGGGGATAAGGAATATGTACATAAGGATATATGAATGAGTGATGGTACATAGCAGCATACAGTAGATGGTATCGAGTACAGTATATACATATGAGATGAGTATGTAGACAAAGTAAACAAAGTGGCATAGTTAAAGTGGCTAGTGACATAAGGATGCAGTCGATGATCTAGAGTACAGTATATACGTATGCATATGAGATGAATAATGTAGGGTAAGTAACATTATATAAGGTAGCATTGTTTAAAGTGGCTAGTGATATATTTACATCATTTCCCATCAATTCCCATTATTAAAGTGGCTGGAGTTGGGTCAGTGTCAATGACAGTGTGTTGGCAGCAGCCACTCAATGTTAGTGGTGGCTGTTTAACAGTCTGATGGCCTTGAGATAGAAGCTGTTTTTCAGTCTCTCGGTCCCAGCTTTGATGCACCTGTACTGACCTCGCCTTCTGGATGATAGCGGGGTGAACAGGCAGTGGTTCGGGTGGTTGATGTCCTTGATGATCTTTATGGCCTTCCTGTAACATCGGGTGGTGTAGGTGTCCTGGAGGGCAGGTAGTTTGCCCCCGGTGATGCGTTGTGCGGACCTCACTACCCTCTGGAGAGCCTTACGGTTGAGGGCAGAGCAGTTGCCGTACCAGGCGGTGATACAGCCCGCCAGGATGCTCTCGATTGTGCATCTGTAGAAGTTTGTGAGTGCTTTTGGTGACAAGCCAAATTTCTTCAGCCTCCTGAGGTTGAAGAGGCGCTGCTGCGCCTTCTTCACGACGCTGTCAGTGTGAGTGGACCAATTCAGTTTGTCTGTGATGTGTATGCCGAGGAACTTAAAACTTGCTACCCTCTCCACTACTGTTCCATCGATGTGGATAGGGGGGTGTTCCCTCTGCTGTTTCCTGAAGTCCACAATCATCTCCTTAGTTTTGTTGACGTTGAGTGTGAGGTTATTTTCCTGACACCACACTCCGAGGGCCCTCACCTCCTCCCTGTAGGCCGTCTCGTCGTTGTTGGTAATCAAGCCTACCACTGTTGTGTCGTCCGCAAACTTGATGATTGAGTTGGAGGCGTGCGTGGCCACGCAGTCGTGGGTGAACAGGGAGTACAGGAGAGGGCTCAGAACGCACCCTTGTGGGGCCCCTGTGTTGAGGATCAGCACCTGGGGGCGGCCCGTCAGGAAGTCCAGTACCCAGTTGCACAGGGCGGGGTCGAGACCCAGGGTCTCGAGCTTGATGACGAGCTTGGAGGGTACTATGGTGTTGAATTCCGAGCTGTAGTCGATGAACAGCATTCTCACATAGGTATTCCTTTTGTCCAGGTGGGTTAGGGCAGTGTGCAGTGTGGTTGAGATTGCATCGTCTGTGGACCTATTTGGGCGGTAAGCAAATTGGAGTGGGTCTAGGGTGTCAGGTAGGGTGGAGGTGATATGGTCCTTGACTAGTCTCTCAAAGCACTTCATGATGACGGAAGTGAGTGCTACGGGGCGGTAGTCGTTTAGCTCAGTTACCTTAGCTTTCTTGGGAACAGGAACAATGGTGGCCCTCTTGAAGCATGTGGGAACAGCAGACTGGTATAGGGATTGATTGAATATGTCCGTAAACACACCGGCCAGCTGGTCTGCGCATGCTCTGAGGGCGCGGCTGGGGATGCCGTCTGGGCCTGCAGCCTTGCGAGGGTTAACACGTTTAAATGTCTTACTCACCTCGGCTGCAGTGAAGGAGAGACCGCATGTTTTCGTTGCAGGCCGTGTCAGTGGCACTGTATTGTCCTCAAAGCGGGCAAAAAAGTTATTTAGTCTGCCTGGGAGCAAGACATCCTGGTCCGTGACTGGGCTAGTTTTCTTCTTGTAGTCCGTGATTGACTGTAGACCCTGCCACATGCCTCTTGTGTCTGAGCCATTGAATTGAGATTCCACTTTGTCTCTGTACTGACGCTTAGCTTGTTTAATAGCCTTGCGGAGGGAATAGCTGCATTGTTTATATTCGGACATGTTACCAGACACCTTGCCCTGATTAAAAGCAGTGGTTCGCGCTTTCAGTTTCACGCGAATGCTGCCATCAATCCACGGTTTCTGGTTTGGGAATGTTTTTATCGTTGCTATGGGAACGACATCTTCGACGCACGTTCTAATGAACTCGCACACCGAATCAGCGTATTCGTCAATATTTCCATCTGACGCAATACGAAACATGTCCCAGTCCACGTGATGGAAGCAGTCTTGGAGTGTGGAGTCAGCTTGGTCTGACCAGCGTTGGACAGACCTCAGCGTGGGAGCCTCTTGTTTTAGTTTCTGCCTGTAGGCAGGGATCAGCAAAATGGAGTCGTGGTCAGCTTTTCCGAAAGGGGGCGGGGCAGGGCCTTATATGCGTCGCGGAAGTTAGAGTAACAATGATCCAAGGTTTTACCACCCCTGGTTGCGCAATCGATATGCTGATAAAATTTAGGGAGTCTTGTTTTCAGATTAGCTTTGTTAAAATCCCCAGCTACAATGAATGCAGCCTCCGGATAAATGGTTTCCAGTTTGCAAAGAGTTAAATAAAGTTTGTTCAGAGCCATCGATGTGTCTGCTTGGGGGATATATACGGCTGTGATTATAATCGAAGAGAATTCTCTTGGTAGATAATGCGGTCTACATTTGATTGTGAGGAATTCTAAATCAGGTGAACAGAAGGATTTGAGTTCCTGTATGTTTCCTTCATCACACCATGTCTCGTTAGTCATGAGGCATACGCCCCGCCAATCTTCTTACCAGAAAGATGTTTGTTTCTGTCGGCGCGATGCGTGGAGAAACCCGTTGGCTGCACCGCATCGGATAGCGTCTTCCCAGTAAGCCATGTTTCCGTGAAGCAGAGAACGTTGCAGTCTCTGATGTCCCTCTGGAATGCTACCCTTGCTCGGATTTCGTCAACCTTGTTGTCAAGAGACTGGACATTGGCAAGAAGAATGCTGGGGAGTGGTGCGCGATGTGCCCTTTTTCGGAGTCTGACCAGAACACCGCCTCGTTTCCCTCTTTTTCGGAGTCGTTTCCTTGGGTCGCTGCATGCGATCCATTCCGTTGTCCTGTTTGTAAGGCAGAACACAGGATCCGCGTCGCGGAAAACATATTCTTGGTCGTACTGATGGTGAGTTGACGCTGATCTTATATTCAGTAGTTCTTCTCGACTGTATGTAATGAAACCTAAGATGACCTGGGGTACTAATGTAAGAAATAACAAAAAACTGCATAGTTTCCTAGGAACGCGAAGCGAGGCGGCCATCTCAGTCTACCTTGCTGGCTCGCCTGCTCTTTCACTTTGCTATGAAAGATTAAGTGAGAGTGTGTTCCGTCTTCGGTCTGTTGCGTGTAGAATAGTTTACATTAGCCTACTCATTGATAGCCTCTACTTTAGTGATCTTTTGAGACATTGCAAGCCCAGAAATTGTGAGATATGTACAGCATTGCAAGATGCTATGCCCATCCCCTCTTTCCCTCGCTAGCTCGCTCTTTCTTTGGTGTGAAAGATGTGAGAAAATGTTTTCTCGAAAGTAGCTTACAGCAACTACTCAGTCTCCTCTGTTGCAAAAATACTGAATCTTAGGAGTCGAACTGAAGATTGACAGTCAGAAAGGCGACATCATGAGTCGACAGGCAAAGAGTTGAGGAATCTATTATTTTGGAGTCGACTCTGCACCACTACTTTCAAATGCTTTTATTTTTTCACAGTCACAATAGTAAGTTAGCAGCTTGCCATACTTGTAAAGCATTTGTAAATAATTACCTTGTAATGTGTTAATTTTCCTGTTACGGTGAATAAAAAGTTTGCTACAGTTAAACGCAGATATTTTCTGGTAATATATGAGCTGGATAGCCAGCTAGATAGCTAACTAACAAGCTAACTAACAAGCTAGCAACTAATTAAAACATTGTCTAGAAAGTCCCTTTTACTTGCCTGGCTTGTTAAATTGACATATCCCCGCAAAAATTATTTAACGGATGGGTTTAGTGTATATTTTTTTGTTTGTTGTTGCATGTAACGTTGCTATTTGACCCAGGCTGCTGCGGTGTCATGCCTTTTACAGTACCAGTCAAAAGTTGACACACCTACTCATTCAAGGGCTATTTTCTACATTGTACAATAATAGTGAAGACATCAAAACTATGAAATAACACATATGGAATAATGTAGTTACCAAAAAAATGTTAAACAAATCAAAATATATTTTGGATTTTAGATTCTTAAAAGCCACCCTTTGCCTTGATGACACCTTTGCACTCTCTTGAAATTCTCTCAACCAGCTTCACCTGGAATGCTTTTCCAAAAGTCTTGAAAGAGTTCCCAAATATGCTGAGCACTTGTTGGCTGCTTTTCCTTCACTCTGCAGTCCAACTCAACCCAAACCATCTCAATTGGGTTGAGGTCAGGTGATTGTGGTGGCCAGGTCATCTGATGCAGCATTCCATCACTCTCCTTCTTTGTCAAATAGTCTTTACACATCCTGCAGGTGCGTTGGGTCATTGCCCTGTTGAAAAACAAATGATAGTCCCAGTAAGCGCTAACCAGATGGGATGGCGTATCGCTGCAGAACGCTGTGGCAGCCATGCTGGTTAAGTGTGCCTTGAATTCAAAATAAATCACAGACAGTGCCACCAGCAAAGCACCATCACACCTCCTCCTCCATGCTTCACAGTGGGAACCACACATGTGGAGATCATCCCTTCACCTACTCTGCGTCTCACAAAGACTTTGGTTGGAACCAAAAATCTCAAATATGGACACATTTCCACCGGTCTAATGTCCATTGCTCGTGTTTCTTGGCCCAAGCAAGTCTCTTCTTCTTATTGGTGTCCTTTAGTTGTGGTTTCTTTGCAGCAATTTGACCATGAAGGCCTGATTCACGCAGTCTCCTCTGAATAGTTGATGTCTACACTATATTTCTGATCAATTTGATGTTATTTTAATGTACAAAAAAATGTGCTTCTCTTTCAAAAACAAAGACATTTCTAACTGACCCCAAACTTTTCAACAGTAGTGTATTATATAGTAAGAATTCATATCTTGGAATAACAGAATATAAAACTGTTTTACTATAGAAACTGCTCTTTGCGATCATGTAAGGAAATGTAAAAAACTGACCTAGATGAACCTCTCAAGGATGATTTCAAAAAGTTGTCATCCATGTTGGATGCGATCACACCGCGTGCTTTCTCTCCTTTCAAACTCCCCAACGGTTCCTTTGGCTGAAGACAGGTATCCTCCTAGCAATTTGTAGTTTAAGTTACAAACTTAAACACTTATTTACCATCATTTATTTACCATCATTTATTTGCTAAATATAAAGTTAAGAAAAGTTGAAATGGCAGTGTACATTCCGCCCAGGCTAAATGCCAAAGCATTTCTGTGACATTAGACAAGAAATACTCAAGGACAGAACTACATACATTTCAATGGAGAGAATAAATGCCTTAAAAGCATTTCTGTGAAGCTTTGTGATTGACAAGGACAGGTTTGATGTCGGACAACAATATAATGTTCATGATTTAATGCGTGCCAAAGACCGGTAAGATGAAAAGCGGGTCGCCAACCCCTCAGTAAATTACCGCAGTCACGAATAGGTTGGTTGGGGGAAATAAATGCACAGGATTTGTTACCGGCGATACTTTTCAGATATAATGAAAAGACAGCAAAAAGTTGGTGGCAAAAGCATCCTTGGTGGTCTGAAATATTTCCTTTACTTAGCCCTGCATACTTACACAATTACACCAACACTTAATGCTTTCAGTTAATTAAAGCATGGCCAGTGTATCCAACAGTGTAAAAAGTTCAAAAGCATTCCATGCCACTCCGATAGCATAACCACTCAGTTAGGCAAGAGGGCGGCTCAGTCTTTTTATGATCATGAGGTCTCCTGAGGGATAGCAGGCTAAAATAATACCAATGGCAACACTGACTAACTAAGGGAGCGGGACAGAGTCCAGCATGTCTGACTATGTACCAGACAGTCATGCCAACATAATGCCTCACCATCTGACTCATCCTGGCTGACTGAACCTTCTCCTTCCTACAGTAGCCTACCTCACATCTGACACACTAGGAATCCAACATGGATTACAATGTTTCTACAATCCAAGATAGTCCAAGAAAGGGATTAAAAAATGCAGGGGGGGAAAACGATGTCTTAGTGCAGTATCTTTCCATCTTAGCTGTGCTCTCTAGAGTGTAGATGAACTCTCACACACAGACAAAGACACTCAGACACTCACACATCACTGCTTGGGTTCAGGCCTGAACTCTCCATGCTACTCTGTACTGAGGATAACCAACACCAACTCAGCCATCTGAGCACAACGTCAAAAACACACAGAAAAATCCTTCCAGACTCATTCCTAGCTTCTCTGTTGGTCAGAAGAGTGGGAGGAGAGAGACAGGAAATGAGATTCAGCAAGCATTACATCAGCAGCTATAGGGCCACAGTCCTCAGTCCAGGCTGGGAAACATGTGAACCTTAGCACCTGTTGCACCTGCCTCTCCTCTGCCCGCTCAGCCAGTGCTGTGCTGAGGAACCCTGTGACACTGTGCTAAGGTCACCACTGTCTCCCGCTGTGACAGCAAAGTGGAGGGAAAATGTCAGGCAGGGAGACATCGTCTCTCCACTGTTAAGCCCCTAGCGAGGCTCCAGCCAGCCCCTGTCTGCCTGGCTGTCACAAGATCACGTTACATCAACATTCCCTGTGCTGCACACCAGATGAAGTAAAGGACCACCAGGATCTCCAGCACACAATGCTATACAAAGTCAACAATACAGATACAACTGATGGCGGAAAAAATCAATACAGTTATATATCGCAATATAATTTCTTTACGATATTATATCGATAAAATATGTGTGTTTTTGTCGGGTAGCGTTAGCTAGCGCTAGTTGTGAGAATTGCAATACATATCGTATAGGCACCTAAGTATAGTGATGATATCGTATCGTGAGGTCCCTGGCAATTCCCAACCCTAGAAGATATGTCATATAATCCTCTCACTGCCAGCCAATAAAACACACTGTCCTCTCATATCAGTCTTATTTGATCAAGCGTCTTGTCAGCCAGTGGTTAGCAAACAAAAGCAAGTAGACTGACAGACGGCCTGGTTTCTGGTTTACTTCAGATCAACCTGAGTGTGTGTGGCCCATCTATACTGCATGGTCTCTTTATTTCACACTGCCCAGTGATGTTCACAGTCCCTGTGGGGCAGACCACAGTTAAGCACATATTGGATTAAATGTTCTGTCCATGTATTAGACACTGAGCAGAGCAATGGCAGCACAGTGAATGAATCCGCAGTGAAGGAGAACAGATGACAGCACATGGGAGAGGGGGGTCAACTAAGTGCTTAATCTAATACAATCAACATCCACTACAATTGGCCATTTGTGTGGCACAACGCAGACGCTCTTCGGTGCTGGGGGCACTAATCACGTTCCCTTGATGACTCTGATGTAAACAAAATTAGCCAGTCATTTGAAAAATGCCATGGAGGGAAAGAGAGAAAAAACTCCACACGTATAAATATGACCCAAAGGAAACGGCATTCCACAGTGCAGATGAATGACTGACTTGGGTACGCGGAGTGAGAAACATCATAGACACAACGTTGCAATCCCCTTGAACAAATGCCACTTTGTGTTGCACACACACACACACACACACACACCCACACACACACACAACCCACACACTTCCTATCACACCACGCCTCCCAACCCCAACTAGCTCTATGTCTAGAGGACACACATCTGGAGTTGGGCTTTGACATTTAATGGCATTTGTCTAAACACACGCATCTAGCATGTAGGCCTAAAGTTAATCACAGACAGCCACTCTCAAGCTGGTAACAGACAAACTTTCTGTGAGCTCTGAACTGCACCAGGCAAAAGAGAACACAATGTTGTTCCAGAAAAAATAATTGTATAAAGCAACCTTACGTAACACATCTTTTCCCCATTTTTGGAAATTCTTCAGAAACATTTTAACAACCCTCAGTGCCAGTATCAACAGCAGATACATGGACAGATAGAGCAGTAGTTTGGGTGGCAGGTAGCCTAGCGCTTAAGAGTGTTGAGCAAGTATCTGAAAGGTCGCTGGTTCGAATCCCCGAGCAGACTAGGTGAAAAATCTGTCAATGTTCCATTGAGCAAGGCACTTGGTAAATCACTCTGGATAAGAGTGTCTGCTAAATTACCAAAATGTAGTTTGGTTGGGTAGACGGATAGAGCAGTAGTTTGGTTGGATAGATAGAGCAGTAGTTTGGTTGGATAGATAGAGCAGTAGTTTGGTTGGGTAGACAGATAGAGCAGTAGTTTGGTTGGATAGATAGAGCAGTAGTTTGGTTGGATAGATAGAGCAGTAGTTTGAATGGGTAGATAGATAGAGCAGTAGTTTGGTTGGATAGATAGATAGAGCAGTAGTTTGGTTGGATAGATAGATAGAGCAGTAGTTTAGTTGGGTAGACAGATAGAGCAGTAGTTTGGTTGGGTAGACAGATAGAGCAGTAGTTTGGTTGGGTAGACAGATAGAGCAGTAGTTTGGTTGGGTAGACAGATAGAGCAGTAGTTTGGTTGGATAGACAGATAGAGCAGTAGTTTGGTTGGGTAGACAGATAGAGCAGTAGTTTGGTTGGATAGATAGAGCAGTAGTTTGGTTGGATAGATAGAGCAGTAGTTTGGTTGGGTAGACAGATAGAGCAGTAGTTTGGTTGGATAGATAGAGCAGTAGTTTGGTTGGATAGATAGAGCAGTAGTTTGAATGGGTAGATAGATAGAGCAGTAGTTTGGTTGGATAGATAGATAGAGCAGTAGTTTGGTTGGATAGATAGATAGATAGATAGATAGATAGATAGATAGATAGATAGATAGATAGATAGATAGATAGATAGATAGATAGATAGATAGATAGATAGATAGATAGATAGATAGATAGATAGATAGAGCAGTAGTTTAGTTGGGTAGACAGATAGAGCAGTAGTTTGGTTGGGTAGACAGATAGAGCAGTAGTTTGGTTGGGTAGACAGATAAGAGCAGTAGTTTGGTTGGGTAGACAGATAGAGCAGTAGTTTGGTTGGGTAGATAGATAGAGCAGTAGTTTGGTTGGGTAGATAGATAGAGCAGTAGTTTGGTTGGATAGATAGATAGAGCAGTAGTTTGGTTGGATAGATAGATAGAGCAGTAGTTTAGTTGGGTAGACAGATAGAGCAGTAGTTTGGTTGGGTAGACAGATAGAGCAGTAGTTTGGTTGGGTAGACAGATAGAGCAGTAGTTTGGTTGGATAGACAGATAGAGCAGTAGTTTGGTTGGGTAGATAGAGCAGTAGTTTGGTTGGGTATTGCGTCAGATGGAAATATTGACGAATACGCTGATTCGGTGTGCGAGTTCATTAGAACGTGCGTCGAAGATGTCGTTCCCATAGCAACGATAAAAACATTCCCAAACCAGAAACCGTGGATTGATGGCAGCATTCGCGTGAAACTGAAAGCGCGAACCACTGCTTTTAATCAGGGCAAGGTGTCTGGTAATATGTCCGAATATAAACAATGCAGCTATTCCCTCCGCAAGGCTATTAAACAAGCTAAGCGTCAGTACAGAGACAAAGTGGAATCTCAATTCAATGGCTCAGACACAAGAGGCATGTGGCAGGGTCTACAGTCAATCACGGACTACAAGAAGAAACCCAGCCCAGTCACGGACCAGGATGTCTTGCTCCCAGGCAGACTAAATCACTTTTTTGCCCGCTTTGAGGACAATACAGTGCCACTGACACGGCCTGCAACGAAAACATGCGGTCTCTCCTTCACTGCAGCCGAGGTGAGTAAGACATTTAAACGTGTTAACCCTCGCAAGGCTGCAGGCCCAGACGGCATCCCCAGCCGCGCCCTCAGAGCATGCGCAGACCAGCTGGCCGGTGTGTTTACGGACATATTCAATCAATCCCTATACCAGTCTGCTGTTCCCACATGCTTCAAGAGGGCCACCATTGTTCCTGTTCCCAAGAAAGCTAAGGTAACTGAGCTAAACGACTACCGCCCCGTAGCACTCACTTCCGTCATCATGAAGTGCTTTGAGAGACTAGTCAAGGACCATATCACCTCCACCCTACCTGACACCCTAGACCCACTCCAATTTGCTTACCGCCCAAATAGGTCCACAGACGATGCAATCTCAACCACACTGCACACTGCCCTAACCCACCTGGACAAGAGGAATACCTATGTGAGAATGCTGTTCATCGACTACAGCTCGGCATTCAATACCATAGTACCCTCCAAGCTCGTCATCAAGCTCGAGACCCTGGGTCTCGACCCCGCCCTGTGCAACTGGGTACTGGACTTCCTGACGGGCAACAACATCTCCTCCCCGCTGATCCTCAACACGGGGGCCCCACAAGGGTGCGTTCTGAGCCCTCTCCTGTACTCCCTGTTCACCCACGACTGCGTGGCCACGCACGCCTCCAACTCAATCATCAAGTTTGCGGACGACACAACAGTGGTAGGCTTGATTACCAACAACGACGAGACGGCCTACAGGGAGGAGGTGAGGGCCCTCGGAGTGTGGTGTCAGGAAAATAACCTCACACTCAACGTCAACAAAACTAAGGAGATGATTGTGGACTTCAGGAAACAGCAGAGGGAACACCCCCCTATCCACATCGATGGATCAGTAGTGGAGAGGGTAGCAAGTTTTAAGTTCCTCGGCATACACATCACAGACAAACTGAATTGGTCCACTCACACTGACAGCGTCGTGAAGAAGGCGCAGCAGCGCCTCTTCAACCTCAGGAGGCTGAAGAAATTCGGCTTGTCACCAAAAGCACTCACAAACTTCTACAGATGCACAATCGAGAGCATCCTGGCGGGCTGTATCACCGCCTGGTACGGCAACTGCTCCGCCCTCAACCGTAAGGCTCTCCAGAGGGTAGTGAGGTCTGCACAACGCATCACCGGGGGCAAACTACCTGCCCTCCAGGACACCTACACCACCCGATGTTACAGGAAGGCCATAAAGATCATCAAGGACATCAACCACCCGAACCACTGCCTGTTCACCCCGCTATCATCCAGAAGGCGAGGTCAGTACAGGTGCATCAAAGCTGGGACCGAGAGACTGAAAAACAGCTTCTATCTCAAGGCCATCAGACTGTTAAACAGCAATCACTAACATTGAGTGGCTGCTGCCAACACACTGTCATTGACACTGACCCAACTCCAGCCACTTTAATAATGGGAATTGATGGGAAATGATGTAAATATATCACTAGCCACTTTAAACAATGCTACCTTATATAATGTTACTTACCCTACATTATTCATCTCATATGCATATGTATATACTGTACTCTAGATCATCGACTGCATTCTTATGTCACTAGCCACTTTAACTATGCCACTTTGTTTACTTTGTCTACATACTCATCTCATATGTATATACTGTACTCGATACCATCTACTGTATGCTGCCCTGTACCATCACTCATTCATATATCCTTATGTACATATTCCTTATCCCCTTACACTGTGTATAAGACAGTAGTTTTGGAATTGTTAGTTAGATTACTTGTTGGTTATCACTGCATTGTCGGAACTAGAAGCACAAGCATTTCGCTACACTCGCATTAACATCTGCTAACCATGTGTATGTGACAAATAAAATTTGATTTGATTTGATTTGATTAGACAGATAGAGCAGTAGTTTGGTTGGGTAGACAGATAGAGCAGTAGTTTGGTTGGATAGACAGATTGAGCAGTAGTTTGGTTGGGTAGATAGAGCAGTAGTTTGGTTGGGTAGACAGATAGAGCAGTAGTTTGGTTGGGTAGACAGATAGAGCAGTAGTTTGGTTAGGTAGACAGATAGAGCAGTAGTTTGGTTGGGTAGACAGATAGAGCAGTAGTTTGGTTGGGTAGACAGATAGAGCAGTAGTTTGGTTGGGTAGACAGATAGAGCAGTAGTTTGGCTTGGAAGACAGACAGGTCAGTTAAACAACTGTACCAGCTAAAACTACCAGCCTGTGATTCCGGGGACTTTCCTCAACAGGAACATCAGTATCATTACCACACACAGTTGGACGGCAAAACGGCAAGACAAACCATATATCACCCAGTTAAGGGGGTGGAATGTAAAAAAACAAGCTTTTTAACAAGTTAGTACATGCCTGGCCAAGGAACAATGCATACTGCAGTACATGAAAACAACTCCTGGCTGCAGTGAAGAGGTGGGAGATGGACCACACAGCAGAGATCTGATGCCTCATATCATGATAGAAAATAACATTGTACAGATGTAGGATCTTCATTTGATCACTCTTTTGTTGCTGAGAATTTACATAAATTCACTGAAAACCCACACTAACACACAGTTATATTAACAGTATTACACTTTTCATGTCGCATAATATTGGCCAGCTAATAGCCTTGCCACTGATCAAGCAAAATTATGGAATAAACGTTCAGATCCTGTTGCTGCAGGATTATTTTGCTGCGACAATACAGGTAAAATTATGATCCTACATCTTTAACTCATGTATCAACAATAATTTATATGTTTGTCCACTCAATGTTACAATTATATCAAAAGGACCCAGGCAAGTGTATCAAAATAAAACCTAAAAATAATAATAACTCAAAAGAAATTGTTTAGCAACAAAAGGCAGCTTTGAGTAAATGAGTGTAAGTAATGTGGACTAATAAAACATTCATAAGAATCGGAGGTGTTTACATGAACGCTGTGGACTAGCGCCTGTCATGTTTTTCAGAAGACCAGAGAGAGGTGGACCTTAAAGCACACTCAAGTGCAAACAAGCCTGGCTCGGCTGGTCATGTCTCAGTAATTGATGCACTAATGGGAGGGATAGGGGGGTTGGGGATGGTTGGGGAGAGAGTAACGGAGGCTGGGACTTCAAAGGCTTGCTAGACACTTATCAACAAACGTGCTCTCATCAGACACAAGAGGACGGGCAGATGAAAGGTAGACTAATGCACCTCACCCCACCGCTCCACTCTACTCTGCTCTATCAGCACTGGGCCTGGTTATGGGAGCCAGACGACCACACCAGAGGAGAGGACTGGGGGAAAGGGGGAGGACAGAGGAGTGGGACATGGAATCAGCCAGAACCCAAACATATGAGATAGGGAGACCAGCCAGACAGTGTTTGGGCGGTTCAGTAAGACATCTGCACAGATACCCAATAAGCAACTTCCTCTAGGATTGGGGAAAAGATGGGCACACGTGGCATGAACAGTGTCTGTCTCCATAATGGTGCAGCGGCCTAAGGCACTGCATCTCAGTGCAAGAGGTGTCACTGCAGTCCCTGGTTTGAATCCAGGCGGCATCACATCCGAACGTGATTGGGAGTCCCATAGGGCGGTGCACAATTGGCCCAGCGTCGTCCGGGTTTGGCAGGGTAGGCCGTCATTGTAAATAAGAATTTGTTCTTAACTAACTTGCTTGGTGAAATAAAGGTACAAAAATATATATATCATGTAATTTAAGGACTGTTTTCCCACAATATACTTGTAATGATGCCAGGGGTTACCTTGGGAGAAGTTTTGGAGGATATAGAAAATGTAACATGAAAAAAATCTCCAACTGTAAAATGATAGTAAGGAACACTAAATGAGTGCCCTGTGGGTCCTGAGTCAGATTAGCCGGCTGGATGAATGAGGATAGTGAGGTCTCCCAGGTGACGTGGCCTCTCCCTCCACTCCCCGCCTAACAGACTGAGATAGAGCTGCTGTTGGTGCTGCTCTGGAGACTCTGTCTATATTTAACACAGTAGCGGCCCACTGTCCGTCCGCTGATGAAACAAGAGAGCAGCTGTGCTGAACCTCCTCAGCTCCCAGACCTTACTATAGTACTGCAGACATGGATAAGGACAGGACAGGGATTAGGACAGGACAGGGATGAGGGCATGGTAGGGATAAGGACAGGACAGGGATTAGGACAGGGAATAGGACAGGGTAGGGATGAGGACAGGACAGGGATGAGGACAGAACAGGGATGAGAACAGTGCACAGATAAGGACAGGGATGAGGATAGGAATGAGGGCATGGTACCTAAATCCACCACTGATATGAAGACATATCAAATAACATAAGATCCTCCAAGATTAAAGTGCATTTCTCACACAAGATCAGACTGAAACGATATTGAAACAGGCTGCAGCATTGTCTAACTCTTCTTTAGTCAATGTGAGGACTTCGACACCTCCGTAGTTCTCTGAACAGGAGCAGCGTAGACTTACCCCCACACCAGTGTTTTGTGTCATGTTAGCTCTGGTGTTATTATGTTAACACAGGAGAGTGACACGAAAGACTTGTTGCGAGCAGAATCAACATGCTTTGCATCATTCAAGACTGTTGCTTTGTGAGATGGTTTTAACGTTCAGAGATAGCCATTGTTATGTTAATGCCAGCTGAAAAGTACCCAGGGCCTTGCCTTGGCTCCAAGTTGGAACAGGTCTGCCGGAGCCATGGCCCAATGAGACACGGGTGCTGGCCCACATAGCAGCAAAGACAAAAGTCTGAGCCTTTTGGGTGAAACACGGGTAAATCCTCAGTGGAAATGCGCCATAAGACCCCATATTTCATCCTTGGCCACCCTGATGCTAACACAGCGCCAACTGGTGAAAGGCCAGTTGGTGTGGCCAAGGAGCAGCAGTCCTGCCAGGAGCAGGAGAGATGGACAGGCTGAGAGGAGAGGAGAAGGCCAGCAGCAACAGCAGACCAGAGGAGCCCCATACACCTGTTCACATTACCCAGCGTCCTGACAACTGCTCTAGGGCTTGGGTATGAAACCCAAACAGACCAGGAGACAGAGGAAGGGGAAGCATCCTCCTTGTCCTCCCGGATGAGGTCAAGGTCACTCTTCAATCACAGACAAATGCAGACATGACTTAGACAGGATAGACAGCAGCTAGACCTCACAGGTCTATATCAACAAGGCACTCTGTTCTCTCTTCACATTGACTGAAGAAGCTCAGTAAAGGGTTAAAGGGGAAGTGGGGTTGTCAGAAGCATTTCAATTAGCTGAGTAAGTCCATAAGATTTCCTTTGTAATTTTATGACACCCTTTTATCTCCTCAGTGCATAAGAACAGACAGGCATGTTGCAGCCTGTACACACACACACACACACACACACACACACACACACAATCCTACATGTGGCTTTTCTTTAGCTCTTAAGAAGTAACACAAAGCGTGTTGTTATGCTAACCTCTGTTATTTCAAAGAAGTTCCTACCCACTTCATTCCAAAAGAGAACAGTCATAAATGTAAGTCTTTTTTCTCTAGACAAAGACCAGCTAAAGCTATAAAGAGCATTAGCCTTGACATCTGATTTCCATTGCTCCACACTCCTAACATGTACATCATGTTTACACTGTTTAGCAAAATCCCTTTACCATATTTCCTCATGATAGGAACTCATGGTGACATTGGGCACACTTTGTTATCAGCAGCAGTGATTTGTATGACCTTTTCATATCGCATATCAGCTGTAAAGAGTAACAAAAACACGAGCTAAAATAATATGTGAAATTAGAAAAGACATTAGAAAGGACAGACAGTGATCAAACAATGTTCTGAAACTGAGACAGCTCTGGGGGCATCCTTCTTCGACCGGTCAGCTGGTCTCTCCTCACTACCCAAGGGGACTTGGGTAGCTCAACTGAGCATCTCCGCGTAGCTCCACTGAGCATCTCAAGACCCACCCTCCTCATCTCAGTCATCACACGTGCCACATCCACACACTTTCCCCTCAGTGTGTATGTCATAAGCTTCTGCCTTCAGCGGTACACATTTATTCAATGTGAGGGGGCATCACACATGAACAGAAAATATACAAATAAACACACGCCATACAGAGAGAAGGAGAAGAAGCCAGCAGAGAAGCGGATCTGATCCCGTTGCCCCTGAAACTAGCTGTTCACCCATGGCAGAACAATATTCTTCTTCTGCGGTGTGTCAAATATATCCACCAATACCGCACACATCCTCACTTCTGCAGGAGAGATTTGTCGGCAGGAGATTTTTTTTCCCCCGTTGTGGAATTAACTTGTGCTCTGAGAGCTTACTTGCGGGCATGGCGCATTATCCCCCCTGGCAATGCCAAGCCTGCCCAGTAGTGAGCAGTGGCTGCAGCGGGCACAGAGCTCAGGCAGGCAGCCCAAGCAGCGTGGAGCAGAGCAGAGCGGCTACTCCTCTCACCTCAGTGGGGAGCAGCTAGCGAGTAGCAGTGCTAACAGGCGGAGAGGAGATAGGCCTCGTCCTTCCTGCCATTACACTGGGACTGAGTGGAATCTATCACAGAGCGGTGGCCCCACGGCGCTGAGAGAGGAAGTTATAGTATTCACACAGATTTATGAATGAGTGTTAAGAGTGCCGGATGAGTCACAGCTTCCGCACAGAGCAGCCAGAAGGCAGCAAGCAGCCCATCAGCACAGGCAATGAGTGGCTCGCACACACCGGCACCAGTCACCACGTGTATGCACACACACACACACACACACACACACACACACACAGACACACACAAATACACACACACACACACACACACAGACACGCACAAATACACACACACACACACACACACACACACACACACACACACAGACACGCACAAATACACACACACACACACACACACACACACACAGACACGCACAAACACACACACACACACGCACACGCACACACACAATAGGCACACTGGGCGCGGATAAAGGCAAATGTGAGGGCATGGAATGCCTATGTGTGTGTGTGTGTGTGTGTGTGTGTATGTGTGTGTGTGCGAGCGCTCACATTTGTGTGTGTCTCTATCCGTCTCTGTGGAGTGGCAGCATTGCTACACAGTCCAGCCTTTTAAATCATTATAGAAGAATCTGTGGTGGCAGCATTGCTACACAGTCCAGCCTTTTAAATCATTATAGAAGTATCTGTGGTGGCAGCATTGCTACACATTCCAGCCTTTTAAATCATTATAGAAGTATCTGTGGTGGCAGCATTGCTACACAGTCCAGCCTTTTAAATCATTATAGAAGTATCTGTGGTGGCAGCATTGCTACACAGTCCAGCCTTTTAAATCATTATAGAGAGGCATTGATGACAGTATTTTCATAACGGGTATTCAAATTTGACAAATACACAACAGATAACCAAAACAAATGTACTATTTGAAAGACACTACTATTTAAAATGCTTTGCATAGTAGTATAGTATGTGTTGTTGACACAAGCAAGCATGTAAGTGGCTTGCCATGCATTGCACTACAAACTAGCAACGCACTGAAGCAGATAATATATTAAACATTTGCTGGGAAAACTAAAAACAAACTGTCTGACCAATCATACTGTCCAAAGGAAACTTACAAAACCAATTGAACAGAAAAACTATTTGTAACCAAACCGTTTTATCCCCTTGCGTTGCAAGGGCTCTGATTATTGGGGCCGAATGAAGAGCATCTCTATAACAGCTAAACATATTAAGATCTCCTGCTCAAATTTCTCAAGAATGACATTTATGAATGTGACCTAATGGGAGAAAATGTGTCAGAGGCCAGGAGAGGAGAGAGAGGGGAGAAGAACTGCATGGAATGTACTCACATACACACACAGACACACAAAAACTAGAGGACAACAATTATTTGTTCTTGTACCTGCGTAGGTATTAAAGCTTATTAAGCACTATACAAAAAGTATGTTCATGGAAGGCCTCTGTCCACCGACCACTCTTTAAAATACATCACAGTCTGAAAGCACAAAGATAGGGATGGGGTTGCACCCAGGCCTACCATGAAAGGGCTTGTCATCCATCTCTAATGTCGTTTCAATCAATGGCACCATAGAGTAGCAACACAAGGAATCAATATCCCCTAGTCCTCTGAGAAAATAATAATTAAAAAATAAATAATAAATAAACACTGTGGTTATGCTAGCTAGCTAGTGTTGTGCAAGTCCAGTTTCCCATGGCTTTTCCCCTCTCAAGAGGAGTTGTAGTGACCCATTGAGAGCGCTGCAGGGTTGAGGAGAGTGGAGGAGAAGATGAGGGATCTGATTATGCCATCTTTACTGTGGGGGAGGAGGGAGTAACGAAAGGGAGGGATGGTACGATATGTGAGGCTGATAAACAGAATGGCGTGGCTCTGTCTTCACAGTGGAACACTGCCTGGGCAGAGCTGGGCAGGCATGCCTGGCACAGGGAGATGGATCCAGGAAGTGAGTCACCAGCAGCACTACCATACCCCCCAGGAAAGTACAGGGCTCTTGGAGAAAAGGCCAGACTGTTGGAACTGGAGCCCTTCCTGTCCCTCACCACGGCCCTTTGATAAGCCTGAGAGAAGCCTTTAAAAATGTAAAGCCTTCCCTGCATGTCGAGGCAAGTGTCTGGGATTACGTTGGTTAAACAAAAACAAGACAACCGATCATATGACATAGCCCACCTAACGCCTCACGCACACACACACATTCCCAGGGCCTGTCTCTACCACCCACATCATCATCTTCCATTCAGTGATCTCTTGGTTTTTCACAAACATTCTTTCTCTACCATACCACATGGCCTCTGTACATACAGGGAGTTCTGTGTGTTTCCCATCTTTATCCTCTCAAAGCAGCAATGACTAAGCCAGCAGGAATTTCTACCTTATATACTCCCTTAAAGAGACAGTCACCAGCCCCTTTTCCCCATTCCTGTCCAGTACGCACTCTAGCTCTGCTGTAGATTTAATGTATCGAATCTCACAAACTAAACATTTAATTTAAAAGCTTTCATCACAATGGCTTCCTCCAAATCTGCTCCCCCTGATCTAAACCATGAACATAGTTGAGGGCAGAGCCCTCAGAGCAGTGTGATATCAAGTTGTACACTTGAAGCAAAGTAAAAGATACAAGCCAACACGGTGTTATCTGGGGAATGTAAGTAAAGGGCAGTGTGGTTAAGAAACCAGACTCCAGAGTGTCATTCAAGCTGAGCGTATTGTAAGTAAATATTTAAACACATTAATGGGAAATGTTAGCTATATGAGGTCAGACGAGCTGTATGGTGGTGTGATCTGCACTAACAGAACAGGGTTGGTCAGGACAGCCTGGGTGCTGCTTATCAACCAGCCTCTCTCTCTCCCGTTGGCTGGCTTTGCTCACTTCTCCTCTGGGGAAGGAAGACATACCCGCCTGGAACAGAGTGACCAGAGGGCCACATTCGAAGCAGGCCAGAGAGCAGGTCACAAGACCCAAAATCACACGCCAACAACACGCAATGTCACAGGGGCCACGGCCAGCCAAACAACTCAACTGGCGGCTGGAGTGTTGAGAGAATGAGCACAGTGTGTAAACAGTAGATATCTCACAGCTAAAGCTTTTAGCAGTCTCTGATAACGCTGACAGAAGAGAGAGGGGGAAAAACTGGTCAAACTATGAAGAAGTGCAATAAAAAAAGACCAAACTTGAGGGAGGGAAGGAAAGCGGGAAAGGAGTACCAGATGAGGAGGAGGGAGCTGGGCTGTGCCTCCTCTGGGGTGTTAGTGAGAGCCTGCCGTTGTGCTTGTACACTTGACATTTCTGTGACATTTTCCCCTCAGACCCCCTTCTCACATAAGCCATCCGTTAGCGCCTCTCCACATGCCATGGCCCGCTACTAAAGAGAACCCACTACCCCCTTAAATCTCCATGGCCCGGGTCTGCCTCTTTCCAGACAAAGAGCCTAATATCAGCCAGGTAACACTATCCTACCCTACCCACGCCCAGCCAGACAGGAACATAGAGCCAGGAATTAACCTCGAAAGTCATACGTTGCCATTTTCATATCCATTTCTGAGGCAATCTGTTCCTTTCTAATTAAACATTTAGTAGATTGGTGTTGCTTAAAACTGTACACAGCGAGTTCATACAAGCAGGCAAGGCAAGTATAGAGTAATGCCTGTTTGACCTAACAAACAATAGCTCTCCAAAGAAACTTCCCCAGAGGCTAAAGTAGTCCTACTAGCAAACAGCATCTCCTAGTCATGTACTGTAATTAAAGAGATGCATTCAGAGTAGAGGATTGGTCCGGATTGACTAGGAAACCGCTACACAGCATGCCCTTGAAGAAACATCTGTACTGGAGAAAAACAAGGCAATTATGCAGAGGGGTGGAGACAAGTGGAGTATCTGCCCTTCAGTGAGGGCCAGAGAAAGTCTCATCTCTGCTAGACTCAGAGCCTTGAACATTGTATGGGTGAGAACTGAGCCTACAAATCTAGCTGTACTACCACTAAGCCACAATCACACATCCTCTAAATGAGCCATTTTATCCTGATATCACAATCTCTGTTAGTCTTTATTTGCAGAGTTGAGACCTCAAGTCTCAGAGTATTTACCCTGACATCTGCTCGGCTTTAAGGTGGGAGAATGGATCTGCGGGAGCAAATCAAAAATGCCCTTTGTCTCCTTACCATAACAAATCTTAGGAAAAACAAAAATGTTGACCCTTAACATTGGTTCCAAACAACATCAGATAAATCAGTTAAACAGATAAACATCAGACAAGCAAATATTTGTACATCAATTAAGTTAATTCCACACAGGTCACTTAAGCCAGTCCAGACTGTCTATACTGCAACATACAGTTAGATACACCAGAGACCCTTACAACAAATACTATAAACAGCCTCATTAATTTAATACTGCATCCAAATAACAAATATCGCAACAATAAAGTCCATTCCTTGAAACATAAATGGCCACTAATGAAGTCACTATTTAGAGGTTGATTTCCTCTATTTGTTTTCTTGGTCTGAAGGGAAGATGTTTAGAAGTACCAGTTATCCATGGGAGCTGTAAACAGGTCTTCAAAAGGCCATGGCTGGGAGGACATTTTCCCATTATTATTTCATGTTGAGAGGAAAGGGGAGCAGACAGGCAAGTAGGAGGCTAAGAGAAGTGTTTTCCCCCAAAGCTCCTTGAAGTCAAGGTCGACCTACAGTAATCTCCTTCGCAGGGTAAATATGCATCTGAATTCCTTTGATTTGGACCAGTGAAAAACTGTCCACACAGTGAGACACTTGAGGTTTTAAACAGGCGGCCATTCCAACTCAAGCTCTGCAGTGTGTAATCGTCTAGACAAAACAGACAAATACACTACGGTGGGAGCCTGGTTGGCCAATACCGTGGCACTGATGTCACTCTGTCAGCCACACATTCACAACAACAACGCCAACCACAATGCCTAAGGAAGACAACTAAACAACAAGACCAAAACAACTTTTCCCACTATCCCTTGCCCTTAACTTCCAGTCCTAAATAAGTCAATTGTTGACATGAATTTTATTTATTAACTTAAAGGGGCAATCTGAGGTTGCGTCATCCATTTTTTGACTTTAATTAATTAAATGTACCAATTGATTCTTGAAAAATATAACATGGAAATGCTCATGAGCTTAGTTCATCTGTCGTACCCCATCAGAACCCGAAATATAAGCTTTCATTCCAATGTTTGTAAACAAAGTAAATGTAAACAAACACTATATTGCCTCAAAACATGGTTTAAACTATCATTTTTATATTAGCTCTGTCTATGAATTTCAGAGGGGTTCCATTTCTCCAGCCCCATCCCTCAGCTTTTTACAGAAACAGGGGTGAGGAGAACACTTTTTTATTGTTTCAACTGCTGATTGACAGTTTCATTCTCATTCTGTGAGTAATAGACATGTATACAATTAAAGTCCCACTGTAAACAAAAACATGATTTCTGGTTTTTTATATATATATTTCCACACTATGAGGTTGGAATAATACTGTGAAATTGTGAAAAATATGATAATGCCCATTATAGAGCTATATGAAAATACCTTTGAATTTTCAGCCAGATTTTGTGGGATGGAGTATGTCATCGGGCAGTAAATGAGTTAATAGACCGATAAGAAAGAGAGTTCCAAACCTCTCTGCCAATAACAGCTAGTTCTCTGTTTTTCCCTCCCCACTCAGACCACTACCAGACAGTCCTAGCAAAATGATTGCTTGAGGAATTGCTCTTGCGAATAATATATTTTTGTTTCTTTTTTACCATTTTGACTGAAAACAGTCACAGTATGGTACTTCATTGTTACCCAGAAATGACTTGATATTGAGGTAAAAAAAATGGCTGCATTGGTCCTTTAAAAATGGAACTATAAAGAGGCTACAATAAAACTATATCCTTCCTTCTTCATAGACTTTAAATACTTATGCTGTAGTGTATTGTGTCATAACTCATTAATCACACCAGATAAGATTTAGTAAATATTGACCTGATATGGTCCAGACATGAAGACTCACTGCCTCGCTTTTTGGCAGAGCAACAGTAACCTCAACTGAGAATGTATTTAATAGCAGAAAATGTATTATGCACACATCCTTAGTTCTGTCAGCAAATAGGTTGATCTAAAGAAAAGACCTCCATAACAAACAGACAGGAAATGTTTTTACTGGGCGGGGGACAATCCTGCTCCCTGACGAATATGAAAGAAAAACAACATTGATTCATGGGATTTGTTCACTGGGGAATTCACATTTTCTAGATCAAAAACACCTCTGCAAATGGTTGCATCACAAGTTGGATAGACAAACACTGCCAAATACCCCAGTTATTTGAGAAACAATCTACCTTAAAACCAGAGGTGGGGACTCAAGTCACATGACAGGTTTTGTAACGTATTGTCACCAATTATGTGGCACAGAGTTTCTGTGGATGACTCTCTATGCAGCCAGAGACAGTAGCCGCAGCATCATACTTGTAAAAGAAACGTGCAATAGAATGGCTAGTGAAAAGCACACTCGGCCCTCTGATTGGACCAGCAAACTGTCAATCAACACAGGTCAGGTGCTAGCAAACAGATTGTTGATTTTCGATCGGCTGCAGTGCAAAACTCAAATTGTAGGAAAAAGGATTGCCATAAATAAATATGCAGGTCCAAGAATTGGTTGTTAATAACCGTTTACTTTGTAAGCTCACCAGCAATGGGGCATCATGCAACAACGACTAGCATAGGCCTACTGGTCTTTTGGTACATCAAAATCGCTTGAAATGTATAATTTACTTATGAAGATTGCATTTGGAATTTTTGTTCAAATGAATTATTACATAATCAAAATGTGTTGTAGACAAAATAATTAAAATGTGTGTCTGGTAGCCTCAAAAAATAGACAAAGATTTGTCATTGCATGTATAGATTTAATTTTTATTGACTTTGTTGACTGTTTTTCTTGAGACTCAACTTGATACTCAGACCTTGCGAATTGAGACTTGCTTGTGACTTGAATAATAGTGACTTGGTCCCACCTCTGCTTAAAACCTTTAAAAACCAACACAAACAAATACAGAATTCTGCAGGAGTAAACAACAAAAAAACAAGTAAACGGGAGCTCTGTGGACAGGCTGTCCTCTGTGCTGATGTGACTGGGTCTCTGCTGCCCAGACTGTGAAGAGAAAAGTTCAGCGCTCCTTACCTTTCTGGCAGTGGTTGGATGTCCAGCAGCGAGAGTTAAAGTTGCCGTTAAAACTGGTCTTGATGCACTGAGCGTTGTCCTCCATGATGCCTGGACACACGTCACCACACTCCTTGGACTGCTTGTTCCCCGCGATGAAGTTGTTGAACTCTGCGTCCATGATGAGAGACCAGTCCACAGAGTCCAGGTAGCAGAGCTCAGGGTTCTTCTCGATCCGGATGGCCCCTCGTGTGATGTTCCTCAGGTTGTACAGGCCAATGTCCTTCAGACTGGTCATCTCGAAGATCACCAGGGCGTAGTTGTAGAAGAGGTTGCGTCCGCGGATGACGTTGAGGTTGGGGAAGAGCGTGCTGAGGCTGTCCAGGCCGGACACGCGGAACAGGAGCAGGTAGTCGGTGATGACGGTCAGCTTGGGGAAGCTGAGGGAGCGGAAGAGCTCCTGGTTGAGGTTGTTGGTCTTTTCTCCGATGAGGAGGATCTGCAGGTAGCCCTCCACCACCGTGCAGTTCTCCAGACTCTTGAACTCACTGATGTCATTACGGATGTCGATACTTAGACCACAGACTGGAGGAGAGAGAAAGGGAAAGAAAAATCATACATTATTACACATCATAGTTAATCATTTTAAAACACATTGTTTGTGTCCCTTATTCAATGTGCCTAAATAAAATGTAACCTTTAATTATATTATATATGCATTTATTTGTCTGCATACCTATTCATTGTATTAATCTGTTTACCATGTCTACCATGCAAATCTAATTTCAAGTCAATGTTTCTTTTCAAGGGGTGACCTGGCTTAAAGGCGTACTGTCAGCCAGTCCCAGAAATTGTAAGAAACAAATGAGAGCACCAAAATAACAAGCACAACACCCATTAAAAGGGCTGAATCTAATCTTCTTGAGATCATTTCTGAAAATATATGGAATTGATAGTACAACAGGACTTAGAACAGGACTTCTTGTGTTATGTTATACTATTTAGGCCATGCTTTGTTCTGTTCATGTACAAAAGCTTATTGTTGCTTTTGTTTCATGGTTGTAACTATTGGTCTGTAATGATGGTCCAACGTGACAACAAGGTCTGTGGCAGAGGCATTCTTTTTGAGACAAATGAGAGACAAGCAGTCAGGGTCATCTGAGGTGAGTGTGCTCCTCATACTGAGCAGACTTAGGAAGTTCTCTCTCAAAGACAAGGGTTAATATTTTGAGACACTCTCTTGACATATATCTTATTAAGACCTGGAATCCTATGTTCCGCTCCTTTACCTGGATAACACCTCGGTTTAAAAACATCCCATCCCTCTCAGCTCAACACACAGAAAACAACACACAAAGCCACAGTCCCTGAAGCCTCCTCTGTCTCTCTCTCTGTTACACACACACACACACAGACACACACACACACACACACACACACACACACACAGACATCTATTATAAATCATCTCTGCTTTCAATTGTATCTGTCAATTACACCAATCAGGAATGGATACAAGTATAGCTAATAGGATATCATCACTGAAAGACAGCTACGATAACAGACCATATAAAACCCAGCCGTTGTTTATATAAGTGCTTCATGTAGGACACTGAATATACTGCCCGAATGTAAACAAAACATCACACCTGTAATGCCTGTCGCCTGTCACCCTATAAATCCAAGACAATCCTTTCACTGTAACACTTGGAGTAAACCATCTCCTCTGGGTCTATTGATACATAATGACGACAATAATGATTATAACAGTCCATTTACACCAGGGGAGCAGAGCTGCAATTGTAGCCATGACAAAACATATAAAATGTATGAGATTCTCAGGACTGTAGTTCAAAGACAAACCCAAACAAATAGTATCAACATACGCAATCTCACAGTGGGAGGGAGACCTGTTACGCTCCTTACCAACTCCGTGTCCCTGTCTATATGTCAAGGCAGGTACTGGTCAAGACAGTACAGTGTGATAAAGGCAAAACAAACATAGAGAAAACACCACACCAAAAAAACATAGAAAACCCGACAGGTAGCCAAGAGGTTTCAAATGCTACTTGGAAGGTGAAACGATCCGTTGAAGAAATGTCTTGTCATATGAGCTCCTTTGGCTGAACCTGTTCTGTTCTTCCAGAGGCTTAGGACACCCTCTCAGTGAGCGTCACAGGGCCTGTGCAGCGAGACCAACAGTCGTGCATCAAACCGCCCGGCCCTGATCCATGTCAACACACCATTTACCTGATGCTATGATTTCTAGAGGTCGACCGATTATGATTTTTCAATGCCGATACTGATACCCATTATTGGAGGACCAAAAAAAGCCAATACCAATTAATTCGGCATATTTTTATATATATATTTGTAATAATCACAATTACAACAATACTGAATGAACAATGAACACTTTTATTTTAACTTAATACAATACATCAATAAAATCTATTTCGTCTCAAATAAATAATGAAACATGTTCAATTTGGTTTAAATAATGCAAAAACAAAGTGTTGGAGAAAGTAAAAGTGCACTATGTACCATGTAAGAAAGCTAACGTTTAAGTTCCTTGCTCAGAACATGAGAACATATGAAAGCTGGTGGTTCCTTCAATACTCCCAGGTAAGATGTTTTAGGTGGTAGTTATTATAGGACTATTTCTCTCTATGCCATTTGTATTTCATATACCTTTGACTATTGGATGTTCTAATAAATACTTTAGTATTGCCAGCCTAATCTCAGGAGTTGATAGGCTGGAAGTCATAAACAGCGCAATGCTTAAAGCATTGCGAAGAGCTGCTGGCAAACGCAGTAAAGTGCTGTTTGAATGAATGCTTACGAGCCTGCTGCTGCCTACCACCGCTCACTCAGACTGCTCTATCAAATCATAGACTTAGTTATAATATAATAACACACAGAAATAGGTCATTAATATGGTCAAATTCGGAAACTATCATTTTGAAAACAAAATGTTTATTCTTTCAGTGAAATACGGAAACGTTCCGTATTTTATCTAACGGGTGGCATCCATAAGTCTAAATATTGCTGTTACATTGCAGAGGCTTCAATGTTATGTCATAATTACGTAAAATACTGGCAAATTAGTTTGCAATGAGCCAGGCGGCCCAAACTGTTGCATATACCCTGACTCTGCGTGCAATGAACGCAAGAGAAGTGACACAATTTCCCTAGTTTAATATTGCCTGCTAACATGAATTTATTTTAACTAAATATGCAGGTTTAAAAATATATACTTCTGTGTATTGATTTTACGAAAGGCATTGGTGTTTATGGTTAGGTACATTCGTGCAACGATTGTGCTTTTTTCGCAAATGCGCTTTTGTTAAATCATCCCCCGTTTGGCAAAGTTGGCTGTCTTTGTTAGGAAGAAATAGTCTTCACACAGTTCGGAACGAGCCAGGTGGCCCAAACTGCTGCATATACCCTGACTCTGTTGCACAGAATGCAAGAGAAGTGACACAATTTCCCTAGTTGAAAGAAATTCATGTTAGCAGGCAATATGAACTAAATATGCAGGTTAAAAAATATATGCTTGTGTATTAATTTTAATAAAGGCGTGGATGTTTATGGTTAGGTACACATTGGTGCAACGACAGTGCTTTTTTCACGAATGCGCTTGTTAAATCACCTGTTTGGCGAAGTAGGCTGTGATTCAATGATAAATTAACAGGCACCACATCGATTATAAGCAACGCAGGACAAGCTACATAAACTAGTAATATCATCAACCATGTGTAGTTAACTAGTGATTAAGTTAAGATTGATTGTTTTTTACAAGATACGTTTAATGCTAGCTAGCACCTTACCTTGGCTCCTTGCTGCACTCGCATAACAGGTAGTCAGCCTGCCACGCAGTCTCCTCGGGGAGTGCAATGTAATCGGCCATGATCGGTGTCCAAAAATGCCGATTACCGCTTGTTATGGAAACTGCCCTAATTAATCGGCCATTCTGATTAATCGGTCGACCTCTAAAGGTTTCTGCTAATTTCCACAAAGCTGTATCTAACCTCACAACAATGACCATAACAAAAGCTCCCAGTAATCATTTTATCTACTGATACTTAGATTTGAATTGAATGGAAGACAAAATATAGCATCTATACATTCATATGACATCCATAAAACCCATACTGCACCATAGGCCAAACATTTACTTTTTTTTTTTAATCTAGAAGTATCCTAAATGAGATTCCACTTCAGTAATAAAATTGAAAAAATCTTCAATATATTCTGCCAAAAATAGTGAGCACATTGTTTATCGGGATGAATTGCCTTTATTTGCTCCTGTCAGTGTGATGCACTTTTCTAAATTTAGAACGCAAATGATTACTTGGGTAGAAAATAGCATTTGCGTTCTCCTATCGACACAAATGCCCTGGGGCTCCACTTGTGAGCCATCGAGCTGCATGTCCTCTTTGTTTCATTGAGAATTTTTCCTCTGCTCCTTGAACAGCCAGAGGGGGGAGGGGTACAGCAACTCAAACACAAAGACTAATTTGTTTGTTAGTAAAGAGAAACTCTAGGCCTCACTTCCTGTTGGAGGCGGCATTAATACAATCAGTGGGAGTCTGGTGGGGAAGAGACAAGAGGAGGGGCAATGGGGGATATTGTGGCAACGGAGGAGATAGGGATTCTGCCAGGCAAGTCTATCTGAGGCCTTACTATCGGTGTGAACCCGTCAGCGATAAAAGGAGAAGGTGAAATTAATTACAAGTATTTTTGGAAGCTATAGTGACAATTACCAAAGAGACCACACTCCCTGAAATGATGAACAGATTGTCTAATACTACAACTAAACCTGTGACACTCCTACACCTGAACATGTCGCAACATCTCTGTTCTGAAACCAACAGAGAGAGAGAGAGGGAGAGAGAGAGAAAAGATGGAAATTAAGAAGGTAAGAAAGAAATAACGAATCCCACCTCACTGCTTTCTCACTACCTTGTTAAAGACGTCAGCATGCTTCAGTTCGGCTGGCGCCTAGCCGAACTCAGCTAGGTGAACCGAATGAGTGTGCTTGCATACTCCCTTAAAAGACCTTCACTTGAAGAGAAAGAGAAAAGCAGCAATAGTACTGTTTGTCCATTTTGAGACGCCATAGCCAGTATACACTTCCTCAAAAAGTCAGAATCTAAGATAACTCTGTCATTAATATAGACGTCTTTGCTGAGTACATCTTAGTTGCTCAATTTTAAAGTATTTCTCATTTTAAAAAATGTACATGAAAATGAGCTGAATGACAACTAAGACTTCACTGAATAATCCCTACAGTTGACCAATCACCAACGAAGGGGCGTAGACTTTCAGATCTGTGCATCCTGACAAGCCTGGTCCATTTGCACAAAATATGATTTGTCTTCATACTTGCATAATAATTCATTTAAACAGACATTATGGGGGAATTAATATAATTCCAGCCCTGACAGCAGTCATTTCCTATTGTTGTGTAACGGCTGTATCTAGCAGTAACCACTGTCCTCACAATGGGATAAGCACACATAGAATAATGTGCTTCTCCCTGTCCCTGTTCACACTGCTGAGTAAACACACATATCTCCAGCGCGTAATGGGATCCAGCGGCTCATGTTCATGATTGATAACCTTGCCCTGACCTTCCATATAAATGTCATCCCACACACAGTCATACACACACGCGCAAGCATGCCCACACACACAAACACGTGACTCCGTAAAAGAGCCAGTGCATTTTTAGTCTGTAAAAATACAAGGGTAGTAAACAACTTGACTATTACAATATATCAGCCGTGATCTTTTAACAGACTAAAAATGCACATTTTGCTTTAATTGAACTTTGACTGACAGCTTAAGCTGTGCCGCATAACAGGAGAGGATGTCAGTCCCTATGGGACAGATCAGTATGTTGAGTTCTTTATCAAAGGTTACTGAAACCATTTAACAGTCTAGTATGAGACCATTCTCGGAAAGCGAACAACTGTATATTTTTCAGGTCTTCCCACTGTAATCCCCAGCAAGGTTGTTATGGGGAGTAATCTGATGGAGACAAGCTCTGGGGCTGGACTTTATTGAATTGAATCGCCCACAAATTCATGTCCATCAGAACACATGACACTTTCCCAAGAAAATGTGCTCAGATATGCAGACAAATGTGAGCATCTGATGGGCAGTGCAAAGGCAGTGGACCTGGTCCCTCCCTCAAGCCCAGTACCTCACATCTGCCACCTCAACTTCACTTAATCCCCCACATGCTGGAAGTCATCTGACTAGTGGTCTGGTGGGCCACTTCCCCTGCATGGTCTTCACTTCAAAAGGCTCAGACATCAGACCCAAACTGGTAACACAACACTGTCACCCCCTACACATGCACTCCAAACCCTCTCCCCGGTTCCATCGCAGCATGGCAGAGAACAGGTAAACACACACATACCTGCAGTCTTTTAAATATAGTTTAGAGTGACATTTAATAGGTTTGCACAATCAGTTCCAATACCACGTTTAGTTTAGATTAACAGTTGAGCTATTGAGGTACAGCTTAAACATTAGATCCCCACCCCTTTTACAGCATCTACAGCGTATTTATATGGTTTCATCATATCAAGTGTTACAAATCAAAGAGCTGCATATTACCAAAGAGAGGAGGTTCCCCCCCAGAACAATAATGCAAATGATGAAAGTCCCCATTTCAATATGCATCTGCCCACAGTCTCTTGATCTGCAGCCTGTCACTGATATAGTCTGTGCAATCTATTAGAAGAGATAATATTTGCAATCATCTTGCAAATTGTACAATACTCCACGGGCTATTAAAGCCACGGGCCACAGCACATGATGTTGTATGCGGCTGGCCAGAGATTGCACATGCGCAAATTTGAAATAAGTGTTTAATTAAGCATTGTAAACCTCAGCTTGCGGCCTGGAGAAGCCGTAGGACAGCATTTGACTGCACTCTCACAAACTAGCACAGTGACACACTTTCCCATCCCTGCCTGCACAGGGGCATGCCAGTGAGACAGGCTGCCTGCCACGCTGCGCTGTACTGCAGTGCGAGAGCAGAACAGCGCACAAGGCACACACACACACAGGCATGCCCACTGCACTGACTCCCTCATGGGGGTGAGTAACGATATGCCGGCATCACTGCCCCCTTAGCGGATCCAGGGCTAGGGGGTGGGCAGAGGCACAGAGCGAGAGACCGAGGAGTCTTACTGCCTCACCCATGAGAGAGAGAGGGTGCATTTCATTTTTTATTTAACCTTTATTTTGACCAGGAGTCATGCTGAGACCAGTCTTTTTTTTTTTTTTTTTTTACAGATGAGCCCTGTATACACATCAATACACATCAATATACACATAAAACTAATTAATGTCTGAGTCACTAGTCCCAGTCGCAGTCACAAAGGCCACAGCACCGCAGTCCTCTGTACCCCTCAACCTAAGACAGAGAGGGAACGTGGATGTTAAATGCAGAGAAACATCTACACATTCCCCCTTTCTGTGTAACCTTGGCGACAGCTACTGCCATTCTGCTTTCCAGGAAGAATGGATCCAGTCGTAACTATGCATTAGCAATGCCAGGGAGTCTGCGTTAAACAAGGGGCAGGAGTCACAGGACATGAACAAACAGTGGATGCTGAGTCTAACAATATACACACAGTGAGATCTGTCTTCATTTAAGTCCAATAGTCCCTACAGGTGAGAATAGCATCATTATTCTGAATTGTAATTTTAGCCCTGAATCCCACACAAACCTTTACTTGAGCTCCAACAAGCGGTTAGTGGAGTAAAGTTATGAGTCATGCTCGCCAAAAGGAGTACCTCAAATAGTGTGTGTCAAAGTGTGGCTGGGGCTGGGGTTCGATAGGAGCATGTGTCTGCTGCCAGGCCAGGCTGTCCAGAGACCGCCCGTGTGAACAGCAAAGACCAATAAAACAGTTCACAAACTCTCCACTCTTCCAATCAACAAAACCATGTCTGTTTCCCTAGCGGGTGTATTTTTGCACATTCTATTTCCAAACACCAACTTTCTCCTCTCTCTCTCTCTCTCACCCTTTCTCTCTCTCTCTCTCTCTCTCTCTCTCTCTCTCTCCCTCTCTCTCTCTCGCTCTCTCTCTCTCCCTCTCTCTCTCTCTCTCTCTCTCTCTCCCTCTCACTCTCTCTCTCTCTCTCCCTCTCTCTCTCTCCCTCTCTCTCGATGTATCATTGAGCCTTGTTTTCTGTATACTTGGAAGCAATGGCATGGAAAGTTTACTGTGGTGGGAGTTAAAAGGGCGCTTAATTACATTTTATTAGCAGGGACAGATTATTAAAATGCACAGGGTAAAAAGTATACAAGCCCTAATGGAGCATGACCATTCATTTGCAATGCCCAGAATAATTGTAAATTCTATACATAAAATATAGTCCTTGATTAAATTTAGCAGATGTTTTAAAACTTCTGAACAATATCATTCTCATGTACACTACATGACCAAAAGTATGTGAACACCTGCTCATCGAACATCTCATTCATGGGCATTAATAAAGAGGTGGTCCCCCCTTTGCTGCTATAACAGCCTCCACTTTTCTGGAAACGCTTTCCATTAGATGTTGGAATATTTCTACGGGGACTTGCTTCCATTCAGGCACAAGAGCATTAGTGAAGTTGGGCACTGATGTTGGGCGATTAGGCCTGGCTCGCAGTTAGCTTTCCTATTCATCTCAAAGGTGTTCGATGAGGTTGAGGTCAGGGCTCTGTACAGGCCAGTCAAGTTCTTCTACACCAAACATAACAAACCAGTTCTGTATGAACCTCGCTTTGTGTAAGGGGGAATTGTTATGCTGAAACAGGAAAGGACCTTCCACAAACTGTTGCCACAAAGTTGGAAGCACAAAATAGTCTAGAGTGTCATTGTATGCTGTGGTGTTAAGATTTTCCTTCACTGGAACTAAGGAGACTAGCACGAACCATGAAAAACAACCCCAGACCATTATTCCTCCTCCACCAAATTTTACAGTTAGCACTATGCATTGGGGCATGTAGCGTTCTCCTTGCATCCATCAAACCCAGATTTGTCCGTTGGACTGCCAGCTGGTGAAGCGTGATTCTTGACTCCAGACAACGCGTTTCCATTGCTCCAGAGTCCTATGGCGGCGAGCTTTACACCACTCCAGCCGACCCTCGGCATTGCACATGGTGATCTTAGGCTTGTGTGCGGCTGCTCTCCCTGATGAACAGTTCTTGTGCTGAAGTTGCTTCCAGAGGCAGTTTGGAACTTGGTGGTGAGTGTGGCAACCGAGGACAGATTATTTTTATCCTCTATGCACTTCAGCACTCTGCGGTCTTGTTTTTGAGCTTGTGTTTGCTACCACTTCGCGGCTGAACCGTTGTTGCTCCTATACATTTCCACTTCACAATAGCAGCACTTAAAGTTGACCGGGGAAGCTCTAGCAGAGCAGAAATTTGACGAACTGACTTGTTGGAAAGGTGGCATCCTATGACGGTGCCACGTTAAAAGTCACTGAGCTCTTCAGTAACACCATTCTACTGCCAATGTTTGTCTATGGAGATTGCATAGCTGTGTGCTCGATTTTATACACCTGTCAGCAACGAGTGTGGCTGAAATAGCTGAATCCACTAATTTGAAGGGGTGTCCACATACTTTTGTATATATAGTGTATATTCTGTACTGTTTATTGTGAAAACAGATGGGCTGGCATCAACAATAATTTAGAGTACAAAAAAAACGTTTAACCATTAAATTAATGTAAACAAGATTTGTTGCTGAAGTGAAATGGTAAACAAACATGTTTATTATCACTTGTTTACTGTTGTCTGGGCTGTATTGGTCTGACCTGAAAGTTCTGGGCTTGTTTCCAGTCCCTACACATGATAGTGAGTTATATGTTGAGAAACTCACCACATGGCTTGGAGGTCAGTGTCAGTGGACTGAGAGGTGTCATTAGCATGCTGTGTGTCAAGACACAGTTCAAGAATAAAATATTTTCATGGGCTTCCCTACTGAGGCGGTGGGACCTTGCCAGGCTCAGCAGGGTGTTGAGAAATGCCCCACTCTGTGATTCACAGTGGTAAGGACGCTGGCCTGACGACACTGGTCAATAGCTCTCAATTGAGTCCTGCTCCTTTTTTCATGCTAATTGAGGTCGTTCCCTGTCTTCTTTCCATGTAAAAATCATCTCCATTATTCCATATCCCCTTCCGTTCCTCTCCTCAGTCCTAGCACAGCACACAGCCATTCTTATCAATGACATCCACAGGGCTACACAAACACACTAGCTAGTAAGTATACGAAATCAACCAGAAACCAATCACATAGATAAAAACCCCTCATAAAGTCTCCAAGTGCAAATGTAATATATGATGAATACCCATAATCACTTATAATGTAAATGCAACCACCAAAGTACTATAGATATAGGCCTCAATCAAAAACAATCAGCACCTGACAAACAAATAAATAACAACTGGCTGACAGTAGCTCATAATAAAGACTGTGTTTAAGTACAATCTCTGTCTAAGTAATTGTTTCACCAATAAACAAACGACACCCCTTTATTGAGCAATTCAGAAGGTTTGTTTGTGAAGGGTCTTATTAATCTATCGATTTTGCAGGAGACATGGTTCCGTCACTGTTGGGTCCCTTTGCTCCACCACACGGTGTTTAGCCTTAGAGATTCCACTAAGCAGCTTAACAGCAGTCAAACTTAAACAACATCAAAGTGAGACGTTACAGTAAATATTCCTAATATATTTATTCCTCAAGTTATTATCTTTCTATTATGTTTCTATTCTTCTCTCTGCATTGTTGGGAAGGGCCAGTAAGTAAGGGTTTCACTGTTAGTCTACCCCTGTTGTTTATGAAGGAAGTGACAAATGAAATTGTATTTAATGGTAACAAACTGGCCATACTCTATTCTGAGGGGGAAAAGTCTTCCTAAACTCACTGAGGCTCATTCAACTTTTCCCATTCAGATAACACATGACTGGATAAAACATTTTTGTTCTATTTAGGTCATATACCTTCAACTGTCTTTACAGGTGTACATGAATAAGACTGGAGAATTGTATACTGTGCAAACCTTAACATAGGTCCAACTTCAAGAGAAATATTGACAAAGGAGCTTGCTTCGAAACATCATGACCACTTTATTCACTCTTCAAAAAGACCTGCCCCTTCTTGTCCTGCCACAGTTGTCTTCTCCACCAACTAACAAGCCATTGCCTCTTCATAGAGACTACTAAAAACATGATGAAGCACACTATTTACACCAATCAGCACAATTAGGAGATTCTATGACAGGCTACAGGAACTGTTGTGAGAAAGGATTGCAAGATGGATGGGGAATGTAGATCAACAGTCCTCAAAGCAGAGGATGACCAAAACATTGGGAGATCTGAGCTCACTTCCAGTGCACTGTTTTATGTCATGGAAAATAACCTATTTCTTTACAAGCTGCTCAACCCTTCAAAGTCATTGTGCTGCACTTGTGGGAACTACTTACATGTTATTTAAAGATAATTATTCCTTTCTTTAACATAGAACTTGCATGTGGATGAGAAGTATTGTAAATAGAGAGAGGACTGAATAGTAGCTCCGTTGTAAATGTGATTGTCCTGAACAGGTCATCTGCATTTCGTGTGTATTCCACCAATTCCTTGCATAAACAATTGTTTAGCCTTCGCGGGTATCCAACGACCTTGTCCCTGTTTCTGAATATCACACCACTTTTAACAGGTCGCACAGACCTGTGGTAAAGAGATTGAGGCCTATACCTTTATTTAAATACATAGAAGTGGGTAAGAGACTAAACTTTACCATTGTATATTTTAAACTAATTCTGGTGAAATAGCCTACTACTTTGATTGCAAATGAGAACTTGTTCTCAACTAGCCTACCTGGTTAAAAAAAGGTGAAATTAAAAATTAATAAAATACTAGGTTTCCTCCTGAATGTGACACAAAGTCCTATATACTATTATAATACAATAATAACAATAGTTTTCTGTATTTGTTGTCAGTACATCAAAGGCCAAAAGCGAAGATTAGGCCTATATATGACAGTATTTTCCTCTAGGCTACTATGCTTGTGGATGTACATGCGCAGCATGAAATTGTTTCGACTCGAAACCGTGCTTTGCCACCACCACTACGAATGCAAAATGGCCACATGGTTGAAGTAGTAACCTTCATCCATGAATTCATCCTCGTTCGTTTGCGGAAAAGCATAATTGTAAAGACTCATTGTTACGGGTGTAATTCACTCATAGCCTACAATATGCTATATGAGCCTAAGATTTATCCAAAATGAAAAACATAATTTGTTTGTAAGCTACTGTGGAAATCTAACAATTCCAATGACTAATGTGATATGTTTACATTATGCAATGTACCATATGTTCACCAATTTTCAATAGCTAAGATTTGTTTTAATCATCCATTTGCTTTGGATATTTACTCCAAATGTGCTTAATCTCTGAACTCATGTGAGCCTGGCTATGAAGCCTACAATAACATGTAGCATGTAGGCCTATGATATGGACCAAAAATGATAGCCTGCTGATACTGACTGTAGTCAGACCAACAATACAGCTGTAACTAAGTAACGTCAATAATAACAGATCAAATAGCTACAATCTCAAACGATAAACATTGTAACAGCAATGTTGAAGCATTGTAACAGCTCGCATGAATGAGGATAAAAGCAAAGAAACACGCCAACGAATAGCTACAGTATTATTTTGATTAGGACATCACAATGACACTTACTTTTTCCATTTGCGGACAACAGGCAGATAGCGGAGACAGACAGCATCAGACCCCAAAACAAGGTCGAATTATTCCTCTCTGTCCCAGATCTCATTCCTGATCAATTATTAACCTCACTAAAAAGCAAATAACTTAATTCCAAAAAAAGTGGAAAAGGGAGATGATGCCACCAAGATCACAAAAAGTAAAATGCACTGTTTGACAGGTCGATACAAATTCGTGTTTAGAGGATAGGCTACTCTTGTTCCAAGTCTCAGGGTTTTGTGTATAGGGATATTATTTAAAAAAAATATATATAAGATGAAATAAATTAAAACAATTCGTTATTCTTGCCAAAGACAGAATGATTCAAGGGTGGCTGGCAAAACAGACATCCGTGCCACTGATTTTACTCGACATATGACAGTAATCCGCATCCTCAGTCTCCATCTCTTGAAACATCAGTAATGGTATGCACGAGCTTTTATGACTGGCAATCGAACGAGATTCACTTGTAGACCGAAGAGTCTTCCGATCTTCTGTCATTCATTTCCGTCTGAGTGATGGACATTAACAATAGAGTCTAGGGTGGAGGCTGAGATGGGAAATGAATGAAAACGTAACTCGGCTCAATAAACCCTCCCAACAAGACGCAATCCAAAATATCCGCCAGAACATAAATGGTTTCACCAATCGCACCCCCTTTTCTCCCCCCTGCGCTTTCTGTCTTCAAGGTTAACGCAGTCAGTCGGCTCCTTTGCAGCTGAAAAAAAATAGTTATGCCACGCGAGAGTAGACTATCGGGCTTCCGTTGGAGTGGAGTATGGTATACTTGCACCAAACTCAAGCTTCCGTTATGTCCTGTGAGCCGTGTATGGTTGATGATGTGTATTTTTTCGTTTTCTCCTACAGCTCCAGTAAGCAGCTATCCTATCACTTGCCCTCGTTCTCGGTCTAGTCCGTAGAATCACTGCTGTAAACAAGAGTCAGGTCCGCTCACATAGAAACACAGCGCTAAGCATAAGGCAAGTAATGGAGAAAAGCTGGAATGGAGTAGGCCTAGCCTCTGACATGGATAAGCAATGTTGAGATCACTTTCCACTTAATTCATTCAAAAAAATGTAAAAATGACACAAAGGTTTCCAGTAGATTTGTACACTGTTATTTATAGCTCCTTTTATATAGGCTACAGTTAATAGCCTACATCTGTAATAAACAGTAACGCATTGGTTGCATGTGTTTATATAGGCATATGACCAGACTACACTATTATTAATTATTACTGCTTCTGTTATTACCAGTGCAATCATGGGCAAGTGCCAAAACAAACACACAGTTTCAACTAATGTGTTATAACTGTTTATTACATTTATAAACTATCTAAACAAATAATTAAGAGTTTATCATCTACATGTAAGCCATTTATAACCATAGCCAACCTTAATGTAAAGTCATGTAAATTAAGCTATTTGGTCTCATTAGTGGAAGCAAATGTAAAAAGAAAAAGGCATTATTCTGCACATAGGTTTATCTATATATTCCATATATTATGTTGTGTAGTAGTAAGAAGCACAATATCTGGAAGGAAATATCGTTTATTTGTTGTTTCCTGGGAATATAATATTATATAAGTAGCCTAAAGGTCATATGAAATCTAGAAATGTTAGAATCCAGCCCCTCTTGATGTTTGGCTGTATCAAAACAGGCAGGCCTAATCCCTCTTTCCGGGATGAACATTTAGCAAGCACAAAATATTTTTGTTGCTGTTTCACAATCACAGTGCAACATTGTATTGTCTGATGAATTGTTCTTTCTTAGAATGCAAAACAATTTGTTATATTAGATTAGGCCTACTGGTATAGATTTACACAGATAATATAAATAGCCTAGCGCCCTAGCCTATATATTAGTATATTTCCGCAGTGCCTGTTTGATTTAATTTTTGTCGGAATATTTTGGTTGTAGGCTAAATGAATGGGAACGTCTTTTTCAAATGGTTTATCTCAAACCATACCTAGTTCCGAATTTTTTATGCGCACATAGGCTACTTTGCCTGTGACACACCATTGCCCAAAGAAAATAGTAAAATCCGCCACAGAATTATATTGAAATGCACGGATTGGACTCAATATTAGCCTTCATTCGTCCGTAGCCTGTCTCTGGCTTGTTTTGCATAGATAGCGCTCAATGGGCGGGCCTCAAATAATAAAATAAGTTAAATCTGAATTTTGCATCTTAACATCTTAACATATTGAATTTTGCTGCATATTTTGTTACTTACTAATTATTTGTAAAAAAATATATATATAAACATATTTGTTCAACCATGACAAAATAAATGATGTGGAGAATTATGTTCCATATTTTGTTACTTACAAATGTTTGTAAGTATAGCCAAAATCAATTTCATGTTGCCAAAATTAAGAATCAATTTTTGATACTTAGTGTAATTTGTGTAAATAGTTGTGACTGCTTTAGATTTCAGTCAAGAATAGCTCTACTATTACAGTTTATACTGTAGGAGTGTTGAGCTCAACAAGACAATTCTGTTTACACTGCCCTGCTCCGAGGGGGCAACTGTCGAGCGAGTTTTGTGCGAGACCTCCGGAGGTAGCGCTAGAGATGTGATAATTTCGCAAGTTTAGACAACAATATTTATTCTCTCGAGAATCGATTTCTCTCGAGAACCTCTCGAAAATGTCCCTTTGCTGTTGTGAATGTGAAAACAGTCTAAGTTTGAAATTGTTAAAACTGAGAAAAGTAGGTAGGCCTATTTATGTTAATTTTACAGTAAAATTAAAAACAAAACAAACTTCTGACAAAATAATCTAAATCTACAGAAGATGGCATTATGACTTGTTTGCCTCTTTTACAGCATCGTATGTGAAACATGACATAGGAATGCCAAAAACGCTTTGATGTGTGGCCTGCTAATTTTTTCTTTAATCAAGGAATTCTTATGAGAAAGTGTCTGTCATAATAACTTTGACTGACAGTGTGCATTTTATTTATGTTTACCTCAATTTCAAACTTATATTTTATAAACAACTAGACCTAATCAGTGGCATCATGCACCAACTATTTTTTTGAGGGCACTGATGATCACTGTGTTTATATTTAAATGGATAGAATTAATGATGTCTCTAAACCTAAGGGAAAAGAATAAGGCAAGACACGAGATAGAGAATAAAATACATTTTTACTGGCACTCCCGTACCCCTATACCAGCACCACTGATTTTTCTATCAACTATTGCTCATATAAACATTTGCAAACCATTCCTTTCAATATTGTTTTGCCATCTGTCCAGACCTCTTCTATACAACACTATCAAGAACATATACAAGCACAATTTTGTAACTGGCGCCCTCTGTTGCTACAAAGATAGTATTGATGCATCATTGAGCATTGGACAATGCACCTTTATACAAGAGCATGAAACTCTTGAGTGTGTTGCTCTGTTACAGCTTCTTCAGAGTGTGCTTTGTCTGTCACCCTGTTGTATTTCAAATCTTACTGCAAGCCAATAGACCAAATGGTCAGTCATTCACAAGTGTAGGCTACTCTCGCCTTGTTCTTTTGATCCTAACTGGTACCTGGGAAAAGGTGCATGGAAGCTTTGTAGTGTGGCCCTATCACTTGATTTAGGGAAGGCAGCAATAATATTCTCAAATCAGGTAGAAATGAATCCAAGGTCATTAATTATCGGCAGACTCGACATCGGCAGACTCGACAGCCTTGGTTTCTCAAATGATTGCCTCGCCTGGTTCACCAACTACTTCTCTGATAGAGTTCAGTGTGTCAAATCGGAGGGTCTGCTGTCCGGACCTCTGGCAGTCTCTATGGGGGTGCCACAGGGTTCAATTCTTGGACCGACTCTCTTCTCTGTATACATCAATGAGGTCGCTCTTGCTGCTGGTGAGTCTCTGATCCATCTCTACGCAGACGACACCATTCTGTATACTTCCGGCCCTTCTTTGGACACTGTGTTAACAACCCTCCAGGCAAGCTTCAATGCCATACAACTCTCCTTCCGTGGCCTCCAATTGCTCTTAAATACAAGTAAAACTAAATGCATGCTCTTCAACCGATCGCTACCTGCACCTACCCGCCTGTCCAACATCACTACTCTGGACGGCTCTGACTTAGAATACGTGGACAACTACAAATACTTAGGTGTCTGGTTAGACTGTAAACTCTCCTTCCAGACCCATATCAAACATCTCCAATCCAAAGTTAAATCTAGAATTGGCTTCCTATTTCGCAACAAAGCATCCTTCACTCATGCTGCCAAACATACCCTTGTAAAATTGACCATCCTACCAATCCTCGACTTTGGCGATGTCATTTACAAAATAGCCTCCAATACCCTACTCAACAAATTGGATGCAGTCTATCACAGTGCTATCCGTTTTGTCACCAAAGCCCCATATACTACCCACCATTGCGACCTGTACGCTCTCGTTGGCTGGCCCTCGCTTCATACTCGTCGCCAAACCCACTGGCTCCATGTCATCTACAAGACCCTGCTAGGTAAAGTCCCCCTTATCTCAGCTCGCTGGTCACCATAGCATCTCCCACCTGTAGCACACGCTCCAGCAGGTATATCTCTCTAGTCACCCCCAAAACCAATTCTTTCTTTGGCCGCCTCTCCTTCCAGTTCTCTGCTGCCAATGACTGGAACGAACTACAAAAATCTCTTAAATTGGAAACACTTATCTCCCTCACTAGCTTTAAGCACCAACTGTCAGAGCATCTTACAGATTACTGCACCTGTACATAGCCCACCTATAATTTAGCCCAACAACTACCTCTTTCCAAACTGTATTTAATTTATTTATTTATTTTGCTCCTTTGCACCCCATTATTTTTATTTCTACTTTGCACATTCTTCCATTGCAAAACTACCATTCCAGTGTTTTACTTGCTATATTGTATTTACTTTGCCACCATGGCCTTTTTTGCCTTTACCTCCCTTCTCACCTAATTTGCTCACATTGTATATAGACTTGTTTTTTTTTTTTTTTTTTTTTTTTACTGTATTATTGACTGTATGTTTGTTTTACTCCATGTGTAACTCTGTGTCGTTGTATGTGTCGAACTGCTTTGCTTTATCTTGGCCAGGTCGCAATTGTAAATGAGAACTTGTTCTCAACTTGCTTACCTGGTTAAATAAAGGTGAAATAAAAAATTAAAATTAAAATTAAAGGTCAAATGCAATAGTTCTTGTTGTAATGGCTGCCAACAAAAATACTTTATCTGCAGCATGTTTGATGGTCAGCAGAACCATTCTATCAGAAAATAAAACTGTCTCAAAGAGATAAATCCTTTCACTGATTTAAATAAATATGACAAAAAAACAAGCAGAGAATTTCTGGCCACCCAGACTGCAGATATGGTGAGTCATCCTTGCATAATTGCACACTGTACTACCAACACAATGTCCCTGGTCTCCAGTGAATGGCCTGCCTGTCCACTTGCATTTGTTAAATCATCAGAAACAGTTACTCATAAAGAGTGGCGGCAGGGCCCACCTACCTTGATCGCCACTCGTTTGCTTTCATTCTGCCCTAGCACTCAAGTGGAAATAAGTGTGTTTACCACCAGAGGGTCACACATGCTAATGAGTGGCTGTTTGTTCTTCACAGCACTCACGCAGGAGAAAATTAATTTTAGAAAGTGATGATTGTGTGTGAGACAAAAAGTGATATTCCTAAAATCATAATGTATTTGTGATGCTTAAACACTATGCCTAACTATGTACATTTAGAAGTATAGGTGCATATTTCAAGTCATTTATTGAATATAATGTTTAACAAACTTCATCAAGGGTAAATGTTTACAGAATTGGAATAACCTGAACAACACAACAGAGGCAGACTTCCCTCACAGGGATGCGGAGATGGTCATTTGCAATATGATATTCTAATCCTATTATTAGGATTTAGGAGTTAGGAGTTATTTATTGGATTTGTAACATACACAATTGTGTGTGTGCGTGTGTGCGTTTGTATGTGTGTCACAGGGAAAGCAAAGACTAGGTATAGGTTATGTCTCTGCCACCCTCCAGTATAATAGCTCTTCTGCCAAAACACCTTCATTGAGTCCACGATAATGAGAAACCCATAGCAGTGGAAAAACAGATTTACTCACTAGACTGCGGCTTTTCCCTGCAAGTGGAATTCCAGAAATGTATTCTATTTCTCTGTGGGAAGCTTGCGGTTTTGTGTAATGGTGAAAGAGACAGAATAAAGAAAAGGACAGACATGACTGGTGAACCAGACATGACTTAAATTCCATTCTGTGTCATGGGACCACAGTCAAAGGCATGGGAAAAGAATACCTTATCATAACATTTACTGAAGAAATGGCCATCAAAGACACAATTTACATGTATGCAATGTTTTTAGAAATGGACTGAACTATTCAAACTTATAACCAACCTTTAGCCAAGCTATGACATGCAAAACCACATAAAGAGAATGCAAAAGTACATTCAACTCCGGCGGTGATATTTACAATCTAGCTCAGTTCCAATGGCTTCCAAATGGGGACCAAAACCTGACTACAATCAAATGTACACATGGAATGCCAGTGGGACACATTTTACCTATCAATGAGGATGCTTGGCTGGCCTGTTGTAGTGCTGCTTGTTCCTCATGGTGTTTAATACCTGGGGGGTCTGATGCCTTTTTAAACACTGCAAGAAATAATGAACAATGGCTCTTTATTAAATAGGACACCCAGCACAGGACGTGTCCCCATCAATTATGGTGACAAGACCGCACAGCAAGAGCATTAAAGCTACAGTGACCTTCATTGCGGTCTCCTCACAGTTTGATGATGAGCTGCATAATGTGCCCTTGTGATTTGTGACTTTAGAGATCAGTTGGGTTGGTTTGGAGTTGCCCATTCCTCAATATACCACTGTGTCTGATTTGTGCTTAGGAACTAGTGCCAGGTATATTGCCACAAGACTGTAAGCCCCCTGAGATAAAGCCTACAAATTAGCTTCAGGTCTTAGACAAGGTTAGTGCATGGTTCACTAAACCACCTCCACTACACTTAGGGTGATGCTCTGAAGACCTGGTTGTAACATCTATTCAGTCATGGGTTCTAAATCAAATCAAATTGTATTGGTCACATACACATATTTGGCAGATGTTATTGAGCGTGTAGTGAAATGCTTGTATACCCATTTAAGGGAAACTGTCGGAGGCAGATATAAAAAACAAGGATATTGAAGGATAAAGGTTTGCTGGTTTTAAACAGGTTAGAGTACAACTCATCAACACAGATAGCTTCTTAGATCTTTCGCTTACACTGAATAGAACTGACACTCCTCAGTTCAGTGCATTCACAGGACAATAATTGTTAATGAGCAAGTTACACAATATTGACTGACCAAAAACAGTGACAAAAAAAACTACAGCATGAAAGAAAGAGAAAACAAGTCAGGCTCTGCATTAAAACAAACAGTTCATATTTCAGAAATAGAAATACAGTGCATTCGGAAAGTATTCAGACCCTTTGACTTTTTCCACATTTTGTTACGTTACAGCCTTTTTCTACAATTTATGAAATAGTTTTTTTCCCCCTCATCAATCCACACACAACACCCCATAATGACAAAGCAAAAACAGGTTTTTAGAAATGTTTGTAAATGTATATATATTTTTTAACAGATATATACAATTTACATAAGTATTCAGATTCTTTACTCAGTACTTTGTTGAAGCACCTTTGGCAGCGATTACATCCTCAAGTCTTCTTGGGTATGATACTATAAGCTTGGCACACCTGTATTTGGGGAGATTCTCCCATTCTTCTCTGCAGATCCTGTCAAGCTCTGTCAGGTTGGACGGGGAGCGTTGCTGCACAGCTATTTTCAGGTCTCTTCAGAGATGTTCGATCGAGTTCAAGTCTGGGCTCTTGCTGGGCCACTCAAGGACATTCAGAGACTTGTCCCAAAGCCACTCCTGCGTTGTCTTGGCTGTGTGCTTAGGGTGGAAAAAGTGAGGGGATCTGAATACTTTCTGAATGCACTGTATGTATACACTACCGGTCAAAATTTTAGAACACCTACTCATTCAAGAGTTTTTCTTTATTTGACTATTTTCTACATTGTAGAATAATAGTGAAACATCAACACTTTGAAATAACACATATGGAATCAAATATATTTTATATTTGAGATTCTTCAAATAGCCATCCTTTGCCTTGATGATAGCTTTGCACACTCTTTGCATTCTCTCAACCAGCTTCACCTGGAATGCTTTTCCAACAGTCTTGAAGGAGTTCCCAAATATGCTGAGCACTTGTTGGCTGCTTTTCCTTCACTCTGCAGTCCAACTCATCCCAAACCATCTCAATTAGGTTGAGGTCGGGGGATTGTGGAGGCCAGGTCATCTGATGCAAAACTCCATCACTCTTCTTATTGGTCAAATAGCCCTTGCACAGCCTGGAGGTGTGTTGGGTCATTCTCCTGTTGAAAAACAAATGACAGTCCCACTAAGCGCAAACCAGATGGGATGGCGTATCACTGCAGAATTATATGGTAGCACGGGTTAAGTGTGCCTTGAATTCTAAATAAATCACAGACAGTGTCACCAGAAAAGCCACCCCACACCATAACCCCTCCTCCTCCATGCTTTAGGGTGGGAAATACACATGGGAAGATCATCCGTTCACCCACACCGCGTTTCACAAAGACCACGAATGCCACAAAGGCCTCATTCACAGTCTCCTCTGAACAGTTGATGTTGAGATGTGTCTGTTACTTGAACTCTGTGAAGCATTTATTTGGGCTGCAATTTCTGAGGCTGGTAACTCTAATGAACTTATCCTCTGTAGCATAGGTAATTCTGGATCTTCCATTCCTGTTGCGGTCATCATAGCACTTGAGAGTTTTTGCGACTGCACTTGAAAAAAATTTCAAAGGTCTTGAAATGTTCCGTATTTACTGACCTTCTTTGCTTATTTGAGCTGTTATTGCCATAATATGGACTTGGTCTTTTACCAAATAGAGCTATCTTCTGTGTCCTCCCCTACCTTGTCACAACACAACTGCTTGGCTCAGATGCATTAAGAAGGAAATCAATTCCCACAAATTAACTTATGAGGAACACCTGTTAATTGAAATGCATTCCAGGTGACTACCTCATGAAGCTGGTTGAGAGAATACCAAGAGTGTGCAAAGCTGTCATCAAGGCAAATGGTGACTATTTGAAGAATCTCAAATATAAAATATATATTGATTTGATTAACACTTTTCTGGTTACCACATGGTTCCATATGTGCTATTTCATAGTTGTGACGTCTTCACTATTATTGTACAATGTAGAAAATAGTAAAAATAAAGAAAAACCCTTGTAGGAGTTCAAAGACTTTTGACTGGTAGTGTACAGTTGAAGTCGGAAGTTTACATACACCTTAGCCAAATATATTTAAACTCAGTTTTTCGCAATTCCTGACATTTAATCCTCGTAAAAATTCCCTTTCTTAGGTCAGTTAGGATCACCACTTTATTTTAAGAATGTGAAATGTCAAAATAATAGTAGAGAGAATGATTTATTTCAGCTTTTATGTCTTTCATCACATTCCCAGTGGGTCAGAAGTGTACATACACTCAATTAGTATTTGGTAGCATTGCCTTTAATTGTTTAACTTGGGTCAAACGTTTCAGGTAGCCTTCCACAAGCTTTCCACAATAAGTTGGGGGAATTTTGGCCCATTCCTCCTGACAGAGCAGGTGTAACTGAGTCAGGTTTGTAGGCTTTTTCAGTTCTGCCCACACATTTTCTATAGGATTGAGGTCAGGGCTTTGTGATGGCCACTCCAACACCTTGACTTTGATGTCCTTAAGCCATTTTGCCACAACTTTGGAAGTATGCTTGGGGTCATTGTTCATTTGGAAGGCCCCTTTGCGACCAAGCTTTAACTTCCTGACTGATGTCTTGTGATGTTGCTTCAATATATCCACATAATTTCCCCTCCTCATGATGCCATTTATTTTGTGAAGTGCACCAGTCCCTCCTGCAGCAAAGCACACCCACAACATGATGCTGCCACCCCTGTGCTTCACAGTTAGGATAGTGTTCTTCGGCTTGCAAGCCTCACAATTTTTCCTCCAAACATAACAATGGTCATTATGGCCAAACAGTTCTATTTTTGTTTCATCAGACCAGAGGACATTTCTCCAAAAAATACGATCTTTGTTCCCATGTGCAGTGGCAAACCGTTGTCTGGCTTCTTTTATGGTGGTTTTGGAGCAGTGGCTTCTTCCTTGCTGAGTGGCCTTTCAGGTTATGTCGATATCGACTCGTTTTACACTGGATGTAGATACTTTTGTACCTGTTTCCTCCAGTATCTTCACAAGGTCCTTAGCTGTTGTTCTGGGATTGATTTGCACTTTTCACACCAAAGTACTTTCATCTCTAGGAGACAGAACACATCTCCTTCCTGAGCGGTATGATGGCTGCGTGGTCCCATGGTGTTTATACTTGCGTACTATTGTTTGTACAGATGAACGTGGTACCTTCAGGTGTTTGCAAATTGCTCCCAAGGATGAACCAGACGTGTAGAGGGCTACAAAAAAATATTCTGAGGTCTTGGCTGATTTCTTTTGATTTTCCTATGATGTCAAACAATGAGGCACTGAGTTTGAAGGTAGGCCTTGAAATATATCCACAGTTGCACCTCCAATTGACTCAAACGATGTCAATTAGCCAATCTGAAGCTTCAAAAGCCATGACATAATTTCTGGAATTTTCCACGCTGTTTAAAGGGACAGGCAACTTAGTGTATGTAAACTTCTGACCCATTGGAATTGTGATACAGTGAATTATAAGTGAAATAATCTGTCTGTTAAAAATTGTAGGAAAAATTACCTGTGTCATGCACAAAGTAATGTCCTAACCGACTTGCCAAAACTATAGTTTGTTAACAGGACATTTGTGGAGTGGTTTAAAAACTAGCTACAATAGTCATTTACAACATTAACAATGTCTACACCATATTTCTGATCAATTTGATGTTATTTCAATGGACAGAAAAATGATTTTCTTTCAAAAACAAGGATATTTCTAAGTGACCCCAGACTTTTGAACAGTAGTGTATATGTATTATATAAATCATGATTTGGTGAGCTATATGTCAAGGACATATCAGGTTCAAAGCGTCACCACTCACATTCTGAGACTTTTTTTTAGATTGTCCCTGCGAAATAAACTTAATATCGCCTATTCAGTTAAGCTAAACAATCCTGAAACACAGATTTGACATGGAGTACAAGTAATGATACAGGAAGTCAAAATCACATCAATGTTTAGCCTGGTCTGATGGTGTGGCCATGTGTTGTATAACCAGGAGTCCCGAAGCAGTTGAAAATAATCCGGTTTTATTCTCTGTTCTTTATCATTCTAAACTTTTGTGAAAGGTGAAGTGGAACAATGATCAAAACACCATTTCTCTTTAGGGTTTGAATATCACCTTAATGTGACATCTTCCTCTATGTCCCTCTTCTGGACGAAGTGGTTACAGCAGTCCTCTGTTGCTGTGTGTGTGTGCGTGTGTGTGTGTGTGTGTGTGTGTTTGTGAGAGAGAGAGATCCATTTACAATATTTGAAATGTGTGTTTGTGTGTGTGTGTGAGAGCGAGAGAGAGAGAGAGGTCCATTTACAATATTTGAAATGTGTTTTATGTGTATGTTACCTGAATGGGACGTCCAGTAGAGTGTACAAGTGTGTGAACTGAGACACCCCCAGACTTGATGGTGCCATCCTCATGGCATACCATGTAGCTCAGTTGATAGAGTGTTGTGCTTGTAACACAAGGATTGTAGGTTTAATTCCAATGGGGGACAAGCAGAAAAATGTATGCACTCCCTACTGTAAGTCACTCCGGATAAGTGTGTCTGCTAAATTACTTACATTTAAAATAAGCAGCCTAGACATTAGTCAACATTGAACTGAACCAAATTAGCAACAATTGTCTTTCTAAACACACAGTCGCTGCTTAACAATAATCCCCCACCCCCTTGCTGGAAATCATAGCTAATGTTCATATGTTATTATATGATCTGGTGTGATGAATGTAGGTATGTGCCTTTTACCTCTATGCTGCACAGCATTCAATCTGTGTGACTCCATGTGTGCCCACACACACACATAGTCTCTTGGTTTTGTAGCTAGAAGGCTTGCAGAAGGGGTCGTGATATATACAAAACAAAAATATAAACACAACATGTAAAGTGTTTGGTCCCTTGTTTCATGAGCTGAAACAAAAGATAAAAGCTGAAGAACATATCCAGGTATTTTCCGCAGATCCTGGAGTCGTAGGCAAACTCATGGAAAACAGAAAGGAAAACGCTGCACACTGCTGCTCATGATCCCAGGTGATTTTATTTATAACAACATTTCGACCATTATGTGCCTGATGAAGACCTGAGTCAAAACCTGGTTATAAATAAAATCACCTGGGAGCAAGAGCAGCAGTGTGCAGCGTTTTCCTTTCTGTGTTGGCTGAAATATAAGATCTCAGGAATGTTCCATATACACTAAAAGCTTATTTCTCTTAAACAGCCTGATCTTTACACAGGTGTACTTTGTGCTGAGGACAATAAAAGGCCACTTTAAAATGTGCACTTTTGTTATAGAACACAATGCCTTAGATGTCTCTAGTTTTGAGTGTGTGCGTGTGGGGGGGGGGGGGGGGCTGAGGAGTATTTCTGTCTGGAAAAAACTATCTGGAAAAACTCTAATGAATTAATTTAAATTTACTGATTTCCTTATATGAACTCAGTAAGTCTTTGAAATTGTTGCATGTTGCCTTTATATATTTTTTCAGTATAACTTGCACTTCATTCACATGACTATTCCATACAGCCATCAAGGTCTTTTCTCCCAGTGGTATTAAAGATTTTTAGAACTAACCCAAGATAGACCACAGCCTGTCGTTTCCAATGGGAGCATATTAATCCTAGTGGGCAGAACAAGCAAAGAATTGGGCAGAGCCAAGCACGAGCTAGTGAAAGCCTATTGACGTGTGTCCCCCCCGCAGCTACTCGCCCAAGCATCCCCAGCTTCTCCTTTACCCAAATCCAGATAGCAGATGTTCTGAAAGAGCTGCAAAACCTGGACCCGTACAAATCATCTGGGCTAGACAATCTGGATCCTCTATTTCTGAAACTATACACCGCCATTATCGCAACCCCTATTACCAGCCTGTTCAACCTCTCTTTCATATCGTCTGAGATCCCCAAGGATTGGAAAGCTGCCGCGGTCATCCCCCTCTTCAAAGGGGGAGACACCCTGGACCCAAACTGTTACAGACCTATATCCATCCTGCCCTGCCTATCTAAGGTCTTCGAAAGCCAAGTCAACAAACAGATCACTGACCATCTCGAATCCCACCGTACCTTCTCCGCTGTGCAATCTGGTTTCCGAGCCGGTCACGGGTGCACCTCAGCCACGCTCAAGGTACTAAACGATATCATAACCGCCATCGATAAAAGACAGTACTGTGCAGCCGTCTTCATCGACCTGGCCAAGTCTTTCGACTCTGTCAATCACCATATTCTTATCGGCAGACTCAGTAGCCTCGGTTTTTCTAATGACTGCCTTGCCTGGTTCACCAACTACTTTGCAGATAGAGTTCAGTGTGTCAAATCGGAGGGCATGTTGTCCGGTCCTCTGGCAGTCTCTATGGGGGTGCCACAGGGTTAAATTCTCAGGCCGACTCTTTTCTCTGTATATATCAATGATGTTGCTCTTGCTGCGGGCGATTCCCTGATCCACCTCTACGCAGACGACACCATTCTGTGTACTTCTGGCCCTTCCTTGGACACTGTGCTCATTAACCTCCAATCGAGCTTCAATGCCATACAACACTCCTTCCGTGGCCTCCAACTGCTCTTAAACGCTAGTACAACCAAATGCATGCTTTTCAACTGTTCGCTGCCTGCACCCGCACGCCCGACTAGCATCACCACCCTGGATGGTTCCGACCTAGAATATGTGGACATCTATAAGTACCTAGGTGTCTGGCTAGACTGTAAACTCTCCTTCCAGACTCATATCAAACATCTCCAATCTAAAATCAAATCAAGAGTCAGCTTTCTATTTCGCAACAAAGCCTCCTTCACTCACGCCGCCAAACTTACCCTAGTAAAACTGACTATCTTACCGATCCTCGACTTCGGCGATGTCATCTACAAAATAGCTTCCAATACTCTACTCAGCAAACTGGATGCAGTTTATCACAGTGCCATCCGTTTTGTTACTAAAGCACCTTATACCACCCACCACTGCGACCTGTATGCTCTAGTCGGCTGGCCCTCGCTACATATTCGTCGCCAGACCCACTGGCTCCAGGTCATCTACAAGTCCATGCTAGGTAAAGCTCCGCCTTATCTCAGTTCCCTGGTCACGAGGGCAACACCCACCCGTAGCACGTGCTCCAGCAGGTGTATCTCACTGATCATCCCTAAAGCCACACCTCATTTGGCCGTCTTTCCTTCCAGTTCTCTGCTGCCTGTGACTGGAACGAATTGCAAAAATCGTTGACGTTGGAGACTTTTATCTCCCTCACCAACTTTAAACATCTGCTATCTGAGCAGCTAACCAATCGCTGCAGCTGTACATAGTCCATCGGTAAATAGCCCACCCAATATACCTACCTCATCCCCATACTGTTTTTATTTGTTTACTTTTCTGCTCTTTTGCACACCAGTATCTCTACCTGCACATGACCATCTGATCATTTATCACTCCAGTGTTAATCTGCTAAATTGTAATTATTTGCCTACCTCCTCATGCCTTTTGCACACAATGTATATAGACTCTTTTTTTCTTTTCTTTTTTTTCTACTGTTTTATTGACTTGTTTTATTGTTTACTCTCTGTGTTGTTGTCTGTTCACACTGCTATGCTTTATCTTGGCCAGGTCGCAGTTGTAAATGAGAACGTGTTCTCAACTAGCCTACCTGGTTAAATAAAGGTGGAAAAAAAACCTTCAACTAGCTTACAATTGGCTCATTCATCCCCCTCCTCTCCCCTGTAACTACTCCTCAGGTCATAGCTGTAAATGAGAATGTGTTCTCAGTCACTTTACCTGGTAAAATAGAGGTAGAACAAGGTTTTTTATATGTTTTCTCTATTATTTTAATCGTCTCCGCATAGGAGATTCGATTGACCGCTCTGACTGTTGCCACCTCAATCTCCTTCATCCTTACAGGGCACTCCATGAACTCGGGATCATGATCCCCACCACAACTGCAACACCTTTGTCCTTCTACACACCGTTCTTCAGCATAATCTGTCCTTCTGTACACACTTGAAACAAGGCCAAATCCTTTACAATACTTCACTCTGGGTGAATGGAAAAAAAATAAAGAAAGTATGTCTGTGCTGTTATATTTTTATAAAGAGCGACTGCCTACTCATGTGAAGCTTAGTTATGTAAGGTAGGCTACGTTGTAAGAGCTTTTGTCCCCAAACCACTGCAGTGTTCAGACGCTGGGCACCAACCACACCAGGAATTCTCTTCAGGTATTCAACTTGAACAAATGTTGTCACCCCTGAGATGACTCCTTTGACGGGTGCTCTACCCCGAAGTTCAAAACACAAAACAGAAATACAATGACAGTTTTTGCCGATTTCTTACACACTGAAAGTGAATGCTTAAACAAAAGCATCAAAACCTTAACTTTTGTAACTATGTCGTAATCAAAGGCACCTAAAGTACAAACACATTTTCTGCTTTGCACTTCGTTTGCAATTCTACACACACTTCTGCAAAACACTACACACTGTTTCTTACATTGGACACATCGTTCAAGAATGAAATCTCTTGCAATCATTGAGAAAACACTTATTTTCAAAATGCAAAACATACCTGAAATTGGCAACACCCACACACACACACACATGAAAACACTTCTACAGTAATTGAACACCAATTAGTCTGAGCCTTACCACTACAAGTAGACCTCAGGTAAGATCACCTCTTTTGTGAGAACTTTGCAAATAAGGAGGCAGTGAGAGCGAGAGCAAGAGGAAGAGATAGATGAAGAGAGAGAGGAGCAGGACAAGAACAAAGAAGGGGACCAAGCAATAGACAGAGACATATTTCTGAAGACATTAAGGCCAATTTGGTGGACCATGTCATAAATCATGGCCTGACAATGAGGGAGGTTGGGCAGAGAGTCCAGCCCAACCTGAGTCGCTACACGGTAGCATCCATAATACGGACATTTAGACTGGAAAACAGGTATGTCTTCAACGTTCTACACTAGACAGTACCCATGTAATTGTTGCACATCATTCTGCATCACAGTACAATACAATGTAGTCCTACAATATTAGGTCTATGCTCCTCAGTGAACAAAAAAAATAGGTATAGTGCTATGAAGTACATGTAATACAGTTTGATGTTACTGTGTACAGTATGACAGTACAGTATGTTAAAAAAGAACCTAACCAATGACATCATATTCTTTCATTTTCTACAGAACTGCCAGACGACCTCCTGAGGGTGGAAGGCAATGTCTGTTCACCATGAACAGGAACTGGCCATTGTCAATCTAGTGTTTGCAAACAACACAATCCGCCTACATCAACTATGAGAGCAAATTATCGCAGATCACACAACATTCAATAATATCAACCGTGTCAGTATGTCGACAATCTGCCGCATCTTGCGTCAACACCAATTTACGATGGAGCAGCTGTCCAGGGTTCCATTTGAGAGGAACAGTGTTAGAGTCAAAGACCCTCACTATGACTGTGCAAGTAAGTGTCATTGTACTATACTGTAATACAGTAATGGCAGTAGATTTTGTCCTATTGGCACTGCATAGATACATTCAGACAAAGCAGTATCTGACCTAGGCAGTGGAGGGGGTGTTGTCTGTGGAGGCACCTGCCTTGCCTGTAGCTTGTAGTTTTGACTGAATGTGCCTGACCCAACCCCCCACCCCTACCCCCATCCTTGTGTGAAAATGTAGACATTGTAGTCCTGTGTTTTGAGTTACACCATATTCACTGTACAGTGTATGCATTTTCTGTTGCAGAGAGTCCTGGACTTTGATGCAGCTGCACAGCCTCATTAGTTTATTTCATTGATGAAGCTGGATTCAATCTAGCTAAAACCAGGCATTGGGGCCGAAACGTTATAGAACAAAGAGCTGTTATGAATGTCCCTGGGGAGCGCGGGGGAAATATCCCCTTGTGTGCCGCCATTAGTCTGCAAGGAGTTCTCCATCACCATGCCACCCTCGGTCCCTACAATACTGCACACATAATCATGTTTCTGGATGCACTACATAATGCAGTTGTACAGGACGGACCAGAGCAGCCCAGGTTTGTTGTCATCTGGGATAATGTTAATTTCCACCGGGCTGCTCTGGTCAGGGACTGGTTCACTAACCACAATAACTTCACAGTTGTATACTTGCCTCCTTACTCCCCATTTCTCAATCCGATTGAGGAATTATTTTTGGCTTGGCGTTAGAAAGTGTATGACCGCCAACCACATGCCCGCCTGCAAGCAATGGAATAGGCATGTGGAGACATTGAGGTGGGGTCAGTCCAGTGTTGGATATGGCACGCAAGGCGATATTTTCCCCGTTGCCTAGCCAGGGGGGACATTGCTTGTGATGTGGATGAGGTGATGTGGCCAGACCCTAACAGAAGATGAGATCCATAAACCATCCATCCCATCCCTTACAATACTATTTTTTGTTTACCATTGCACTAATTGTACTGTAATTATTTTTTTCCTGTGAGTTTACAGTAACATATTGTATTGAGTACTGTAATTCTACTTTGTGTTTATTTGTTGTAAAAACCTGCAATGGCAAAAAAATAAGCTGTCTACATTTTTTCTGAAGACTTTCTATTTTGTGTTCATTGAAATGTGAGTAGATGTGCTGCACTGGAACAATCTTTCACATAAGCCTGTATGAGAACATTAAAAAGGTGTACAAAGTACTAAAGACAACAGTGTTTTGTGTAAAGTACATCAGTGTGTTGCTGCTTTGAAATAGTTATTTAAATGGTGCATGTGTGTATCATTTTGTGGCAAAGCATGCCATTTTGAAGGGATTTAGGTTTTGATTGCAGAGTTTCATTTTGACATAGAAGTGAGAGGTTTATCTCCAAGTGTTGTGTCTTATTTGGCTTGTGTGTAGAGTTTTTGACACAATGAGCCAAATTCTGCAACAAGTGTGTAAGCAATTGCAAAAAAAACTGTAATCAAATAAGACCACTCTTGGTCACTCTGGCAGACTTTTGGTCACTCTGCGCAAACATCACCATTTTCAACACCTCTAAAGGATTTCCCACATATCCTTACTCAACAAATGCATCCCAACAAGATTCATACACATATCCTCCACTCCAATGTTAGACAATTTCATTTTTGTTCCAGTTTTCGATACTACTATTGTCCATTCAAAACATTCGTCTTCACCAACTCTGTTCAACGTGGTGGTTGATTCGAACTCAGCATCCATTTCCGCCATCTTCTCCCCTTTTTCCGGTTTGCCAATTGGAATTGCTCTTGATCCTCCCATTTCGTAACCCCATTGCTCCCCACCCCCACACTTCTCTCACACTTCTCTAGTCACTCCAGCGATGCAGCTTCCTATGACTAACTTGAAGTTCCTCTAAAACACGTTTTGATGTAAGTTTTCCCTGTCGTCACAAGGTGGTAGTGTTGCATAACATTCGTCGTCGTCCAGTTGACAGAATTTTCAAGATGGAATCCAACCGGACCTCGCAAACACAAAAGACAGGTAAAAGAGTAACGTAAGACCATTATGTGGCACAAATGGATAGAATGTTCAGTAGACGATTTATTATACGTTTTTTATACTCTTAAGATGTTGCTGACAGTCAAACACGTTACACGGTCGTATTCCAAGCGTTGTAAAGTTCATAGTTCATTTGCAAGCAGTCATAGACGCTAGACAATGTTTCAAGTTACGTTTAGACCTTGCTAGAATTAAAGTTTAATGTTATGTTTTACTTTTGCCCAAGGGGAAATCAAGGAAATATATCCCATGGACCTCCCAGATCTAGATTACAGGGCACTGAGTTCAACCTCTGAAAACATATTGACCTCCCTGGCGTCAAACACCTATGAAGGAGAGCGTTGGTTTCTACCCTCAAATGGCTCAAAGGTATGTTTTTTTAATGACGAGTTTCTGGTTACACTCACTCCAAATAAAACATAATGCTTCTGTAGGCTACAGATGAGCATCTCCCCATAATAATAATAATAATAATAAAATAAAAAAGATTGCAGTATAACTGCAGGACACTGCAAATACTGCATCCAAAATAACAGTGGACTGCACTTTTTAAACTGCAATCTTTTTTGTAAGGGTCTTACAAAAACATCCAATGTTGGTGACAGATCTGTCACCTGCCAAACTGAACCCCTTCATCGGGTGGAGGTGACACATGACAACGTGGGCAGACTCCAGCTGTTCGGTGATGACGATCCACCTTGCACTCTGCTGACTCTGCACATGCCTGCAGATGGAACTCAAGGTTGATACCCTACAGAGAAAGGTTGCCTTTCAGATCCGCTGTGTTTGGTTGATGTTATATAGGCTACCGTATAATGTCACATAGAATGTTATGTTTTCACAGTGGTGGCCCTGAACCTGCATGGAAAGTGGTGGTCTTTAAATGATGTTTTGAAGACATCCACCAAATCCAGATCTGGTCTTGTGATGGTATGTTCTTTATATTTGCACTTGTGTCCTCCATGGTAAGAGAGTAAAGGGCATCCCTCTAAATATAGGCCTAGACCATGACTTCTCATTACCTTCATTTTGAGAGGGAGTAGGCACACATAAATTAAATATGCACAAAATTAAATGTTTTTTACATGGTTATTACATCTAAAGGGTGTATTATTACATGTAATAACATGCAAAGGTCCCTCCATACCTTTTGATATAATTCGATTTAAATTACAAGTCCCACAAATACATCCAATTAGGTTTTAAACCAGTAAATGTGGCTTTTGTCAATGTATTTAGGATAAGGCTTAGATGTGTAGGTCATTTACAGGTGCAGTCTGTTATGGAGAGAGTGATACTTTTCCTGCTTAGTCAAATCATTTTTGGAGTTTTGGAGAGGCCTTCAGGGGAAGAGATTTACTTCTCACCTCACCCAATGAGGGAATTTGGCAAAATTCTATGGCATAATGGGGAGGCAGTTGGATTCTACACCATCAAAAAGAAAGGTAAGGCATTGTGTTAGTTTCTTATTTTCTGCCAGTTGACAAAAATAGTGTCTTACAAAAATATTCTCATCTGCACTCAATTTATATTTAGAACAGGGAGGGTTGCTAGGTCAACACAGTGCATTGCAACAAAATAGTAAGGCTGCACAGGCAGAAAATCAACCCCCCAAAATATAAAAAAATATATGTATGCGCTCGGTTTAGACAATAGGCTCTGTATTTGTATGTGTACATGTTGAATTTGGGTGAGTCAGAATTAAAGGAGTCACATTCAATCATCCCATTCCTGTTTTCAAGTAAATAATTTATAAAAGCTAAACAGTGCAGGGAGGAATTTATTTTCTTTTGGGGGTTGCATATGTTTTTGATCATTTGGTCAAAGCAACATCATGTATTATTGGCTCTTTCAGGAAGTCTGTGTGATGGATTCACTCGTCAAAGCTATCAGCTTTCTGTCCTTGACACTGTGTTTGTGAGGACTCAGTGGAGGAGGAGTGGTCTGGCACTGCAGATCCTGGCAGACTTCTGTAAATCCCTCCCCAACGAGGAAGTGATCGGAATCAGCTGTCCCATATCCCCAAGCATGATTAAAGGTGGGTCAGTCAGTATTAGAAATTCAAAGGTTAATTACGTCAATGCTGGTTGTAACTGTTGTAGTCATCCATGTAAAGATTGCTGAATTTATATGACAAAGTCAGATAATATGAGGTGCTTCCAGTCAATTTGGAGATGGCACACGCTATCACTTGGTTGGACGCACAACAATTTATGGTGTGTTATGAAGGACTGTTTACCTAGTCAGAGATCTATGAGCCAGGAGAGGGTGGGGTGGGGTAGGGTAGGGCTTCACACTAGCTGTACTTTATCTTCCAGGATATGATTTACTGAATCATAATGTATGTAACCTAATCTTTAGACATAGACCAACACTTTTAGATGACGCTACATTTGAAATAATGCTAGCCACCCTGTCTTCTTAAAAAATAATTGGGCAACACTTTCAGATAAAATGTAACCGCGATACCCATACTATACTGTATGTCTGGACTCCAAAACGTTAATAAGGTAATGAGGTTTTTAAAATGAGAAATTTGCAGCAGGAATGTTCAAGAAATGTACCTTTTAAACATTATAAAGTCATGTTTATGAGCACAATTTACAGCGAAACAAAGGAATGTTACTAAAGTAATTATGCCTTATGGACAATTCAGGACAACATCAAAGTTGCCCCATTTAAGTCAAGTCTCAATTCCAGTGACCATCCATTGTAGATCTCCAACATCCCCTCCAGTCATTTACTGAAATGTACATGGTATGTCTCCACCTCTCTCTCCAGTGTGCAGCAAGTATCTGCAGATGCACCAGGACCAAAGGGACCGACTCTATGAGGTGGAAGCTCCTGGGGGCTGGGGCCAGAGACGGAACATATGGCTCAACATACAGCTCAACCGAAGCACAAACAGTGAGGCCCTCCCTAGGTTTGGATCAGGGTGTACCAATGCAAAAGTTGTGTGATAATGAGAGACAGTCATATCACTGTAAACATCATAACATGGTCTGTGAATTGTAAGACAAGAAAGCATATTTTGAAAGCACTTCACTTGTAAATAGGGTTCATGTTTGATTATACGATGTCAGGATTTTAGAGCTGTTTTATTTTAATGCTATTTTCATACATTTTAAATGTGAGTACATCTTTGTAAAAGTGGGATTGTTTTTGTAGGCTCAAGTGAGGAGCAATGTCCAACAACATTGAACAAGGAGAAGAGAAACTAAATAATCATATCATCAGGTGAGGTCATTTTATTTTCTATTTCATTATGGTTACAGAGTAGTAGTTAGGAGGGACTGTTTATGACCTTGTTTTAGCTTTGGTCTCAACCTCAAGTGATTTTTAGAATCCATCACAACAAATTTAGCAACCACTGGATATTGTAACTAAGACAATTTATAATATGTAGGAGGAAAATAAGCGAACGTATCCTTTTGTTAGGGAAATCAATGTGTAATCAAATATATTACATCTGATTTAGCCTACTCACATTGTCTGAGGAATGTATATTTATAACTGTACTATCTGCCTCTTGCCTAACCCTTCCCTCAAGATGTCTCTTGATTATTGGTTTTCTGATGGTTTGGCTGTGATCACCACAGAAGTAAAAGAGAGAAGCTACCGGCAGACGAGGCTGAGGGGAGTGCTAATTCCAAACAGACGGGGACATGAAATTAAACCTCAGACCACAGATGGATCATGGTCCTCAGAGGACTTCAAGTTATGTTTTTTTATGTCATTTGTCACAGAACATAAAAGGGCATTTGTGTCAGTTGTTATTTTGAGCAACTATAAGGTGCTGACTAAGGCTAGAAATAATGGATGTTCAAAATGTAAAAAAATTTGGGACCTAAACTGCAAATAATTACATATCAGTTTCATATTCTGCTTAATAAAGTGGTAACATCATCACTGTGGTTACATGGGTGTCTGTTGCAATGTGTTTACTGCTTTGTAATCATTCTCTCCTTCCATCTTAGACTATAATTGGGTGTTAAAGTAACTGCCCAGTGAAAATCTCACTTTTAAAAGTTCATATTCTGCTAACTACTATCCAAATAATGTTGTTGACTCATCCTATACTCGTATTGGTGGCCAAAGCATAAATTGGAGGAAAACCACTTTAAAACCCCAACCTCAAACTTGGATCTCAAACAGACCATTTCAAAAATGGTTGCTATTTCCTCATAGAAAAGTATGTCATCTCCCTGAGGAGGGAGGAGGAGCTGGCAAATCAGCGGCCTATAGAGGAGAGTGAGCTAGCCAATCAGTGGACTACTTGCATTCATATTTTTAATGGCTGGTATACGCCCCCACTCTATTCTGTTGCTGGGGTTCCAACACAGAAAATCTGTTTTTTAACATACTTAATAAATATGTTTTTGGAAGAAAAACTATTTCACTCATATTGTATTTATAAGTCATATTTATTAGAAATCTGGAAACACTGGGCAGTTATTTTAAACATATGGGGTTTGGCAGGGCAACATTAATACACACACTGGTAAACATTTTCAAAAATAGGATACATGATAAATAAATAAAAATACACAGGGGGCACATGCAGAATGCTTAGCAGAACAACTCTATACCTACTGCGTAAGAAAGCATTAGTGGTGAAGAGTCCTGGATCTAGGAGAGGTAGTAGGCTGCTGCCCATCAGATGAGCTATGGGAGGACGGACTCATTGTAAATGGAAAGGTATCAAACATATGGAAACCACGTTTGACTCCGTTCCATTAATTCCATTCCAGCCATTACAATAAGCCCTTCCTCCTATAGCTCATCCAACCAGCCTCCTCTCCTGTCCATTCACATCACCGTAGACTGTTATGGGTCAGCCTATTGGAATCAGAGCCAATGTTCCAATACCAAACAGTATCATTTCAGTATCAAACATTTATACTCCTGTTTTTTCTGATCTGATTGATGTTTTACTCACCTGTTTTACTCCGTGCTGTTGGTCGTCAATTCCAGTGGTATGCCGTTTACATAATTTCGGGACACACCGACTTTCAAAACGAGCACAACGACACTTTTTCCTCATTTGACGTAGAATCAGGAAGTCACGGGATAGTTTTGCTTCGGTTTTTCGAGTATCAAAACGTTGTGGTTGTTGCTTTCTCTAGAGTAAAAAATGAGCCGAATTTATAACAATACGTCCTTGCAGAATAAACCTGTTCACAATGAAAAGATTGAGCACGCGTGGGCCCCCTCCTCATATCAGAGGTATGATGCCGTGATGCAGATCAAAGCTATTACGCTGCCTGCAGAGAATCTGTAATTCTGCATAAAGATAAACTATAATACTGCATAGAGCTACAATATAATACTTAAATATGCCTAATGTTTTATTAAATGCAGTAGATGGCTCTGTGAGTGAGTGAGTGTGTGTGTGTGTGTGTGTGTGTGAGAGATATAGAGAGAGAATGAAGAACTCGTGCATATAGGCTAAAAATTGTATACTGGAGCCTACAATCCTTTTCTCCCACAGTGGTCTAGGTGTCATATTAGAGGGAAAGTTGGTTGATGTCTCACGCCATGTTATCACTGACGTCAACAATCAGAAGGTAAACTGACATCATAGAATAACCTCTTCAATAAAATATGATTAGGCTATTTGATTGTTATTAGGCTATTTTATTTATATTGTATTTATTTTATTTATATTATATATCAGTGATGACCACATGAGGAACTAGGCCTACTTGGTTTTCTAGGACTCCTAATTTAAACTATCTAGATTGCCATATGTTGTGCTGTATTGGCAGGACCGTTTCTATGTCCTATACATCAAACCTAGTCGAATCCACCAAAGGAAATTTGATGCTAAAGGAATGGAAATTGAACCAAACTTCAGTGATACCAAAAAGGTCAACACTGGTTATCTCATGTCATCATTCAGTGAGTATTATTATCCACTTCGTACAATATTGTGAATAGGCCTACAGTCTAAGGTCAGATGATTCACAGATGATACCTTATTGGTAACACTTTACATTTACTCGTCAAAGCTTGTTCAAGGACTCTCAAAATTATGTAAAAACATTCATTTACCACCATACTATATTCTTTGTAAAAACAACTCTAGTGGTGCTATCTGAACTGGTGTGTTTGTTTGTTTCTACCGTGCAGAGGTGGAGGCTAAAGGAGAGACTGATTGCCTCACTGAGGTCCAGCTGGAAAACCTAGTGACCAAGGAGGATCTGGTGAAAGTGACAGGGAAACACTGTCTAAGTGGGACCTATGCTTTCTGGTACCCAGAGGGAGAGATGAGCAAGACTGAACTAGAAACAGGCCAGGACATTCGACTGAAAACCAAAGGCGATGGCCCATTTATTTGTAAGTTTGATGTTCAGCAATCCCTTGAAAATTTGCCTAAACCGAAGTTCCACTCCCAGTTTGATTGTAGCTCTAGACAGGGTGAGCATTATGTACTTAGTTTTGGTCTGCTCTTTCAGTTTCCTTGGCCAAAGTCGATGGAGGCACAGTGACCAAATGCAATTTTGCCGGAGACAAAGAAGCAGGAGCATCGTGGACAGACAAAATAATGTCCAACAAATCCGATGCCAGCAGTGCAACGAAGTCTGAAGGCCATGGCGAAGGAGCAGATGAGGAGGAATGGGTAAGAGGAGTGGGAGATTCCTGAGGCACGATTTTTTTCCCCTTGCTCATTTTTGAAGAACATGTCAAAAATGATCTACAGTCTAATTAAATGATCTACATACATTATAGCATTTTCTCTGTACTGTATATATTTTATGACACCCCATTTCAATTTTAAAACCTCTATCACTGTGTTTCTATTTTTAGGATGAATGAGGAGATTAATGGAATTGCACAGTAAAACCTCCTTATTCCTGTGATGGTTTGTACTCCACGGTTCCACCCTCTTAACATTGCTTGTGCAGCATATGCACACTAAAGAGGAAGAGGGTCATTTCATGTTTTATTCAGAACTCCTTTTGTAATATAGAGTTCTCTACAAGAAGTTGACAAATCTGGCTATTGCAGTGTATCTTCGGTATAGGGGTGTACATGTATTGCTTTGAACCTGTCTTTAGTAAACATCATACATGCTTTACTTCTCTACTTTCTCTACTGAAAATGTATCCTTGTTTGTAGAAGGGTACAAATGATATGTACTGCACATATTAACCTTGTAATAAAACAAATATGTCAATTTATCTGATGGGGTTCTAATCATGTGTGTCATCCAAAATGTAAACCATCAATTGGGTAAGAGTGGTCATGCAAGAGCAGAGTTCTAACTTTTATTAGTAGAGTAGTCATTGTCTGCTAATCAGATTATTAGTGTGTGCAAATGTATGAAGTTGCCAAATAGATGTAGGCTACAGTAGGTGATTTTAAATCATGCATTCTCAAAAAAAAAGATTCAAAACTGTTTGGGTTACCAGCATGAATGAATACATTACTTGTGTACATGTAACAAATAAACTAAATGTCTCCGTTTTTCTGAGCCCTTTACTAACAAATAATGCACTTAGATACAATTATGTATATATTTATTGTTGAATATTCCTCACGCCTCCAAACATGATAGCCCAAACATTTACATTGATTTAAAAAAGGAAAATGGCAAGATGCAATATGCAATACTTTGGTGCATAATACTTTTACAAATACATAAAGACATATTATTGCTATAGTTGCGTGTTGTTTGATAGTCTTAACAGAATAATTGTAGTTGTCAATGAACCTGAGAAAGTACTTTGTCAGTGTAAACAATATTGGAAAGTCTCAAAAATACATGGTGGATTTGTTACTTGTTAAAATAAAACAGAATTTCCTGTTGAATTAAAAGTGACGTAATTCCTTTCAAACATTGAAATATACATATTTATTTTAGAATATTATTGCATGTTGATTATATGGAACCTGTTTTCGTATGTAATTAGAATAAAATAAAATCTGTTTTTCATCCCATCAGCTCAGTTCAGCTGCTCTCACTTGATTCTTTTCTAAACCACTCCAGAACAGTCTGCTTGTTTTCCTTCACCCATTTAATGTTGGCCTGGGTTCTCTCAATGGCTTGCTCTAGGGCCCTGCTCGCAGAACCCAATTCCTCTTCATTATAGTCGCTCTGGAACTGCCTCAGCTGCACAATAACAATCAGGAAAAAGTTAGAATTAGGGCGGAAACCAGTAATTAGAGCGATTACTCAAAATTCAACTCCCACCAGCTGAACCTAGTCTCTCATCCCCAGACATTGCAACTGAATCTCTACATTCTATTTAGTCATCGAGGCAAAGGAGGAGAGGTTTGTGACTCAGATATTGTTGTAGGCCTGCCTGTTACCAATAGGGAGAAGCTCACCTCTTGGAGCTCAAAGTCCGTGGAAAATCTCTGCGTCACTCCCTCAATCAGGCGGCCAAATGACATGATCCCTCCTCCGTACCTGAGGAAGAGGGCGGAGGGCAGAGGTAAGATGAGCATGTTTGCTCAGCAAGCAGTTTGATAGAAGCCAATTTAGATAACTGCCTGGCAACTCCAAACAAATGGATGACAAATTGTAGCTTAGGTGATTTCCTCTGATTGCCCAAGGAGACCTTAGTACCAGACATGGTTGATCGGTCTACGCCTTCCTTATTGGTATATTGCTTGAGGTTTATTTAGGTGATTTTTATGAGACACCATACAAAAAAATCTAAGCTGTATAATTGCTAGTAGATCATGGGTCCATTATTCAGTTGGAAAGGAACTTGGTTCTCTGGCTTGTTTGTCGTAACATTAACCCTATGTACAGTACTTAACAGAAACAAACATACTCCAAGCTGATGGAGTTCCAGTGGGCGCGGACAAAATTCCAGGCTATTGCTTGCCCTGCCACATTCCTGGCTATGTAGTTGATGGTAGAAATGGCATCCATTTTTCTTATCTTGTCAGGGTTCAAAGTGTACTCAAGGTATCTGCAAGATAAGAAGGAAATGTCTGTTAAATGGTTGCACAGTAACTAAAGTTAATGTCTCAGAAGAGGGTGGTACAGAGGGAAACAATCTAACCTGTTCAGGAGCCAGATCTTCCTGGTGCATGAGAGGGCAAATCTTAATTTGTCTTTCTCCGATGCTGTGGTGGCATTCTGGAACTTGCCCCAAGCAAATTCCCATTCCTTCTCTCCCCCAGCAGCTATAGCTTGGCAGTAGATGGTGGCCTTCAGGTTGGGTTGTATGCTGTGACAGAGGGGATAATCGTAGAGAAACAATATCTGTTCATTAAAGTTAAAAGGAAAAAATAGCATATAACATTCTGGTATTCTGTTATTGAATCAATATCACGCATATTACAGGTTATAAATGTGTTATGTTTTATGAATGATATTACTACCCCATTCAACTGTGGAATACAGAGCTAAGTGCATCTGGCTATGTTGGTTTGATGAAACTCAATTCCTTACGGATTGCTGGTTTTGTTTGTCATCCAGTTGTCAAAGAGCTTTTTTGCCATTTTTTGGCAGTCTTCAATGTCATTGCTGCATGCGACTGAGATGGCGTTAATCTGGTTGTACCTGCGAACAAATAATAACATGTTAATAACATACTTACAGAGAGGAAATATCAGATGATTATGGGAGACGAAACAATCTCACTGTTCAGAAGGATCCTCGGGGACTGTAGTGAAATTTTCAAAATGTTGATAAAGGCCACCAACTTGCTTTCGCATGTATGCCTGGGAATAGCATAGGAAAAATACTATTACACTCTTATTTGTCACTCAACTGTGTAGTAATACAGTTTCCTATGATAACAGGGCGCTTTAATGTACAGTATCTGTATTTGAGTACTGACCTGCATTGGGCCATAGACCTCAGAGCGATCAAACATGAGAATGAAATAGTCCAGGTTTCTCAGTGCTGATTCCCATGGTATGTACTCTGTGTCATTCCGGAGGTACTTGGTAGTTCTCAGAGCCAGTGTCACATTAATATGTTTGGCCCTAGATAAACATTTAATATATCATTACAGTTGAAGTCGGAACTTAGGTTGGAGTCATTAAAACTCATTTTTCAACCACTCCACACATTTTTTGTTAACAAACTATAGTTTTGGCAAGTCGGTTAGGACATCTACTTTGTGCACGACACAAGTCATTTTCCAAAAATTGTTTACAGACAGATTATTTCACTTATAATTCACTGTATCACAATTCCAGTGGGTCAGAAGTTTACATACACTAAGTTGACCGTGCATTTAAACAGCTTGGAAAATTCCAGAAAATGATGTTATGGCTTTAGAAACTTCTGACAGGCTAATTGACATCATTTGAGTCAATTGGAGGTGCACCTGGGGATGAATTTCAAGGCCTACCTACAAAGTCAGTGCCTCTTTGCTTGACATTATGGGAAAATCAAAAGAAATCATCCCAAAAAATTGTAGACCTCCACAAGTCTGGTTCATCCTTGGGAGAAATTTCCAAACGCCTGAAGGTACCACGTTCATCTGTACAAACAATAGTACGCAAGTATAAACACCATGGGACCATGCAGCCGTCATACCGCTCAGGAAGGAGACGCATTCTGTCTCCTAGAGATGAACGTACTTTGGTGCGAAAAGTGCAAATCAATCCCACAACAACAGCAAAGGACCTTGTGAAGATGCTGGAGGAACCAGGTACAAAAGTATCGTTATCCACAGTAAATCGAGTCCGATATCGACATAACCTGAAAGGCCGCTCAGCAAGGAAGAAGCCACTGCTCAAAAACCACCATAAAAAAGACAGACTACGGTTTGCAACTGCACATAGGGACAAAGATGGTACTTTTTGGAGAAATGTCCTCTGGTCTGATGAAACAAAAGTAGAACTGTTTGGCCATAATGACCATCATTATGTTTGGAGGATAAAGGGGAAGGCTTGCAAGCCGAAGAACACCATCCCAACCGTGAAGCACGCATCATGTTGTGGGGGTGCTTTGCTGCAGGAGGGCACTTCACAAAATAGATGGCTTCATGAGGAGGGAGGAAAATTATGTGGATATATTGTAGCAAAACCTCAAGACATCAAGTTAAAGCTTGGTCGCAAATGGGTCTTCCAAATGGACAATGACCCCAAGCATACTTCCAAAGTTGTGGCAAAATGGCTTAAGGACAACAAAGTCAAGGTATTGGAGTGGCCATCCCAAAGCCTTGACCAAAATCCCATAGAAAATGTGTGGGCAGAACTGAAAAAGTGTGTGCGAGCAAGGAGGCCTACAAATCTGACTCAGTTAAACCAGCTCTGTCACTAGCAATGGGCCAGAATTCACCCAACTTATTGTGGGAAGCTTGTGGAAGGATAATTGAGTGTATATAAACTTCTGACCCACTGGGAATGTGATGAAAGAAATAAAAGCTGAAATAAATCATTCTCTTTACTATTATTCTGACATTTTTATTCTGACATTTCACATTTTTAAAATAAAGTGGTGATCCTAACTGACCTAAGACAGGGAATTTTTACTATGATTAAATGTCAGGAATTGTGAAAAGCTTCTGACTTCAACTGTAAGAAGACCTTAGCAGTCAAAAGAGGATATTAATTGCATCATGAAAGCAGGATTTCCATAAGATTTCAAACCATGAAAATGCAATCCCTATAATGTGTAAGACATGTGTACCAGAATATACATTTTGAAGGAAAACCATGAACTTATCAGTCTTAGATGAGACTACCTTGCCAGGTTGAATGCATCATCAATAAGCTGTCCCCGGTTGATGAGTGGAATTTCCTGTGAATAAATCAAACGAATTCTAATTATTAAAGTAAACTACACAAGGGAGCTAGCATATTATCTTATTTGACTTATTAAGGGTCATGCTCCATGGTCTGTGACAAGGGGTTTCAAATAGCAGATGCATGCCAAGTGTCCGGCATTCTTCAATGTACTCACAAGAATGTACATACAAAAACCTTGTCCAGCACATTCTCTCCAAATATTTCTTACCATAACAAAATATCACCTAGTCTCCTTAGAAAATGCTACATTGTTTATTCTGTCAAGGACAGTTCATGATTGTACACAAGTGCAGCCTTCTAAGCACCTGCTATAATGTGCTGTTTTGTGTCTGACTAGGACTGTATGAACAATACTGTTCCACACAAATGAGGAAGACTTACATGAATATTAGTTTCCAGCTGAGAGAGCAGTCTATCCCAATTTGCTGGATCGTAGTTGACTCTGAAATATCCCATACAGTTTATGTTGGCGAGCACCCACTTGCCATCTTCAGACTTGAACGCTGACTTCCGCTCTGTTGAGCAAATACAGAACATGAAAGTTACATTTTGCCTCAATTAGGTTTTTATTGACAGAACTACTGACTAGCACCATTTAATTAGTTGGGTTTGCTGTTATCATACAGTATACAGCAGTGTTGTGTTTGAGGCCACCTAAAGGGAAACCAATTCAAGACTGAGGCGAGGGGGTGGAGACCGAATCAAGACCGAGGCAAGGTGGCCGAGACTGAGTCAAGACCGAGGCGTGGGGGCCGAGACCAAGTCAAGACCGAGGCGTGGGGCCCGAGACTGAGTCAAGACCGAGGTGTGGGGCCCGAGACCGAGTCAAGACCGAGGCGAGGGGGCCGAGACAAGACCGAGACCAAATCAATGCGAGTCCAATTTAAGGACATGATTGCAATTGTTTCAAATCACCTCCATAATAAGAGTCCAAATTCCTAGTGTTTCTGTGTTCATATTTCAGAAGAACATATGGATTTTTTTGACATTCAGAATGGTGAAAAAATGCAAGCAGAGGGAAAATAGAGAGCCACTCTACAAATGATCACTAACCCAAACGGTTCTCTAAATAATAGATAAAAATACTAAATATATGTAACAACTTCCTCGTTCTGCCCTTACCAGTGGCGACCTGTCAATCAGACCCAGATTTTTAGCACAAAAAAATATATATGTATATATAAAATATATATATATATTTTTTTTTTTTGAGGGGGCTTGCCTGTTTTGAGTGTTATTTTGGCATTAATATGTGTCACATATCAGTTTGCAAACAATGTAAAAAATATATAATTGAGTTAATAAAGCTGCATACAAACATGGTTTCTTTTTTGCTTTCTTGGGTAAGGCAGCTCCAAAATGCAGGTGTTTCAGCCTAGCTCAGTGCTTTCTGTGATGGTGGAGCAAGCCAGCAGAAAATATGGAGCATTGCGCCGTGATTGGCTCAGTGTTCTGTCACTCATTGGAACACTACGTCACCAACCAAGTCTAAGGTTATAGCTAGAAAATTCAAGCCCCTTGGGTGCTGCCATAGAGTTACATTAAAAGTGCCCATCCAAGATGGCTTGAGGTCATTGGACACAGATAAAATTATGTCAAATCACGTTATGTCTACAGTACCTTTGATTGATCATGTCAAAATCATACTTTCAAAATCTTAGCTAGCAGTCATCATCATGAATCAAGTTGACAATCTACTGGCAAATCCTTTCAATCCTTGTCATATGAAGAGAAATAATTAAGAGAAATGATAGATAAAACGTATCGGTGCTCATCAGCCATTGCACATAAACATTACACAACAAGTTGGAAATTGCAAATTCAACAATGAGTGGTTTGGAAGGAATCAGTGACAGTGGCTGTGTGGTCCCAAATCTGGGTCTCTTTTCCAAGTTTAAAATGGTAAACATTCAACATTGGCCATGCTGTCAATGAAGCATGATTTGTGCCACGCTCAAAACAACTGTTAACTCAGAACTGCGGAAACTTGACTTCAGTGAGTTCAAGACAACTGGGAAGTCAGGAATAAACGACAGGGAAAATACATTTTGAACAGTCATCCAACTCCGAATTGTAAATCCGGCCTCTTTCTATAGCTACGACCTGAAGATCAATGACGTCATCATGATTTGACCATGTTTTTTTCAGAGTTCCCAGTTGTTTTGAAAGCACCATAAATCTAGAGAATGCCAGACTTTGATGACAATAATTGGCCATGAAGGACTGCCAGACCACCTTCCTGTTCAAGTGAGCATAGTACTACAACGCGAGTACAAAAATGTATTGTGTGTTGCGACATAAATTATGTAATATGCCAGGGAGATATGTATACGGTAACTAAAAAAGCAATACTACGTGTATGCTGTGTAGTAGGATGTCAGTAGCCCATGTGCCTCACCCTAATAAGTTGGTCTATTTACCCCTCTTAATTTCACCTACTGTTCTGACTTGGTAGTGCACATGTAGCCTATAACCTGTTTAGAGAAATGCAATCATCGAATATTGTAAGAGCTTTCATTGTCTGCTTATATGCCCCCTTTATTTATCCAACGGTTCTGACTTGGTGTACAGGGAGAGCACTGTAAGAACGGCTCATGTTCTGAATTCTGTCTCTGTACATTTCAAAAGTGCTAAACAAATAGTTATATTAACTACGTCAGTCCTAGCTCACTCATTAATGTCTTAATCTAAAATACGGATTGCCCTCTTTTCCGCTTCTCATCCCCTTGCGCCATAGTTTGTACAGCTCAATTGTCATTAGAAACCACATTTGTTTAACCAAGTCAGCCATATCAGCTATGTTTTTTTAAAGGCAGTAAATGAGGCTGAATGAACTGTTTCGCTGCCAGACAAGGCTCTGCTGATAGCCAGGTGTAGCAGTGGTAAGATGTTGGGACTGCTGTTGGGACAGCTTTATGTAGGCCCTATCAGTCTGTGGGCACCGTTTGTCACCATTATAGTGCAATTAATGTATTGTTTAGGGCTTTTCTGGCATGCATCCAACACATTTTTTTTTGCCCCACCAAGATGTACATTCGTGGCCAAATGTTTTGACAATGACACAAATATTAATTTTCACAAAGTCTGCTGCCTCAGTTTGTATAAATGTCAATTTGCATATACTCCAGAATGTTATGAAGAGTGATCAGATGAATTGCAATTAATTGCAAAGTCCCTCTTTGCATTGCACATGAACTGAATCCCCAAAAAACATTTCCACTGCATTTCAGCTCTGCCACAAAAGGACCAGCTGACATCATGTCAGTGATTCTCTCGTTAACACAGGTGTGAGTGTTGACGAGGATAAGGCTGGAGATCACTATGTCATGCTGATTGAGTTTGAATAACAGACTGGAAGCTTCAAAAGGAGGGTGGTGCTTGGACAAATTGTTCTTCCTCTGTCAACCATGGTTACCTGCAAGGAAACACGTGCCGTCATCATTGCTTTGCACAAAAAGGGCTTCACAGGCAAGGATATTGCTGCCAGTACGATTGCACCTAAATCAACCATTTATCGGATCATCAAGAACTTCAAGGAGAGCGGTTCAATTGTTGTGAAGAAGGCTTCAGGGCGCCCAAGAAAGTCCAGCAAGCGCCAGGAACGTCTCTGAAAGTTGATTCAGCTGCAGGATCGGGGCATCACCAGTACAGAGCTTGTTCAGTAATGGCAGCGGGCAGGTGTGAGTGCATCTGCATGCACAGTGAGGTGAAGACTTTTGGAGGATGGCCTGGTGTCAAGAAGGGCAGCAAAGAAGCCACTTCTCTCCAGGAAAAACATCAGGGACAGACTGATATTCTGCAAAAGGTACAGGGACTGCTGAGGACTGGGGTAAAGTCATTTTCTCTGATGAATCCCCTTTCCGATTGTTTGGGGCATCCGGAAAAAAGCTTGTCCAGAGAAGACAAGGTGAGCGCTACCATCAGTCCTGTGTCATGCCAACAGTAAAGCATCCTGAGAACATTCATGTGTGGGGTTGCTTCTCAGCCAAGGGAGTGGGCTCACTCACAATTTTGCCTAAGAACACAGCCATGAATAAAGAATGGTACCAACACATCCTCCGAGAGCAACTTCTCTCAACCATCCAGGAGAAGTTTGGTGACGAACAATGCATTTTCCAGCATGATGGAGCACTTTGCCATAAGGCAAAAGTGATAACTAAGTGACTCGGGGAACAAAACATTGATATTTTGGGTCCATGGCCAGGAAACTCCCCAGACCGTAATCCTATTGAGAACTTGTGTTCAATCCTCAAGAGGCTGGTGGACAAACAAAACCCCACAAATTCTGACAAACTCCAAGCATTGATTATGCAAGAATGGGCTGCCATCAGTCAGGATGTGGCCCAGAAGTTCATTGGCAGCATGCCAGGGCGGATTGCAGAGGTCTTGAAAAAGAAGGGTCAACACTGCACGTATTGACTCTTTGCATCAACTTCATGTAATTGTCAATAAAAGCCTTTGAAACTTAGGAAATGCTTGAAATTATACTTCAGTATTCCATAGTAACATCTGACAAAAATATCTAAAGACACTGAAGCAACAAACTTTGTGAAAATTAATATTTGTGTCATTCTCAAACTTTTGGCCCCGACTGTACATGCTAAAATCGCTACTGGCCCTTACTAATAGTTATCCCATACTTCCCTACTAGCTGCGCAGGTGACGTTTATTGGGATGAATCTTGTCCTGGAGGCAGAGATAAACGATTTCCACTAGATTGGCCAGTGGCAAAGTAAAAATGGTCTTTATATACTAAAAATTAATGAAAGCAAAAATTTGATTTTTGGTCTTTATTCAAGATCAGTGTTAGGCATAATGTTATCAGCGTGGTTAGGTTTCAAATCAGATTGTATGACTGTGCCAGCTATTGACTACCCTGCAGACCTTCCTCCAGTACATGAGTCATCCCAACAAATGCCAACCTGTATTAGCGCAGCAAAGAAATTCGGTCCGTGTTATAACAGAATCCTTGGGATGTCCCACCAACCAGGTTCCAATAGGCGACAAGATATTAATGTATCATGACAGGAGTGTGGATATTTGACCTGTGGAAGCGTTTTAATCCGTTGACTGAATGGGAGCTGAAAATTATGCGTTTTCTACTCTGCTGGTCTCGGGAAGAAATAACTAGTCCTCACTGTTCCAGACCGAGTCAAGACCGCGTTAAAAACCAAGACAAGACCGATACACTCAATATGTGGTCTCGAGACTGGACTCGAGACCCACAACACTGGTATACAGAAGGATATTTTCCATGTTCAGTCTATCTATAATAATGGAGAATTACTGCACATAACATAGCTCATCCGATCAGATCTCTCAATGACCCTGGGGAAAAGGTTATTCATTAGATGATACTAAGACATACATAAACAATTGTACATAGTGTACCTAAGTTAATTCAATGTAATATTCCTTACCTTTAGGAACAGCCAGTACTTGTGTAGGTAGTGCTGTGGGAGCTAAACCTTCCTTCATCACTTTGATTGGGACATGCCATGTATAACTAATGAAAGAGATAAATTCATTAAAAAAAACAATGGCATACTATTATGACCTACAGCCATTGATATTTACATATGCGAATAAAATGCTTAAATGTAGTTCTAATTCATTACAATGTAATCCAATTTAAAGGATAATAATATAGTAACGTCTTATTTTAAATATACATGAGAACAGCGTCATAATATTGTCATAAACATGTCATAACTGAATGTTAAGGCAGTGTCATTTTGCATGTATTAGAAACAGTTATGACAGGTGTTTGGACATATGTTGATTTAAAAAAAATACAATTTAAGATACAATTTTTCAAGTTACGCAACATAAACTAAGCATCTAATTCTACATGGAGGAGATGGTCGTTGGTTCAGGAAACCTCTTCCATTTGTTTTCTCTCTCTGTGGTGTTTCTTGACCTTACTTGTAGTCAGATGGTTGAATTAGGAGGAAATGTTCTTGAGAAACGTCCCCAGTGGTGGTGTTGATGGTGATGACTGGGTAGCCCATTTGCATTGTCCAAGTTGCCATGACTTCAGCAACTTTAATGTGGCTGCCGTCGTTGTCCACCGCCTAGAAAGTTCTTGTCATTAGCAGTTTAGACCATGTATTCATACCGCTAAAGTATTCTATACTTTTTACGTGCTTGAAAGCACAGAAATACATATGAGTTTTGTGTTAATAGGCCTGGTAAAACTACTGTATCATATTTTACCTTCTGTAAATATTCCCACAGGTCCTTGTCTACAGCATTACTATACTGGAAAGCCTGAAGGTATTTCTGAAACAATATGAAGCAATATTATTTACACACACTCTTAATAATTGGATACAAAAATGTAATTTATTATTGATCCACAAAAGGTTCCCATTAGTGTTGATACATCCATATGCAAAATTGCAAAAAACAAATATACCACATAGATGTTCCACACACGGACAATAAGTCATTCTACACCTTTAATGGACAGAGACATATTTTGACTTACTTTTAGACCATCCATAAACACCTTATCCTTCAGATAATCTGAAAGCATTCTCAGCACAGCTGCCCCCTGAAGAGTGGAAAGATATATTCATATTCATAGAGTACATGAACTCATTGCGTCACTATATAGAACATTCCTGTACAATGTTTAAAAAAAAATGGTTGATATTGTCTCTCTTCCCCCATTGGGCTTGGTCGCATCCAGACCTTGCTGTAGGTGATGGAATCAAAAAGCTCAGTGATGTCACTAGGAGTTTGAACATCGTCCTCATTAGAGCTTAGAGGATGGGATGAGGCCAACGAATCCACTTGAAATACAGTCTGGATGTCATTTAGAACAATCAGATCTTTCTGGAAAAACAAAACATTTGAAACCTCTTCAGTGTGACCACAATTTGCAATCTTATGCAATAGATGCAGAACAAATATACTGAGAATGGGAAGTCATATTATTAAATGTTGATGGGGACATACTATGTTCCATTTTGGCTCAATGTGATCCACTCCCATATAGGATATATATGTTGCAAATCCCTCATTCAGCCACAGATCATTCCACCATTTCATTGTCACCAGGTTTCCAAACCACTGAACAAAAATATATAAGTGGTGTTACAGTAAATGCCACTACATTACAATATCATGTTTTAATGAATTGCAGTTCACTTTACATTATACATATTTTACTACATTTTGACATACAGTAATTATGAGTTTTCATACCTGATGGGCAAGCTCATGTGCAATAACTGTAGCAATCCACTCTTTGTCTGATGTGGAAGACACCCCTTCCTCATATAGCAGAGCTGTCTCACGATATGTTACCAAGCCCCAATTCTCCATGGCACCTGCACTGAAGTCTGGTAGAGCAATCTGATCTAAAGTAGATATGAAAGAGGTTATTTTATATTGCATTAGTTGTACATAACCGTATGCTGTTTGAATACATTTCAGCCGATGATATAATTGAATTTCACAAAATGATCAGTGTTCTTCTTACAATGTTTTAGTCAGGTAATTTATGGAGTAAAGAATTCAATTGATTAGATGGATTTGATCAAAATGAATGGTTGAATAGTGCTTATTTTAGATTGTTATGGTGCAATAGTGCACATACCTAGCTTGCTCAAAGGATAAATCATGCCAAATACTTCTTTACTCTCATAGAACGCCAGTATATTTCCAGTGATATCTGCAGCATATTTTGCATGTCCAGCTTTTATGGCCTCCGGTCTAGCATATGTCTTTAACAAACCAAACAGAGAATAAAAAAGTGAGTTTTAGTATCATATCAATATGATATGGTGAGTAAACACATCTCTACCATGAAAATCAACAGTGTAGTCTAAACTGAATACATATAAATAGTATGGTGGTTTGCCTGAAATCTAGCTGGAATTGCCATTCATTTTTAATTTACTACAGTATCAACTTTCTTTGACATGGCCATTGAAATACAAACCTTTTCACATGGTCCTTGTTATACCTATGTTACAAAATACAAGTCATTTTGTTGATATCATATAATACACTATTACAGCTATGATTCAGCAACTATACATACCTTAATGTCAACTCTTTCATGTTTAGAAACGATGGAATCAAAATCAGATACTGTGAAAGCTAAGAGGTATGTTGACATTTTCTTAGTCGTTTGAAAGCGAGTGACTTCCCAGTTCTCTCCATCGATATCCACAAGGGTTGTACCTAAAAGTAATTTTAAAAATACGTATTGATTACTGTGAAAGTAAGAAAGAAAAAAGCTTTTTTTTGACACAATCTACAGCAAATAGCTTACTCAATGTAAGCAAAAAGAATAGGAACAGTATATGCATGCATTAGCCTCATAATTTGTGAATTTATAGCTACAGTAGGTGACACATTTTCATGGGAATATCAATCAGTATTCTAAAACGCACATTTTCCCACCAGTGGCGTTTCCACCAAATGGACTTGTTGCGGATAAAAGATACTCAGTGATGACATAGCACACACAAACTGTACTTTTCCGCTTTAGTTTTCATGTGCCGAAGAAAAATCTAAAGTTCAATGTGTCTCCAACGCATTTTAAAAAGTCTAACGATAGCATTATTTATGTCACAAAAACTGTTGTATTAAATAGCAAATGTGCCTACTCTGGAACGTGCGCTCGAGCCAAAAGCTTGCGGATACAGTGCGGGTAGGCTGTGCTGGTAGGCTAGTCTACATGATGAGATTATTATGGACAAGAGCAAAACGTTTTTATTTGTCAAATGGTAGTCGATCAATATGTTACCAGAATTAGAAAGGAGCATCAATATCACTGTGCACATTCACCACCCTGTGAAGTTCATAAGTTATTTCATCTGTAGCGTAATAAACTGTGGAGTCGTAGTGGGAGGACCACACAAGGCATGACTCCCAAGTTTACTTCGATAGGATGGTTATTATATCAACATTTGCGGATAATAGCTTTCCACCACTATTTCTCCCATAATACATTTTAACGACACAAAAAGATCCCATCTTGTCTAACGTATTTAGTTTTGTCAATATTTGTAAAGTTAACAGAAAACTGTGCTGTTTCCATCAGGCCTGTCGTGGGATTTTTCATAATAAGGTTCATAAGGTTGGATGGAAACCTTGTTATAGTTTACAAAGTCATGCATATAAAATTATTAATTTATTGACAAGTCATGTGTATGTCTATATTATTGAATATACAGTATAGCCTACACCTTTTGGCCTTGTATGACAATAGAATGAAATGTGCTTCTCACCTGTGGCTTTCTCATTTGCTAGTGCGTGCGTACCAAACCTATGAATGATAGTGACTTTAAATTCAGCCTTCATGGCTGGCTCATCGAAACAAGGAAATACTTTCCTGGCATCTGTTGGCTGCATTTGGCTAGTAGCAATGAATCTGTGTGGAAAGTATTTGTTGAAAAATAGGATAAATATTACAACTAGAATTGAACAACAGCAATACAAAACAGAAAATAGTTGCTTGTTAGTTCATTTTGAATCAATTAGCTTTTCAGTTATTAAAGTATACAAGCTTCCAAAGTCTACAGTATGAACTGTCTACAGTATGAACTGTGATACATGACATTTATAGTGATACAGTACTGTAATTGTAAAGCCATGAGGAAGTAACAATTTGTGTCAAATGACTGTCCTGATCTATTCAAGGAATGAGAAGCAAAGCTGTTGCTGAAGTGAACAGAGGAAAAATGTGCAACATTCTCTCAGGGGGTCTTTTTACGGAGCATATACTGTAAATACGAGCCAGGACTAACAACTGCTGGGTGATTTGATATGTCAAGAAATAAGGAAATATATTCCCATTTCTAGGGACATTTTGTATTACCTTAGAAAACATGACACCTTCACACACAATAATATGTGATCGTTACCATGCTGTAAATCAGTGACCTGCTAGTTTACAGACTAGCCATGTTTTTTAGAGAAACGAGCGTACAATAGAATACAAATCATGAGAAACTTTGTGTCCGCTCTCTGTTCAAGCACTGTGATCTGTAAACTAGCAGGTCGCTGATTTACAGCATGGTAATGATCACATATTAATGTGTCAAGGTGTAATGACCAAGTGGTTTCAGAACCATTAATACATTGAGGAAGCACTGCATATTAAAAGAGTAAGCTACTGCCTTACCTAACCTGTCAGGACTTAAGAGACAGAAACAGAATAATCTTTCATACTATACTCCTAGATGTAACCATAGAACAGCCTTCGCCAAGAGGTCTGGATCTAATGACACAGTGGGTCAAAAGGTCTGGACATTTTACAGGTTCAAGGAGTTAAGTGTGCTTCTCTTATAATCAGTGTCGCTGGACAACTATTACCTGTAAATTGCCCAAATGACCATGCCTTTATCATACTGAAAGCTCTATCCAACCAGAGCACTGTTTAGGGTGGTGGTTGGCGATCAATCCAGTTATGTAATATAATTGATGTAAACATATATTAATCAGATTTGTACAAGTCTTACCTTTCGTCAAGGTCGACAATAGTTTCATTCCCGACCAACCTGTAAATGGGTTTTCATATAAAAGTCAAATTTATTCTCCATCTCACAGCATTCTTTTCATATTTGTCTGACAACAAATAATTGATATTTTTCATTTTTCAGCAGTTATCAAAGAAACACTTACGTTTTAGTGTCATCCTTTGTGCTTGGTTCTTTTTTGTATGAACTCATGTAAAAACCAGCCAGATCATCAAGGAGCTCTCCCTCAAATGCAGTAAAGAGACTGTAGTTCCCATCTTCCTCCAAAACACCTTCCAGTCGAATCTCTAAGAAGTTGCTTTCATTATTATACAGTATGGTGTTCTTAACGTTGATGGTCTTTTTATTGTCAAGATCTTTCACTGTTACATCAGTCACATTCTGTTTACTGTGAAGGAAGATAGTTTTGGTTTTCTCCACACATCTAAAATACACAGTGGAGTTTCCAGTGAAGATGAGAGATTGGTTGGTAGCGTTGTTTATAAAGGTGTAGAGGCGAGGCTGTAGGACGAGTTCATATCTCTCTGGAATGAGGTTTCCAGGGAGTCTCAGGTTGGGTGGTGGTCCAGTTGGATACAGAATAGTGGCATTAGGTGTTGGTGGTGGTGTAGGATTTATCTTGATTCTTTCGGTCTCATACACAATCATCATTGTAATTATTCCTCCAATAGATGAGACGGTCATTACCACTGTGGCTATGGCCAGAACCTTTGAGATATATATTCCTATGGCCATGTCCAGTCCTTCTGGAAGAGCCTCCCGCCTCCTGTTGTGTTGGTAAAGCTTGAAACTCAGAACTGAACTTGAAACAGAACTGAGCTGCTTTTTTTGTCTCCATCTGACCTCCCATAAACATGCACACGGCTATGGGCATGTGCTAACCAGTTATTGCTCATAGATTAAGCATTAACTTGCCATTGCAAGCAAAGAGTAATACTGAAGGAGGTCGATGTTCATTTAAATGAAATCAGTCAGATTGTTCTTCCACACATCTGGCATTGGTTATCCTCTCATACCACCAATCCTGTGTTAGGTGAACCTCAAAAGGGACCGCTTTGTCTCCCAACCATCCCGAGCCTCTCAATAAGTGCTGGGTACAAAAAGTGATACTTTATAACGTGTAAGCTCCTCTCAAAAGAAAAATGGCATTTAAGAGCAAGAAAAAAAGCATGTTGATCCTCACGGTTCTAAGTAATGATAGAACCAGCTGTGTGGGACAGCCCTCTAAGTCCTCAAGAGTTGCCTACCAGTCTTCCAAACAACGTCGGAGTGTACTGGTGGATCTGTGTCCCACCAGCACTGGATTACTATGTATTCAGGGAAAATTAGGAGCATGTGTTTGCGCAAGGAGGGTGAGTTATGGGGGAAGGGATTTTAGCATATTATTATTTGGAATACCCCTCCCCTTCACCACAAATTCTTTACCTCAAGAGAAAAAAAATTGAAGAAAACAAAACATTATGGGAAATTAGGTCTGTGACAAATAGAATTACACTGTAGGAAATCTATTTGCGTGGTAAACCAAGATTCTACAAAAATAGACGCATAGGCCTACTGTAAATAAAGTTTATAGATTGAAGTACCTGTAGATGTTTTTATGATAGCAAATCAAAGAAAGCTTGTAAACCCTCAGACTATTTAGAATATTGTTGATATAAACTACTTTGTATCAATACTTGAGATTGTTTTCCTCCTTTACCTGACCAAATAAATCCAAGCATGACAATACCTTGCCAGACATTATGGTACGTGTTTACAATGGTTTCCAGTAGTAATGAATTTTTATCTAGTCATGGTAGAAAGTTTAATGTGCTTGATTCAGAGAATTTAAACAACTTCCTGCTTTTTTTACAAGTTCATGATCATTGCATAGAATAAAACAAAGAAAGTGAAAAGGTTCCCAAGTTTACCGTTAATATATTCATTGCATTCTGCATTTTAAAAGTTAAAATACTGTATTTGGACACCCCCTTATTCAGTGTTGTCTTACTGTGAACAAGGTGTCTTATGTTAAGCTGTGAGAAACGTTGCCATTAGGTATTTTATTTCCCATGACAGGAAAGGCCCACTTTCAACTAACCAACCAACCCAACTAACCGACCTAGCCAAGGCTTTCGACTGTCAATCACGGTATTCTTATCGGCAGACTCAATAGCCTTGGTTTTTCTGACGACTGCCTCGCCTGGTTCACCAACTACTTTGCAGACAGAGTTCAGTGTGTCAAATCGGAGAGCATGTTGTCCGGACCTCTGGCAGTCTCTATGGGGGTACCACAGGGTTCAATTCTCGGGCCGACTCTTTTCTCTGTATATATCAATGATGTCGCTCTTGCTGCGGGCGATTCCCTGATCCACCTCTACACAGTCCATTCTGTATACTTCTGGCCCTTCCTTGGACACTGTGCTCATTAACCTCCAAACAAGCTTCAATGCCATACAACACTCCTTCCGTGGCCTCCAACTGCTCTTAAACGCTAGTAAAACCAAATGCATGCTTTTCAACCATTCGCTGCCCGCACCCGCCCGCCCGACTAGCATCACCACCCTGGACGGTTCCGACCTAGAATATGTGGACTACTATAAATACCTAGGTGTCTGGCTAGACTGTATTCTCTCCTTCCAGACTCATATTAAACATCTCCAATCCAAATTCAAATCTAGAATTGGCTTTCTATTTCGCAACAAAGCCTCCTTCACTCACACAGCCAAACTTACCCTAGTAAAACTGACTATCCTACCGATCCTCGACTTCCGCAATGTCATCTACAAAATAGCTTCCAACACTCTACTCAGCAAACTGGATGCAGTCTATCACGGTGCCATCCGTTTTGTTACCAAATCACCTTATACCACCCACCACTGCGACCTGTATGCTCTAGTCGTCAGACCCACTGGCTCCAGGTCATCTATAAGTCTATGCTAGGTAAAGCTCCGCCTTATCCCAGTTCACTGGTCACGATAACAACACCCACCCTTAGCACACGTTCCAGCAGGTATATCTCACTGATCATCCCCAACGCAAACACCTAATTTGGCCACCTTTCCTTCCAGTTCTCTGCTGCCAGTGACTGGAACGAATTACTAAAACCGCTGAAGTTGGAGACTTTTATTTCCCTCACCAACTTTAAACATCAACTATCTGAGCAGCTAACCGATCACTGCAGTTGTACATAGTCCATCTGTAAATAGCCCACCCAATCTACTTACCTCATCCCCATACTGTTTTTATTTGATTTACTTTTCTGCTCTTTTGCACACAGTATCTCTACTTGCACATCATCATCTGCTAATTTACCACTCCAGTGTCAATCTGCTAAATTGTAATTATTCGCTACTATGGCCTATTTATTGCCTACCTCCTCATGCCTTTTGCACACACTGTATATAGACATTATTTTCTCTACTGTGTCATTGACTTGTTTGTGTTATTGGCTTGTTTATTGTTTACTCCATGTGTAACTCTGTGTTGTTGTCTGTGTCACACTGCTTTGCTTTATCTTGGCCAGGTCGCAGTTGCAAATGAGAACTTGTTGTCAACTAGCCTACCTGGTTAAATAAAGGTGAAATAAAATACACAGAGTATACAAAACATTAAGGACACCTGTTCCTTCCTTGACATAGAATGAGCAGGTGAATCCAGGTGAAAGCCATGATCCCTTATTGAGGTCACTTGTTAAATGCACTTCAATCAATGTAGATGGAAGGGGAGGAGACAGGTTAAATAAGGATTTTAAATAAGGATCAAAAATCAAATGCACAATAATTTTGTGCAATGGAATGGTGAGGGAATGAGCTAAAATGTTCCAGCTAACATTGGATTGGAGCCTGAGCATTTCGTTTACCAGAGCCAACTGTCCAGGTGTTGGGAGGCAATAACAGGACTGCTGGAGGATAGATGATAGTTCTCTGGAACTCTGCTCTCTCCAATCAGGAAGCAGTCGCTCATTGTTGAGGGCCTGGAGCTTGGTGGTCCCCTCTCTTAGTACCTGGTACAGACGCCACCTGCTCTGTATCCTAAGCCTGGTTTGACGTAAAGTAATGCCACGGGCAATATTTTTGGCCCTTAGCTCCCGTAATGCTGGCAGATTAAGACTGGAGAAGACTAGACCACGACTAGGTGATACATCCAGGAACTCTAGAGACATGGACTCCAGCATGTAAGATATGCAATGTCAGGGACTTAAGGTTGGGCAGTGACTTGGTCAGGATCTGCAAAGTGCTTGGGCTCCTCCCTTTGAAGACCCAAAAGTACTTGAGTTCAAGGACACGGAGGTGCTGGAACTGAGTGAGGAGTGACACTGACACGGAGGTGCTGGAACTGAGTGAGGAGTGACACTGATGTCTCAGACCAGTCAAAATGCAGGCGCATCTAGGTGATCCGAGGGCAGCTGTGGGACAGTTTGCCCAGTAGTACCTGAAAGTTAGTGAACTGGTCCATCGTGATCTTGGTAATGTTGTTGTGGTGGGAAATGGAGCCAACCCGCAGGTCCAGTGGCTCCAGTAGTGTGAATGTCTAGTTCAATTCCAGTTGGCGGAGATCCCTGCAGTGGACATTTTTTAGAAGGTCAGAGAGAAGCTCCCCCCACTTGTTGCACTGGTCCCCCAGGTCAAAGCTGGCTTTAAGGGTGAGTAGGCTTGCACCACAGGATATGAGGTGGTGGGTGTAGTGGCGAAACCATGCCTTCCAAAGCTCAAAACTCTCTGTTGGACACCAGCAGTCCTTCCTGTCCAAGGTTGAGCACTCCATGGTGAGAAAAGTCTGCCACTCTCCAAAGCTTCCCTGATCGCACAAGGCAACTCCAACTGAAGCATACAAGCGCAGAATTGCACTTGTCAACCTCAGGAAGGAAAGCACAGGGAGCTGGCATTCCACCGGCAGAAGATTGAAAGGGAAGAAGTCGTCCCCTGCTTTGGCCATTCTTCTTCTACTGACAGGGACAAGCTTCTTCCTTGGGGACATGCTGTTCACTGGTGGAGGTCAAAATCCCCACAAGTCTGATATAGCTAGCTATGCAAAAAATATTCTGGTCTGGTTCTTCTCAGAGCTAAGAAAGAGAATCAAATGTTTGTCAGCAATCATCTATAGTATACTAACTATTGTAACTATAACATTAGTCTTAACTTAACAATTCAAATAAAATGTTATTTGTCACATCCACATGGTTAGCTGATGTTAATGCAAGTGTAGCGAAATGCTTGTGCTTCTAGTTCCGACAGTGCAGTAATATAATAATAATACATACAAATCTAATACATACAAATCTAAAAGGGGTGAATGAGAAAATGTATATGTAAGTATATTGAAGAGCGATGGCCGAGCGGCATAGGCAAGGTGCACTAGATGGTATAAAATACAGTATATACATGTGATATAAGTCATGTAAGATATGTAGACATGATTAAAGTGGCATTATTTAGAGTGGCAATTGTGTAGAATGACTAGTGAACCATTTATTAAAGTGTCCAGTGATTGGGTCTCAATGTAGGCAGCAGCCTCTCTGAGTTAGTGATTGATGTTTATCAGTCTGATGGCCTGAGATAGAAGCTGTTTTTCAATCTCTAGGTCCCAGCTTTGATGCACCTGTACTGACCTCGCCTTCTGGATGGTAGCGGTGTGAACAGGCAGTGGCTCGGGTGGTTGATGTCCTTGATGATCTGTAGAAGTGTCTGGTTACTGTGTTCATTAAATAAAAGTCCTATTCCAGCGTTTGCGAAATAGTACAACCTAGCTAACCGGCAGCACGAGATTTTGTATAAAAGTAGTAAGTTAGCTAGCTAGCTTAAAAAAAACACCAACATAAATGCCTGAGGTTGTCATCAATGTGGCAATGAAAGAATGGAGCAAATACGTTTTTACCTCCTCGAAATCTAACGTTATATAGCTAGCTAACAACTGGTGTTTTGTACCGCATGTTTACTAGCGTTATTTAATCATGTAACTTAGCTTGAAATGGTATGCAAAAAGAGACTTAGCTAACGTTAAAGAGCAACCTTGGTAGTTTTTCTTGGTAGCTAGTTAATTATATTAAATGACATAGGGTGCCGATATCAAATGTCTAATTATAAGACCAATTGGATAACAGTCAAACACAGTAGTTAGCTGATGGAAAACTGTGGATGAGTTGGGTCAGGGTTAAAAGGGATACCAATTTTGTAAAAGTTATGTCATAGTCCCGTTCACTACGAGACTGCGTCTCACACAGCGTCGAGTTTAAAGCAGACTGGACTTGATTTCCATTCGCACTTGCTGGCTAGCGGAACCACTGGGGAAAAACTAGCTACAATTCGGCAATAAATATCATTCTACTGAGCATTACATGATGTAAATACAAACATGAATTTTGCTATCAGCTAGTAATGTTGCCCTCGTAGAACTTAAGAGGACAACTGCTAGAGATCCGTGTATGGAGGTTTTGAGTAGTGCTGTTTTTGTTCACAATTATTGCACCCACGTGGTGTCCCAGCTCTACGAGTTATTTATTGTCATATACTAACTGGCCACCAGACTACAGAAACTATAGCAATGGAACTGAAGTAATGGAATAGCAATAAGTATAATGTTAGCAATGTGACTTTTTAATTTAATTAGGCAAGTCAGTTAAGAACAAATTATTATTACAATGATTGACCTAGCGGGGAAGAGTAGGTTAACTGCATTATAGCGGAACAGATTTTGTACCTTGTCATTTCAGGGATTCAATCCAGCAACCTTTCGGTTACTGGCCCAACACTCTAACCACTAGGCTACCTGCTTCCACGAGATAGAAAAAAAGCTAATAAAGTCATTGACTGCTTAGTTTCATTTTTATTTTCCCCCCTTTAAAAACTACAAATAACTGGAAGTCTTTAAAAGAGTGGAACCCTCACTCTCCTAATATAAAGTCGTACCCTATCCACCCCTATTCTCTTCCCTCCCCTCTTTTGACTCACCACTCCTCTCCCCTAAATGTTCTCGCCTTTCTCTCTCCTGAAAAGTAACAAATTGTGTGAGGATGGATATGTTAGAACTACCCCCTATGCACTTATGGAGATTTTTGCATAGGTGTAAGTATTATGATAATGATTGATACAACCCTAACCCATGTTTGATTGGTTAGTGTGTAGTCCTAGATGTGTTTTATCTGCTATATGTAGAGTGGTGTTTTGGATGTTTGGATGTGTTATGTATATTTAGATGTGTGTGTGTGTGTGTGTGTTAACTCCCACTGAAGTTCATTTTTTTTATATATTATCCTTACCTTGTTTTACCTTGTTTTTGTTCTCAGCCTCTTGGTTTTGTGCTTTTCTCCCCGGCCTCCTGTTCTGAGACAAACCATACCGGGGCGGCAGCGTAGCCTAGTGGTTAGAGCGTTGGACTAGTAACAGGAAGGTTGCAAGTTCAAACCCCTGAGCTGACAAGGTACAAATCTGTCGTTCTGCCCCTGAACAGGCAGTTAACCCACTGTTCCTAGGCTGTCATTGAAAATAAGAATTTGTTCTTAACTGACTTGCCTAGTTAAATAAAGGTAAAAAATACAATAGGATTTTGAGAGTTTTCTTTGTCAAAGGCCATATTTGTAGAATGGACATGTTAAATGTACCATAAGAACAATCATAGAAAACAATCTTTATTTTGATAGTATTCTGGAATAATCTCATTGTCTAGAGTATGGGCTGGTTTCCCAGACTCAGATTACACCTAGTCCTGGACAAAAAAGCATGCTCAATATAAATTCAATATAAAATAGTTTGTGCCGAGGACTGGGCTTAGGGGAGGAGAGGACAGAAGAGGAGAGGAAGAGGGTGAGATGGAATACTCAGTATTTAGCTTAGGTACAAGCATGCTAGGGAGTGTGGGGAGGGGCTATAGGTAGGCATGCCCAGGGTCCTCAGCCACAGTCCAGGTAGGCTTCAGGTAGGCAAAGTCTAGACACTTCCGGGAGTTATTAGATGTAGAAAAGGACAAAAGAAGGGGGTTAGTGGGAGCATGCTTAGATACATCAGATAAAGACAGTACAGTACACCAGATGAGACAAGCTGACCATGGCCCCATGGCAAATAAAAACTGAGTACAAAAAGCCAGGGACTCAGCGCATGTAATAGAGTCAATGGTATGGAATCCCAGTTGAGAGTCAATCAAGTAGAGACAGCAAGGATGGTTCATCAGTCCAGTACCTTCGGACCTGATGCCTCTCTGTTTGGTTCTCAGCATTAATGAATTAGGGAACTAGCGTCCTGTCCAGGGGGTATAGGCTACTTGTACCTCAAGCTGCCTTACATGACAGAAACAGGAAATAGGCTTCTGCCCATATGGGTCATTCATGCTCAGACAAGGATTATTTGACCAAGGCTTAGCTACAAGTTACTTACTTTAACTTATAAGACTGAAACCAAGTATGATTCTCTCAACATAAAAGAGGAGCTCTGTATCCATCTGTTTTCTTAGATATTGGGGGAACAAGGAGTCCTGCATCTTGTGGTTATCTTCTGTTTTCCCTTTCTAACACATACCCTTCTCAAACTCTACCTTCCTAACCGACATCGCCTCCTCCCAATATCAGTCAATCATAATCACCTTTATTGTGCATCTTTATAAACATTAGCCAATTTACCATTTCTGCATCCCTCTTCTTATCACTCGCATGTTTATCCTCGCCCTGGTGGCAGGCGTAGGTTTTCCTCCCGACCACCAGGAAGGGGGTTCCGTCATGGGGAACATATTTTAGTTCCCAATGCAAATTTTTTCATGATGCGAGATCTGAGAAGTTAAACAAATGACACAAGTTAGAATGGCACTTAATCTCTATAGTCAGTTTGATGGATAATCTAACATCAATTAATGTTAATAAACACACGTCTCTCTACTCCCATCTACAAGACCCTGCTGGGTAAAGTCCCCCCTTATCTCAGCTCGCTGGTCACCATACCATCTCCCACCTGTAGCACACGCTCCAGCAGGTATATCTCTCTGGTCACCCCTAAAACCAATTCTTTCTTTAGCCACCTCTCCTTCCAGTTCTCTGCTGCCAATGACTGGAACGAACTACAAAAATCTCTGAAACTGGAAACACTTATCTCCCTCACTAGCTTTAAACACCAGCTGTCAGAGCAGCTCACAGATTACAGCACCTGTACATAGCCCATCTATAATTTAGCCCAAACAACTACCTCTTTCCCTACTGTATTTATTTGATTTTATGTATTTATTTTGCTCCTTTGCACCCCATTATTTTTATTTCTACTTTGCACATTCTTCCACTGCAAATCTACCATTCCAGTGTTTTACTTGCTATATTGTATTTACTTTGCCACCATGGCCTTTTTTGCCTTTACCTCCCTTATCTCATTTGCTCACATCGTATATAGACTTGTTTCTACTGTATTATTATTGACTGTTTGTTTTACTCCATGTGTTACTCTGTGTTGTTGTATGTGTCGAACTGCTTTGCTTTATCTTGGCCAGGTCGCAATTGTAAATGAGAACCTTGTTCTCAACTTGCCTACCTGGTTAAATAACGGTGAAATAAATAAAATAAATCTAACTAACGTTACTAGTCAACGGAGTTTGCTAGCTTGCTATCTAGTTTACTAACGACCTAGATTCATATCGCTCCTTGATTAAATTCGAACTCACCCTTCTGTGCAGACGGTTTATCATTTTTATCATTTTTTTTACAACAAATGTGGTCCTTGTCTCCTGTTTATAATGGTTCAGACTGTCTTCTTGTAGACAAGTAAAATACTATACCTGATGCAACTCGATTGGCACAAACGGGACTGTTACGTCACGTTTACAAAATCGTATCCATTCTAGCAGTGAACGGTGATACGGTGTTATTGTTGACAACGTCATCAAATCGCGCGCCAAGGTTCTCTCAAATGTTCATGTGTTTCAAGTTTGAGTAAACAGTGCGCAGGCTACTTCCATTTATAAAGCGTCGGCTACTGTGGTGTTATTATTATTATTTTTTTTCAATTTAGTTAGCTAATACAACAGGTATTAAACTTAATGTACTCATGGATTAATCTATGAAACTGCCGTAACATCAAACACTGCCAATTGTATGTCCAGACATCTTTATTCCCATCTTCCCCTGACCGCCATCTTGAAATGTAAATGTTTGTTTCCTGATTGACGTTTTAACTAAAGGTAGCAATTTATATTTGTTCAGATCTCGTCGTGCATGATGGATCACATAGTAGTACAAACGCAGGAATAACAAAGTGAGTATTTTGGACAGTGTGTCTCATCAGCGACACTTTTTTTACGGAGATTTCATGGCCTTTGTTTCGGTGGAATAAGCTAGCTAGTTGTGGCATTGTTCGTTGTGATGTCTTGGCCCAAGCTTTAGCATTCGCTAGCTTTCATGTATATAGCTAACGTTAGCTAAGTGGAAAGCATATATTTTCAAAAGCAGAGTATGTACTAATAACTACATGAAGCCCCAGCTAACTTGGTAACTAGAACGCGCATAGCATCTGCATCAGTCCTGAGGCATGTGGTGTTAGCATGCTAACGTTAGCCTATATTTTTAATTCGACTGGGATCTTGCATTAGCTAGTTGAGTTGATTGTTGTGCCGCGTTACACTGGCTAGGATGACCCGATGTGTGCAGGTGTAAAGTTGCCTGCCGAGAAAGACGAAATTAATAAATAGACGAGATGAAATAATATGATATGGAAACTCATGAAAGTTGACATGCAACCACAAGGTGTCAGCCTTTGATAAACCATTAGCTACCATCTGTTCAGAATCTTTGTTAGGCCCCACTTTCTGCTTAGTTGATGCGCTTGCAGTTTCTCCTTCAGGAGTAACTATCGATAACTCAAGGGGCTTACAGTTAAGCATTTCACTGTACTGTTTACAGCTGCTGTATCCTGCGTATGTGACCATAACATGTGAAACTTGTCTTAGGTTTTCAACTGATGGTATGGAGCAGGTGTTCCCATACGTTTTCACTCAGGCCTCCCTTCCTGAATTGGGGAACATCCCGCACCCCCCTTGTGCGCATCACGTCTATTTCTATGGGCATAAACACTGTTCATGACTGATTGTTCACACCCCTCTTGTTGTCGGAGAGCAAATGTTGCAGGTTTAAAGCTTATTCCCTGCAATTCTACACATGTCATGTAGTGCAGGTAATTTTTTGCCGTCTTAAAGCACATTTTCTTTCTCCATGTGTAATGTGTATTTATGAGATATTTGAGTGACTCCAACATTACAACAAAATATATGGGCTAAAAACACACACACATAAGGTGAAACGTTGAAATTTGGAAGTGCATCATCAGTTTTCCGCTTGTCATGTCAGTCATTGCATACCTTAGAGCTATTTCTAACTTGACAGTAACATAAGCAGCCCCTATTTGATCTTTGAAGTTCATTGCCTTCAAGTCTTTACTCTCAAACCATGTTGTTTCTTTGTCTAGGTCCAGAATGCATAGTACTCGATCCCTGTCAGTATCAAGATAAGATTCAACCACCCTGGCCTCGTAACCTCCCCTCATCCTCACTGCAGATCTTCAAGCACAGACTAGGGTAATGCTGCTGGATCTGGCATAATGAGGTAGATGGGGGAATCCAAGAACATGGTGTTGAATGGCAGGCGGCATTGCAGCAGATTCTCCAGTGATCGATCCATAACCTCGGCCAGGTCCCTGCGACAGAGCAAGGGCTCCTTAAGAAGTAGGAGATGTAGTCAACGTAAGTGCTGTTCTCTGGCAATGCTCACCATAAATGACCCTTTTCAGCTTCATTAATAAATTACACTGGACTATTGGCAGATTTTTTGAATTGTACAGTTTTTTTTTTTTTGGGGGGCTCAATCATTTATTTTTCACCTCAGGTGTCATCAGTTCTACCCTTGAGGCAGAGAGACGTCATACCCCGTCGTCAGGTATGACTCCAAAGGAACTCTGTGAGAATGATGACTTGACTACAAGTCTTATTCTGGACCCCTACCTCGGCTTCCAGACCCATAAGATGAATAGCAGGTTTGTCTCTTTCTGGCTCACAATTGTCCACATTTGTCATAATAGCTTGTGCATAAGTCAGCAGCCAAAGTTTCACAACATCTGGGGAGGCGGTTTACTCGTATGCCTCAGACAAACTTGCCTATCACGATAGGCTATGACTCGATGCACCAGCTGCATAACATTTGTATTGAGAATGGTTTGGAAAGTGGTTAAAAATGGACTGATTGTGTGCTTAGGTTTCGACCCATCAAAGACCGACAAGGACATTTGAAGGAGGTGCTAGAGTGCTTTAAAAAACATGATAACCTCGAGAAGGCCTTCCATGCCTTGACTGCTGGGGACTGGTCAAGACCCCACTTTCACCACAAGACGAAGGCTCAGGGCAAACTCTTCAAAGAGCATGTAAGTTATCTAGAAATATCTGTTGTTGCGCAAAAAGCATGAACCATCATCGAAACAAAAATATGTGGAAACTATTATTTTGTGTGTGTTTTGGCAGGTTTTTGTTTACCTACGAATGTTTGCAACTAACAGTGGGTTTGAAATACTTCCCTGCAATCGTTATTCCTCTGAGCAGAATGGAGCCAAAATTGTAGCAACAAAAGAGTGGTAAGGATATAATCATTTTAGTAGGATACATTTTGTTTAAAGAAAATGTTGCACTGTGTATATAGTCATTTTACAATCTCAAATATCCCTCATTCATATTTTCCCAAGGAAAACTAATGATAAGATGGAATACCTGGTGGGCTGCATTGCTGAGCTATCACAGCATGAGGAAAGCATTTTACTGCGACATGGTGAAAATGACTTCAGTGTGATGTACTCCACCCGCAAGAACTGTGCTCAACTGTGGCTGGGACCTGCAGCCTTCATCAACCATGGTATACATCCCCATGCACTTGACAATAACTGTCTGCCTCATTCAACACACTTATGATAGAATTCAAATACCTATATTAAGAGACTAAACATATGTTTGTTTTCCAGATTGCAGGCCAAATTGCAAGGCAAGTAATACCAATGCCTGCAAATCAAAAGTATTGTGTGAAATGAAGTGAATTGTACAAATGGCTAACAAATGTTTATGTATGTGTTATTACAGTTTGTTTCCACTGGGCGAGATACAGCATGTGTCAAGGTTCTGAGGGATATTGAACCTGGGGAAGAAATCTCCTGTTACTATGGAGATGGCTTCTTTGGGGAAAATAATGAACTCTGTGAATGTTACACCTGTGAAAGGTATAATTTATTGATTTAATATCAAACTTGTAGTTACTGTATATGTATAATAATGAGTCCTGCATTGGCTAGGATTTTGCTATTTCACATCTTCTGGTCCCTTCAGGCGCAGTGCTGGTGCTTTCAAACCGAAGACTGGGCAGTCTACGGCCACTCCTATTATCAACAGCATGTATGGCCTGAGAGAGACAGACAAACGGCTCCATCGACTTAAGAAATTAGAAGACAGCAAGTGCTCTGACAGTCAGTTGGACGGCTCTAATATGGATCCAGACTCTCAGGAAAATCGTGACACACATTCATGTAAGTGCACCTTTGAGGGATTGGCATTAAGGGTGGCATATTGTCTAGGCTAGGGCGAGTGAACTGAACCAGTCATGCAAGTTGACCCTGCTCTGTGGTTGCCCCATTGAGCAGGTGATTTCAACAATAAAACTGAAAACAACCTAAATGCAAAGAATTCCAGTGGCCTTAAACTGAGCTTTTGGTTTCTCCCCATTGTTTAAGTGGAAGATGGACCATTTTTGGCTTTTATGGCAGTTAGGCAAGTTGTGTTTACTCTGTGGTTGCCCCAGGAAATTCAGGACATGGTTACTGATAACCAAAATACGATGATTTCTAATGGCGATCTTTCTGGTTCCTCCGCTATGTGTAGGAGAAAGGCAGGCTATATATGATATTTCTGCATGTAAAAAGCTAATTTACATTTTCAGGCAAGTGATCATAATCTTCGGGCAACAAAAAAATATTCCAGAGTCCTGACTTCCCCGATGGGCAAGTGATTTTCAGACCTTAGGGTCAATCCCTGGGTTGAGGATGTATAGCTGCTATTGGTCAATTATAAGATTTACTGGACACACAACAAAAAAATATTCCAGAGTCCTGACTTCCCCGATGGGCAAGTGATTTTCAGACCTTAGGGTCAATCCCTGGGTTGAGGATGTATAGCTGCTATTGGTCAATTATAAGATTTTCATTAAGAACTATAACATGCTACATAATAATATTCTAATACATTGCAATTTTGCAATGATTGTCATTAGGTTTAGTAATGTTTGTCCAACTTTCTGATGACTGTTCTGCTGTTATTTCTTATTTTTCCGGTCCACATCTTAGCAGTAGGGAGGACAGCCTTCTCCAGTGTGGCCAGGCTCAGTGACGCACAAGCCCTAAGCAGGCACACTCTGTCCAAAATGCCTATGCCTACCTCATCATTCAATCAAAGACACTCAAAGAACTCCAACGTGCAAGAGAGACGAAACTCAAAGTCCGTAAAGCCTTTGCACAAGCTAGGAAGAAGGTGTCAGGTAACTGCTCACAGGTTCCCCATTGAGGTGGAAGCTATGGGTTTGTGCCTTAAGGACCCCACAGAATTAATCAGTAACAGGGTCTCGCGAAAGAGTGCGATGGATAAGCAACGACCCATGCAAGTGGTGGGAACAAGGGGTTGTCTTGTGCACTACACTGTGAAGGAACACATTCAGAACCCAATGAAAGATGGTAGTAGGTGCCCTGATGGTTTAGCTTGCACTCACAGAACTCGCAGTTCAACCAGAGCATCAGTTGGCACACAGGGGTCTGACAACATTAAACTTGAACCAAACTGTGGTGTGGTTAGTAAGACCAAGCCTACAGACCTCAGAGAGTATGTCACAGATGGTCACTGGATAATCAGCCCAAGCCTGGATATCAAGTGTCCAAGTGAGACCTGTCCCAGACAGAGGCAAATGATAAATCAGGAGGAGCAGCACTCTTTCAGACCAGCATCCCTTCTCCAGGAGGAGGTTCCAGGCCTGCACCATGCAGCCCGTATCCCAGACATAGATGAATGCAGGAAAGAGTTGCAATGCCTGCCTGATGGTCGTGAGTACTACAACAATCTGTCTAAGGGAGACAAGCTTCTCCACTTTGGCAAGGGGAAGAAGAAACAGCAGATTACGCGCTATGATTCCCAGCTGATCCTAGCCAACAACAGCTCAGGCATTCCCAAATTAACCCTGCGGAGACGAAGGGACAGCGGCAGCAGTAGGATTGAGCCTGGTGAGCCTGACCCTGTCAAGTCCTCCAGCTCCACAAAGACCAGCATGAAATTTGGGAAGAGCCATCACCATGCAAAGACCAAGAGGAGCTCTTATGCAGCCAGATGGAGTAATGGGACTTTCAGTCCTGTGGACCACATCCATTCCTCCAAACATGGCCTCGGTCCTGTGGAACACATCCATTCCTCCAAACATGGCTTCAGTCCTGTGGAACACATCTGCTCCTCCAAACATGGCTTCAGTCCTGTGGAACACATCCATTCCTCCAAACATGGCTTCAGTCCTGTGGAACACATCTGCTCCTCCAAACATGGCTTCAGTCCTGTGGAACACATCCATTCCTCCAAACATGGCCTCAGTCCTGTGGAACACATCCATTCCTCCAAACATGGCTTCAGTCCTGTGGAACACATCCATTCCTCCAAACATGGCTTCAGTCCTGTGGAACACATCCATTCCTCCAAACATGGCCTCAGTCCTGTGGAACACATCTGCTCCTCCAAACATGGCTTCAGTCCTGTGGAACACATCCATTCCTCCAAACATGGCTTCAGTCCTGTGGAACACATCCATTCCTCCAAACATGGCTTCAGTCCTGTGGAACACATCCATTCCTCCAAACATGGCGTCAGTCCTGTGGAACACATCTGCTCCTCCAAACATGGCTTCAGTCCTGTGGAACACATCTGTTCCTCCAAACATGGCCTCAGTCCTGTGGAACACATTCGCTCCTCCAAACATGGCTTCAGTCCTGTGGAACACATCCGTTCCTCCAAACATGGCCTCAGTCCTGTGGAACACATCCGTTCCTCCAAACATGGCTTCAGTCCTGTGGAACACATTCACTCTTCCAAACTGAAGATTCACCTGCAGCATGAGTGGGACAGCAGGAGGCTCAGTCAGTATTGCCATGGTAGTGGGCCCTTCACAGGTATAGTAGAGAGGGAGGCAGGGGAGGTCTTTGGGCCCACAGTAGCAACATTTGGAATGCACGATGACACAGAGGAAGACTCATCCTCTTCTTCTGAAGAGGATGAAGATGCATCTGACCATGAAGAGTTTGACGATGATTTTATTCCACTTCCACCAACAAAACGCCTCCGGCTCATTGTTGGTAAAGACTCTATAGATATTGATATCGCATCAAGGAGACGTGAAAATCAGTCACGAACAGTCAATCCATGAGCTCTATGGGTCTTCATTTGTTAAGTCAATAAAAGTACAATCACAATGCTGTTGTAAAATGTTAACTATTTTTGTACATGGTGGAACTTGGTTCGTTATTCATATTGTAGAATGTGTACATTTTACATGGCATACAATGTGTAGGCAATTATTTTTATATCTTCAGCTTTATTTTGTACAATTGTTAATTATATTTAAAGCATTTTCTAGTTTGTGTTGGTAAACATGCTAAATGTTGCTCCACTGACATCGCAAGAATGGAACATTTTGGGAACACTGCAAACAAAATGTGCTTTTGTCAACATGGCAGTGTATACATGCATATAAAATAATATGCATTTTATATATTGTTTTGAGAGCATTTTAAAGGAACAGAATTCTTGTTTCTTGCTGGAGGTATGTGAAAATGTTTGACTTCCAGTGATTCCTGGGAGCTGGTCTCTGATGTTTTAGTCCCGTTGTAATCACTCATTCCTTAATCAAAATGTGTTGGTGCTTTGCATAATGCTTCTCTTTGTTCACTTTTTAGTTTGTGCAGATGTGGTTATTTTGGATGTTATTTTATTTTTTGATCACATTTTTATTTTTCTATTAATTTCTCGAACTGTATAATTTCTCAGTCTTTATTTAGCAATCACAAATTCAGAACTTACTTGGTCTGGCTTAGTTGGTGTAGATATTCAAACACTTTTCTCACTTTGTTATTTTGTTCACCATTTGATCATCAGTTCACCTGAATTACTTTGTCTGCTGTGTCTGAATGGTGTGGTGCATGTCTCAACTTTTTAAATTGCTCTTTATATACTGGACCAGTCAAGTTTGGACACACCTACTCATTCCAGGGTTTTTCTTTATTTTATTTTTAGCGGCTCAAATAAATGCTTCACAGAGTTCAAGTAACAGACACATCTCAACATCAACTGTTCAGAGGAGACTGCATGAATCAGGCTTTCATGGTCAAATTGCTGCAAAGAAACCATTACTAAAGAACACCAATAATAAGAAGGGACTTGCTTGGACCAAGAAACATGAGCAATGGACATTAAACCGGTGGAAATCTTTCCTTTGGTCTGATGTGTCCAAATTTGAGATTTGAATTCCAACCGCTGTGTCTTTGTGAGACGCAGAGTTTGTGAAGGGATGATCTCTGCATGTGTGGTTCCCACCGTGAAGCATGGAGGAGGAGGTGTGATGGCATGGGGGTTCTTTGCTGGGGACACTGTCAGTGATTTATTTAGAGTTCAAGGCACACTTAATCAGCATGGCTACTACAGCATTCTGCAATGATAAGCCATCCCATCTGGTTTGCACTTAGTAGGACTATAATTTGATTTTCAACAGGACAATGACCCAACACACCTCCAGGCTGTGTCAGCATATGTGGGAACGTCAAGACTTTTGGAAAATCATTCTATGTGAAGCTGGTTGAGAGAATGCCAATCATGTGCAAAGCTGTCATCAAGGCAAAGGGTGGCTACTTTGTAGAATCTAATTTTGAATGAACACTTTTTGTTGTTACTACATAGTTCCATGTGTGTTATTTCCTAGTTTTGATGTCTTCACTATTATTCTACAATGTAGAAAATAGTTCAAATAAAGAAAAACCCTTGAATGAGTAGGTGTGTCCAAACTTTTGACTTGTACTGTATATTTTTATACTAGGTTGATTTAAAGTATGTTGTACAACTTTGGACCTGTCACTAATACTGTGTTCTGTCATATGTAGGCTACTGTCTGTAGTCTTGATTAAGCTACCTTTTTGAGTTGCTTGCATAATGTTGAGAATTACAGCTGAATTTGATAAAACATGGCTGTGTTTTCTATAACTTAGTTTTTCTTAACATTCATCTACTTTGGAAAAGAAAAACAATAGTAAACTTGTGCTTATTTCTGGTGAATGTAGTTTATTATGCAAATCACAAAATTTTGTTTTTATTTTACAGTTTGAGTACTCAAATTAAAGTTTTCTTCCAAATGTAATGTCTTCATGACCTGATACACTTCGCTGCTCTTTAAGGAGACGTGGTCAAATCGAGGAACTTTCTGGAACTTTAGTTTCCATTCTTAATTTCTGCCCCCACAAAGATCATGTGAATTCCCTGAAATATAGGATATGTTTTATTTATTTAACCTTTATTTAGCCAGGTAAGACCCATTGAGATTTAAAAAACTATTTTGCGAGGATGACCTGGCAAGAAGGCCAAACAGTTTTGGCTGCCCTACATTATTTGTAAACTGTAGGGGGGTGTCTTCAAATAATATGTAGTGTTTTTAGTGAGAGTTGATATTTGAGAATGGGTAATGGGACAAATAGCATTTGAAGTCTACACTACTCCTTGGGTACACAGACTTGACCTCAGCTTTTGCCAGATTAATTGACCCTTTTGTGCACACAGATCAGCACAAACATTACATAGTCACAACATTTGTAGGAAATGCACTGTGAAAATATGAAATTCCCAGAAGTCTCCCGTTGAGGTGTAAACTGTTTTATAGAAAGTCTTGTTGAATTAGATCTTGAATAACAAAAGCATAATTCATAGCATGGAGTAAAGTCAGTTGTCTGCCCACCACTCTGGCAAACAGAATAATTGTTTTTCACGGATAAAAGCAATAGCAAGAGGACAATGGTTTGCTATCTATCATTTGCGAAATAACTACAAGGAGGCTTTCATTGTGCATGGGAAATGGTGCTGGGTTGGCTTTGTTTGCTCGTGAAAGGACGTGCCCGTGCCAACCAATGAGAGGAGAGAATGAGTGCGGTAGTATGACGTGTAGATGCAAATCCCCTCGATTTCAGCCTATTGCCTGACTCAACCAGCAAGTGTGTGTCTTCAGTCTTCATTCCTTGCCACGGAACGAACCTGTTTATTCTGCTGTCTGAATAAAACGGACGCGTGTTATTGTTTTGCTGGGGATTAAAGACATATTGCTTGAAAGCAAATCGTATATTTTTCTTCCTCAACGCAAGACTGCGTAATTATAAATTTACTTTAATTTAATTAATTCATAACTGTACGCTATTTAGTATTCATTTTAAGACAAAATGAAGACAAAATTTATCAACGGGGTGTCATCCTCCCCTTCTATGGCCTTGGGTTTGTTGGTCACTGAAAACGCACTTGAGGTCCAGCCAGACACTGAGGATGAATGCAAGGAAATCATCCGACCGGATGAGCCCGACCAGGACACGAAGCGCAAGGCGTATTTATGGTGCAAAGATTTTCTCCACGGTGCGTGGAAAACGGTGACAGAAGAGGATTTTCAAATCAGCATAATAAGGTAGATATGTTCTTTGAGGACATTCACCATTATTTATCACTATTTATTTGTCATGTAGCCTACTACACAGATAAACAGTTGCTGCGTTTGCAACTGCATATAGGCCACATTTTCTCGCCCTATAATTTAAATGAATGGTCATGATGGGGTTAATAAGCAGAGAATTTGATACTGGGTTACACCTAATGTTATTTCAAATTAAAATGGTAGCTTTGCCTATATGGGATTGTATTGTGTGTGTTTGTTTTCAAAGCATCACTTTTTATTTATGGGCTTTCTATCCTAGAATAAAACCGTAATTTAGGTCGCCACAGCCATTGGTCTAATGTGTACACGCTGGAGATAGGGAAATGTGAGGCTTTTATGAGCTTCATTTGTTTTTTTGTGACGTTGTGACAGGGGTGGCCTCAGCAACAAGCTCTTCCTCTGCGCCCTACCCGACATCCAAACCAGTGTAGGTGATGAACCCCGCAACGTCCTCTTGCGTCTGTATGGAGCTATTCTACAGGTGTGTATGACAACAGACAATTCAATGTTGAGTGAGTCAGTCACATCTTACCCTTTTTCTCTTCAGTTTAATTAAAAACGTCCTGGTTCTGAATCTGAAAATGTAATCAATGTTCTTTAGGCTAAATGCGTAGCCTACCGAAAAGGTCCACTCTTGGACCCTTGAAAGTACAATTTGATTTACTCAGATTTTCTGGTCATGCTTTAGAATATAATAGAATGTGATAATATAAAAGTTTAGGAAAATACATAGCTTACATGTATTCCCTGAGAGGTTCTGAACAGGCTGAAGGGGTCTTTGCTTTGCTGCTGGAATTTGGGGTTGGACAGAAGGGAAAGGAGATATATCTTCTTCCTCAAACATCTTTGAAAGGTCCTTTGGGGTAAATACCCACATGATGGCATGGTCTATGGTGGCTCAAGCTGTGTGTGTGTGTGTGTGTGTTTCTGTTGTTGTGGTGTGATGTACCACCATGGCTGTACATGCGTATGTTTTTTGCCGTAGGCCTTCCAAAAGGAGCGTGCCTTGAGCACACTTGTTTCCAGGTGATTCCACCATACCATACACGGTACAGTATGCGATCCCTGAAGTCTCAGTATTGTCCTCAACAAAGTTCACCCACATTGTTATGGAAGTCAGCTTGTGAATTGATGCACTTGTGAAGATATGGGGGGAATGTTTTTTTTTACCTCTCCTATCCTTTTATTTTCATATTGGAAGTAAGTTGTTAAATACCATAGTGATACAAAGGAGAACTCCAGGTGTAAATCAATAGGAGCTCACCTGACAGCAATTAATATGTAAGGTGTTGCGCTGTATTTAAAAAAAATTTAACTTTATTTAACTAGGCAAGTCAGTTAAGAACAAATTCTTATTTTCAATGACGGCCCAGGAACAGTAACCGCCTGTTCTGGGGCAGAACAACAGATTTGTGCCTTGTCAGCTCGGGGATTTGAACTTGCAACTTACTAGTCCAACACTCTAACCACTAGGCTACTCTACCACCCCATGATGATAATGATAACAACCAGTGATATATTTTAGTTTAGTGTGTGCATCATGAGCTACAGCCAAAGGACACAGGATGATATCATTCCTGATGATGTGTCAGTAGGTCCACACTACATTACTCATAGGTCACATGATGGTAGGCTAGTTAGGGAAACCCCAAGTTAACCTCCTGACTAAATTTAGATGACCAGAAAATCCAGGTCAAGATTCAGTCAAGCTGACAAAGAACTGGATGTTCATGTAGTTGGATGGGGATGACAAAAGTAACTGCTCTGCTCTAAAACAGTTCAGTGATAAATGATTGAAGTAACACTATGAAATAGAAAATAAAAGAGACATGCCACATTTCTAGTAAGAAGTAATACACGATTTGGAACTGGAGGGCCCATTAATGAAACATTTACAATAAGCCAGGAGATGTAAAGCACCCACTACTATTGTAAGAATCGAATAGAATGGAATATTAATATCTATTCATTATAGACTCAAGTAGTTTGAGTTTTTTAAATTGATAATACATGTGCTAAAGAGATCAATTGAATTTTACCAAAACAATGAAAATGCCATGGAAATGCATGGGGGAAAGAGCCCCGAATCTCCTCATCCAGCAAAATTTGCCTACATTTAGGCTATTGTTTATATGTCTATTTCACACTATGTTGAAAAGTATAATGCTTGTATGGATTTCAACCCCAATACATGTTAATGTCAACTTCATTACAGTTAAAAACGACTGACTACCACCACCAAATTATGTATGCTAGCTATGCTACCAGCTTATACGAAAGGGAGTTAGCATTTAGCAGTCACTTCTTCTAAACCTGTAAAGAGACCACTTCTAAATGTTATGCAGCAAAACCAGACAAATATCCAAATCAGACTTTAGTTCCCACATTGTGGGCCTGTTATACATCAATCATGACAGATTTGACGAATATCCACTTTGTTAGATCAGATTTGTTGAATGCGCGCCAATCCGGCGTATGAGTGGTTACATGGTTACATGCACACAATAATGTGATTATTGTGGATAGTCAGATTAATATCATAGTTCGATTAAACCGTTTACATGCTTTGCAAAAGAACGATTTCCCTAATAATCCTGTTTACATGGACACGTGAAATCAGGCAACCTGGTGGCACTCGGATAAATGCAGAACATTGACAATCAAAATCAACCTTCTTCCACAGCGACAGTTATTTTTGGGAAGAATATTTGATTCTGAGTTCGGACATGTAAAGTTTATACGTGAAAACGATTTCTAAGACGCACGTATACATTCAGTTGTTCTGAACTACAGAGGGAGGCTCGCTAAGCTGGAGCTAGCACATGCACAGATCAAATACACTGCTGTCTTATCAAATACCTAATTTAATTAATAACTCGGAAGTTCGTGGAGTAACCGAGTTTCCTCAGAGGAGAAAATATTAAAAGTGCTAGTTCATAGATAGGACAACAATGTCAATATCTGCATTTTATGCCAAAGCATACAGTCAGTGCCAGCTGCCTTGATCAGGAGATAATAGATGCCTTTCAGAGAGAGAGAGAGCGAGAGCTTGTTTCTGTTTCTACAACTTTACTTTCTCAACAAGGAGGTTGTTAAAGGCACTGAGAGTTTTCCTATTGCCTCTTTGGCCGTCAGACTTGGGGACTATACTGTACTCTGTCATTGTCTCTTTGTGAGAATGCTATGTAGCATGATGTGTCTTTTGAGAAAATACATGTACTCATGGTTAGTTTCTTGCTTTTTCTTTCATTGATAGATGTCCTGTAATAAGGGGGAGCCCAGACAGTCAAACAAAGAAAATCTCTTTCAAGTAAGTAACTAATGGCAAAGGTGATTTACTCAGACTATTAGTTAGATTTTTGCTATCTGATTGTGAAAATGACCCCACAGCATGTGTCATTGTTCTGGCCTCGATACTATGTTTTTGTATACATTTTCTGGAGTTTGTGATCAAATTAGTCTGTATAGTTTAGCATCAAAGGTTTTAGTAATTGCCAATGGACTTAGTGATCACTTTGAAAAATGTCAATCCCAGTCCTTTCTCCCAACTGGATGGTGTAAAATGGTGTAAAAAAATAGCACTGTTGAGTCATCTCTTTGGATTGAGGTGACCTCTGTTAGTCAGTTGATGATAGCAAGATAAAAAGAGGGTAAACATTAATTTTCATGATGGCATGGCGTAAATCTGCAATTACCAGCTTTTGCATGAGAGTCACATAGAGTTTGATCCCATAGAGGCTAATCCTAGCTTGGCTAGCCAGTCTGTCCCCTCGTAAACCTCACCGCTCCTTAGCCTTCATTTGCATGTTTATGGCCTTTTCCCTATATTGTCTTGAAACAAGTTCAAATTGACAACAAGATTGGCAATTAGGTTTTCAAAATACAGTTTGAGAACAACGTGGCATACTTCACTATAGACTCTCACCTTTATATGATGACTAATTCCAGTAATAGTGAACACACCACTCATAACCAATGTTCCCTCAACATTTTTTCAGCACTGAGCAAATTTGAGATCTGCTGAGGGCACATTTGAACGTTGTGAAAATTCTGTGCAACCTCCAGTGCGCGTTTACTGTGAACACTGAGGCTGTACCCACTTTAAGTCACAGTTTTAACAGTGGCCAAGCAGGCTACTCTGGCTATTTGATCATAATGTAGGCCCAAACCATTATTACAGAGAGTCAGACAAATGATGCTACCCTCTGCCTATTGGCTACTTAGCATATTCAAGCCTGTGTGAACATACAACACTGCCGCTTTAAGACAAAAAAAGCTCTTTAACTGACTTGCTTTTCAAAGATGGCTAGAAATGTAGCAATCACTCCCCTATAGCTGACTACAAATGATCTATAACTGGACTAATAACTCACTAACTACCAAAGGATATTAACAAAATGTGCACAAGTGGATACATGCACCTCTCTTTAATCTCAAAACAAGCTTATCTACTCAGGACCGCTCATGCTGTAAATAGTCCAGTTCAAAGTAAATGTCATAGGACCATATATGGCAATGGTCTATTTGCATATAGACCTACTGCAGCTCTGATTGGTTATGCCGCACCGGTCTGTGTAGATAGTGTGGGTAGTAACAGAATTCTACAAAATCTCTTGCATAGTTAGTTTAGTTTTGATATGTTACATTGAAAGTGGCGAATATTGCGTTGATTCGATCACAATTTCCACAATAAAGGGAAACGTTGATAGTGTTAACTAGCGGGGAAAACTCTAGAAAGTCGAGTGAGGTTCAATCTTGTGCTTCTCTAGGTGGTCTGATATTTATTCTGCTTGAGCACAGTAATGAGGGAACATTGCTCATAACTGGAGCTTCAACTGGAAAATCCCCACAGCTGCTGTGCCTTGGTCATGTGACCGTAGCCATGGTACACAGGGGGTAGAGGGAGGGGAAGTGATATTCAGGGGATGGTACTGTGACATTGAACCTACTGTTAATGTGTTTTTAGCAGAATTTTCAAATTAGCATTGAAACTATTCATGCTTCATTTATATTACAGAAGGTGAGAGCGTTGTGAAACTAAGGAGTTCATTCACACATTTGTCAACAATGATTTTTTTTAAGGTGGTGGAATATGATCAATCTTATTTTCAGTCAATAGAGGTACTCATTTCCCATGGCTATGGTTACTACTGATTGAGTTCATTATTGCTATCTGTCTTGTTATCCACATGCACAGATATCCAGGTCAGAGCTACAGGGAAACAAATCCAAGGCTAGAAAAGTGACATGATTTTCCAAATACATTATTTTGTCAACATTATGAAACATGGACCTCAGTAGTGTTTTTGAGGAAGTGTGATTTCCTTCCATTTCTCAGGATAGTAGTGTTAACATTAGGACAGGCCACAGTGGACTATGGCATCCTGCTAAAAGGGACACTTCATTGTTTCCCTTCCTGTTTCACAGAATAAATGTAATCAAGTTTTTCAATTTACAAATCATATATTGAGTTGCAACAAAGGAAGTGATAGCCATTCAAAAATTCACTTTTTCTTTTTTTTCAATAATGAGGAAGGTTGGCGGAATGGAATGATGAACAATTTCACAACAATGTCAACAGACCAGTAGATAGCATTGCTGATTATTAACCTGAAAAGTAGGCTACTTAGCCAGTTTAATTTGACAACCTGTTAGGTTGCTGTTGACCAGTAGGTCATAGAAATAGGTCATAGAAAGTTAAATAAAAGTAATTGGAAAACTGAGGCTGGCTGCTGACCCACTTTTAGAGGGACTTTCTGGACATAGAAATGCACTGAACACATAGACCTACATACAGGCTGCAAGGCCACGATGTGTGTCAGGATGATCATGATAACAGAGATAATACGTTGAGCAGATTTGCATTTGTCATTTATCAGCACTACAGAGCCCATCTGTAAATGTGTCAATGTATATGAATACTTTGCAGAGTTTGGCTTAGTTGTTGTTTTTTTTAGGTCAGCCAAACCAAGGGTCATTATGGTTTCATATATTGTCTATGGTTGATGGGTCTCACCCCTTTTAAGGCAAGACATCCACACAGTGGATATACTGTCCCTAAAGATGATCACAATATCTCTATTTTGACTAGAGGGAAAGCTATCTTAGATGAGGACTATAGAATACCCCATGCTGTCATTGATTATTGACTAATAATGTTTTTCCCATGTCTATAGTCATGTGAGGTTGGTCCACAGTACATACAACAGGTCATAAGCAATGCACTACTATGATCTGGTTTCCGACAGGAAGCGCCAAGCCACTTTGAAGTGCACCACTTAGCACATTCCTTGGCCAACTGTCAGAGTCCACAGGTCACTGCCAGCTCATAGCAGGTTACACTAGACCTAGATAAGGGATTTGGATTGCACCCAGTGCTATGGGTTATTATTAGAGTTTCTACTGTACAGTGTAACATTGGAAATAGTTATTAGTAATATTTTTTTATGTACTTTCATTAATAACTACACAGTAACAAGGACCCTGTATTTAGAAGTGCTAACATAGATGTATTTGTAAGTTAACATATTTCTTTGTGGGCCTATCTTTTGAATGCTAGCTATATCAGAGCTCTGGCCTCAGATAATTGCTCCTGCCACCATTTTTCCTCCCCAGTAGAAAAGCCCAGGTGTCTTCTTCGGTTAAGCAGCCACAATTACCGATTGATGCTGTTGGCAGGCTCTGCCTCTGTCAGTACAATTGGCCCCTTGTTTTATCATTCTCATCATGTGGAACGCAACTCAATTCTCCCGTCTGGTCCAAATCTGCTTTTAAACCTACCACCATGACGGATGAAAATACCTGCCAATTCACTGACAGAGTTGGGATTGTAATTTGTTTAATTGAGGTAGCCATTTTACATTTTACAGTTAACATGCCTCAAAGATCTGGATCTGTGTATAGTTGATTTATCAATTGTGAATGCTAGATCCCTGGGAAAAAAATACTCCCATCTCTTCCAGACAGCCGCAAGGTCATGTGCTCATCATCAGCTTCCTCTGTCTAAGATGTTCCTAATTTAATCCTATGGAATTGAATGAGTTTCTGTCCAACTGACCCCCACCTGATGGTGGTAGTTGCGGACAGTTTCAGCTAACAATGGACCACAGTTTGGCTGCAGTCATCCAGCTCATCCTATTAATTGTCCTCACGTCCGGTTGCCATGAAAGCATTAACCAATGACTAAGTCATTTAACCTCATAATTTCTAAGGACGGGGTTGATTGTGCAAGGCAGCAGTGACTGACAATCACAAGGTTTAATAGGAGAAGTCAACAACCACAACCTTCTCTCATTCAGCTATCTGTTTGTGTGCATGCTAATTCCTGTTCTCTGTGTCTGCAGGGTGCTGAGGCCATGGTGCTGGAGAGTGTGATGTTTGCCATTCTGGCTGAGCGGGAGCTTGGGCCCAAACTCTTTGGCATCTTCCCTCAGGGCAGACTGGAGCAGTTTGTCCCAGTAAGTTACTCTATGTGGAGTGATAATCATTGAAAAAATCATTAATGACTATGTGATTGCATGCTTGCTTGTGTGCATGCGTGCGTATAGGTGTCTGGGTCTTTGCATGTGTCTGTGTGTGTTTTGTTCAATGATGTGTATTTAATTGATAGAAAAGGGAATACATGAACCATGCTAAATATATTCCCTACTTAAAGTGGCAAAAATAGCTTGAAGTTCTGTAATTTAACATTTTGTGCTAGCGAGAGTATTATTGGTCAATTTAATACACGCCCACGTTGCCCAGGCATTCTCCCATAGCGAGAGTTCTCTTGCTAAATTCAACCCACGCCTAGGCTAGACAGTTTGAATTTAAATCAGTATAGACCATCAGAATAGTCATGTTCTATCTGAATCACGGGTTTTGCTTGTATGATGTACAGGTAACTGCCTAAATAAAATAAACACAAACCCACACCCTGTAAATCCCCTATGCTCCTTTGAGAGTCACTGAGATTTCTTCTTCTAGCCATGGTAGCGAAAATAATGGGCAACGGCATTTTATACATGACCCTAAGCATGATGGGATGTTAATTGTTTAATTAACTCAGTGACCAACCGCTGTGTCTTTGTGAGACACAGAGTATGTGAACGGATGATCTCCGCATGTGTGGTTCCTCCTGTGAAGCATGGAGGAAGAGGTGTGATGGTGTGAGGGTGCTTTGCTGGTGACACTGTCTGTGATTTATTTAGAATTCAAGGCACACTTTACCAGCATGGATACCACCATATTCTGTAGCCATGCGCCATCCCATCTGGTTTGCGCTTAGTGGGACTATAATTGGATTTTCAACAGGACAATGACCCAAAACACACCTTCAGGCTGTGTAAGGGCTATTTGACCAAGGAGACTGATGGAGTGCTGCATCAGATGACCTGGCCTCCACAATCCCCCGACCTCAACCCAATTGAGATGGTTTGGGATGAGTTGGACCGCAGAGTGAAGGAAAAGCAGCCAACAAGTGCTCTGCATATGTGGGAACTCCTTCAAGACTCTTGGAAAAGCATTCCAGGTGAAGCTGGTTGAGATAATGCCAAGAGTGTGCAAAGCTGTCATCAAGGCAAAGGTTGGCTACTTGGGAAGAAGTTTTGATTCGTTTTGATTTGTTTAACACTTTTTTGGTTACTACATGATTCCATCTGTGTTATTTCATAGTGTTCATGTCTTCACTATTATTCTACAACTTAGAAAATAGTAAAAATAAAGAAAAACCCTTGAATGAGTAGGTGTGTCCAAACTTTTGACTGGTAATATATAGCCTGTGACCTACCTTCTTCCTCTTCTCAGGTCAATGGTGCATGAAGATCCACACAGGGTTAATGAAATGGCCTGTATATTATTAATCATTTTTGAGAATAGCAGTAAAAATTAAACATTTGAGTTATTCACTAGTACTCAGAGACCAAGAATCCACAGAGGTCAAGCGTGTGGCCTTTAAACATCTTCCTCTTTGATAAGATCTTAAATTGTCAGGTTGACAGTGAGCAAATTAGAGAGCCTAAGGGCATTGGAACTGGTTATACCCTCCATTCTTTATGACAACACTGTCAGCAGTCTATTGGTAATGGTGTTTCTGCTTATTGTAGCACATAAAGCTGTCAGCGTGAGGGGAATGAAGACAACCTGTATTCAGCTAAGACTTGTAGACCTTACTTCCTTGACCTCTTTGTGTTAATAGAGTCGTAAACTGGACACGGATGAGCTGAGCATGCCTAGCATATCTGCTGAAATAGCTGAGAAGATGGCCAAGTTCCATGGTATGAGGATGCCTTTCAACAAGGAGCCCAAATGGCTGTTTGGAACTATTGACAAGTGAGTTGGTATCTTATTAGAAACTGTACACCCTCGTTGCCTAACTTGACCTCACTGAACACTCCAAACAAACATTAGCTGTCACAAATATCTCCTCTTACAAAATGGTTAGCTAGTTTGCTTTTGTTGGTTGATTCTCTAGTCACCTGGTTTGAGAATAACAGAGAGACAAATGATGTTTTCCTATGGCATTTGTAGAGTAAAACTACACATCAATAACAGTCTTGGTCAAAACAAATTGCCCCCTCTGATGTGTTCTATGAATGTCTTCTTTGCTTACACTTAAGGCATTTAAGTTGTTAAAGGGATTCGCTTACCAGAGTGACCTTCGTCGTGGTCTGAGGATAGTTTCAGGTAAATCACAAGCGAAAGGTTGCTTGTCAGCAAAATAATGTGTGATTTGTACGAGTGCTGTGCATCGAAGTGCATCGCTGTGATAAAATAGTGATATCCGTCTTATCTATAAACTCTACAACGGCTTGTATCCCAGTGTTCCCATACATACAGTACCCTGACTGTCCTGATGTTTTCCCCCATCCACAGGTACCTGAACCAGGTGATGAGACTCACCTTCACCAGGGAGTCCCACATGCTCAAGTTTGCCCGTCTGATGAGCTGTAACCTGCCCCAGGAGATGGAGAATCTCAAGTAAGGCCCACATCACATCCACCCTGGTCCCTGCATAACGTACACAACAGTATTTACACTAAGCACACATGAATGGACATGATTACATGTATATGCAGTAATTCAGTTATGTACTAGTCATATGGTGTTTCCCACTAAATTGGTGTGGAATCCAGTCAACAACAATAAACCAATAATTATATTAAAATATGGTTGAAATATGTTCTGGCATTTTGCATCCTGTTTTTGGGGGGTAAACAGTGAATTAGGGGACTTATATCTCCTGCTTTTTACCTGCTTAAATATGGCTTGTTTGTCTCTGTAGGTCTTTGCTGGACTCCAGTCATTCCCCTGTGGTTTTCTGCCACAATGACTGTCAAGAAGGTAAGGGGTCTGAAGGATTCTGCATGCTTCGGTTTGGCTGGCACCTTGCCGAACCCGGCTAGGCGAACCGAACGAGTGTGCTTGCATACTCCCTTAAAAGACTGTCGCTTAAAAAACAAGGAAAAAGCGACAATAGTACTGTTTGTCCATATTGAGACTCTGTAGCCAGTATACACTTCCTGAAAATAGTCAGAAGAAATCTGTGACTCAAGAAATCTGTCATACATTTGTACATTTTTGCAGAGGAGATCTTAGTCACAGAATTTTACATCTAAATAAGATGTTTGGTGAAGTATTTCTCAGGTGAATTTTTTTTATATGAAAACAAGTTGTCTATCGTTGAATGGCAACAAACACCTTATTGAAGAATCCCTACTGTTGACCAATGACTGACGAAGGGGTGTAGATTTTCGGCTTGCCTCGAGATAAAATGTTGTGTGGACAAACAGCCTAAAAAAACCTGGCCAAAGACCAAAACCAACAAAATGTTGTCATAATATATGCACTAACTGTTCAGATCTGTTTCGGATGGGAAGTGTGTACACAGGAGTGTGTACACTGGCATAGCACACACACCCACAGGGGGGCCAACCCTATGACAGGAAATTAGCTTTAAAGCTGCTGAATTTTCTCTCAGCCTCATGGCAAAATGTGTAGAATAGCATGACATTAGCTATAAAACTGCACATTTTTCTCTATGCCCCATGTTTTTGAGGGGGTTTGCCCTTGCTCCAACCTTACGGAGACCCCGTGAAACTGTGCTAGGCCACTGTCAGGCATAGTATTGCAGTTTGTATAAAGCTAGTGAAGAAAATCTTTGAAATCCCTTGCTGTGTTTTACTGTGTGTATGTGTGTGTGGTGTAATAATTATTCACTCATCCTTTAGGAAATATCCTTCTCCTCAGTGGTTGTGAAGGCACTGACAGACAGAAGCTCATGCTGATTGACTTTGAATACAGCAGCTACAACTACAGGTGTGTTCATGCTCAGGACACTAGTCAGTGTATACTGTAATCATCTCCTTTACAACCGATTCAACTACTTTGGTCACAAATTGTAGTGAATGTACAACGTTTTGGGTGTCTAAGAGCCAGGAAACATTGACCACACTGTACGATGTGGGAGGGCTGTGTCTATCCAAGGTGACACTGTCTCGGCAGATGGTAAATCATACCCCCCATGGCCGATCCATTGTGACATTCTTTCACCCTTCTGAGTGTGTCTGAATCTCTGGAATCAAGCAGACTGGGCTGGTGGAGCAGAGCCAGACAACCTGTTCAATCTAATCATCCAGCTATCTTTATGCACAGAATCTAACAGTGGATTCCCAAAGCTCCCCTGACTGTTCTCCAACCATATTCCTTCACATTTATCATTCACAGCTTCTGCCTCATGAAATATTCATAGGAACTCTAATGTAATGTCTGCTGCAACACAGCTATTGATGGAAGGAATTTACCCTGGTATTTTGTATTTGTCATGGTTTAAAGACAAGAATGTAGCCACAGATTCATTTAAAATCTCCAATATTTCAGCAGCAAGCTGTCTTCATCTGGGTTACTGAGTTTTATTTCAGAATCTAACTAAGCCATCCAGAACTTCCACAGACTCTTACTGTAGGTTTTCCTGTACCACAGCCTTTTTTTGTAAAACATGGAATGCTTGAGTGCCCTATTTCTCAGAAAGGACCTTCACTGTTATTGGCCTTGGCTCACAGCCAAGTTAGTTCCGTCAAAACAGCCCTGTCCTGACCCTCAGGCTCCCTCGTAGTCATTGTACGTCACCACATGTGCTCGTCACTCTCAAGACGGATCAGGTTTCACCTTCTCCAAGCTTTGATATTTCCAGCCTGACTTTTACAGAAGTCCGTTGTATTGGTGTAGCCTTGACGGACCAGATGGGACTCATTCCCTCCCAAACCAAAAGGAGAAACCAATGTTCTCTATGGTAGGGTAGAACAGGGCACCATTAGGAAGCTTGTAACAGTTTTGACTTGAGGTTATTATTTATAGGGGTGCCAGGTAGGTTGTGCCTACCAGAGAAAACATTGGTTTCTCCTTTTGGTTTGGAAGGGAATGAGTCCCATCTGGTCCGTCAAGTCTACACCAATACAACGGACTTATGTAAAAGTCAGGATGGAAATAAACTTTTCATAAACCCTTAAAACATTGGAAAGAACTTCAAAAACAACTGTATTTTGCGTGGGTCGTATTACCAACATAAATGATTACACACATAATAATATTTCACCTTTATTTAACCAGGTAGGCAAGTTGAGAATAAGTTATAATTTACAATTGCGACATGGCCAAGATAAAGCAAAGCAGTTCGACACATACAACGACAGAGTTACACATGGAGTAAAACAAACATACAGTCAATAATACAGTATAAACAAGTCTATATACGATGTGAGCGAATGAGGCGAGATAAAAAAGGCCATGGTGGCAAAGTAAATACAATATAGCAAGTAAAACACTGGAATGGTAGATTTGCAGTGGAAGAATGTGCAAAGTAGAGATTAAAATAAATAAAATAAATACAGTAGGGAAAGAGGTAGTTGTTTGGGCTAAATTATAGGTGGGCTATGTACAGGTGCAGTAATCTGCTCTGACAGTTGGTGCTTAAAGCTAGTGAGGGAGATAAGCGTTTCCAGTTTCAGAGATTTTTTAAAATAACACAATGAGTTCTGGTTCCTCCAGAAATGTCCTGTACCTCGGGCCTAAAAAGAGTCCAGCCCGGTAAAGGAGTTCAGGGAACTCAAGTGACCTTTGTCACGTAATGTTTGTCAGTTCATTCAAGTGTAACGTAAACCCAGTATTAACCATACAATCAATATAACAATTATTTTACCACAGATATTTAAAGCATATCAACTCTTACTAAGTCCTCAACTACAACGAACTACATAAATCATCACAGTATACATCACATCAAAACAAATGAAATAGCGTGTACAAAAAAGGTTGTAGTCGGTCAGTCAGACAATCCAATCCGCTGAGCGGTGTAGTCCACGGACGCAAAGAGTGGATCCGATCCTGGGTAAAACTCTATTAGGCTACAAAACACACGGAATAACGCTTCGGAACATAGGGTTGACCACATCCTCATTTACGTCGTCTCCATCACAACCCCACTTTTGCGCAGTTGATGCTGGCTATTTAATTGGGAATTAAAGGGAAATCGCCCTATTGGAAGGAGAATAACTATTTAATTGGGAATTAAAGGGAAAGCGCCCTATTGGAAGGAGAATAACTATTTAATTGGGAATTAAAGGGAAAGCGCCCTATTGGAAGGAGAAGCACTATTTAATTGGAATTAAAGGGAAAGCGCCCTATTGGAAGGAGAAGCACTATTTAATTGGGAATTGAAGGGGAAGCGCCCTATTGGAAGGAGAAGCACTGAGACGTTCAGAAAAATTCATACCAAACAAAATGGTTATGTCACATGGACTTCTGTACACAATGAGAACAGTCCTAGGAGGCCCATGTCAAACTCACATCTTGTTTGTTTTCCCACTGTTTTCTTCCCAGTTGGTTTCCTTAGCAGCAGGCGTGGCTCGCTTGAAAGAGTTTGAACTATACAGGTTTTCAGCCCTAACCCATAATGCCGCAGCCAGGGGTAGAGAAATGTTAGGAAAGAGTTTATCCTCCAAGTTGTTCCTCTTGTCTGGTTTCCACAGCAGCAGCTGTGATTCCCTTCACAAAGAACTACCCATTTTCGTTCCCTTTGTGAGAAATCATCTCATATTTCTCTTCCTTTGCTATGGTAACATTTTACTGCAGCCCTAGTTTTCATTTGGGCATACAAGGAAAAGAGCCCAAACAATCATAATCCTCAATCCATGTGGCAATGCAATGTACATTGCAAGAATGTTCAGTTCTGCAACATTGAAAATACGCTTATCAAATATCAGGTGTAACTGACAGGACTGCTGACCTGGCAAATGTGATATCATTGTTAATGTTTTTTCTCTCCATATTTTGTATTTTCAGGGGATTTGACATAGGAAACCACTTCTGTGAATGGATGTATGACTATACAAATGACAAGTTCCCATTTTTCCATGTCAACTCAAATAATTATCCCACTAAAGCCCAACAGGTGAGTAAGGATGACAGTATGAAGACTTTTTGTCCTCTGAATCTGAATGAGTGGCTCTCTAGGCAAAAGACAGCCAATAACATTGTGATGTTCCTCTTTTCAGCTACATTTCATTGGAAGCTACCTGTCAGAGACTGAGCAGGGATTTGAGAATCAGAGCGCTGAAGACCAGATGAAACTCAAAGAGGAGCTGTTTGTGGAAGCCAACAGGTGAGCACCACGTTGAAGTGGCCAAGGCTTTTTGCTGGAATGTGAATGAGGGGTGAAATTGCTCACGTGTCTCTGACACACCATATGAGTCATCATGACACATGAGGACAAGTTGACTTACTGTTTTTTTTACAACTCTGAGGACACCTGTGGTTTAGTACTTAGAATGGCCTCCTGTTGAGAGAGCAGCAGTAAATCATAATAATAATGAACCCCTCAGACTGGGCCTCTTGGTTACTGTAAAATGCTCCCTGGGAAATAAAACTCTGCAATCAGTCCAGTAGTGATGAAATAGCACATTTCCATGTGGCAGTTGCTATGGACCAAAGGTTTTCTCAGTTCACCCATATGTATGTTTAATGGACCATACTGCCATTGTGCTCGTCCACAGTTTTATTGAAACATTTGTCTGTTGGTAATTACACAGGTTTGCTCTGGCTTCGCACTTCTTCTGGGGTCTGTGGTCGATGATCCAGGCGAGAATCTCCACCATTGAGTTTGGGTACATGGTGAGTGTCCATTATCTGGTTGCCATGCCTTTGCTTTACACATTTATATGTGTGATGTAAAAAACACAGCCATTCTCCCTCAAACAGAATAAATGAGAAGTGCATGTTGCATAAGACAGGACATGGAAGCATACAATGTATACCCAGACAATCAGAAAGCACTGTCAGTGTGTTCCTTGCTATGTTTGGTGTCATAGACTACTCTGAACTATACACAAATATTTTCCATGGTCAACCTGGTAAAGATTATCTCTGTTATATTTCCTTTCTTTGCTGAAATATATATAACTGACACACATACTGTGCGAGGCGGATTTTCATTTGGATTCCTTTTCTCTCTCTCTCTTTATCCATTGTCTGAAATCCATTCTGTGCAAATGTTCCAATATTTTTCTTTCCTTTGTCTGTCCACAGGAGTATGCCATGGCCAGGTTTGATGCATACTTTGAGCAGAAACGGAGCTTGGGGGTCTAAGCGAGGGACCACATACTGTAACAAGGAGGTGGAGGATGAATGGATTAACAGCGCTTAATTGAAAATAATGCAGACAGGCAATCAGGGTGTAGGACCATGCTTTAATGGCGAACCTGTGCTTTGGGAATGAAACGCTCACTATAGTTGGTATCGCATGGACCAAAGTGAAACCATGAATATCTGGTTTGGTGCCCCATGCATCGCTGCTCAGTGTCTGCACAATACTACGCTCCTTTATAACACACGCTCACAGGGTCAAGATTGTTCTTGGCCTGTCTTTTCTTCAAAGAACATCAGGAAGATTAAGACAGGGATAAAAATCTTCATTCTGAACGGAGGTGTAAGTTACATCCGCAGGAAGTCCATTCCTGTTTGGAAATGTTCTGGCGTAGCTCAAAAGAACAGAAGTCTCAATGAGCCTTAAAAATCCTTGCTTATTGAAAACCCAGTAATCTCTTATCTGTGACCCAACGGCAATAGTACATTTTCTGTGACATAAGAGCAAGGTTCAAAACATACGTCAAATAACGAAACTCTCAGTTTCAATTGATTGTTAGTTTTTTTTGCATCCATGCTATACATGTCAGTTTTCCTTCATTCTTTATCAAAAATAATTCCTCTAAGATGACTTGCATATGGAAATATTTGGAGCCACCAATTAGATGGGTGCGTCTCTGGCTAACAGCATTTCCCACCTGCAGTACTGTAAATATCATCTGATAAATGTGACCTGAAACACAGTGTACTCTTCGAAAAAAGGGTTCTTCAAAGGGTTCTCCTATGCGGACAGCTGAAAACCCCTTTTAAGGTTCTAGATAGCACCTTTTGTTCTAAGAGTGTAGTAATGGTGACCTCACTACCCTACTCTGTACTTACAATAGCTGGGGATTGTGTAGAGTAAGAGTATCAGCTCTGAATAGGTCATTGAAATGGTATTGGTATTCAAACAGATATATTCATTATGAAAATGCAGGTCCTTCTACACCTTTGGGGTTTTAGTCTGGGTTTCTGTACAGCACCTGGTGACATTAGCTGATGTAAGAAGGGCTTTATAAATACATTTGATTGATTGATTGAATATATCACAGATAGTACATTGGATAAGTAAGGAAATGGCAAACAGGAACGCTCTCAGCTTTAACTCAAACAGACCAACAATAGAGATGCTTACTGTGCTATTCAGCTGGAGTAAACAGTTGCAGATGTGAGAAGAACTGTAAATAAGTTGTAAAAAAATCCTCATGTAGAGGTCTTTAATATGTATAATGATATATTTAGAATGTGTTTGGGGACTGGAAATATTTACTTTACTTTTTTTTGGTGAAAAATTCATAACCAAACTGTGACAATTAGTGCTGTTTTAATATGAATTTATATTCTGTATTTCATCATTCTATTTGTTTTATGTAAACATGTTTATTTAATCTGGTTAATATAATATTGAAACAAATATGAGCCTTCACTTTGAAATTACATTGTTGCGTAGGCTACAATGTCAGTGGCACTTCAATCTCATTCACCAGACACTTCTTCCCAATGCTCATACGCTATTAGCCTGGGAGCGAGATGAGTGGCACTTTCCTGACCAGTTGCATTTTTAAGGATAACGTTTGAAATGTTTTCCTTAAATGGAATATGTATTTTTCTTAATAAGAAAATTGTCTCTTTCCTTGTTGAAACACATCTCACTCCTGTTTTCTCAACACCTGCTATATCATTATTGTGTGATCAACTACATTCCATTTTCAGGTATATGTTGTGTATATTTGTATGTACATTACACCTCTCTTTCATGATATATTATTAGTTTGAGATAATAAAATAAGAATTGATCCAAATGTATTCAAATGGAATTGTAATTGACAGTGCCACATACAGTTTTCTGAGTATTTCCTTGCTGTATTTCATGTTTTGCCATTCAATACAGAGATCAAATAACATGTGATTGATTATCCAAACATGAGGGAAGAAGGAGCTCCTCTACATTACACTGAATATTGTTGATTATGAATATTGTAATCTTATGGATAATTGAACTGAATGTCCAATTTGTATATGCTGTGAAAGGATCCCAACTACTCTATTTTGTGAGTGCAAACGTTTAGCCTGGCTTACCTATAAAGATAGCTATGCAGATATACACTAAAATAAGAAAATATGTACCGTATAAATTCTTCCCTTGTAAATAGCAAGGGTCAAGTCATTTGAAAATGTACCACTATGGCATGTTCATTATATACACTTACTGTACCTTCTACTGCTTTGCACAAGTACTACAATAAAGATAAAGAAATAAAACGTGTATTCTCGCAAATCAGTCTGTATAACTGAGGGGGAAATATGACTGTGACATTGTACCATAGATTTGCGCCAATCACATTGTTTAATCTCTGTCAAAAAAAGACAAAGAAGGAGAGATAACATAAGAAATACTGTAGTTCCTATCATAACTGTTGTTCTGCGTTGTGTGTGGCCAGCACCATCATGGTCAATGATGTATGTTAATAAGTAGACAAAGTGCTGGATCAATGATAAGTGCATGAACAATTAGAGTTCCATTGGATGACTGGATAAGATGACTCAGAATGGGCTGACAGTCCAGTCCCCACAAGCATTTCGCTACACTTGCATTAACATCTGCTAACCATGTGTATGTGACAAATCAAATTGGATTTGATTTGATATGTAATTCCTCGAAACCTTGCCTTCCTTCTACAAAAGCAGTTGTACATTCACTTCCAATGACACATCTTTCATCTTGTTGTGCGTTCATCAGTTTATGGCATATGCCACGTTGTCCTCGGCGATTATGTAACTACTGTGTTTTTTTGTGGTCATGTCACCATCTCCTCTCCCCTTCTTTGGCTTTTTTGCACATTGATCTCTCTGAGGTGACAAATGGGGTTAAAGGTATTACATTCTCCAGGACACAGAGGTTTGACTAATGACACTGATAAAGACCTTGATCTATGTTCAACCAGTTCAAACTAACGTTACAAAGGAAACATTTCACAGAGCTGCCAGAATATCGGTGGGAGAATGGCTCTAATCTTCAGCTGGGAGCAGAATAAAAAAAACATTTGCTCCAGGTGGTCCTTGTTGTTTTAAAATACAACCCCTGCCTGTTGACCTTCGCTAACATGCCAGCACCACATCTGATCTGGCCTTGTCTTTTCTTGTTGACCCCATCATGGTGTGACTACTGGCCACATGCAGGGATGAGCACAGAATCACATTCCTCAGCTAAAAACATGTTTGTGTTATCATTTAAATGGGTGTAGTTTCACGATAGACACAGGGTCTCTAGAAACTTCAAAGAAAGGCAGAGACTATTACTTTACGTGTAAACAGATGAAGATTCATACTCCTGGCCTGAGGAATTGCAGTGTATTTATGAATACATTTTTACTCCAATCTATATTTCATCAAGTTTATCTGATGTACTTTACAGAGTATGTTACCGATGAGTTTCTTTGTGTTACATCTGGTGCTCTTCAAATGCCTTTTCCTCTGTCTTTTCTGCCAGGCTAATTGGACATGTATCTCTGGCCAATTGTAAGTTCTTCTATACAGTTGGAGGGACGTCTTAAGGGCAAGTGCTGTGCTGCAGTATCAGAAAATACTAATCAGGGAGAATACAAGGCACAGAAGTGAGCCAGAGACCTGTCCTTGACAAAGACAGCTTTTATTGTGGTGGAGATGGTTCTATGGCTCGTATCTAACTCTGCCTCAAAGCTGGTAATGTGTGGGATTTGGAAAGTGTTCAACAGGGAGGATAAACAAGAGATAAGACAGAACAACGCAGTGAGAATAAGGGACTGGTGTGTGATGTGTAGCCCTTAGAATAACTGGTCTGTCTGAGGTATGTCTGCCAGGTGCTTCCTGATGGACCGGCCCCAGGTGTTGAGGGTAGGCAACAACTCATCCGCCACGCTGACCCTCTACACACATCTGCACCATTGAGAGCATCTTGACTGGCTGCATCACCGCTTGGTATGGCAACTGCTTGGCATCCGACCATAAGGCGCTACAGAGGGTAGTGAATACTGCTCAGTACAATGGGGCCGAGCTCCCTGCCATCCAGGACCTCTATACCAAACAGTATCAGAGGAAGGTCCCCCCCCCCCCCCCCAAAAAAAATGATGCTGTTCTGCAGTTAACTCCCAACAACAACTGCTCCCTGGGTGCTGATGACGTGGATGTCATTTAAGGTAGCCCTCTGCAATGCTCTGATTCAGAGCGGTTGAGTTAAATGCAGAAGACGGTTGAATTCATTTGAGCAATTGACTAGGTACCTCCCTTTACAAGCACACACATGCATGCTGACACCACATATGCTACTGTCTATTAACGATCCTGTTGCCAAGTCACTTTACTCGTACCTATATGTACTGTACATAGCTACCTCATACCCCTGCACATGGACTCTGTACTGGTACTACCTGTAAACAGCCATGTTATCTTTTACTGATTATTTTGTATTAGTTATTCACTGTGTATTTATTCCTTGTGTCACTATTTCTATTTATTTCTTTATTTTTTGATCTTCTCTTTAACTCTGCATTGTTGAAAATGACCTGTAAGGAACAATTTCAAATGTAGTTCCATCTGCTGTCTACAAAGCATTGATTAGGGCTTGGTAAAGTCTAGAAGTTTCTCCTTTCTGCCAGGGAGAACCTCTCCCCAAGGGACAATGTGGGAGAAGCAGAATGGAATGAGTCCATTTTTCAGCGGGGAGGGCTGACAGGAAGAAGGCCACAACACCAACTTCACACAACTCCAATAATGCCACACTAAAAGTAGATATGAGTATATTTTGGTTGTCTCTCAACATAGTAACGCTCATACCCCACCTCTGTTGAATCTTATGTTTGTTATTTTATCTTCAATTGAAACGTTGTCCCAAAACTAAGAATGGATGATACTACATGCTAAAATCAAACAGTTTAACTCTAAAACTCAGGAAGAAAATGTAGTTCCACCCAGCCTTTTTCTGTGTATCCCTGATGTAACTCAACAACAAGGCCCCTCCAGAGGGGGATATAAGAGACAATTGCCATACAGTAAGAACATGCACTGTCTGTACTGTCTGTATATCAAGTGTAAACCATATGGAATGTACATGCTTCTCTCAGACATATGGTTATGTTATGAAATCCTCAGTGGTGCCTGACAGATATCCCCAAGAGTCCTGTAAATCCGGAGTCCTGTAAAGTCCTGTATATCATGTTCTGCTGTAGCTTGCAGTAGCTCAGAAATAACACTGCATTGTTTTTGTTTCCAACCACGACACTCCACACTCACGTTTCAAAGCAAAGCTTTAAAATAAACATATACCATCTCTGACTATTAGCCTGTGCACTGGAGGAAAAGTACATTCTTCAACTTTAAATTACATCCCGTCATGACATTTATTTATCATTGTTTTTATTGTTTTTTTTGTTATTCTACACTGACCAAAAATATAAATGTAACATGCAACAATTTCCAAGATTTTACTGAGTTACAGATCATATAAGGAAATCAGTCAATTTGAAATACATTCATTAGGCCTTAATCTATGGATTTCACATGACTGGGAATACAGATATGCAAAAAAGAAGGTAGGGGCGTTTACCAGAAAATCAGTCAGTATCTGGTGACCACCATTTGCCTCACGCAGAACCATTTGCCTCTCCTTTGCATAAATTTGATCAGGCTGTTGATTGTGGCCTGTGGAATGTTGTTCCACTCTTCTTCAATGGTTGTGCGAAGTTGCTGGATATTGTCGGGAACTGGAACACGTTGTCGTACAAGTCGATCCAGAGCATCCCAAACATTCCCAATGGGTGACATGTCTGGTGAGTAGGCAGACCAGATTCCAGAATTTGTGTACAGATCCTTGTGACATGGAGCAGTGCATTATCATGCTGAAACATGAGATTATGGCGGCTGATGAATGGCATGACAATCGGCCTCCATTGCCACCATGGGGCACTCTGTTCACAACGTAGACATCAGCAAACCGCTCACCCACACAACGCCATACACGTTTACTGCCATCTGCCCGGTACAGTTGAAACCGGGATTCATCCGTGAAGAGCACACTTCCCCAGCGTGCCAGTGGCCATCGAAGGTGAGCATTTGCCCACTGAAGTTGATTACGACGCTGAACTGCAGTCAGGTCAAGACCCTGGTGAGGACGACGAGCACGAGGATGAGCTTCCCTGAGACGGTTTCTGACAGTTTGAGCAGAAATTCTTTGGTTGTGCAAACCCACAGTTTAATCATGAAAATGGCACCGGAGGGGAAGGCTGCCATTTTACATGCTCCTAACCAATTGTGCTTTTCAGTGTGTTTTTTCTAGTTGTTTGTGACTTTTTTATTACATAATGTTTCTGCCACCGCCTCTTATGTCCGAAAATAGCTTCTGGACATCAGAACAGTGCTTACTCAACTCGGACTGGACAAAGATTTTTCTTTAATGAATCGAAGGAAAAAAATGTACATATCCTCCCAGACCAGGCACAAATCCCCGTCATTCGCATGAAGAGGAGATGCAGATACAGGGGCCCAAAATCTGTATGCTTGGTGAGAACTTGTTGGGGAGTGGATAATTCACCTTTACCATCCGTCCTATTGGCGAACGTGCAAAAACTGGGGAATAAACTGGATGAGCTGTAGACCACGCTATTTACCATGAGAGTTTTTAGCTATAATTTTCATAGCTGTTGATTTACCACCACAAACCGATGCAGGTACGAAGACCAAACTCAATGAGGCCATACGCAAACAAGGGAATGATCAACCAGAAGCGGCATTCCTAGTGGCCGGGGACTTTAATGCAGGAAAACTTAAGTCCGTTTTACCTCTTTTCAACCAGCATGTCACATGTGCAACCAGAGAGAAAAGAAACTCGAGACCGCCTTTACTCCACACAGAGAGATACGTGGAAAGCTCGCCGTCAATTTGGCAAATCTGACCATAATGCTATCCTCCTGATTCCTGTTTACATGCAAAAACTCAAGCAGGATGTACCAGTGACTCGTTCAATACAGAAGTGGTTAGATTACACGGATGCTATGCTACAGGACTGTTTTGCTAGCACAGACTAGAATACGTTCCGAGATTCATACAATGGCATTGAGGAGTATATCACATCAGTCACCGGCTTAATCAATATGTGCATTGACCACGTCCCCACAGTGACCGTACTTACATATCCCAACGAGAAGCCATGGATTACAGGCAACATCCGCACTGAGCTAAAGGCTTGAGCTGTTGCATTCAAGGAGTGGGACACTAATCCGGACGCTTATAAGAAATCCCGCTATGCCCTTCGATGAACCATCAAACAGGCAATGAATGTGTCAACACAGGACTAAGACTAAATTCTACTACACCGGATCTGACAACTATTATGGATTACAAAGGGAAACCCAGCCGCGAGCTGCCTAGTGACGTGAGCCCACCAGACAAGATAAATGCCTTCAATGCTCGCTTTGAGGCAAGCAGCACTGAACCATGCATGAGAGCACCAGCTGTTCCAGACAATGGTGTGATCACGCTCTCCGCAGCCCATGTGAGTAAGACCATTTAAAAAGGTCATTCACAAGGCAGCAGGGCCAGACAGATTATCAGGATGCGTTTTCAGAGCATGTGCTGACCAACTGGCATGAGTCTTCACTGACATTTTCAACCTCTTCCTGACCGAGTTTGTAATACCTACCCCTGTGCCCAAAAATGGCAAGATAAACTGCCTAAATGACTAGAGGTCATGAAGTGCTTTGAAAGGCTGGTCATGGCTCACATCAACACCATCTTCGCAGAAACCCTACAATTTGCATACCACCCCAACAGATCCACAGATGATGCAATCTCTATTGCACTCCACACTGCCCTTTCCCACCTGGACAAAACACCTACGTGAGAATGCTGTTCTTTGACTACAGCTCAGCGTTCAACACCATAGTGCCCTCAAAGCTCATCACTAAGCTAAGGACCCTGGGACTAAACACCTCCCTCTGCAACTGGATCCGAGACTTCCTGATGGGCTGTCCCCAAGTGGTAAATGTAGCCAACAACACATCTGCCACGCTGATTCTCAATACGAGGGCCTTTCAGGGGTGCATGCTTTGTCCCCCTGTACTCCCTGTTCACCCACGACTGCGTGTCCACGCACAACTCCAACACCGTCATTAAGTTTGCAGATGACATGACGGTGATAGGCCTGATCAACGATAACGATGAGACAGCCTATAGGGAGGATGTCAGAGACCTGGCAGTGTGGTGCTAGGACAACAACCTCTGCCTCAACGTGAGCAAGACAAATGAGCTGATCATGGACTACTGGAAAAGGAGGGCTGAGCACGCTCCCATTCACACCGACAGGGCTATAGTGGAGTAGGCCAAGAGATTGAAGTTTCTTGGTGTCCACATCACCAACAAACTATCATGGTCCAAACGTACCAAGGCAGTCGTGAAGAGGGCACAACAATGCCTTTCGGAGACCGAAAATATTTGACATGGGTCCTCAGATCCTCAAACAGTTCTACAGCTGCGCTATCGAGAGTATCCTATCCTGACTGGTTGCCATCACGTCTTGGTATGGCAACTGCTCTGCATCCGACCGCAAGGTGCTACAAAGGGTGCGTACGGCCCAGTACATCACTGGGGCTGAGCTCCCTGCCATTCTGGACCTCTATACCAGGCAGTGTCAGAGGAAGGCCCAAAAAATCATCAAAGATTACTGCCACCCAAGTCATAGACTATTCTCTTTGCTACCGAACGACAAGCGGTACCGGAGCGCCAAGTCTAGTTCCAAAAGGCTTCTTAACGTACCCCCAAGCCATAAGACTGCTGAACATTAATCAAATGTTATATTTGCATATTAACCCCCTTTTTTTACGCTGCTGCTATTCACTGTTTATTATCTGTGCATAGTCACTTTACCCCAGCCTACACGTACATATTACCTCAATTACCCCAACTAACCTTTACCCCGCACATTGACTCAGTACATGTACCCCCTGTATATAGCTTCGTTATTGTTATTTTTTACGGTAAAATACCTATTGTATTTGGCACATGTTACAAATAACATTTGATTTGATCAACTGTCGGGGTGACTGGTCTCAGATGATCCCGCAGGTGAAGAAGCCGGATGTTGAGGTCTTGGGCGGTTGTGAGGCCGGTTGGAGGTACTGCCAAATTTGGTTGGACATAGTGCCAAATTCTCTAAAACGACATTGGAGGAAGCTTATGGTAGAGAAATTAGCATTAAATTCTCTGGCAACATCTCTGGTGGACATTCCTGCAGTCATCATGACAAATGCGTGCTCCCTCAAAGCTTGAGACATTTGTGGCATTGTGTTGTGTGACAAAACTACACATTATAGAGTGACCTTTTATTGTCCCCAGTACAAGGTGTGTAACAGTACAACATGTGTAATGATCATGCTGTTTAATCAGCTTCCTGATATGACACACCAGTCAGGTGGATGGATTATCTTGGCAAAGGAGAAACGCTCACTAACAGGGATGTGAAGAAATTTGTGCAGCATATTTAAGATAAATAAGTGCATATGGAAAATGTAGGGGATTTTTCTTTTCAGCTCATGAATTATGGGACCAACATGCGTTTATATTTTTGTTCAGTGTAATTTTCTTGGTTATGACGGAGTTGTTATACAGCAACACTAACTAAAGAATGTTGTCTCACTATAGGAGGGAGGGCCACATTTTCGGAGCAAAATAAATAAACAAATAGTATTTTTAGGGGATGTAAACAAATTTGTGCACAGAATTTGTGAGAAATATATTTTTTGTGTGTATGGGACATTGCTGGGATATTTTATTTCAGCTCATGAAACATGAGAGTTTATATTTTTGTTCAGTATAAAGAAAAAATACATTTCTATTGAACATGAAAGAGGAGGCCACAGGTGAAGCGAAGTCCTCAACTGTATTCACAGTGTTGGCAATCCAACGAGGAAAGCGGTTAACAGCAGTGACTAAATATTTACTTCTTAATTTCACGCGGAGCAATTAACAAAATGTCAGAGCAGCTGATGACAATGACATAACATAATTATGTTTACTATTATGTTTACTATTTTGAGACAGATATTCTGTATCGCTGCACAGTCTGAATCAATCAACATTATAATGAGAGTAACCTTTCATTGTTCCTAGAGAAGGGAACTATGAAATGTAGAGCTGCAGGTCCACATAAAATCTATTTGATTTAAAGTCCCCTGTTTAGGGGACCTGTATGGTTCTGGTAACAGTTTCGACCGATCTGTGGACAGCGTTGATTGAAATGGCTTGCATAGAGCAGTAGCCCTTATTCTAATGGACACAGGAGTGTCGCTACTGACTGAATGAAGGAGGATGTGAAATCTGACACCACTGGAAGATGGGATGAATAACACATATGTTTGGAATCAGCAGTAGGAGAGAGTGGTTTTGTTGGTGAAGCACATTCAGAGATTGATTTATAGCTAGTAGGCTAATCTAAAAAGAATTCATAGATTTAAAGCAAATAACACTTTCTGTTTGTCATAGAGAAATGAGTTCAGGAAGCTAAGCTAGAGCTGTGTGAGACATTCACAGAGATGGGGGCAGACGTTTTGATCAAGAGAGACCTTTAGAAAATACGCACATTTTCTCTAACACTAAATATTCAAATATGTGTTCTACAGTTATAAGGAAGGTGAAATCTTATAGTTGTATTATAAAAAATGAAAGTCCTTTCAAGCCTTAATCATTTTACCTTTATTTAACGAGGCAAGTCAGTTAAGAACAAATACTTATTTTCAATGACAGCCTAGGAACAGTGGGTTAACTGCCTTGTTCAGGGGCAGAACGACAGATTTGTACCTTGTCAGCTCGGGAGTTTGAACTTGCAACCTTCCGGTTACTAGTCCAACACTCTAACCACTAGGTTACCCTGCCTACCCTGCTGCTCCTATTCATACATACATATACAAATCAAATTGTATTTGTCACATGTGCTGAATTACAACAGGTGTAGTGTAGACCTTACGGTGAAATGCTTACTTACAAGCGCTTAACCAACAATGCAGTTCAAGAAATAGAGTTAAGAAAATATTTACTAAACAAACTAAAGTAAAAAATTAAATAAATAGTAACACACTAAATTAATAATACAGAGGCTATATATACGGGGTACCAGTACCGAGTCAATGTGCGGGGGTACAATTTAGTCGAGGTCATTTGTACATGTACAGTGGGGAGAACAAGTATTTGATACACTGCTGATTTTGCAGGTTTTCCAACTTACAAAGCATGTAGAGGTCTGTAATTTTTATCATAGGTACACTTCAACTGCGAGAGACGGAATCTAAAACAAAAATCCAGAAAATCACATTGTATGATTTTTAAGTAATTAATTAGCATTTTCTTGCATGATTGATCACCTACCAACCAGTAAGAATTTTGACTCTCACATACCTGTTAGTTTTTCTTTAAGAAGCCATCCTGTTCTCCACTCATTACCTGTATCAACTGCACCTGTGAACTCGTTACCTGTATAAAAGACACCTGTCCACACACTCAATCAAACAGACTCGAACCTCTCCACAATGGCCAAGACCAGAGAGCTGTGTAAGGACATCAGGGTTAAATTGTAGACCTGCACAAGGCTGGGATGGGCTACAGGACAATAGGCAAGCAGCTTGGTGAGAAGGCAACAACTGTTGGTGCAATTATTAGAAAATGGAAGAAGTTCAAGATGACGGTCAATCACCCTCGGTCTGGGGCTCCATGCAAGATCTCACCTCGTGAACTACACAGCAGGACCTGGTCAATGACCTGAAGAGAGCTGGGACCACAGTCTCAAAGAAAACCATTAGTAACACACTACGCCGTCATGGATTAAAATCCTGCAGCGCACGCAAGGTCCCCCTGCTGAAGCCAGCGCATGTCCAGGCCCGTCTGAAGTTTGCCAATTACCATCTGGATGATCCAGAGGAGGAATGGGAGAAGGTCATGTGGTCTGATGAGACAAAAATAGAGCTTTTTGGTCTAAACTCCTCTCGCCGTGTTTGGAGGAAGTAGAAGGATGAGTACAACCCCAAGAACCGCATCCCATCCGTGAAGCATGGAGGTGGAAACATCATTCTTTGGGGATGCTTTTCTGCAAAGGGGACAGGACAACTGCACCGTATTGAGGGGAGGATGGATGGGGCCATGTATCGTCAGATCTTGGCCAACAACCTCCTTCCCTCAGTAAGAGCATTGAAGATGGGTCGTGGCTGGGTCTTCCAGCATGACAACGACCCGAAACACACAGCCAGGGCAACTAAGGAGTGGCTCCGTAAGAAGCATCACAAGGTCCTGGAGTGGCCTAGCCAGTCTCCAGACCTGAACCCAATAGAAAATCTTTGTAGGGAGCTGAAAGTCCATATTGCCCAATGACAGCCCCGAAATCTGAAGGATCTGGAGGTCTGTATGGAGGAGTGGGCCAAAATCCCTGCTGCAGTGTGTGCAAACCTGGTCAAGAACTACAGGAAACGTATGATCTCTGTAATTGCAAACAAAGGTTTATGTACCAAATATTAAGTTCTGCTTTTCTGATGTATCAAATACTTATGTTCTGCAATAAAATGCTAATTAATTACTAAAAAATTAAAACGTGATTTTCTGGATTTTTGTTTTAGATTCCGTCTCTCACAGTTGAAGTATACCTATGATAATAATGACAGACATCTACATGCTTTGTAAGTTGCAAAACCTGCAAAATCGGCAGTGTATCAAATACTTGTTCTCCCCACTGTATGTAGGGGTAAAGTGACTATGCATAATAAACACAAGTAGCAGCAGTGTAAAATTAAAGGGGGGATGCCGAGCAGTTGCCATACCAGGCGGTGATACAGCCGGTCAGGATGCTCTCGATGGTGAAGCTGTAGAACTTTTTGAGGATCTGGGGACCCATGCCAAATCTTTTCAGTCTCCTGAGGGGGAGAATGTGTTGTTGTGCCCTCTCCACGACTGTCTTGGTATGTTTGGACCATGATAGTTTGTAGATGATGTGGACACCAAGGATCTTGAAAATCTCGACCCGCTCCACTACAGCCCCGTCAATGTGAATGGGCATGTTCGGCCCTCCTTTTCATATTTTCCTCATATTTGTACTATGTACTTGAGCTTGTGTCCTCAAGTGACTAAATCTCAGCAATTTATAAAAAATAATTTTAACCTTTCTTGGAGTATGCAGCATTACTAGTTATTGTTTAGTTATTGTTTATGTCCCTCTCATGATAAATAATTACTTTTGGGGATTACATAGATTATACTTACAATTACATTTAGTTACATTTAAGAGGTTTTAAAAAGCCTTATGGCTGTGTGCATATTGTGCTGTGCAAAACCCTTAGTAGAATGGACAGAATCCTCCCACTGTGGCAGGTCACTGACCTGCATTACCCCTGAGAGCTGTACATCATTAGGAGTGTGGACACTGGACAGTAATTGCCTGTAGACTGCAGCCCCTCTAAAGGCACGGCTGAAGGTCCCTTCCATCTCAAGGTCTCTACGTTTATTTTCTCAGGCCTCTGCTTGTTCACATTAGGAGGTAGTAGGTAGGGGGGTGGCAGCTAGCAAGAGCTAACAGCACATTGGCCTGGAAAAGGGGTGGGCACCGCCTGGGAATGGCCTTGAGAGGGTGAGATGCAAGTTGACCACTAATCTCACATCAACAGCTCACAGTGTTGGGAGAGATTTTGTAGTTTCATTTTGTGATTGGGGAAGCACATGTTTTGGGGTTGCGGTCTGAACTCAGACAATCCTTCTGTTCTTGCATTTTTCAAACACCTGAGAATTTGGCATTTTTCTAACACGTCAAACATGCCTAATTCTAATGTAAAAAAATAATAATAATTCTGCATTGTTTATCTGAACTAAGATAGTTAGACAAGCTACTCTAACTTGATTGATAGCTTGAAATTGCTTGGTAGCTAGTTATGAGGTTGGGAGATTGGGAACCTATCTAGCTGGATATCTAAAGGCAACTTCATCAAATTGTTAGGTGGCTAGTATTACAGAGAAACAAAACAGTTTTGTTTTATTTATTCATCATGAAGGCTCCGTAAGAAGCATAGGTTTCATAGCTTGAACAAATTAATTTACAAACATACTTCCTGCCCATCACCGGCAGATAAAATCAAATCAAACGCTGTGTGTGTCACTCTACTCTCTCTCCACTGGGCACACACTGGGGGAAACAACGTTGTTTCAACGTCATTTCAATGAAATAACATTGAATCAACGTGGAATAGACGTTGAATTGACGTCTATGCCCAGTGAGTCTCCCCTCCACTGATGATACTGCACGCACTATCTAGCATCCTGCCTAGGCATCTTTTTGCTCCGTGCACCTTGGAAGGAACCACTTACCAGGGAGAATGGGGGATGGAGCTATTCTTTGCCTGGTCCAGTCAGTGTGTTCCCTCCACAAAATACAGCTGACAGATCTTTTTATAAATAATTATGATAAAATGTGGGCATGCCCTATGGGCATGACGCCACTGTCTGCACCAATTTTCTAGAAGAAATTGAAGTACCTTGAAAGTGCCTAAACTGCTCGTGGGAGTCCGACTTCAGAGCCGAGATTGTATAAATATGTGAATGTTTTTACTCAACCTCTTTGCCTATAGATTTCTTCAAGAAATGAACTACTGAGTAAGAGTGCCCTCTAGTGTTCCTAAAAAAGGGGAGAGGGAGGGGGGGGTTGCAGCGCAACGTTAAATACTTAGCCTACTGGTAATACTTCTATTATTCACAGGTGATCAGGCACTGCTCATAACAGGTGAGCAGCTGGAATGTATTATTTATCCACACAATTTCAATATAGTAGTCTATATTTCATAGATAGGTGATATCAGTTGTGAGAAATAGCTTGAAAAACTAAATGTCAGTGTAAATCCCCTGTAATGCTGATCCTTCACACATTTCCAATATGCTGTGCATCACAAGAACATAGTCAAAGTAGGTAGTCTGGCCTGGATAGCCTCAGATTAAGAGCTGATGCCACTTTGCTATTGGCTGACGAATTGATCGCATCATCAAACTCCAGTGTTCATCCTCTGAGCTCTTTCCCTTTCCAAAGGTGACCTGGCCAACCAGAAGTTTGGATGACTTCTTGGCTGCAGGGATCTCGTACACAGAGACCACAATGCAGCACTCCCTGATCTGTGGGTCTGGCAATGTGAACATCATGACTTCGTTGAAGACGGTCACATCCCTCCAGGTCTTCACAGTGGACTTCTGGTGCCGCAGCTTGAACTGGTTGCAGAGGACACTGATCTTGCCTTACAGTGCTGTGAACAGAGTCAACAGAACCTTCATCTACAATGCAACAGTATGCAACTTCAGCTCAATAATGAGTTTATCACACAAGAAAAGTGGCATTTACCTTGATTTTTTTTTACTTGGCTGAGGTGGTGCCCTGATTTTCAGCAGACCAACCTCTAGCCTCTGGAGGGTAAAGAGAAGCACCTCTCCAACCAGGTCCTGGAAATTATAATGATGTATTACTGAAGTCAAGACAGTTCACAGACAGGATTGATATAATTTTTTACACATAGATCCAGATAGACTGTATCACCCACCTTCTGTGGTGCCTGTAGGTCCTTGATGACTTCAAGAGGGTATGAGATTTCCATATCGCACAGATGAACTCTGACCTCTCCCAGGATCCTATGCCTGGAGAATTGATCAAAGTCTTTAACCTATGGAAAAGAGAAAAATATGTTTTAATCTGATCTAATTAGCTTGTCAATGTCATTAAAATAATTCTCTCAGTTCTGTACCTCAAACCTGATGGTGATGTGAGGGACATCCTCCTCCTCCAGAGAGCAGGAGAACTGGTCCCCAAACGTTGGGCTGCTGCTGTCCTTCACCATATGGAACTGCCACTCATGGAGCACACACTGCAGCGAAGGAGAGGACTGCTCCTCTTTCTCCTTCTCCTGTCCGGCCCATAGCAGCCGGACCCTCACAAAGGGGTCCACACTGCGACTTAAGTCCCTCACCGGCAGACCCCAGGCTTCCAGAAGGGTGACCACCAGTCTGGACTGCAGCTGGTCATAGTAGAGGGAAAAGCGCAGGGAGCCCTGCACCACCACCTCTTCCTGCTGGTCCTCCAGGCTGAGCAACTCCACATGGCTGCCCATGGACAGGCAATTGCTCAACCTCCGCGCCTCTTCATGGAGCTTCTCCACCTGGGGAACAGATATGGTCCTAATATCTGTTTCAGTGTGTTTAAGAGTGAGTTTTTGAGATGTAAATGCATTGAATTCATTTGTTGTTGTAGGCTGTAGGGTTATTTGACAAAAACGCTACAGTCCCAATCTAATTCACAATGACTAACCCTAGTTTGTGAACTCTAACTCTCACTGTATATTACAATGTGTGAAAACTGACTATGGTAGGCAACATTGAGAGAACACTGTGCCAGCAGCATACCACCCTGCATACCACTGCTGGTTTGCTTCTGAAGCTAAGCAGGGTTGGTCCTGGTCAGTTCCTGGATGGGAGACCAGATGCTGCTGGAAGTGGTGTTGGAGGGGCAGTAGGAGGCACTCTTTCCTCTGGTCTAAAAAAATATCCCACTTCCCTGTGTAGGGTGCTGTCTTTCGGATGAGACGTTAAATGGGTGTCCTGACTCTCCGAGGTCATTAAAGGTTCCATGGCACTTATCGTAAGAGTAGGGTTGTTAACCCCGGAATTCCTGGCTAAATTCCCAATCTGGCCCTCAAACCATCATGGTCACCTAATAATCCCCAGTTTACAGTTGGCTCATTCATCCCTCACCCCTGTAACTATTCCCCAGGTCGTTGCTGCAAATGAGAATGTGTTCTCAGTCAACTTACCTGGTAAAATAACAGATAAATAAAATCCAAGAACAACATGGGTGGAAAGATATTAGTAGAAGCTTGTTGCTCAATGTGTCAGTGATAGCAATGTAGACTAATTAAATGGAGAGTGTTCTTTGTGAGAAATGAATTAATGGTTACAAGTAATAGAGAGCTCTTACCTTAAAATTAGGCCTCTGGGTTTCTGTGTGGAAGACTCCAGTCTTTGCTGGCTTGCCATCAGAAAGTAACTCATCAACTGCAGTGAATAGAAATATAGCAGCATGAGCCAAAGTCTAATCCCAAAAATGTAGGAGTTTACTGTACAGAATGTTCAGTACTTCAATTTTTACTCGATCTAATTCTACTGTATATTGGTGTTTGACCTATATGGTTTGACAAAAAGCCAACTGATAACTTAGATTAGTTTTAGTTAACTTACGAGGTTTCCTTGGAGCATATGAGCGGTATCGGTATAATTGCCACACCAGAATGCTCAGAGCAATCAGGAAGAGGGCTGCAGAGATTCACAGGATACAGTACTTGACCTCTTCAGTGAAGGGCATACGTAGGTCCCCAATGGACAGGTCCGTGGTGGAAAGGAAATTAATGTCTCTCAGCCATGTGAAGTCCTGTATAGCAGGACTCCATATAATTTCAACACTTCTAATGCTCTATTCAAATCATATATTCACTCTCGTATCCTATATGCAAAATGAGTGCAATTCTCAATGGTTAAATGACTTCTGTAGGAACCAGTATCAACCTTTCGGCTAGTCTCCTTCTGGAAATGAAACTAAAATCTCACCTATGGAAAACATTGCTACTTGAACATCGTCCTTGTCTCCCATCTGTCGTTCATATTATTAATGGACATTTAACCTTTTAGAGCAGGGATCATCAATTAGATTCAGCTGCAGGCCAATTTTTCTTGAGTGGTCAGGGGGCCGGAACATAATTACATCTAATTTGTAGACTGTAAATTGACGGCAAGAAGCCCAAACAGATATAATACTTGACTAAAACATTATAATTTCAAACCTTGCTTACATTTGTATACGATCACATGTATCTCTCTATTATGCGTGGGAATACTTGGGAACAGACTTCCAAAATTACAATCACTTGGAGCTGATTCCCTGGTGTTTTCAGTCTTTTATGGCCAGCAATTTAAAAAAATACAATTTATTTATTTAGTTTGCTCAGAAAATGTGTCCCTCCCTGCTATAGCGAGACAACATTCTTTAGTTAGTGTTGCTGTATAACAACTCCTTCATAACCAAGAAAATTACACTGAACAAAAATATAAACGCGTGTTGGTCCCATAATTCATGAGCTGAAAAGAAAAATCCCCTACATTTCCATACAGCACAAAAAGCTTATTTATCTTAAATTTGCTGCACAAATTTGTTCACATCCCTGTTAGTGAGCAATTCTCCTTTGCCAAGATAATCCATCCACCTGACAGGTGTGGAATATCCCCCACCTTGTGCTGGGGACAATAAAAAGCCACTTTAAATTGTGCAGTTTAGTCACACAACACAATGCCACAGATGCCTCAAATTTTGAGGGAGCGTGTAATTGGCATGCTGACTGCAGGAATGTCCACCAAAGCTGTTGCCAGAGAATTTAATGTTCATTTCTCTGCCATAAGCTGCCTCCAACGTTGTTTTAGAAAATGTGCCATTATGTCCAACCGGCTTCACAACTGCAGACCACGTGTAACCACGCCAGTCCAGGACCTCCCCATCAGGCTTCCTCACCGGCAGGAACCATCTGGGGGGGGGGGGGATGCTGAGAATCTTTCTATCTGTAATAAAGCCCTTTTGTGGGGAAAAATTGGCTGGGCCAGGCTGCCGAGTGGGTGGGCCCATGGCTGCACTCCTGCCCAATCGTGTGAACGGCATAGATTAGGGCCTAATGAATGTATCTCAATTGACTGCTTTATATGAACTGTAACTCAGTAACTTCTTTGAAATTGATGCATGTTATATTTATATTTTTGTTCAGTATATATTAGAGAAGTAAGCTAAAGATATATTTCAAAGCAAGTGGCTCCCCAATACCATGTTATTACACATTATTTACAAGTGTATAACAATGAAGTCACCCATATCCTTATTCCTTATTCATTGTATTCTGTCCATTCGTTACAATTGCCATATAGAAATACAGTGACACACTCTGGCAAACACAATCTGTGAGATTTCCAATTATAAAAGACTAAACGAAATGTGATATTTGTGAAATAATAATGAATACCTTATGACAGTCTGTCTGTCCCTCTCCTCCATTCACTGTCATTTGTGTGTTTACATTACCATACATTCGTTCTCTGGCGGACTGACTCACTGATCATTACAGCACCTGACTATCCACCACCTAGTTAAACAGGTCTGATTAGTTTCTAATGACAGTCCAAGACTGGCTTGTCTTATTCATTTACTCCAAAAGCAGCCTTGACATTTGAAGCTATTCCTCTCTGGCTCATTGTTCCACCAGCACGATTTGCAAAGCAACTGCTAGGTGAGGTTCATCACATGTAGTACCCAAATAGCCACCAAATGAATAAGATAGTATGCACATAAAACTGGGTTGAATTGTTTCAGCAGTCATCTAGTAGTGTTTGGATGTTTAAGTGATCATATACAATTGACTTCTGAATTGAAAATGTCTTAATAGTGTTTGTTTTGTGCAGAGACATGCAGCTCTCTGAGATAACTAGAGCAAAGCAAAAGTATTCCTAACATTTGGAAGAGAAGGTTTTTAAAATATCAAATCAAATCAAATTTATTTATATAGCCCTTCGTACATCAGCTGATATCTCAAAGTGCTGTACAGAAACCCAGCCTAAAACCCCAAACAGCAAGCAATGCAGGTGTAGAAGCACGGTGGCTAGGAAAAACTCCCTAGAAAGGCCAAAACCTAGGAAGAAACCTAGAGAGGAACCAGGCTATGTGGGGTGGCCAGTCCTCTTCTGGATGTGCCGGGTGGAGATTATAACAGAACATGGCCAAGATGTTCAAATGTTCATAAATGACCAGCATGGTCAAATAATAATAAGGCAGAACAGTTGAAACTGGAGCAGCAGCACATATCCACCCACTTCCTTGTTCCTCATTTCTCAACACTTGTGTGCATAACTTTTATTTCAGCTAACATCAGACAAACTCCTACTATGCGTCATAGGGGAAATAACAGAGGATAAATGTTATTTTCCAGGATACTGTATGTTACTATATTTCTAAAGACACAAATAAATCATCTTCATAATACTCTTCAAATACTCTTATCCTAGGCTGAAAGAACAAATTCCTTCAAAGACAAACAAAAGACTGTCCACTATTTGCTTCCTCGACACTTCAACCTGTTACACATAGGCCTACAGAACAATTAACTTGCCTCGTTTTAATAACATAGGCTAGGCATACAGTGTCAGTGTTACAGCAAATAAATCAATGTCATATGGAACATTACATGATGCATTTTTTTCATGCAAAACTGCTATCTAGGTAGTACATTCAACTTTGCATAGTCAAAGCATAAACATGTGCAAACCAACAACTTATCAAATCATTCATGGTGATATTCCAATCACCAGGGTAGTGGCTCCCCGGTGTAGTGTAGAAATGACCCATGATCCTTTTCAGTCAATCCACCAATTACTGACAACACAGAAGATATGCTCTCCTCTGGACTCAAAGGTGCCTGGAAGCAAAGGGGAAATTCTAAAGATTATTCATTATCAATGATTCCCTAAAAAAAAGACTATTTATTCTCATGGGGCTATTACTAAAATAAACAAGTACGGATGTAGGGACAGATATTGTGATGCAGTGTGCATTATGTTCTCTCTGTTGAGTAGAGAATGGAGGCCTACCTCTGGTCCGCCCATGTCAGTGCGTACCCAGCCAGGGTGGAGGCCCATGCACAGGATGCCATCAGCCTCCAGATCCACTGCCATGCATCGGGTCACCATGTTCAGAGCACTCTGTCAATACAGAACAACTTGTTGTCAGAGCCATGTCACTTATGTTAGTCAGGCTTATATCTGCTCGACACCTGTCCACATTTATCAGGTTGTCAAATGACCAATGATACACATACCTTGGATGTTCTGTAAGGATACCACTTGAAGTTCTTGGCCCGGTCACCCCAGTTGAGCTCGACTGACCCTAACAAGGAAGTCATGTTGATGACCGCAGCTCTATGGATGCCCATGCCCGTGCCTTTGGCAGCTGCCCTCTTCAGCAGGGGTAGGAGAGCCTGGTAGAGATACAGAATGTGAGAACATTTCTATTTCTCTCATGCAGGTGGACTATCATGTATTTTTGTTTATGTAAAGATAAAAATTAACAAATGAAACCTTAGTGATCATAAGGGGGGCCACAGAGTTGGTGTGGAAGTTCTCCAACATCTTCTCAGCCGTGACTGTCTCAAAATTGGCGACAACATTGATTCCAGCATTGTTGATTAGACAATTGAGGCCCAGCTCCTGAACAAGCAGGTCAACGTCTTGTGCAGCTTTCTCTATGCTCTCCTGACTGACAACATCTGGAGAGGAGGCAAAGTCAGTAAGAAAACAATATGATTTTTTATATAGCATTATATCATCCATACAAAAGTTATTGATTGAATTATTCTTACCAAGTGTTATTATATGGATATTTGGATGTATTTCAGCTAGTTTCTGGAGTTCCTGCAAAACACAGAGAATTACTTCACACAACTACATTGCACATGACAGATCGGCATTCACCAGTGATATAGACTAGACATAAAATAGTAAATCCAGGACACTCAAATTAGTATGATATGTTACGTTTGGTATGGTTACATAAGACAGAAGGTTACTTAAGGAAAAAACACAGAAGGGTGGATGGGTAGGGTGTATAAGATTGTCTATCAACCCAAAGTTTGCTTGTTTGAATCTCATCACGGACCACTTTAGCTACTTTGCAACTACTTAGCATGTTAGCTAACCATTCCCCTCTAACCGTACTTAGTATGTTAGTTAACCCTTCCCTAACCTTAACCCTTCAACCTTAACCCTAGGTGGCTAACGTTGGCTAGGCTCGAGGTTAGGGGTTAAGGTTATGGTTAGGAGTTAAGGCAAAGGCTTAGGGGAAGGGTTAGCTAACATGCTTTATCTTGGCCAGGTCGCAGTTGCAAATGAGAACTTGTTCTCAACTAGCCTACCTGGTTAAATAAAGGTGAAATAAAAAAATTAAAAATCCACCATCCACCATCCCCAATAAAGAATACTGTAATGAATACTGTAATGAAACAGGCAGAACCCTCGAACTTCCAGCCCGAAGTCCATCGCGCTATCGACTGTGCCGCAAAAGCATCTTCGTGCGGTAAAGTCGATTTCCGCGCTTATAAACCCAGGGTCGTTACATTACTCCCTCCTTTCATAGAGCGCGTCCTCACGCTAGCTTGCGACTCTACATTTTACAGGAACGCGCTCACCGGCCAAGCACACGCACTGTCGTGGATGTAAGGTCTGGTCACTTCTGATACCAATGTAATAAAACAGCAGAGTCGATTTCCGCGCTTATAAACCCAACCCAGGGCCGTTACAATACTGTAGCCTAGGATACGCTCAAAACAAGACGTATAACATTTCCGCATGTTTATTTACCTGGGCCCCGCTCGGGTTTCTGGCCGTGGCAATAATAATCTTGTCCGGATCAGAGTTCCCTGCCACCAGACTTTCCACAACTCGCAGACCGAGGCCTCGGCTGGCTCCTGTCACCATTACCGTTCGGCAATTTTTAAAAGCACTACTCATGGTTATTATGAGAAATGTGGATTTGTTGTGGGCTATTTCTTCGTATCTAATGTAGTGAGTAATCATACCATGACTTACTAAAGTGGCTTAGCCTAGTCACATGATTTAAAGGCCCAGTGCAGTTATACACGCAATGTCCCGTGTTTTATATATTTCCACACTATGAGGTTGGACTAGAACTGTGAAATTGTCAAAATGATGATAATGTAATTTTAGTGTAAGAGCTGTTTGAAAAGAACTCCTGAAATTTCAGTCTGTTTTGGTGGGATGGAGTTTCGGCTTGCCTGGTGACATCAAATTAGTTAAAAGACCAACAAGAAAGAGAGTTTCAAACCTCTGTGCCAATAACAGCTACCTTCCAGTTTTGACTGTGTGATCACACTCTCCGCAGCTGATGTGAGTAAGACCTTTAAACAGGTCAACATTCACAAGGCCGCAGGGCCAGACGAATTACCAGGACGTGTACTGCGAGCATGCACTGACCAACTGGCAAGTGTCTTCACTGACATTTTAACCTCTCCCTGTCCAAATCTGTAATACCAACACGTTTTAAGCAGACCACCCTAGTCCCTGTGCCCAAGAACACCAAGGTAACCTGCCTAAATGACTCTCCGACCCTTAGCACTCACGTCTGTAACCATAAAGTGCTTTGAAAGGCTGGCCATGGCTAACATCAACACCATTATCCCAGAACCCTTAGACCCACTCCAATTTGCATACCGCCCCAAAAGATCCACAGATGATGCAATCTCTATTGCACTCCACACTGCCCTTTCCCACCTGGACACAAGGAACACCTATGTGAGAATGATATTCATTGACTACAGCTCAGCGTTCCACACCATAGTGCCCTCAAAGCTCATCAATAAGCTAAGGACCCTGGGACTAAACACCTCCCTCTGCAACTGGATCCTGGACTTCCTGACGGGCCGCCGCCAGGTGATAAGGGTAGGTAACAACACATCCACCACGCTGATCCTCAACACAGGGGCCCCTCAGGGGTGCATGCTCAGTCCCCTCCTGTACTCCCTGTTCACTCATGACTGCACGGCCAGGCACCACTCCAACAACATCATTAAATTTGCTGATGACACAACTGATCACCGACAATGACGAGAGAGTCTATAGGGAGGAGGTCAGAGACCTGGCCGTGTGGTGCCAGGACAACAACCTCTCTCCCAACGTGATCAAGACAAAGGAGATGATTGTGGACTACAGGAAAAGGAGGACCGAGAACGCCCCCATTCTAATCGACGGGGCTGTAGCGGTGCAGGTTGAGGACTTCAATTTCCTTGGTGTCCACATCACCAAAAACTAACATGGTCCAAGCACACCAAGACAGTCATGAAGAGGGCATGACAAAACCTATTCCCTCAGGAGACTGAAAATATTTGGCATGGGTCCTCAGATCCTCAAAAGGTTCTACTGCTGCACCACCGAGAGCACTGATTGCATCACTGCCTGATATGGCAACTGCTCAGCCTCTGACCGCAAGTCACTACAGAAGGTAGTGCGTACGGCCCAGTACATCACTGGGGCCAAGCTTTCTGCCATCCAGGACCTCTATACCAGGCGGTGTCAGAGGAAGGCTCAATTTTTTTTTCCAGACTGTTCTCTCTGCTACCACACGGCAAGCGGTACCAGAGTGCCAAGTCTAGGAACCAAGAGGCTTCTAAACAGCTTTTAACCACGAGCCATAAGACTCCTGAACATCTTATCAAATGGCTACTCAGACTATTTGCATTGCCCCCCCACCCTTTTACACCGCTGCTACTCTCTGTTATTATCTATGCATAGTCACTTTAATAACTCTACTTACATGTACATATTACCTCGACTAACCGGTGCCCCTGCACATCAACTCTGTACCGGTACCCCCTGTATATAGTCTCGCTATTCTGATTTTACTGCTTTAACTACTTGTTACTTTTATTTCTTATTCTTATTCATATTTTTTAAACGGAATTGTTGGTTAGGGGCTTGTAAGTAAGCATTTCACTGTAAGGTCTAGGTATTCAGCACATGTGACAAATATAATTTCATTTGATTTCAAATTGGTTTCTAGAGCTCAGAGACCACTACTATCTCCAAGCAATAAGACTGCTGAGTAGCTAATCATTGGCTGCCCACCCACAAACTATCTGCACTGAGTCTATGCACACTCACACACATTCACCACTTACTCTGCTGCTACTATTTATTATTTGTATTTATTCTGCTGCCCAGTCACTTTTACCCCTCCTACAAGTACATATTTACCTCAACTACCACTATATCCCTGCACATTGTAATGGTACTGACCTTGTACATAGTGTATATTCTTGTGTTTTATGTGTTTAAAAAAATCAGACCTAGTATTGATTCCGTATTTTTTAAATTAAAGGTCCTATTCTGGATGTTTTATTTACTAAAATTGATATTGAGCACTGCATCATTGATGTCAGCATTTTTGTTGTACTATTATTTTTTTTAAATAATTCTGCACCTCTTCAACTATTGACTTTTTCACAACTGCTACCAGTTTAGCACCAAAACATTTACAATAAAGACAAGATATAGCTAGTAAAATAAATACAAGTGTGTAAAAAATATAAGGGGTCATGTCATGCTGAAACCCTTTACAGCTTGGCCAATTCTATTTTTAAATCATCTTATTTAATGATTTGATCTATAACAATGCCACACCGTAGACTTAGATAGACAAGGCATCATTGTGTCTGTCCCATTATGGCATCTGCGCAGCGCCGAAGATATGTATAACTAACCCAAGATTGTTCATCTATCGTTTACACTGGGAGCAAATTAAGTATAGTCGGCAGTACCAGCAAGGAGGTTGGCAAAGCCAAGCACGAGCTAGTGAGATCCCATTGGCGTGTTGTAGCAAGTATGTGCATATTTCCGTTACGTAATGCCTCCTCTGTTCTCCTCAATTTTACCTTGCACCCCTAAACAGAAAAAAATGAGAAAACATTGTAAATGGATGCTTCAGCTTTATAGCATCTGTGACTTGTCTGTGTTTCCCCTTCTGTCTGTGGCGGCGCCATTGAGCCCTCCATTTTTAAGTAGTATATTTTCTTCTTCTACAACTTCTGAGTTGGCAAACAAACTGAAAGGGTGCACACTGCCATCTAGTGTGTTGTTTGAACAGGTATAAAGCGAAGTTTGCCGATTTACTGCCACCTGCAGTCATAGAATGTTTCCTCATGAGTATAATTCATTTGCTGATCTGTATGGAATTAAGTGAGCCTTAACGCATAGGAAGTCCCACCCAGTTTACTACTTCAAAATAGTTAAAGTCCTCAATGGTGCTGCCCATGATAAAATAAGCTTTTGGGCACTAGAGTTGTCTATTGGCCACAGTGGGCCAGAAATAATGATAATATGAACTATCCAAAAAGGACACCAGATCTCATGATACATTGCATAAAATTCTGGTAGTTTACTAGTAAACTTTGAAAGTTACCAGTAAAATACCCTCCCTTTGCAACCCTACTCAAGGTATTTCTAGCCAACATTTCCAGTGCTCTGCAAGCACTGAAGAGGAGAGTGTCCGTATGTCGGTAAGTTGTAGGCCTTTCTTGAATTAAAACAATTTTTTGCACTTTATCCTTTCCCTGCTGCCTTACCAATCTTTTTAATAATACACAGTTGACATTTTTAGTGCTTGAGTCATTGCTCAAAACTAAGAAACTGACATTTACAAACTGTGCAACCAGCTTTATTTTAGGGACAATAACACTGGTCAGACATAAATAATGAAATGAAGCTGACTCAAATCTGAGAAACTCAGAACATTATAGTACACATAAATCATGATCAGATTATTTCAGAGAATTGAGTACCATTCAAAAGAACATCAGATTAATTTGAATAGTGACATTGGGCAGAAAAAGATGACCATTCCAGTAGTTAAAAATCAGTATCTAATTAGAACAAGCAGATGCCTCCACCAAAAGAAAGGAGTTCCAACTCCTGGGACCACATGGGGCCAGAGATCTGCAACCTCAACAGAGCAGGTGACTGAAAGGGTAAAACTTCTGACATGCTTTAGAATGTTTGGGGCCCTGCAGTCCATAATCTACAAGGTGGAACCCACCAGTAATATTTCACAATTGGCTTGAGGGCAAGTCTGTTAGAGGTTGGCTGGACTCTGCTTTCCATGGCCCATCAGAAATGTACACCACTCAAAGCCAGAGGGCAATCTTAAGGTGCACTTAAGGAGACATTTGACTTTCAATGAAGCACATGAGGGGGCATGTGTACAAGGCAATGTGCAAGTAGCAAAACTCCCTTCATGCTCCTGAAATTGAGTCAAAACAGTTCAGACAGTATACTGTGTACAGCCCATAGATAAACATAGTTCAATTAAATGGTACATCATTAGTGGGAGATGTGGCAGTTGATTGGCAGATGGTCATCTGTTACAATAAATTACAACAGCAGAATAACATCCTTAGCACACATTGTGGCCAGTTGATAATCACAATCATTGACTCCATGCAGCACATATCATCCCTCATAAAACAAGTGCCATGACTCCACTAGAATTACCTAGGCAGGTTCCACTGACAAAAGTTTTTCAGCACCTGATATCTTTTGGAAAGAAACTTTGTAAGATAATCATTAATAATTCAGAGACGCATATTTCAATACAATTACCTGAAATAATTGTATTAATACTTATTACTTTGGTGTCCATGTTACAACCAACAGTTGAGCACAGTTATTTTAGAAACAGGGTGTGTTCAAACTAAGTGAGAGGACTTGCTGCAATATAGACACGATTCTAAACTTGTGCTTTCATTGGGAAGTGTGATCTATAAGATATTTTGATGTCTGAAGGGGGATCAAAAAGATTCAAGAGTTCCTTGATTTCCCCCCCCCCCCCCCAGGGAACCCACAATCTTTCCAGGGGACTCACAATTAAAAGCCTAGTTAGATAGTACAACATACAATATCTAGACAATGCCAACAGAAAATGACAACAGAAATAACCCTATGGTATCTTTACTTGAGTATTTCCCTAAAGGAAAGCTGAGGAGAGAGTTAATTTTCATAAGGACGTATTTTTCGTCTGACTCTACCGCCCCTCTGTCCTGATGGTGACTATGGTGTGTGACTCCTGGTCGACCATCTCACTTGGTCACTGCATGGATACCTTGTGCAAGGTAACCCACGTTGCCAGAGGTGACACCAGCCATGGAGATACGCCCATCCTTTGTCATGTAGATGGAGAACTCCTTCGTAAGACGCTCCACCTGCACAAGTTGAAATACAGTTATACTCATGACTCATCTGATACTTATAGTATAGTCAATGTTTCATTTGATGACTCCTTTACAAGTAGGTGACCCGATGGAAATCACATACTATAGTATAAGACCGTGTAGAGACAGTTACAATACCTGTTCAGGCTTCAGCCCTGTAAAGCAGAACATGCCAATCTGGTCAATGACGTGCTTCCAGTTCCGAGTGGAGCCCTCCTTCTTCAGGTTGGCCACCAGTAGCTCCCTCATTGTGATGATGCGGTTGGCCATACCATGCACCTCCCCAAGCCTAGAGAGAACAGTCGTGACTCGACTGGGCCCATATTTATTGCTGCGAAACAATTGAAGCATGACACTGGATGACTGTTACTCACCACTCTTTGTACAGGTCTGGTGTATTGAGGATGGTGGCAGCAATGCGTGCCCCATTCATGGGAGGGTTGGAGTAGATGGGCCGAATGAGGATCTTCAGCTGGGACTCCACACGCTTGGCCTCCTCAGCATCCTTACACACAACAGTGAAGCCCCCAACACGCTCACCTGAGGACATGACACACCACCATACAAGGTATGTTGCTTAGCTTAAATAAACAGAAAATAATTTGGTCCCCCCCAACATTATACTCAAACATGACCAGTCTGATTATCATTACTCACCATAGAGACCCATGTTCTTAGCAAAAGACTGAGAAAGCACAATGTTGTGGCCTTTCTCAATAAAATAACGCACAGCCCAGGCATCACGGTCAATATCACCACTGGCAAAGCCCTGGTAGGCCATGTCAAAGAACACCAGGAGGTTCCTTTTCTGGAATAAAGAAAATGATAAGAGAACATGTTATATATTTTGGTTGCCGGATCGAATGAGGTGTCAGAGAGATACCGAGAACTTTATATTCAGCTGTGTTAACCTTCACTAGGTCAGCAATCTCCTTCCACTGCTCTGGCCGAGGGTCCACTCCTGTGGGGTTGTGGGCACAGGCATGAAGCATTATGACACTCTTCTCAGGGATTTTCTGAATAAGAGGAAACAATAACACTTACAAAAAAGATCTATAATACATAGACATACAATTATCTAGTAGTTTATTGTACTTTCTGTACACATTGACAGGGGGAGATTAGGCTTCTGTGCCATGACTTACAGAGATGTCATTCAGGGCTCCCTGGAAGTCAAAGCCACAGGTCTTTGGGTCATAGTAGGTGTATGCCTTCAGTTGCATCCCAGCGTCTCTGAAGATGGGTGTATGGTTCCCCCAGGAGGGTTTGGGCAGGTACACGTCCCTGGCTTCTGTATGGAAACGGGACTGAGACGGGTGGAAGAATGAAGAAAGTAGGGAAAAGAGACGTTCATTAATAAGCCTGTGCCGATGCAAAGTTTGCGCCGTCATTCTGTTCCCACAAACGATCATTCTGTTACCAAACTTAGCATCTGCAATGTTCTTCAAGTAAATTTGTTTGTACAATTTTCTGTGGAAACTGTTAAAAGTATTCCTTGTGCATAGAGTTGTATGGTTTGTTTAACTTTACAATCATTGGTTTTTCCTTAACATACATTTTAAAGTGTACAATCTGAGTCTCAGCATCACTGTTACCATGCAAATACCCATATGTAAAAAGGCAAAAGGATCAGGGCTCTTACCAGGAAGTTGGCTCCGATTCTCAAAGACCCAGTTCCAGAAATAGTTTGGACAGTGATGTTCTGTGAACAGGGAATAAACAACAAACTGTAAAAAAATAAGGCTTCTAAATCTGTGCTGTGGAATCAGGATGTCTGAGGTTCCAGGAAAGGCTCGACTTACCCTGCCACTCTTGATAACCTCATTGTCGTCTCCCAAAGCCAGCTTGGCGCATGCCTTGGTAAAGTCCCCCAGACCGCCAATAGCCAGGTATTCTTTGTCCAGCTTCTTTGCAGCAATCTGAGCTTCAGCCTAAGTATACACAGGGTCAAAGTCAAGCCAAGGTGTTTAGTTAAGTCTGTTCTCAGTGTCAAGGTGATTATAGACAGCTAGGCTGATGTCTGTTTAACTTCTAATCTCTTGTGAAAGTTGAGTTTCTCGTGTTATGATGAGATTAGTTATCATAAACATTAAGCAGTGATTGAACACACCTTACGAACACAGCTGAGGACATATGGCTTGCCCTGGTCATCACGGTATGCTCCTACACCCAGGTTAATCTTCTTGGGGTTGGTATCCCGCTTGTAGGCCTCCGACACCCCCAGGATGGGGTCAGGGGGACCCATCTGCACCTCGGACCACCATGAGCTGAAACAGTCAGGGAGTGAGATTGAGACATCCAGTAGAAGATAGAGACAGTAAATCACAGACTTGCATCAACTCGATTTACACCCAATTACGTTGTCTGATACCTTTGCACTAAGGAGGATTCAATCCAAATTAGGTGGTGGTAATCCCCTAATAATCTCAATTTGATTAGGTTGAAGTCTGCTTCCACACACAGAAATACTCATACTGGATAGTCTGTGTGGCAGCATCAACAACCAACCACTAATGTTGCAAGGATGACATTCAGCATCTTTCAGTGGGCAGCCAGTCACCAGCAGTACAGTAAAACATGCTTGACCAGTCATGTGGAGGGTGAACATCACTAGCTAGGAAGGCCAGCCAACTAGTTTCTAGCGTTTTGTGATTTTAGCACAGTCATATACATCTTTGTGTGTAGAAAGCTAACAAGGCTGTTTCAACTCATCCAAGTTCTTGCTCTTTTGCCAGCTCTACTATAATCATAAGAAATAATATGAAGTATTGACACTTCATGTATGGCGATCAGCTAACGACTTTACCTGCTAAAACACATCACTGAATCCTAGTTACCTTGACATCGTTACCTTTACATTTATCCAGTCACTGAACAACCTTGGTTTGTTGTGAGGTTGCAAATAGCCAACCAGCCTCACAAGGCATAATGAAATCCGCTATAACATTGGCAAGGTAGATGGTTAGACTAACATGATAACTACATGAACATGGCTGTGAAAACTAGCTAGCTAGCTAACATGCTAGCAGTTCATATGTCTTGAGTTGGCCAGCTACAGCAGCCTGCTCCTTTTGAGGGGAAAGTCAAAGGGTCGTCTGCTAGCTAGCTAGAACTAGTATGCTTGCTAGCTCTGCACTAGTTGTCTATTGTTGTCAGCCTATCTGGCCAGCTGACTAGTCAATAAAACAACAATAAAGCAGTAACGTTACTCTAAGAGCAAATTATTTACCTGGCACGAATGGAGAGGACACCCAATGGAGGGTGAAGTCCGACGGTAGAAATGATCTTGCTAGATTTCAACAGGGCCATTGCTGATATTCGAGACGACACGCACGGAAAGTTGTCTCCTGAGTTCTCCCACACTGGACTAGCTAGTTGAAGTAGCTGTCAAAACCCGCACACCCCCACATGCTCGGCAGCGCAGACTGGTCTCATAGTCTAGACGTAATATAGTAAACGTACCCCAACATGCTCCGCAGCGCAGACTGGTCTCATAGACTAGACGTAATATAGTAAACGTACATCCGGGACCTTCAAATTAGACTGATATTGTATGTTACGTTTGGTATGGTTAAATAATACAATCCAGGATTCCATTGAACCTTTTTATGTGAATAAAGTACATGTCGGATAAAACATGTATTGACAGGCCTGATGGAAATAGAACATATTCGGTAAACTTGCGACAAAACAAAAATATTCTAAATAATGTGGGATCATTTTGTGTCTGTAATATTAATTATGCGAGAAATGTTGGTGGAAATGTTTTATGTGCAAATAGTTATATAATAACCATCATATCAAAGTAAACATGGAGTCATGTGATGTTGTGTGGTCCTCCTCATCTGGACTCATCTGGAAAGCATGCATTATGCCATGTTCAAAACAACTGGGAACTGTGAACCTGGATCTGGATAATCTCCGACTTCCAACTTCAGCGCATTCAAAACAAATGGGAACTCGAGAAAAAAAAACTCTGACAGGTAAATTTGTTTTGAAAGGTCATCCAACTCGGAATTCAATGGCGGGATCTCATGCCTCTTTCTAGAGCTCTGGCTTTCTGACCTGAAGATTACTGAGTTCATGATTCAACCAACATTTTTTCAGAGTTTCCAGTTGTTGAAAGCACCATTAGGCTACAGATTAAAGAAAATATGGTGAACTTCACAGGTGGTGAAAGTGCAAGGTGATGAGCTTGATGCTCCTTTACAATAAATATTGAGGGTCTTATTCTGATGGCATGATAATCGATGCTTGACTGCTTTTTGAAAAATACAAATAATCTATCTCTTTTGTCCATAATAATCTCATCATGTAGGCTATACTTGTGCTCTAGCCAACAACATGCAGATAGTGCTGTTGGCTAGAGCACTCATGCCTAAACCAGAGTGGACACACTATATAATGTATTATTTTTACGTGAGAAAACCATCAGTTGAAAATGCGATGGAAACTCATTTAACTTGTGGTTTTTATTTGGTACATGAGTCAATTTGATGGAATTACATCACTGGTGGGAAAATGTTTTTATGCAGATTTTAGAATATTCGCATGAATATCTGTCACCAATTGGATGGAAACCTAGCAATAGAAGGTTACTGAAAGCAAAAACAAAAATAAGGTGGCTGGTCGGGCTGGATAGGTGTGCGTATAATGTGAATGTCTAGCAATCCAAATATTTAATGTTGGAATCTCATCACAGACATCTTTAGCTACTTTGCAACTACTTAGCTTGTTAGCTAACCCTTCCCCTAATCCTAACCTTAAGCCTTTAACTAATTCCTAACCTTAACCCTAACCTTAACACCTAACCCTTAGTGCTAGCTAGCATTAGTGTTAGCCACAACAATTTGGAATTCGTAACATATCATACATTTTGTACATTCCTAACATATTGTACTTTTAGCAAATTAGTATCATATTGTATGAATTGCAATTCGTAACATATAATATAAAATGGATGATGGACATCAACAAATTAATACATAGCATATGAAATGTTCATGTCATACTAAATGGAGTGTCTAGGATTTACATGCAGAATAATACGAAATGCTCTGAGACCAAGGATGATGCACAAACACAAACATAATTTCAGCTGAATGCATGCAGTTGTGCAACTGGCTAGGTATCTCCTTTCCCTTCCCTTCCCTAAAGGAGTGTCTCGGATTTACGTACAGAATAATACAAAATGCTGAGACCACGTTTCAGATGCAGCGCCTTGAAGAAGTGTTCAGTCTGAGTGCACTGCAGGTTTAGGAGTAACATGCAATATACAGTATTGGCCACTTGGAGGCAAAACAACATCATTGTACTTTATCAGAAGATTTCACAGTCAAATATATATATTTTTATGCTATTGTATTTATTATTTATCAGCCCATCATGTAGGCTATACGTGTAATTACTTTAAATGTTGACATCTTAAATAAGTTGATAATCATCTCTTTATTGTCATTAAAGTTAATTTTCAAAGATTGAGTAGGCTATACAGAGCACAGCCCCACTGGAAATCAAGCACAGCCCCACTGGAAATCAAGCACAGCCCCCCTGGAAATCAAGCACAGCCTTACCTGGAATGCTTTATTTGTTGGATGCATTCACTAAAAGTGTTACCATTGAAAATAAGTTTTCTACCAATGCATGGAAATTATTACTGTATCTTACCATGTCTGGTATTTGCACAGTGTCTTTTAGTGCTTTCTCACTCCATTTTACCAAAATAAATCCTTATGTTCAAGAATATTAGATGCAATATTAGTGCATAGTTTATAACTATGAAATAGTTGTGTGTGAATGTTTGTAAATGCAATAAATGTAAAGAGTCCCTCAATTCACGGAAGAGATGTTTGGAGGACTTTTTTATGCCTGAGCGATGACATTGCAGATTCAATTTGCATGCAGGAAGGCATGCAAATTGCAGGCAGGAAGTGCATTCTGCTGTGTATAGCAAAAGTGAGGTGTGAGTGTAGCAAGAGTGATTGTACCTCTTACTCTGAGAAGCCTTGCCCTTTCTTCTCCCATCCATAATTCTAGCTCACCATCACTCTCACAAATTCCTCTCCTGACTTCTACCCTTCTTAGTCTGCTTCTCCTCGCTGATTCAAACAGCAAGTCTGTTGTAAAGGCTTGTAGGTCCCCTAGGACATGGATGCCATTTTAGTTTTGTCATCTATGATCTGTGTGGAAAATGAAATGGATCTTAGTAGGAATAGCCATGGAAAAGCCCTGATACCACAATGAATGTGTAAACATAATCTATGTTGAGAGAATATACTGAATGTGTTGACAGTGGTATAATTGGATTTCTTTATTGCCTTTGTTGGGCACCATTATTATTTGGGATGTTGTATCTCAACACACAAGCAGTTACATATACAGGATCTTAATTTGAACTGTATTGTCACAGCAAAATAATCCTGCAGTAACAGGATTTGAACGTTTAAACTAGAGCAATTGACCTCTACCCTAGGAGGTCCGGAGCCTGCTGGTTTTCTGTTCGACCTGATAATTAATTGTACCCACCTGGTGTCCCAGGTTTAAATCAGTCCCAGGTTTGAGTTTGAGGGGTTTAAACCATAATATTTATTGATCAGTGGTTAGGATATTAGCTGGCCAAAAGTAGGCTACTCAAAAGTGCAACACTGTTAATATAACAGTGTGCTAATGTGGGTTTTCAGTGAATTTATGTAAATCATGAAGCTCATATGCATTTTCTGCACTGCAGGAAAATTCTCAGAAATGAAAGAGTTACCAAATTAAGATCCTACATTTGCATGTGTTGGGATATTGCATGACATTGCATTATGGGTATGTGGGAGGATAGTCCCTTAGGACAAAGACTGGGTTTGCCTATGTGCATTAATCAAAGCTGCAGTGGGATGCTTAGAAATGCCTCTGTCATGTGCTGATGGCATGTTGGCAGTGTAAAAATAAAATGATTGACTTAATTTACAGTTTGTTAGTTGTCCTGTGCCGGTTCAGTGATTAAATGGGTCAGGCCTCAATCTTTTCCCAATATGGTTTTGTTTTAATTGGGCATTGCCTGCATCTGTCTACCAGCTTGCATCTTCCCTCTACATCTGTAAATATTTAATTATTTTAAACCATCATGAAATGTAGCATTTCAAACTTGTTTGTCTTTCTCACAGGGAGGGCCATCTACAGTGATGTGCAGAGAGAGAATATTATCTACTGTATTGTACAGTGAAAAGCTCATTTGTAAACAAGCTCAGTATTTATGTCTTAGTCACCAGTATGCATTGGTGTTTGTGTGTGTGGTGCTCAGTGGATGTACTGTAGGGAATTTAGGCAGGGACATCCATTCAATCACTATTTAATTCTCAATAACTATATTTAAAGAGTTCATTAATAAAATACCACACCTTTCATAAACTATACTGTATGCATACATCATGAGAGTCATCTTCATATATGAAGCTGTTCTCTCTTGTTCTCCTCTGCATGTGGCTGACATCTTGTCATCATATCAGTTAGTATTTAAGATCAGGACGGTGATTGCAGATTCAACGAAGCTAAAACATGTCTATTTTAATCTTAATGATATTTTAACATAATAGCATACAATAATATGTATCATAAAGTATTACTTTTGGTCCCTCTTTTCATTGACATTCCTACATGTGAAAACTATATGAAGATAAACCTGGTCATCATGAATTTGGAATACCTCTTTGCAAAGGAGACCTTGATGGGAGACAGTAAACTGAGGCAGCACTCTGACTAAATATAGACTAATATGGTTAGGGAGTGAGGGATTTGTATCTCACGCACGTTTCTCTATTTGCAACAAGTCTTTGTTAATATGCATCTTATAGAAATTACTACAACATAACACAAATGCTCATCTCTGTGCATTGCACAATGGATGAAAAAGCCAGTCTTTTCTTGCAAAAAAAACTAAACATGGAAATAGTAATGATTCATTGATAGGTATTTCTACAAGTTTGGCTGTGCGAGAGGGAAGTTTGACTGCTGAATTATTGAGCTTGTTTTAAAAGAATCTGCACACAATTAGAGGGGATTTTCCTGGAAATATGTCCTACTTCAGAAATACCTATACAGGGAATTTAGGACTTGATGGAGGTATTCTCTTATAATGACAAAAATGTTTAAGTGTTTCTGTTATCTGGTTTGACAGTAGGGCTCTCCTTATTGTATACCCACTCTCCACCCACTTCATCTCTATAAATACTAATTGATACTAACATAAAACAGAGGGCATCTTAAAGTGTTTTTCCAAGACACTTTCTTTCAAAGCAGCATGTCAATATTCAATTGAATGGATTATAAATTCTAAGCACAAGGAGGGGTAGCAAACGAGGTGAACACAATGTGAAAGTCAAAATGAGAAAATCTTAATCGTAAGATATCTTTAATTAATGCTTTCGATAATATCCTCATTATAACAGTATCAGCCAGAAAACCCAACATCCAAAATCTAAATGTAACAGGATAATAATTTAACGATGAAACACCAGATCAAACAGAGAAAAAAGAGAGGAGAAAAGTCAAACCAAGCATTCAGAATAAATAATCCTATTATATTCATTTTCATTCCTCTCCTGTTCACATTGCAATCATAATTATCAGAAGTACCTTTATCATCTTTATTCATTTTGTTAAATGTAGAATTTGAGGGGCAACGTAATAGCTGGGTCAGTCTGAAGGGACGAGTGGGGACAGGGGTTCTGAGGGAGAGCTGGTTTGTGCTTCTCAGTTGCACATTCATTCAAAACTCATGAAGGGAGTGACCGGCACATGCACCTGGTTACAGTCGTCAAGCAGCTGGAGGTGGGTGTGATCTGGGGATGGGCAGATAGGGTCATGGAGGTCAAAAAACAGACAGCGATGGTTGTCAGGGTTCACAGCATGGGCTCCCTGCAGAGCACAATCTCCAGCTCGGAGCGGTACAACTTCCCTCCGTCCGACAGGGCCATGATGCTCTTCTTGTAGTCAATCAGGTTTTTGGTGTCCACCTCCTGAGAGAAGATTAGAGAAGACAAGACACCAGTAACTATACAGGTGCTTCTGTAATGACACATTAAAATGATCAATTTTAATTTTCATAAGCTTCAAACCTTCCATATTATCTCACCTTTTTGTTCTTTTCATAGAGGTCACGCAACAGAGCATCGAGCTCCTGCTCATCAATGTAGCCATTTCCATCCTGTAAGAAAGAGGGGTCATATGTATCATATACCTGCATTAGAATTGTTCTCAATTCCATACTTTCAATGGAAGTTTTAAAAAGTACACTTCCCTTTACATTTCACTTATGAATAAAATATATGTACGGTATATGGCTGCTTTAGAGCAAAAGCTTTACATGTATAAGGAGATATGGGGGAGGGGGGAGGGCCATGGTACTGAAGTTACACTGGTGGGGTGTTTCTTTGAGAAGGCAGGGAAACAGACTGTCTTGGTTGCGTGCTGTTTAACATTTTGTATTTTTCAAAGCTATGCACATTTTAATTTTGGCACTGTGAGCAATGTTAGTGTTCAGTTGACCTGCTCTTTCCATTATTTTTACCCATAATTCCATAGCAGTGACAGCAGCTGCCAATGATTCAGCTGCAGGGTGGAGGTTGAAACAAACGTTGAAATAATTATGCACGTAAATGTTAGCATTTGACACACATCATGTGTACATGGACTGCGTTTCATTTATAATTGAGTGTCTGCCCCAGTCCTCTCAGCAAGCATCTAGTCCAGACATAGGCACGCAAAAAGCGCTCTGCTCTGCTGAAGCATTTCAATTTTACTCTCCATCCTCACTTTCATTTCAGTCCACATTCAAAAACTTTCAGCATATTTTTTCAACTTAAGTCACAGGCTCTAACTTGTCACTCAGAGAGTCCGTGAGCTATTTGGATCCCTGCTAATAGTTGTCTTATGGATTGTAAGTACAATATTGTGAAACTGTCGTACATGTAACCCTCAATAGAGAATAATGCATGCTCTTTTTGGAAAATGGAGCAACATACTTTAATTCAATAGAAAATAATGTATATTTAATGAAATATGTATCACAATGCTGACATGTAGACTACAAAGCAATGGCTACAAGAAATTAGCTGAGATACAGTGCCGGTTTTGAATTAGGCCAAATCAAATAGTCCATACATCACAATCAATTCTAGGCGTGTCAACAACACACACGTGATACGAGTTGGCGTTTTACTTGTTTGAAGTCAGCTCCCTATCCACTACATGTTAAGCCAGATGTAATGCTATTAGCCTAAGACATTAGTACATTCTACAACAGCAGTTTGATCCTGAAATCTGGCATCACCTGTCCACAAAGGATGGAATACATGTTCAACCAACACTCAAACAAGAATAGCAGGTGTACCAATCAAGCTTATTTACCTACCCGGATGAGCGGAAAGACCACTGATTTGCAGAGAGTGAAATCAGTCATAACAACAACTCAGAGTCATCCACCAAACCTGATTGAAAGTTAAATACTGTACCTACAGCCAGTGGAGTCCCACATTTTTAGCCTTTTTTGTTTTATTGAGTAAGGCAGCTCCAAAATGCAGATGTTTCAGCCTAGCTCAGTGCTTTCTGTGGTAGTGGAGCAAGCCAGCAGAAAAAAAGGAGCATTGCGCCGTGATTGGCTCAGTATTCTGTCACTCATGGGGACATTACGCAAATGCCTAGCTTCAGTCCTTAAGTAAGGGTAGACATCCAAAATGTCAGCCCTTTGGGTCCTACCATAGAGTTCTATTACAAGTGAGGCTCAAGGTCATTGGCCACAGAACTTATGTCAAATCACGTTATATATGTACAGTAGCTTTGATTGGGCTGATCATGTCAACATCATACTTTCACAATCTTAGCTAGCAGTCATCATTGTGAATCAAGTCTACTGGCAAATCCTTTTTAATCCTTGTCAAATGAAGATAAATAATGCAGATAAAATATAGATAAATCGTATTGGTGCTCATCGGCCATTGGACATAAACATTAGACAACAAGTTGGAAATCAACAATGAGTTGTTTGGAAGGAATTGGTGACAGTGGCTAACCGCAAGCATTGCAACTGGGAAGTCAGACTGCGAAAATACATTTTGAATGGTCTTCCAACTCGGAATTGTAAATCATTTTCTTTGATGACAAAATTTGCCAACGAAGGACCACCGTGCACAACAAGATGAGTCCAAAAACGTCTTATATGCTGCTGCATAAATGATGTAATATATCAGGGAGATATGCAGCCATATCAGCAATGTTTTAAAAAAAGGCAGTAAACGAGGCTGAATGAACTGTTTCGCTGCCAGACAAGTCTCCGCTGAAAGCCAGGTGTAGCGGTGGTAAGGATTCACTTCATGATGCTGGAAAGAAAGCTCTGATGTTGAGGCAGCTTTATGTAGGACCTAAACATTTGTGGGCACCGCTTGTCGCCGTTATAGTGCAATTAATGTATTGTTTAGTGTTGTGTTGTGTAGTGGCATTGCTGGCATGCAACTACAAATATTTTGGGGGGAGTTTGCCCCACCAAGATTTACATGCTAAAATCGCCACTGCCTACAGTATATAGCAAACTGTACCCTTTTACAATATCCAATCACATATCTAAATGTACCTTGTCGTAGAATGCAAAGATAGCATTGAACTGCTCAGAGGTCAGTTTGATACCCTGTGAAAACACATTTGGAAATAAAAACATATTATAACAGAGCAGCATGATGTTACTTAGTTAGATTGTGCAAATTAATGATTGTGTTCTGAAATATCAAATGATCACATTGTTGGTATTTTTTCAGCCAAAATTACGGTGGAAAAGGGATTTGTTTGAAGGAACTGTCAGTTCCTCTTGCACACTCCTCACCTGGAACTTCAGTAAGAAATTTTCCTTAACTGGGAGAAGCCTTAAAAGAGAAGAACAGAGAACAGAGAATCATTTCCATGAAACACTTGTTAGGAGTGTCGGATGCTGAAGGCACACATGGAATAGAAACATTTCTTCTCAGTTGCTGACAGTCACCTCGCCATTTCTGACAGGCCCAGCTTCCCATCTCCATTTAGATCAAACATCTTGAGCTACAGAGAGAGAGCGAGAGAGAAAGACAGGGAGAGAGGGAGGGAGAGATAGATAGAGACATTAAAGCAAGGGGCCTTCACCAGTTGTGACAACAACATGTATTCTTTTTTATTCAGAATGCTACTCTGTTGTCAATCCGTTGTACATAGAAGTTGCTACTCAACACTAAGACTAAACAATACTGATTGGTTTTCTCCCAAGAGTATTTCAGGTCAAGCTTTAGGCCTTGAGGTTCAAACAGATGTTTGAACATCTGCTGTTGGAACACACAACCCGTAGGACATCATGAGTCCCACTCCCAACCACATGGCAGCCACCAGCATGATGGGACAAGGGATACATAGCTCCCTTGTTCACATATAAAGTATATTATACAATACCCACAGACAATGACTACAGGATTTTCATGTGATCACTCTTTTGTTGCTGACAATTTTCCTGCACCGCAGGAAATGCAGATGAGATTCGTGATTTACATAAAGTCACTGAAAACCTGCACTAACACATGGATATATATATTAACAGTTTTCCACTTTTCATTTGGCCTCATTTTCACCAGCTAAAATCCTAACCACCAATCAAGCAACATTATGGACTAAATGTTCAATGTTCCACTCCTCTTTCTATTCTGGTTAGGGCCAGTTTGCTCTGTTCTGTGAAGGGAGTAGTACACATACTTTGGATGTGATGGTGCTGGTTATTTCTCAGATAGGTCTGTGAGGAAGGCGTAGCCAAGGGAATTAGTTTGGGGTTGGGGGTGCAGGGACTGGGGAGATGCAGATCATTTTTTTTGCCTGGGCTGAAGAAGTCTATATCGGTCCGCTAATACAAGACTAGTAATGGCCCAGTGCACTACTTTTGTGGAAAAAAATGGAACTACATTTATTTGAGTGTTTACCAGCATTTGTATCTGAGCATCTGATCATTATCTGTACAAAACAGATAATCTGATAATACTTGTGAAATATAAAAATACTTGCTTGATATGTTTTCCAGTTTCTTGAAATGCTGGAATGGTGTTTTCATTCCTTTTCAGTGAGTGCATATAGTGTCATACTTTTTTGCACTAGTCGGCTGCGGGAATAGAGCCCACAACCACAGCATTGCAAGCGCCATGCCCTACTAACTGAGTCGCATCATCACAACCCACTTGATGTCTCAATGTACTCAATTACTGTATTGTGGATTGTTTTTCTTCAGTCTACAGGTACAAACCTAGATTACCAGCCTATGTACAATACAGTAATGTACATTTACAATAAGTGGTTTATAAGGATGGTAAATTAATACTGCACAAAAAGGGGTTGTTTTCCATGTTATTTCATCAAGACAAAAATATTGAACTTGATGTGACTGTTTTGTATCTTTGCCCATAACTTTGTACCTTTTGATGTAAATGTTTGAGGACAGGGTTTTATTATTTCTGGATTCCATTAGAATGACAATCGCAGAGAAAGGGACAGAGCAACAACTCTTACAATTCCAACTATTGAATCCTGCAAGATACTGTTCTTAATTATACAACAACCTTTTTTTTGCCAAAGCAGAGATGCTGAAAATGTTTTGTGCCTACAGCCATCTATATTAGTCTGCTAATAATAGTAACGGCCCAGTGCGCTACTTTTATGAATAAAACAATTAATATATATACTTTTACATGGATGAAGGGTTTGGGAATGGTACAGGAAGTGATTCATTTAGACTGAAAAGACTCACTATTGTCTGTGTGTACTCATGAAGCTTCTGGTCATCGTAGTGTCTGTTGGCTTTCTTCAGCAGGTCTGAGAGGAATCCCTGTGGAGATGAGAAAGTTGAGTAAACTATAATCCCCTAATAGGTCAACAAAAATCCTATGATCTTAGAGAGTCTGGCTCGTCTATACTTTAGCGCTGAGGCCCCAGTTATTGGTTTTCGTCAGTCATATAAGTATTGGCTTACGCAGAGTTGGAAGTGTCACATACATTCTCAGATCCTTCATTGACAGAAAGGACCATTCTATCTATCACTACCAGCCTGTGTTACAGTAACACCTGCAGTTCCCTGCAGATAAGACAGCAGAAAACGTGTTAGAAATGAATCAGTGTCAGACAACCGCCTAATGGATGGTATTACAAGTCAGGATTTGTATAGTGTCCTTGTCTGACAGCCGTTGAGACGAGAGAAATTTGCATTGTCCCTCACTGTATCAACACAACAACTATACCTGCAAATCTTTGGGTGTTGGTTTCTAAACCTTCATTTACATTGTAAAGTATAATAATGCATCTCCTTGCCATCTTATATCGAATGACAAGAAGAGTTAGGAGACATTGGTTGGAGCTTTAGCATAGTTTGTACAAAATACACACTGTAAACATGTCTTACATTGATGGTTAACAAGTGAGGAATCATACCTTCAGTTCATTAGCTTCAATGTACCCACTGCGATCTGTGTCGTATCGTCGCCAAGCCTATATATGCAAACACAAAGTCACACACATTAGAAATGAAAAAATAGACATACAGCCAATCACTTGCTCCCACAGTAGTACCAATCACTTTGTAAAGGAGTCCTCTCATTCCTCCACTCACACTCAAACACCCCCATATCCAATGTCCTTTAACACCGAAGCAATCAAACTGCATTATATTAATGGGATTGCATGTGACATTCATGAATTACTCTCTGGAGGGGCAGAGATCACTTTCAAAAGGAGAGGAAGAGCACACACAAAAATCATATCCAATTTATGTGGCTGGTAATTGTTAGTTTTTTCTTCCCGTAATCACACTAGGGTTTCCATTATACTTTCCAGATTTCTAAATCCTATCTCCCACACATTGTGAGAGGGCAAGGAGAGAGAAATGCATTTTAATTAATGTTTTAATCTAGCAGCTGTCCCTGTTTCCAGAAAGGGCTCTTATCAAAGATAGATGCCCTCCCTCTCCAGGTCTGTTGAGAATTACAGCCGCACATCTATAATATATGATTCTGAAAATAGAAGTTTGTACTTCCTCATTCAATCCCTTTAAAAGTCTTCGCTACCACACCGGGTGATTAAAAAGCCTCATTTTCTCTTTCTTGTGTAATTCTTCCTGCCCTTGACATAATAGGAGTGCAGTGGGTGACTGGATGGTCCCTCCTGGTATCACTGATAATCAAACTCTCTCCATTTACACTGTATGAGAACTAATCTGACAGAGCTGTCAAGTGTCTCTGAAATGTAATCTCCTTTACCAGTGAGTGATTGTGGTTTTTCTCTTGGCAGAGGACACACATGACAGAGAAAAATAACCTGTGAGTAGGATACCTTTTTTAAAAGAGACTTTTCTCTCAAATGATGTATTACTTGCAGTGCAATTCCCTAATATGATTTGGGATAGGCAATGATTCCAAAATGTGGATAGTAGTGTGTTTTAATTGCTTTGTCTAATTGTTTTTTTTATTATTCTACCTTATTACAGTATCTCTGTATTTCCAATCCCACCAACACACATTATAAACAGCCGGTACGAGTCTTCACATTCTTACTCAAACTAAATTAATTCTCAAACCATCTATTTTCACCACTTACCGCCATGAACTCAGAACTGGATCCAACAAACTCTCTGAAGCAAAGCAGGAAATTCTCCTCCGTGGGCAAAATCTGAGCCAGCTGGAGAAGGAGAGAAAGAGAGAAATGAATTAGGGGAAAAAAAGATAACCTTTGTTTCTCTGTGTTTGATTGTGTGAAAAATACTGTTTAATAATAGAATCGGATCTTTTCGACGAAGATTACTCGAATGAAGCATAGATCATCGAGTCAATCAACAGTTTCAGAACACATCTACCAGTGTCTGATTATTTCTGCATTGATATGCAAACTGTCTGAGATCATTGGTAATAATTCTCACTAGCATAATCAAATCCTCATTGATCTGAAAATGAAAAAATGTCAGCTCACCTCTGACATCTCAATTCTCCCATCTGCGTTCTTGTCAAACTTCTGCATAAACTCCTTCATCTTCTCTCTGAAAGTGGAGTTTGATGGGTCCTATAACACATGCACAAATACACGCAAATATATGTTTGTCATGACACAAACATCAGTAAAGATCTGTTGTTATTTTTTTAAACGCAAACCGTCCTCTCGTGTTATAGGACTGTGGTCACACACATTGTTGTGAAAGAGCTTGTTTTTTATGTTAGGGGTTGTTACACTGGGCAGACAGAGAGAATGTCTCTCTAATACAGACAAGCATCTTCTACCCAGCTAAAGGGCTCATCATCTTCTAGTCACAGACTTTATGCAGCTACAGGGAGATGATATGTAACATGATTACTGATGCTCTCTGATTCCTGTGTTCTACACACACGAGATGTGGTGACACAAAGATTATTGCACTGACTCCTCCCAAGAAAGAGGATATCTTCCATCTGTGGGAGAACTCTCTGGAGAAATGTGTTGTTTTGATGTTGCTTAAATAATTAATTAGATCTTGATTGGACAAATCAGTCGCATTTTAATTACTGCCAGTCCTAGACGGACTGGACAGCTTAAAGACATGAGTTCATATCTATAGGGCTTGTTCCGGAACTCAATGAACCACCTACCAGAAAAGGCCACAACCTTGATTAGTGAGAATATGCCAACATATGACTGTTGGATTAAAGAACAAACAAAATACTACCTTTACTATTGTCAGTCAAATTTGGAAAGTTGGTGGTAGAATTACTTTGTACCTTTGCCTGTTAGCCTGTTAAAGGAAACTCACGTTACACCAATTACTATGTCCAATATGTGTTTGCATGAGGTTGTACTCCTTTGGTTTCACCTAATAAAACCCAAAACATATTTACTGTTGTATTTAATGACCAGAGCCATGACACTTTCATTGAAAGTGGTCAGTCAATCCAGCATTACAGGAAATAATGTTACAAAATGGTATTGGATACAGTAACTGTGAAACATTCCACATAGACCCATCAGAGACAGAATAGGCCTGTGACATACACTACGTAATGTATGTGGGCAGTAGTTATGTAAACATAGATACTGTATAAACATTGCTATGACATGTTTGATTGAATTGAGCCCTAGTCAAGGCCCAGGGATCATTCCCCTACCACTCCGGCCCCTCTCCGTGCAATCTCCAACTCCCTGAAGAAGTTCTCCAGTTCCTTTCCCTCAATGTAGCCATTGCCTGCAGCAGAGGAAACAGGGATTTGACAAATCAGCCCAAGACTATCTATCATACAGGCAGTGACTGTGAAGCATCAAAGATCCCCATGTAATGCATAGTAGTACCATTGTGAATGTGTGACTCTTGAGAAGTGAGATTGTACAAATTTGACAGCAAATTAGGGCAATGCTTCCCTGTTTTACAATAATACTCCAGAACTAAGTTTGTCTGGCTTGTTTGCTGGCTGATTGGATGGCTGGCTCAATGACTGACATAATAACTAACTCGTTTTTTTGTCCAGATGGTTAGCATGCTGCAAGGCTGGCTCTGGCTGACGTGATTTGCGAGATAGCTTGCACTCAAACGTTGGAACCTGCTTAATTAAATCCCTTGAAGGGGTCTCCCAATCTTGAAATGCACTGCTACTCTCTCTTTCTCTCTCTCTCCCTCTAATTGAGGCCTCCAAGGCCTTTTAAGTCCAGTTATTTGAAAAGACAATGGGGAAATTTCTGCCTGGCATGACAGTGTAAGAAATCGATGCAGGAATCCCAACTTCAAATAAATGTGCCTAGTTGCACCCTTGCCAGGATTATTTGGATGTCTATAAATAATGGTGAAGGAAACGCTAGAGCTTTAATCTTAATGTTGCTCAATCGAGGGAGACTCGTGAGATGATTATTATAGTGGCTTTTGACAAATACCAACAATGCCTTTCCTATCAGCTTCACGATTTAAATGTCTTTCAATTGCCTATGTATTCATTTGCCTGTGGATCCTAGTGACATTTGCACGGACCTGAGTACCGGAAGTCTCTGGGGAAGCACTCAGTTTGATATTTACCAGACAAACAAGTACATATCATTATGGGAAAAGCACATTTGCGTTTGATTACACAGAAAACATAACTTGCTCTATATAGAGCGGATGTAATTCTAGCAAAATCCTCATGATGCAACTTTATTTTATTATCTCTTTATTGTATTGACATATAGGTTTGTATAATAGCTTTACATATGATTTAGTTTATCATTACATGTTAGTATGACCAATATGATCCAGTGGTTTTATATGCTCGTTGTCTATGAACTTTGTATGAACTTTGTATATGTGTTAATAAATCAAAAACAAGCTGTAGGTGTGCATGTATACTGCAGAGTATGCTGTGTATGATGCTGTGACATATACACTAGCCCACAGTAGCCTATGTACTGCAGTCTCCAATAGTTTTTCAATTATCTACTAATTTACTTTTTTTTCTACTTCATTGGAGAATTGCAAATAACAAATGACACCTGCTTGTTATCTAAACAGTTGTGGCAATAGAATGTGGCCTACTGTGTTAGTTTATGTCACATTTGTGGTCACAGACAATAGCCATCTCCAACATGATCTGACATAAGCTACCTATTTGTTATTAAATGTAAAGGTATCCCTCAGAAGGCCACAACTTAAGAGTAGCATACTGTCAGCATACTGTCATACAATCAGAATGCATTATGTGACTTGTTTAAGGCACATTTGACCTCTATGACTTATCATCTCATTATGATCTTGAGTTAGCCTATACCATCAGCCATTTTGAGTTAGCCTATACCATCAGCCATTTTGAGTCGTTTTTGACACATAATTATATTCTAGGCTTATGTGAATAACAAATCCTGATAAACATTGGCAATCATTATGATGTTATTTATCTCATACCCCAAAAAATGAATGAACTGTGAAAACAAATACCAGCTGATTGATAACCTATTCCCCACAAGACAGGGAAAAGCTACAATACTAGAAAACATTATCAAGGGACAACAACATGATCATGCCAAGTCTTTCAATGCATTATAACGGCATCATAAATTATGCATTACTGAAATGTCAATATCAGACAGACATTAGTCAGGTATCTCTCTGTGTGTTCTCTATAGAAAAATGTTCATCAACATCGTTGATTCGTCTAATAATTTCAGCACCATGGTCAGCGGCAAAATTGGTAGGTCAATCTCATGATCTGATGTTCTGGCCTAGCCTATTTGCACAAGAGCAGCAATTCACTGTGAACTATGTTCACATCCCTATGTCATGTTGTCTTTGCAGAAAATGCTTAATCCATAGAGACAGCGCAGTATAGGCCCTATTGGGTGGACCAACAGTTTTTGTGCTCAGAGAACTAAACACCCAGAGGGAACTAGTAGAGTAATCCGAGAGACTCTTCGCGCCTAGAGTATTATCATTCCGCTTCAACAAATGGCCGGGACGGAATGTGCAGTAACACTATCAATAGGGGAAACCAATTATGCCTAGAGGATGCCCAAGGACAATGCGTGTGGAGGGGCGTGGGCTCGTTCGCTCGAATTGAGCCGAGAACTCGTCATTTTATAGCATGTAATAGGCTACTGAAAGTAGATAGTTGTCTGTCTCCTCTGAGTTGGGGTTTCATCTGTATAGTGAATTACATTCATATAATACTGGAATTCGATTGACAAACTCCCTCCTTACATTTTAGACGCACCTTTTTAAAGCAGGATTCCAACCATCAGTTATGATGCCTATGGAAACTCTTGAGTCTGTCCTGACATCATCCAGATGTGTTTATTTTTGTTTAATCGTGCTTTATAAAACAATACAGTGGAATAATATTATTACAATGTTTAAGTATTCAGTCAAGTTAGTGAATCTTACTTTTTTGATAGGCCTATACAAAAATGACGCTTATTGTGTGGTAAGGCTACATATACGTTTACAATGGACGACAGTGTGCCACACGGCCATCCCTCCATTAGGTCACCGTGCACTGAGGTGCACTGAGGTATAACCTAGACTTCTGATGCCTTTTGATCGATAGACTGATCTACATTGTAATACTGATGTATTAATTGTATCTGAGTGGGTTCTTCTAGTAACTGAATAAAAGTCATGCATCCATACAACCAACCTTTTTAAATCAAATATTAAATGGATCAATTAATACACAAGTAGCCCATTCGAACCTTTCTAAAGATACATTATTTAGTGCCCACAATTAATTACATTAAAAAAAAATCCAGAGTTATCCAGTTGCTTTTCTAACTGCCAAGAAAGTAAATGCACTAGAATGCTTATCCAGCATTTTTTGTCAAACACTTATTGTCTTGTCCAATCAAAATTCTAAGCATCCAGCAGTTTATAGCCCACGCCTTTCCCATCATGACCAAAGGTGAATTTCAGTTATGATATACAACACTTTTTAGACAAAGCTATCCCAATATCCAAGCCGCATCTTTGAAAATAAAAAAACGAAAAGTATTGAAGGTACGCCTGTGATATGTTCAATTTGTAAACTAAAATCTGTGATAGAGTATATGTAACCTAGTCTATTCGACATGTTAGCTTACATTTGTGTCTGCATTTGAAACAATGCCTCGTTCAAAAAAGTGTTGCGTTAAATTCAAGGTAACATTTTGGATAACTTTGTGCTCCGGTACTAACCGTCCGTATCGAAATGGTTCCAGATGTCGATGAACTGGGTGGCGCTCAATTCCGCCAGATGAAGGTGAGGAGGCTGCTGTGGTTTGTTTGCCATGTTCTCAACGACTTTTCCTCCTGTGCGCTAGAATATCTCCTGCGAACTTTTTATCTGTAGGACCACAATCCACACTGTAACCCCCCTGCGTGTTGCCAGAGCTTTTAAACCAAAGCAGAGACTGCAGTTCCCATGTAGCCACGCAGGTGGCGCAATGACACCAAATTCAACGCCCTCGCACCTCCATTCGTCTGCGTTCACCTGCTGATGCGAGAAATCGCGCAAGGCACAGGGACTCACTGTTCCATGCGGAGAGGGACGTTCAATAGTCGGAATGCAGCCAAGAACTTCAATGGACTGCAACGTCTGTTGCTGTTCGGGTTTGAGCTCTGCCATCAAGAACCAGATTTCTAGGCTATGTGGCTTAAATGATGTAAATCACAATGAGATGCGCAGGAATTGTCTAGCTCCATGAGCAAAACACTGCCGGTGTCATTTCCTTCCTTTATTTTCACTGTCAATTTGCATTCATGTAGAAGATGGGGATGGATTGGCATTGGATAGAGTGTTAATCCTTACTGTGTTTAAGTGTGTTCAATGGACTACATGGACACCTCTTAAATGTGTTTACAATCCCAGTAACAGACACTGGTCTCCAAGGAACTTCCCAAAGGCTTGGGTTAATTATCCTTTGGCGTTCATGCATTGAGACTAGCTCAGTAAGGAGAACCAGAGCCCAGGGAGGAGTCGTGCCCGTGCCCTGGGACTGAGGACGCACAGCAGTAATTACTGTAGTCCTGCTGCTGCACAGCCACTGCACTGCATAGAGCTGCTGCATGCGCAACTCACTCAGCTTTAATTAATGCCAATTACTCGGGCTTCAGTGAAATGATTCAACCAACGCCAGATTTATTAGAAATCCACACTCTAATCACATTTTATACAGCCCTAGAGGAATCTGTGATTAGGCTGCATTCTTTGAGGACCAGAACATCCAACCAACATTACAATTATGAAAAGGAATTTTCCTTGCAACTTATAACATACACAACATGACCAAAAGTATGTGGACCCTTGGTCGTCGAACATCTCATTCCAAAATCATGGGCATTAATATGGAATTGGTCCCCCCTTTGCTGCTATAACAGACTCCTCTCTTCTGGGAAGGCTTTCCACTAGATGTTGGAACATTGCTGCAGGGACTTTCTTCCATTAGTGAGGTTGGGCACTGAAGTTGGACAATTATGCCTGGCTCGCAGTTGACTTTCCAATTCATTCCAAAGGTGTTAGATGGGGTTGAGGTTAGGGCTCTGTGCAGACCAGTCAAGTTTTTCCACACCGATCTGTATGGAGCTCGCTTTGTGCACGGGGGCATTGCCATCCTGAAACAGGAAAGGGCCTTCCCCAAAATGTTGCCACAAAGTTGGAAGCACAGAATCATCCAGAATGTCGTTGTATGCTGTAGCGTTAAGATTTCCCTACACTGGAACTAAGGGGCCTAGTCCGAACAAAGAAAAACAGCCCCACACCTTTATTCCTTCTCCACTAAACTTTACAGTTGGCACTATGCATTGGAGCAGGTACTGTAGCGGTCTCCTGGCATCCGCCAAACTCACATTTATCTGTAGGGCTGCCTGATGGTGAAGCGTGATTCATCACTCCAGAGACCGTGTTTCCACTGCTCCAGAATCCAACAGCGGCGAGCTTTACACCACTCCAGCCGACGCTTGGCATTGCGCATGGTGATCTTAGGCTTTTGTGCGGCTGCTCGGCCATGGAAACCCATTTCATGAAACAATTTGTGTGCTGATGTTGCTTCCAGAGGCAGTTTGGAACTCGGTAGTTAGTGTTGCAAACGAGGACAGACAATTTTTTATGCACTATGCGCTTCAACACTCGGCGGTCACATTCTGTGAGCTTGTGTGGCCTACAACTTCACAGTTGAGCCGTTGTAGCTCCTAGACATTTCCACTTCACAATAACAACACTTACAGTTGACCGGGGAAGCTCTGACGAACTGACTCGTTAAAAAGGGGGCATCCTATGATGGTGCCACGTTGAAAGTCACTGAGATCTTCAGTAAGGCCATTCTATTGTAAGTGTTTATCTATGGCGATTGCATGGCTGTGTGCTTGATTTTATACATTTGCCAGCAACAGGTGTGGCTGAAACTCATTTGAAGGGGTGTCCACATACTTTTGTACATATAGTGTACTTGTTTTGTTTGGACATGTCAAGGGTAATGATATTCCTGGTTTAGCGTTTCTCTATTGGTTTATACAATCTTCTTAGTAATGCTCAACTCTCCTTGGACATTCAGATGGAGTTTCAATGGTCAATAATGTAACATTTTATTTTATTTAACTAGGCAAGTCAGTTAAGAACAAATTCTTATTTTCAATGATGGCCTAGTGGTTTAACTGCCTGTTCAGGGGCAGAACGACAGATTTGTACCTTGTCAGCTCGGGGATTTGAACTTGCAACCTTCCGGTTACTAGTCCAACGCTCTAACCACTAGGCTACCCTGCCGCCCCAATGATGAATGCCTTATCTGTAGGAATCTCAGAAATAAGGGCACACCGCCTCAATATAATCCTCTGGCGAGAACTGAAAATTGTAAATTCGCTCAGTTATTGAGGAAATATGTCTTGTAGATCATTGTATCCACAACCTGGCAGTGTCACACTTCCCCTTGTCTCCTCATGACATACTGCAGGTTGGGACTACACTGGTTCTGAGACTGGCTCTGTGTTCTGACCGTGACCAGAGCAACAGACATCTTTTGGATGTCATAAAGTGCTCAATAACTCATACAACTTTTTTATGGAAAGTCAGCTAACATAATCTGGAATTAGCGGTCAGATAACATAATCTGGAATTAGCGGTCAGCTAACATAATCTGAAATTAGCGGTCAGCTAATATGATCTGGAATTAGCGGTCAGCTAACATAATCTGGAATTAGCGGTCAGCTAACATAATCTGAAATTAGCGGTCAGCCAATAAAATCTGGAATTAGCGGTCAGCTAACATAATCTGAAATTAGCGGTCAGCTAATATGATCTGCAACAGACAGTCAGCCAATAAAATCTGAACAGTTGTCACCTGAATCTTGGCACAGTTCCATCCTCCTTCATATCCAATGCTGACAGGGCGGTTTGGGAACATTGAAAGCCTTTATTCAGCAGAGATGTCTCAGTTATTTCCACCGCAGGTCTTTTCACCATGCAATCAATAGTCTCACTTCACATTTATTGGCAAGACAGGGACAGATAGATCAGCATTCTGAGATGGGAGTTGTCACCCTGCAGAGTAGGAATAAAGTGTTGACCTTAAAACAATAGCAAAGGCTTTCTAGTCCTTCACACCCTCCCTTTTTTCAGTTATCACTCTTGCTTTGTCTATTCAAGGAAGGTGGTCGTTTGTCCCCTTCATGAATATAGATTGATTGATGTACAACAGGGAATAGCAATTGTTAATATAAATATTAAAACCATCTCTGACTCATAATCTCATAATGTTGTATTCAGTTGTGGGTTTCCCACCTCCACTGCTCATAATATTTATTTTCATTCTTCCTTCCGCTCTACTAGTTTATGGTTTTAATGAACAAATAAAGATAAACTTAAGCAAACTTTTAAAAGAGTGTGTGTTGTTCAACTGTGCACTGCTGTGTGCTGGTGGGAATCTCCCAAACTGCTTTCGGAAATGAATACTTTTAAATCCCTCTCTTATTATGGCACTCTCTCTTTACAGGCTTTCTCCCTCTGGTAGCTTAGAAGATTTGAGCCAAGTGAGTGGGGAAATAAAAAAAAAGCTTTCCATCAACAGTTGGATTGCACTGCACTGATTACACCAAAATGAAAAAGATAAAAAGAACAGGATGGAGGAGGGGAATGTGTGAGTAGTGTGTTGTTAAGAGATATCTGGGTAGAAGACAGGGAGCGCGTGCCTCTTGATTTACAAATGAATATCGTTTTTAATTTTTTTTTTATTATATATATTTTTATACTTCTGTGTGTGTTTATGTAGAGTAGAAAATCCACACTCCAAACTAGTATCACATTCGTCAATCATTACCTCGATTTCTTGTGAGTGATTTACAAGTTTAGTGGCTCATATGGGTTTAGTCTTAACTGAAATCAGTCATCCACATAGAGACCTTGGAAAGCAGAGTGCCCCTGAAACAGGAAATATGGGGCCTGTGAGAACATTAACGCAAAGTGACATTAATTCGTAGTGAGCTAAAATGGAATTGGGATCTCTAGGATGATTTAGCAGTTGGTGTTTGAGCGATAGAGGGGACAAGCTGCAAAAAGGGAAGGAAAATTAGCCTGGAACAGAGAAAGAGGGAAAAGACAGGAGAAAACACAAAAACAATCTCTGACATCAGACCAAAGATGGAAGAAAGTGTACAATGCATGATTACCACAAGTTATCTAGCTAACTCACTGAGATATCATGACATCGTGCAATGATGTACAGGTGTTGGATCTTAATTTGATCACCCCGTTGCAGGATAACTTTAACATTTGTAGTGTATCTGAGGTTTAAAAAGACTTCTGAAGTTTGTAATTTCCACTTTGAAATTTCAGACATGATTTTCCTTTAAGACAAAATGTATCAACCCTTACAAAACTGTCCATTAATTATAATCCACATAATAATTCACATTTCTTGCTGCTGCAGGATTATTTTCCTGCCGTAGCAAACTGGCTCAAATTAAGATCCTACATCTGTACGCACAATGGCCCATAGCAATGCCAGGGTTGTCTTCACGTTCCCTTCAGAACACTGTTATTACACAGCACTGTTTTAGACAACTGTGTTTTTTAATCTGACCTTTGCGTGGTGATCAATAGATTTGACCCATCTGGATTATAGGAATTCAGTAGCCATTATGTTGCCTCCATGAAATGTATTCCTTGCTAATGTCAGTTACATTTATCTTGGAGCATGTAGAGACAAATCACTACTTTGTAGAGCGACACCAATTGCATGAGAAAACAAAAAAGTTGTCACTTAAAACATGTATCACACACACTACACGCATGCACGCACACACACACACACACACACACACACACACTTGTTATTTTATTCAGTGTAGCACTGTTGTAATGAATACTCAGGAAGAAAAAGGTGTAGATTCACGCGCAGAGCGTGACAGGTGTTTATTTCGCAGAAGGCAGGAATCGTGGTCACATGCAGGCAATGGTCATACACAGGTAGGCAAACAGGCAGGTGATTCAAAACTAGGACTGAAGGCTATAACTGGTTCTCACAAACAAGCTAGGAAAAGGCTTAGTAGAGTAAAAACGAGCAATACCTCACAAAGGCACAAACAGAATGAACTGAACTAAATAAGGAGCTGATGAGACCAGGTGAGTAACTAACACAGGTGAAATCAATGAATAAAAATGAAAGACACGGCTACGTTCAAGAACACAATGAAACAGAACACAAGGTTGACTAAGAAAATAAACACAGAACCTTACAACTGAAATGCCCTCATGAATGTATCTTGGAGTGACTATTATCTTGTCTGTTAATAGAGAGTAACGGGGGCCCTAGCCTGTTCTCCCTCCCTACTGCTTATGCAGCTCACACAGGGCATTCGCTGATTCATTCATATTCCAGCACTGATTACAAGGGTGGTTGCAGTCTGCAGATACTGCTGGTGATGCTAAGAGACAAAGGGAGAGCATCGTGTCATCAACTCCTGAATTATGTACTGATCCACATGACATTAGTAGATGGTATTTGAAACATTGATGAACATTAAGTTCATCATGATGGGTAACTCAATATCATATTTGATCAAGCATGAGAGTACAACAACGTGTACTCTCATGTGTAGTAACTGACAACATGCATCAGTAGAGTCTTCAATTGACATGTCACTATTGTTTCTCGCTCACTCAGGACAACACATTGTGTTTGACCTGAGCCATTTATAGACTGTGCATTTGACCATTCTACATTATGCACAACACTGAGCGGTTATTATCGATATTGCTACAGTGATGGCATGAGCCAACAGTGTACTATGTATGACACATAATATTGTTCTTAAACCATTTGAGAAAGGTGTTTTTTCTGCACTGTCATTGTCTTCATTTTGTTGCATATTTGCAGTGGTACAGTATGCCATAGATGGAGAAATATCTCCAAAGGTGTTTCTATTTCTGGCGGCGGTCTGTTAGGCTCACCGTGTTAATATTTCATCTCAGCTCCACTTCTACAGTGTGTTGGCAGAACTGTTGAATTATGTAGTGGATAGGGGATGGGAAAGTTCCTTTTCATTCATCACATTTTGCAGCATATGTGTTTAGTTGTTGATGTGTTCATGTCTTGTGTTTAGGCATACAGTACTGTGACACAGGTCTCTCTAAATACTGCTTGGGAGGGACAGTTGAGATGGAGAGTGGAAGCGTATCCCCCTTCTATTTTTCTCTCATTTCAAAAGATTCCTCCTTTTATTAATCAAAGTCATTGATGACAATCAATTTCTTGCCTTTTTCAAGCAAAGCATAAAATTCCTTTACTTCTCTAGGAAGCATCTTAAAGATGGAATCCCCACTACGGGAAACAGTGCCTAGTGCCACGGCTGTTGTTGTTGTTTTTGTTTTGTTGACTAAGCAGAGCTGGGGAGCGTTGTGCATCCTGGTAAAAACAAATATTGCAGTACATATGCTGCTGTTCTATTGCACGTGCAATGATGTCAGAGGGACATCATTTGTTGTTTGTAGTAACTTCTTTTTTGTGGTGAACGGACGTGGCCGTTTCACCACGAAGGATTACATCTCTTCCCATATTGCTGGAGAGTCAATATGAATGTAAACAATAGGAAATAAACCATTCCCTTCAAAGGCATTTCCCTACCTGTAATCTCACAAGGACATTGCTCCTGCACAAACACACTCATAGTACACAACTTTACAAGTGTAATTTGTTGGTTTTATAGTTATTAGTTATTATGCTTTTGTTTTTAGGACTAAAATTACAGTAAAGAAGTTCATCTCCTACATACAGTGCATTACTACTCCTCAACTGTGACAAACATCTGAAGTCAACAGGCTCCTTTATATGACTACGAAAATAAGTGGGCCAAAAGCATTAAGTGTAAAAAAACATTAAGAATACGGCTCTAGACTGACCAGTTGAATCCAAGTGAAAGCTATGAGCCCTTATTGATGTCACTTGTTAAATCCACTTCAATCATTGTAGATGAAGGGGAGGATTAAATAAGGATTTTTAAGCCTTGAGTTAATTGAGAGATGAATTGTGTATGTGTGCCATTCAGAGGGTGAATCGGCAAAACAAAATATTTCAGTGCCTTTGAACAGGGTATGGTAGTAGGTGCCAGGCACATTAGTTTGTGTCAAGTACTACAACAATGGTGGGTTTTAAACACACACAACAGTTTCCCGTGTGTATCAAGAATGGTCAAGAAACACCCAAAGGACATCCAGCCAACATGACACTACTGTGGGAAGCATTGGAGTCAACATGGGCTGTTCTTATGGCAAAATGGGGTACAACTCAATATTAGAAAAGTGTTCGTAATGTTAGACTTTTTATTCTTATAACCATAACTTATAACCATGACTAGGTATGGTGATCTCTCCATCAAGGAGATATCTCAAATGAAAATACTTAACTCAGATTAAAATGGTGGAATTATAGGTCCACCAATGAATATATACATTGTTCATTATTACTAATGAATAACACAACACAATGATTGTTGGTCCACATGACATACAGGCCATTGATTGGTCTTTCAGTGCTTGATCCCTTAATCACAATGATAATGAGAATAATTTGTACCTAATAAAATGTCCATTTACAGTACCGAATTACAGTACATAGTGTAATACATTCATGTATATGTTATTGTCTGGGCACGTTTCTTTCATGATGGCAAATATGACATTTCTATGCCACAGTTGATGGTTTAGATGTATTATGCTACTAAATATCTTATAGTTTGTTCAGTGTGATCGTTGATGCACTGTTATGTAGGCATTTTCAAGGTTTTTGTAAGTAAGAGGAATATATTATTCTCATGTCTGTACCATCTCCTATCTATTTATAATTAAGAAAACTGGTCATTACATTACTTTTATTAGCATAAGGACGACCTCTTTTCGAAGACGTGAGTTTGGTTAGAATCTCTCTTCGCAGTTTTCAGTCTAGAGATGAATACTGCACATGATTATACGATGAGGACAAATCACAGCCGATAAGGTGTCAAATCATACTGAGGTAGCAATACTAGAATTAGCCTCGGTGCTGAGTAATGTCAACAAATAATAAAATGCTAGCTAGCTTGCAATCAAATAACGTACAGTTGAAGTCGGAAGTTTACATACACCTTAGCCGAATACATTGAAACTCAGTTTTTCACAATTCCTGACATTCCCTGTTTTAGGTCAGTTAGGATCACCACTTTATTTTAAGGATGTGAAATGTCAGAATAATTGTAGAGAGAATGATTTATTTCAGATTTTATTTCTTTCATCACATTCCCAGTGGGTTAGAAGTGTACATACACTAAATTTGTATTTGGTAGCATTGCCTTTAAATTGTTTAACTTGGGTCAAACATTTAGGGTAGCCTTCCACAAGCTTCCCACAATAAGTTGGGTGAATTTTGGCCCATTCCTCCTGATAGAACCTGAGTCAGGTGTGTAGGCCTCCTTGCTAGCACACACTTTTTCAGTTCTGCCCACAAATTTTCTATAGGATTGAGGTCAGGGCTTTGTGATGGCCACTCCAATACCTTGACTTTGTTGTCCTTAAGCCATTTTGCCACAACTTTGGAAGTATATTTGGGGTCATTGTCCATTAGAAGAACCATTTGTGACCAAGCTTTAACTTCCTGACTGATGTCTTAAGATGTTGCTTCAATATATCCACATAATTGTCCTGCCTCATGATGCCATCTATTTTCTGAAGTGCACCAGTGCCTCCTACAGTAAAGCACCACCACAACATGATGCTGCCACCCCCGTGCTTCATGGTTGGGATGGTGATCTTCGGCTTGCAAGCCTTCGCTTTTTCCTCCAAACATAATGATGGTCATTATGGCCAAACAGTTCTATTTTTGTTTCATCAGACCAGAGGACATTTCTCCAAAATGTACAATCTTTGTCCCCATGTGCAGTTGCAAACTGTAGTCTGGCTTTTTTTATGGTGGTTTGGAGCAGTGGCTTCTTCCTTGCTGAGGGCCATTCAGGTTATGTCAATATAGGATTCATTTTACTGTGGATATAGAGACTTTTGTACCTGTTTCCTCCAGCATCTACACAAGGTCCTTTGCTGTTGTCCTGGGATTGATTTGCACCTTTCACACAAAAGTACGTTCATCTCTAAGAGACAGAACGCGTCTTCTTCCTGAGTGGTATGACTGCTGCGTCGTCCCATGGTGTTTATACTTGCGTACTATTGTTTGTACAGATAAACGTGGTACCTTCAGGCATTTGGAAATTTCTCCCAAGGATGACCCAGACTTGTTGAGGTCTACAATTGTTTTTCTGAGGTCTTGGCTGATTTCATTTGATTTCCCCATGATGTCAAGCAAAGAGGCACTGAGTTTGAAGGTAGGCCTTGAAATACATCTACAGGTACACCTCCAATTGACTCAAAAGATGTCAACTATCCGAAGCTTCTAAAGCCATGACATCAATTTCTTGATTTTTCCAAACAGTTTAAAGGCACAGTCAACTTAGTGTATGTAAAGTTCTGATCCACTGGAATTGTTATACAGTGAATTATAAGTGAAATAATCTGTCTAAACAATTGTTGGAAAAATGACTTGTGTCATGCACTAAGTAAATGTCCTAACCGACTTGCCAAAACTATAGTTTGTTAACAAGAAATTTGTGGAGTGGTTGAAAAACAAGTTTTAATGACTCCAACCTAAGTGGATGTAAACTTCTGACTTCAACTGTACATCATATCATTGCAATGATCCATCTGTATTTCATGCTATTGACATTTCTCTAGTCTGGAATATATTCATCTGTACTTCCAATAACATCACCTTATAGTAACTATGTTCCTGGGCTGATTACACAGCCAGACTGGGGCCGATCTACATCTTAGCGAGCAGGTTACTGACCATCCTCTGTAGGTCCTGAGTACGCATTCCTGTGGTCTCCAGTACCTCATCGTGGTTGGCCTTCTCCTGGCTATTGTAGTCTGTGACCACCTTGTTGGTGATGAGAGACAGGCCAAAGACGCGGAGACCACAGTGACGGGCCACCACCACCTCAGGGACTGTACTCATACCTACAGAGCACAGACAGAGGGTGAGAGAAGACAAGCATTGAGTTTGGTCATTTCCAACCTGACACTCGTACATTTTCTGTAGAAGAAATGGACATGGCTATTGAGAGACTTGAAGGCCATGGTCAAAACCCAATGAACCATACTTACCCACAGCATCTGCGCCTAGTTTCTGGAGAGCTCTGCATTCTGCGATGCTCTCAAAGGTGGGACCTGCCAGCATGCAGTACACACCTTGCTGGATGAAGGAGGAACAGCTCTGCTCCTCAGCAGTCTCTTTGGCCAGACTAGAAAGGTCTTTGTCATAGGCGTCTGACATGCAGGGAAAACGGACTCCAAACCTGAAGCGATACATAAAGTCCTGTGTCATATCAGAGGCCCTCGATGTCAGGTAAAGGACAAAGTACAATCGAAGGACTCCACAAGGGTAAGACCCATGCCCTTTACTGTAAAGAAATGCCAGTAATCAGGCTCCATGTATGGGAAAATGTGGGAGGAGACCTCTGGGGAGCCTTTTCCACAGCAGAAAGAGAAGCCCATCCTCTTCAGACAGAGGGAACATGCAACACAACCCTTCCAAAGATCAAAAGACTGCTATTGTAACCTTTCATCGTTGTGACCACACAGTGGGTTGTGGCCTGCAAAGCCAGGCATGTTGATGTGATCCTTGATCAGCATGATGTCACCCACTTTAAAGTTGGGGTTCAGCCCCCCAGCAGCATTGGTAATGATCAAGGTCTCCACCCCCAGCAGGAAGAACACTCGGACTGGGTACGTCACCTGGAGAAAAAGAGGAACTAGAGATAAGGGATCACTCAGATCACCTAAGTTCCTGGACGTACACATCACAGACAAACTGAAATGGTCCACCCACACAGGCAGTGTGGTGAAGAAGGCACAAAAGCACCTCTTCAACCTCAGGAGGCTGAAGAAATTTGGCTTGTCACGCAAAACCCTGACAAACTTTTACAGTATCACAGCCTGGTACGGCAACTGCTCCGCCCACCAACCGTAAGGTTCTCCAGAAGGTAGTGAGGTCTGCACAACGCATCACTGGGGGCAAACTACCTGCCCTCCAGGACACCTACACCACCTGATGTCACAGGAAGGCCATACAGATCAACAAGGACAACAACCACCTGAGCCACTGCCTGTTCACCCCATTATCATCCAGAAGGTGAGGTCAGTACAGGTGCATCAAAGCTGGGACCGAGAGACTCAACCGTCCCGTGGACAGGACAAAGATCCCGAAGAAGTTTTAATGTCTTAGTCTTAGGTCTCTCTTTATGTAATGTTGTGTTGTCTCTCTTGTTGTCTTAGGTCTCTCTTGTTGTCTTAGGTCTCTCTTTATGTAGTGTTGTGTTGTCTCTCTTGTTTCATTTCATTACAGTCCCAACGGTGTGATTTGTTTGATCGTAGCTAGCTACATAGCTAGCTACATAGCCGTCTTTGTTTCAAAGATAATTGTGTAGTCTAGAGCGATTTTCTAGGTTAGCTAGCCAGCTATTGTCGTTCTCCTAACGCAACGTAACGTAACCAACACTGCTAGCTAGCCAGCTAGCTCCCGAAAAGCAGCATTGTAGAAACTTCACACTCAACGGTACGACTTGATTAGGGTAGTGTCAACAACGCAGCTAGCCTACCCCAGCAGTACTGTATCATTTTAATCATTTTAGTCAATTAGATTCTTGCTACGTAAGCTTAACTTTCTGAACATTCGAGACGTGTAGTCCACTTGTCATTCCAATCTCCTCTGCATTAGCGTAGCCTCTTCTCTAGCCTGTCAACTATGTGTCTGTCTATCCCTGTTCTCTCCTCTCTGCACAGACCATACAAACGCTCCACACCGCATGGCCGCGGCCACCCTAATCTGGTGGTCCCAGCGCACAACCCACGTGGAGTTCCAGGTCTCCGGTAGCCTCTGGAACTGCCGATCTGCGGCAAACAAGGCAGAGTTCATCTCAGCCTATGCCTCCCTCCAGTCCCTCGACTTCTTGGCTCTGACGGAAACATGGATCATCACAGACAACACCGCTACTCCTACTGCTCTCTCTTCGTCCGCCCACGTGCTCTCGCACACCCCGAGAGCTTCTGGTCAGCGGGGTGGTGGCACCGGGATCCTCATCTCTCCCAAGTGGTCATTCTCTCTTTCTCCCCTTACCCATCTGTCTATCGCCTCCTTTGAATTCCATGCTGTCACAGTTACTAGCCCTTTCAAGCTTAACATCCTTATCATTTATCGCCCTCCAGGTTCCCTCGGAGAGTTCATCAATGAGCTTGATGCCTTGATAAGCTCCTTTCCTGAGGACGGCTCACCAGTCACAGTTCTGGGCGACTTTAACCTCCCCACGTCTACCTTTGACTCATTCCTCTCTGCCTCCTTCTTTCCACTCCTCTCCTCTTTTGACCTCACCCTCTCACCTTCCCCCTACTCACAAGGCAGGCAATACGCTCGACCTCATCTTTACTAGATGCTGTTCCTCCACTAACCTCATTGCAACTCCCCCTCCAAGTCTCCGACCACTACCTTGTATCCTTTTCCCTCTCGCTCTCATCCAACACTTCCCACACTGCCCCTACTCGGATGGTATCGCGCCGTCCCAACCTTCGCTCTCTCTCCCCCGCTACTCTCTCCTCTTCCATCCTATCATCTCTTCCCTCTGCTCAAACCTTCTCCAACCTATCTCCTGATTCTGCCTCCTCAACCCTCCTCTCCTCCCTTTCTGCATCCTTTGACTCTCTATGTCCCCTATCCTCCAGGCCGGCTCGGTCCTCCCCTCCCGCTCCGTGGCTCGACGACTCATTGCGAGCTCACAGAACAGGGCTCCGGGCAGCCGAGCGGAAATGGAGGAAAACTCGCCTCCCTGCGGACCTGGCATCCTTTCACTCCCTCCTCTCTACATTTTCCTCCTCTGTCTCTGCTGCTAAAGCCACTTTCTACCACTCTAAATTCCAAGCATCTGCCTCTAACCCTAGGAAGCTCTTTGCCACCTTCTCCTCCCTCTTGAATCCTCCTCCCCTCCCCCCTCCTCCCTCTCTGCAGATGACGTCAACCATTTTGAAAAGAAGGTCGACGACATCCGATCCTCGTTTGCTAAGTCAAACGACACCGCTGGTTCTGCTCACACTGCCCTACCCTGTGCTCTGACCTCTTTCTCCCCTCTCTCTCCAGATGACATCTCGCGTCTTGTGACAGCCGGCCGCCCAACAACCTGCCCGCTTGACCCTATCCCCTCCTCTCTTCTCCAGACCATCTCCGGTGACCTTCTCCCTTACCTCACCTCGCTCATCAACTCATCCCTGACCGCTGGCTACGTCCCTCCCGTCTTCAAGAGAGCGAGAGTTGCACCCCTTCTGAAAAAACCTACACTCGATCCCTCCGATGTCAACAACTACAGACCAGTATCCCTTCTTTCTTTTCTCTCCAAAACTCTTGAACGTGCCGTCCTTGGCCAGCTCTCCCGCTATCTCTCTCAGAATGACCTTCTTGATCCAAATCAGTCAGGTTTCAAGACTAGTCATTCAACTGAGACTGCTCTTCTCTGTATCACGGAGGCGCTCCGCACTGCTAAAGCTAACTCTCTCTCCTCTGCTCTCATCCTTCTAGACCTATCGGCTGCCTTCGATACTGTGAACCATCAGATCCTCCTCTCCACCCTCTCCGAGTTGGGCATCTCCGGCGCGGCCCACGCTTGATTGCGTCCTACCTGACAGGTCGCTCCTACCAGGTGGCGTGGCGAGAATCCGTCTCCTCACCACGTGCTCTCACCACTGGTGTCCCCCAGGGCTCTGTTCTAGGCCCTCTCCTATTCTCGCTATACACCAAGTCACTTGGCTCTGTCATAACCTCACATGGTCTCTCCTATCATTGCTATGCAGACGACACACAATTAATCTTCTCCTTTCCCCCTTCTGACGACCAGGTGGTGAATCGCATCTCTGCATGTCTGGCAGACATATCAGTGTGGATGACGGATCATCACCTCAAGCTGAACCTCGGCAAGACGGAGCTGCTCTTCCTCCCGGGGAAGGACTGCCCGTTCCATGATCTCGCCATCACGGTTGACAACTCCATTGTGTCCTCGTCCCAGAGCGCTAAGAACCTTGGCGTGATCCTGGACAACACCCTGTCGTTCTCAAATAACATCAAGGCGGTGGCCCGTTCCTGTAGGTTCATGCTCTACAACATCCGCAGAGTACGACCCTGCCTCACACAGGAAGCGGCGCAGGTCCTAATCCAGGCACTTGTCATCTCCCGTCTGGATTACTGCAACTCGCTGTTGGCTGGGCTCCCTGCCTGTGCCATTAAACCCCTACAACTCATCCAGAACGCCGCAGCCCGTCTGGTGTTCAACCTTCCCAAGTTCTCTCACGTCACCCCGCTCCTCCGCTCTCTCCACTGGCTTCCAGTTGAAGCTCGCATCCGCTACAAGACCATGGTGCTTGCCTACGGAGCTGTGAGGGGAACGGCACCTCAGTACCTCCAGGCTCTGATCAGGCCCTACACCCAAACAAGGGCACTGCGTTCATCCACCTCTGGCCTGCTCGCCTCCCTACCACTGAGGAAGTACAGTTCCCGCTCTGCCCAGTCAAAACTGTTCGCTGCTCTGGCCCCCCAATGGTGGAACAAACTCCCTCACGATGCCAGGACAGCGGAGTCAATCACCACCTTCCGGAGACACCTGAAACCCCACCTCTTTAAGGAATACCTAGGATAGGATAAAGTAATCCTTCTTCCCCCCTTAAAAGACCTAGATGCACTATTGTAAAGTGGCTGTTCCACTGGATGTCATAAGGTGAAAGCACCAATTTGTAAGTCGCTCTGGATAAGAGCGTCTGCTAAATGACTTAAATGTTAAATGTAAATGTTGTCTTAGGTCTCTCTTGTTGTCTTAGGTCTCTCTTTATGTAGTGTTGTGTTGTCTCTCTTGTTGTCTTAGGTCTCTCTTTATGTAGTGTTGTGTTGTCTCTCTTGTTGTCTTAGGTCTCTCTTGTTGTCTTAGGTCTCTCTTTATGTAGTGTTGTGTTGTCTCTCTTCTCGTCATGTACGTTTTGTCCTATATTTTTATTTAATTTATTTTTATTTTTAATCGAAGCCCCCATCCCCGCAGGAGGCCTTTTGCCTTTTGGTAGGCCATCATTGTAAATAAGGATTTGTTCTTAAACTGACTTGCCTAGTTAAATAAAGGTTAAATAAAAAATAGATTAAAAAAATGCTTATAGTAGGTCAGGGTGCAGACAGATTGTGTTTTAAGAGGGTCCCAAGATTTAGATATGAAAATTCAACTAACACTGTCAAAGGTTAACCCAAGTTGACTGCTATGCTACTTTCACAGAGGTCAAAGCTAACTAAAGACACCAACTGTGTTATTCTAACATAATGGGACTTCTTCATAAAAGTGCAAACTGGTGAAATATCATTGAGGACCTCACTACTCATTTGAAAGAATATAGTAGCTGTATTTAAAAATACATATAATCCCATAAGGTGTCAGGTTTATCATGGGATATACAAGCATTCCAATACACTTTTTCATTAAATATTAATCCAATGTAATGAGGATATGGCTCTGGTGGGTGGAAAGAGTGGAGCTCACCATGGCAATGTCATAGCCCTCGTAGAAGTGGAAGCGGCCCTGCATGCAGACACACTGCTTCCCCTGCAGCTCCCCAAATACCAGCTGACTGACATGTCCTTGTACTGCAGTGGTACAACAAGAAAGACAGGAGGAGGATTTCAATAGAATTGCTGAATGTAAATATTTCAGTCAGGTCCCAAGGACAGGAAGCAGCAGCCACCATCGGGTGACGGTCTGATTCTGGGTCACAGTGAAGGGCTGGTGTTCTTACTTCATCTTTCAAAACATCTACATAAACATTTCTTATCTGACATTAAATGATTAAATGCGTAAGTTATCAATGATCATTATAACATCTATTGAGCTGGATGATGTAATGGTGCATGTACAAACTGAAGACGGCAGGATGCTGTACAGTTTCAGGTGGTAGAGTGCAGGATAAGGATGGTGTCTGACCTGTGCTGTTGGGGAAGTGTGGGATGTTCTTGTAAGGAAACACAGTCTTGTTGTCCAGCAGGTCAGCAAGACCACCGAGGCCGGAACCACAGATGATGGCTATTTTAGGCCTCTGCTCAGTGTGAGACAGCAACCAATCAGCTGTCTCCCTGTAATCCTCATATTTGTAACTGAGGGAAGAAACAGATAGTAAGTTCATGCTATTCAGTATAATGTTACAATCTAAGTCATCAATGATCATCTGTGTTTCTGCAGAGATGGACTACTATACACCTTTCATCTGAACACAACCAATGGGAACGTTTGTTTTTTGATTATGCAAAACCTGTCAATTACTGTCAAGTATCTTAGCAACTCCTTCAGCTACTAATAACAGAATCATAGACAAACACACCCCTTCACACCCCGGGCTCCCGAGTGGCACAGCAGTCTAAGGCACTGCATCTCAGTGTTTGAGGCATCACTACAGACACCCGGGTACGAATCCAGGCTGTATCACAACCGTCTGTGATGGTGAGTCCCATAGGGCAGTGCACAATTAGCCCTGCGTTGTCTGGGTTCGGCCGGTGTAGGCCATCATTGTAAATAAGAATTTGTTCTTAACTGACTTGCCTAGTTAAATAAAGGTTCAATTTAAAAAGAAATTAATCTGCTCTCTTGGTACTGAATGTGTGTGTGGGGGAGGGAGAGACAGAGGGGGAGAGAGAGAGAGTGGGAGAGCTTATCTAATTGAATTAAATTGAAAACAACAAAATGTAATTAACTTCTACACATTTAAACTCTACAAGCATATCAAGTTGTATTGGCATTTGAGACATTATGGTTGTTGGCATTCTCATTGGGTGGACATGGTGAATGATTGCAAGTCCTGTCATTAAAAAGTAGGCATACACAGATTTTATAAGTGACCATAAATCCAATGAGATCACTTGGTCTGGAGGCCAATCTAACCAACATTAGTGGCATAGAAAGCAGTTTGTTCTGTTGTTTTTAACTAAATAAAAAAGATTCCTTCATGTTATTTAACTGTACAACAGATACTACTGTAAACATGTGAAGTGTACTGCATGATTATATGAAACAGGACATACAGGTGGGAACTGGAAATTATTATGTCTTATTTACGTTTTGAACCAATAGTTCGCCACAGAATAAACAAAGTCCTGTTCAAAGCAAACAGTTGGTCTTCCTCAATTTTCTTTGGGGGGCAATAAAAGGTGTTCATTGTTAGCAATAAACGTTGGTAGCAATTGTCACCATAAACGTTCCTATCAGGCATGTTTAATTTGAAGTATTGAATCTGTTTTGTATACTGGTAGTTTTCTGCTCGCTGTAGTAAATGGGGGGAGCTCACAGGGCAGGAGGGGATGAGCCGCAGACGGATTGGCTGATTCCGTGAAAGCGCAGCGCTTCCATCACGGAGCTGTCCGTGGTGCTGCTGGCCACTGTCGGATCAGGACTTTCCATTCAGCACGGTCCACCGGGCCGCGGGACTGCACACTCCCTGAACCAGGAGCTCAATGAACACGCACAATGGCCACTCATTGTGTACTTACAACGCCGAGTCCCTTTCCTTTCAAATGAGCTGGCAAAAGTAGGGCTGCTTTCAATGCTTCAATCAAATCAAATCAAATGTTATTTGTCACATGCGCCGAATACAACAGGTGTAGACCCCACCGTGAAATGCCTACTTACAAGTCCGTAACCAACAATGCAGTTTTAAGAAAAATAAGAGTTGAGAAAATATTTACTAAATGAACTAAAGTAAAACAATAAAAATATAGAAGAGTAACAATACAATTTTGCATAGGGTTTTCATGAAAAGTAAGCTTGTCTGTTTAAGTGTTACCCAGGCCATCGTGTACCTACTTATTAGGATGTAGCCTAAACACTAAATTAAAAAAAAAAAAAAAGCTAAAATATTGTTCAATATTATTTACTTTTTATTAGGAATAGAGATTTTCGATATGTAGGCATAAATCAGCCATTTGTATTGATATCTATCAGATAAGTCAATTATACCAGAGACCCACGATAATCTCTTGCCATGAACATTTACAAATCTGCCCATTTCATGTAGCCTATGAATGACTGACTGAAGCTGGCATATTGGAAGTAGAATCAGGGCCCGGTTTCCCAAAAGAATCTTAAGGCCAAGTTCGTTGTTATAAACTTCTTATGAGCATCGTTAAATCTCCGAGATTTTTCTCCAAACCATCGTTATCAGGGACAGCAGTGGACAGCAGTGGAGAAGGTGGAAACTTTTAAGTTCCTGGACGTACACATCACAGACAAACTGAAATGGTCCACCCACACAGGCAGTGTGGTGAAGAAGGCGCAAAAGCACCTCTTCAACCTCAGGAGGCTGAAGAAATTTGGCTTGTCATGCAAAACCCTAACAAACTTTTACAGATGCACAATCGAGAGAATCCTGTCGGGCTGTATCACCGCCTGGTACGGCAACTGCACAGCCCACAACCGTAAGGCTCTTCAGAGGGTAGTGAGGTCTGTACAACGCATCACCGGGGGCAAACTACCTGCCCTCCAGGACACCTACAGCACCCGATGTCACAGGATGGCCATAAAGATCATCAAGGACAACAACCACCCGAGCCACTGCCTGTTCACCCCGCTATCATCCAGAAGACGAGGTCAGTACAGGTGCATCAAACCTGGGACCGAGAGATTGAAAAACAGCTTCTATCTCAAGGCCATCAGACTGCTAAACAGCAACCACTAACTCAGAGAGGCTGCTGCCTACATTGAGACCCAATCACTGGACACTTAATAAATGGATCACTAGTCACTTTAAACAATGCCACTCTAAATAATGCCACTTTAATCATGTTTACATATCTTTTATTACTCATATCACATGTATATACTCTATTTTATACCATCTAGTGCACCTTGCTTATGCCGCTCAGCAATCGCTCATCCATATACTTATATGTACATATTCTCATTCACCTCTTTAGATTTGTGTGTATTAGGTAGTTGTTGGGGAATTGTTAGATTACTTCTTATATTTGTGTGTATTAGGTAGTTGTTGGGAATTATTAGATGACTTGTTAGATATTACTGCACTGCACTGTTTTTTTCACCCTCCCGCTTCACTTTGTACACAGAAGATCTCCGCTAAACATAGAATATCACGGTTTATCCGTCTCTCTGTGACCGCCTATAACTTCAGGACAAAGTTAAATACAAGTACAAAGCTGCCAATGTCTTAACAATTGATACAAACAAGCGACATATACAAAGAAAACGGGGATGAGTGCATTAAAATATAGCCTAAAAACAGTAGTCTATATGCCTATTTAATTCATATTGAAATACATTTCATGTTCTATCAATTGATTTCTATTTTGCTACTTGTATGCTACTGTCTGTAATTTGTCTCAATACATATTTCATGATGTGCTAAATCGGTGATTTAGTGCATTTGTTATTGGGTAAGCATTATAATAAGCCGCCTCAATATTTGCAGCCGTAGGTGGTAATATATCTATAGGAGCTGACCCGTCGTCAGTATTGTGAACTAATGTTAAGGAAAGATTTGATTGGAGTAAACTGATCCTAGAGCAGCGGGCCCTTTCTTTCGATCCTTCAGTATCGACACATGCTCCAACGATGACCGTTCTTTTTGCGTCACGTTTTGGGAAACCATCGCTACCGGGAAACCAGGCCCAGAACATTCATGGGTTACTGTGCGCTTCCAACCCCTGACACAGACGAATTGATTAGCATATAACCGTGGCTAACCTGTTATAGGCTCTACTGTAGCCTACCACGAGGACAACATTTCACCCCGATATAGGCTACACCGATATGTTATCTTACCTGGATGGGTTCGAAGATGAAATGTTCATTGCTGTTTGTTCTTCAGCTACTAAATTTAGCGACAAACGGTAATCGTAGGACGAGGTCACGGTTGCGACGGACAGATGTCATGAGAGGGTGGCGTGACGGAGGAGGAGTCGTTGGATTTGCGGTTCCTTTGATAGGGCTCGTTGTCCTAATCAACATTTCTAACAGACTGGGCCCGGTTTCCCAAAGCATATTAGAGACAAATTCATCGTTAGAACCTTCGTAGGAACATCGACATCGTTACATTTCCGAGCTGTTTCCCTAAACCATCGTCAGTAAAGTTGCACTTGAAAACGCTCGTTATTTACAGACTGCCTCTCAGACCATTCGAAAAACAACTAAGTGCGTTGTAAGATTATTTTTTGCCCTTCCGCGTCAATTTATACACAGAAGATGTATAAACATATCATCAAGCTGTTTCTGGGACCGCAGATAACTTGGGAACAAAGTTGACTTAAAATGCAAAGTTGACAATGTCTTTGCAATTGAACAAGCAAAGGATAAATATATGCTTAAAATTAAAACTGAGATGACTGCATTAAACAATAAATAGTCCTACATCAGGCCTATATATTTTAATCATATTGAAATAAATGTAATGTTCAGTCAATTGAGTTCTATTTGTAAGCTACACTGACTATTATTTGCTAAATATATTTCATGATTTGTAACAACATGTGCACAATGATGTGCCAAATTAATCTGTGATTGAGTGCATTATTATAGTGTAAGCATTAGAATAAGCCGCCTCAATATTCGCAGCCATTAAGTGATAATATCCCTCTACGAGCTGAATCGTCTTCAGTATTGTGGAATAATTCTAATGTTAATGTAAGATTTGGATGGAGAAACGTGATCAGAGAGCAGCGCTGACTTTCTTTCGATCCTATCAGTAGGTGTATTGAACAACTCACGTAATGAACGTTCTTTCTGCGTGGTGTTTTGGGAAACGCGTGTTACATCTTCGGCAGTTGTAGGAAAGATACATCATTAAAACACCTGTAAGACTAAAGTTCCATGATTGAACTTCCACCTGCCAGTCGGAGCCTTGATGAATGATAATCAATCAAATTGATTTATAAACCCCTTCTTACATCAGCTGATGTCACAAAGTGCTGTACAGAAACCCAGCCTAAAACCCCAAACAGCAAGCAATGCAGGAGAAGCACGGTGGCTAGGAAAAACTCCCTAGAAAGGCCAGAACCTAGGAAGAAACTTAGAGAGGAACCAGGCTCTGAGGGGTGGCCAGTCCTCATCTAGCTTTCCCGGGTGGAGATTATAACAGAACATGGCCAAGATGTTCAAATGTTCATAGATGACCAGCAGGGTCAAATAATAATAATCACAGTGGTTGTAGAGGGTGCAACAGGTAAGCATCATTCAGAGTATCTCTACCACTCCTGCTGTCTCTAGAGAGTTGAACTCTAGAGAGTTCCATAGCTGCAGGCAGAACAGTTGAAACTGGAGCAGCAGCACGACCAGGTGGACTGGGGACAGCAAGGAGTCATCAGGCCAGGTAGTCCTGAGGCATGGTCCTAGGGCTCAAGTCCTCCGAGAGAGAGAAAGAAGGAAAGAAAGAAAGAGAGAAAAAGAGAGAGAGAATTAGAGAGAGCATACTTAAATTCACACTGGCCATCGGATAAGACAGGAGAAATACTCCAGATATAACAGACAGACCCTAGCCCCCGACACAATACTGGAGGCTGAGACAGGAAGGGTCGGGAGACACTGTGGCCCCGTCCGTCGATACCCCCGGATAGGGCCAAACAGGCAGGATATCATTGTTTTGTAATTCATTAGGCCTACATTAAAACTTCACCACAAAAAAATGATTTACTGAAATAGTGAAGTAGCCTGCTAGAAGGGGAACATTTGATGTGTAATATGTGTAGGCTACCTGAAACCATGCCCCCACACTGGAAATCCCCCATTTAAACGTCCCTTTCACACACAGCAGATGTGCCCACATGACAGTCTTTTGAATGTCTCTTTGTGGTCAAAGAGCCTGCACTGACATCAGGTGAAATGCATAATTACCCATGATGCCTGTCATTTGAGTGTGGTTAAATGTCAGGGTTTGATTTCATTTTGCCTTGTGAAGGCCTACATTGAGAGAGATCCCTTTTAATCATCCCCAACAGTCACTTTGTTTATGGTAGTGCTTGAAGGACTACTCAATTATTATTTTCTTCTGCATTTTAGAGCTCTCTCCAATGCAAAAGTGTAACTTCTAGCAGGCTACTTCAAGGTCTTCTTTGGCCAAGAGCTTAATTGTAGTGCAGATGTTGTCATGAGTCTGAGAGAACATTTGGCATTTTTAAAGCTCATTTCCTGTTAATCTACACACTTTGCCATGAGGAGGAGAGAAAATGTTGCAGTTTCTAGTAACTGTCCAGTGAAAATCTAATTTTTAAAAGTTAATATTCTGTTAACTCATACCCAAATAATGTTGTTGACTCATCCTATGCTCGTATTTGTTGTCAGAGCATGAATTAGAGAAAAAAAACACTTCAAAAACCTCACCTGAAACTTGTATCTCAAACAGACTGTTTAAAAAATGCTTGCTATTTCCTCATGTAGGAATGTTAAAAAAATGCATATCTTTATGCATATTAATTTCCTGCAATTCTACACAGTTTGACATGACTTATTATGCCTCTCTTTTGATGGGTGTTTTAAGGGGTGTTTGCAGTGGCAACCTGTCAGTTTTGAGCCCCACCTGTTTTGCATGTTATTTTGGCATTAATTGTAACGGCTGTTGGGGGAAGAAGGTGAGGACCAAGGTGCAGCGTGGTACATGCTCATCCTTTAATAGTTGAACTGAACACTGAATAGCAAAACAACAAAGAGAACAACCGAAACAGTTCTGTCTGTTGCAGACACAAAAACAAAAAGCAACTACCCACAAAACCCAGGTGGGAAAAGGCTACCTAAGTATGGTTCTCAATCAGAGACAACGATAGACAGCTGCCTCTGATTGAGAACCACACGACCAAAAAACAAAGAAATACAAAATGAACATAGAATGCCCACCCTAGTCACACCCTGGCTTAACCAAAATAGAGAATAAAAGCCTCTCTATGGCCAGGGCGTGACATTAATTCATGTCACATATCAGTTTGCAAATAAAGCCACATACAAACAAGGTCTCTTTCTTGAGTAAGGCAGCTCCAAAATGCAGGTGTTTCAGCCTAGCTCAGTGCTTTCTGTGGTGGAGGGGCAGCCAGCAGAATATACAGAACGTAGGTGTCGGTAATCTTCTCTAGTTGCGCCGTAATTGTCTCAGTGTTCTGTCACTCATGGGGACACTACGTCTCTGCAGAATCTACAGGGTGAGCTAGGCAGTTCAAGCCCCCTTGGGTGCTGCCATAGATTTACATTAGAAGTGCCCAACCAAGAATGCTCAAGATCATTGGCCACAGATGAAATGACATCAAATCACGTTATATCTACCGTAGCTTTGATTGGACTGATCATGTTACTATCAAAATCTTAGCTAGCATGCTAGAGAAGCAGTCATCATCATGAATCTTGTTGACAATCTACTGGCAATTATTTTTCAACCCTTATCAAGATAAATTATAGATACAAGTTATCTGTACTTATTGGCCATTGGACAAAAACATTACACAACAAGTCGGAAATCACTAATTCAACAATGAGTGGTTTGGAAGGAATCAGTGGCTAACTGCAAGTATAGGAAAGCAATTACTACTTTGCTTCCCTTGCCTGCTATTTGGTGGAGAGGGTGTGTAGTCCAAGTCTGGGTTTAAGGAATTAAAACATCTGTCTGAAAGGGTCTATTTTCCAAGCTTAAAAGGATAAACATTAAACACCATGGGCCAGAAAAGGTTGAATACATTTGCCATGCTGTCAATCCAGCATGACTTCTGCCGCATTCAAAACAACTGAAACCTTGGAACTGGGAAATCTCAGACCTCAGTGAGTTTAAGACAACCGGGAACTGGGAAAAAAAACGAGCTACAGCGTGGAAAATCCATTTTTGATCCGTAATCCAACTCGGAATTCCAAGCCGGGAACTCGGGCTTCTTTCTCGAGCTCCGACCTGAAGATCACTGACGTCATGATTTGACCTTGTTTTTCCTGAGTTCCCAGTTGTTTTGAAACACTTTTGATGACAATATTTGTCTACAAGAAGGACTGCCCCACCTTCCTGTTCAAGTGAGCACAGCACAACAACGAGTTCAAACAATTTATTGTATGCTGCTTCATAAATTAGCTATTAGCATGAGGAGGGGATACAGTGACAGTCAATTCCCATTCAAATATTTGTTTTCAACAAAAAGTTCAATAATTCCAGATGATATTACAAGGGTTGTTTTGTTTGCGGAATGCGTTGTCTGTGAGTTGGTATATTGTCTATAAAAGTGGATCCTCGTGATTGTATTTTTCTTCCTTTTTAGAACACATAGGCTGTAATAAAATACTTCAAATGCCAGGCTTTGGCCCTTGTCTTTCTCTCCCCCTGTGGATTATGTTTCAAAGCGTCTGAAGGCATTGTCTGGTAGTAGTTGAGACATGGTACTGCCTTGTCAGGTTCTTCTGTTCTCCAGAGGCGAAAGAAACGCACCCCAATTTAGGCAAGGTGCTGGCAAGCAGAGTAGAACACTTGAAAAATTAAAGGGTAGCTGGACACTAGGAGCTCAGATGCAATAATTTAATAACATAATATCCAACATTTCGACAGACAAGCTGCCTTCATCAGGGTATAATGACAAACACTGAGGGGTGACTAGTTTAAATAGTGTCAAAGGACACACACAGGTGTCTGTAACCATGGCCGGTGGTGGCCTGATATCGTTGGTTAATTCTCAGATATAAAAATAACATATCAAAGACATGAATGGATAGCATACTATCATAGATACAATTTGGCAACATAGGTCTATCCCTTAGTTTTAGGTCAGTGTGCGCGCAGACAAAAGACTTCGCTGAGTTCCACGAAGGAGCAGCTTTCATGCTGAAATATAATAAAAAATTAACGCAAGTGAATGTCACCAAGTAAAGTATAACTTGACTAAAAGTCTTAAAATATCTGGTACTAAATTAACTTTAGAACAGTGGTAGGAAAAATACTAAATTGTAAAAAGTACAATTAAATGCTATACATACAATTCCTTATATTAAGCAAACAAGCACAATAAAATGTATTTATGATCAGATAGGGCCACACTCCAACAGTCAGACATAATTTACAAAAGTACTATTTGAGTTAAGTGAGTCTGCCAGATAAGAGGCAGTAGGAATGACAACGTGTTATATTAATAGGTAGGTGAATTGGACCATTGCTATCCTGCCTGAGCATTCGAAATGTCATGAGTAGGCCTACTTTTGGGTGTCAGGGATAATGTATGGGAGTAAAAAGTACATATTTTCTTTAGGAATGTACTGGAGTAAAAGTTACCAAAAATATGAATAGTAAAGTATTGATACCAACAACAAAAACTACTTAAGTAGTATCTAAATGTTTTTTTTTTACTTCAGTACTTTACATCACCAAGCAAAAGTGTGAATAATGCACCATGTTTTTTTATAGAAATAGCTAACTTCAACTCATTTCAATTCAGTACTAGGAGTTCCATTATTATTTATGCTTCTCATTTACAACAGACTCTTATAAAGTCATTCCTACTAACCCAGTTGGTTCCCACCAAGTTCCCAAATAAATAACTATCCCTTTTAGTGCTCTGTAGGTTTAGGTCATTGTTCGCAATCATCCCAATGTGTCTTGCAGAGGTTGTAGATGTTGGTATACTGTTTCACAATACAGTATGATCTTGAAGAGATATTCCAGATTACACACTGAACTCATATCGAAAGAGGCAGGCAGCATGTTATAAGAAATTGCAACTGTTTGTTCATGTCATCATTTACTGTAATCCCAAAGCTACTGTAGTGAATTCTCTTGATCACATCTACGCACCCACATTGGAAGTCTGACCATGAAGCTGCAGTTTTAATTGAGATGTCTGGTATTTCAGAGGCGGCCCATGCAGCCTTTGCACAAGGCATGACGGGGGGACGACGACGACGACTATGTAGGACATGGTGCCTCACAGGGAATGTAGAACTAGAACAGTAATGACAGAAGGGGAATTTGCTTTCCGTTTCATGCCTACATATCCTATTAGTTTGATCATTTTACAAATATGTCTGGCTCTGGCTGATTTTGTAGAGTTTTGTGAGTCTTGTTTCTCGAGTGGTGACTGTTTGGAGGTTCCTGGAGGTTCATTACGTTTTAACACTATTGTACAACAACTCTATAACCAGCTATTATGTGCCCTCTGCTTATCCTCTGTCATTGGATTTTCTACTAAAGAACTGTGGAATAAAATGAGTGTGCAACCCTTATGCATGTATTAGTTCAAAGGGTGGGAAATCTGACAGAAAAAAACGTCAGTTTTTCACTTTATGCCTGACATCTTACAGAGTTAGCAATTCTGCTTTCCAGATACACCTTTATGGTAGACAGTACACACTACCTAAAACTGAAACAGTGCTGCAAAGGGTTATCCTCTACGGGATCGATGTCCCCCCCACGGGACGCTTGAGCTAACGCTAATGGGATTAGCAAGACGTTGTAAGTAACAAGATGTCACTCCCTGATCTGTTTCACCTGTTCTTGTGCTTGTCTCCACCCCCTCCAGGTGTCGCCCATTTTCCTCACTTATCCTCTGTGTACTTATACCTGTGTTTTCTATTTGTCTGTTGCCAGTTTGTCAATCTTACCAGCGTTTGTCCTTTCAGACCCTGTTTTTTCCCAGCCTCTCTTTTTCTCATCTCCTGGTTTTTGATCCTCCCCTGCTCGGCCACCGGGTTCTCGCCTTTCGAGTGTTCCCTGGGTTATCAGCCCCCACTCTTCCTGGAGGAAGAGGTTGGCATACCCCCGGCCCAGATGTTTGTCCGCCACAGTCGCCATACCTAGAAGAGAGCCCAGTCGGCTATTCTCAAGATTACCTCCAGGTATCGGCTACAAGTGACCGCCACCGGACCCCGGCATCGTCTCGGACAGAGGGTATGGCTGTCCACTCGAGATCTGCTCCTCCGGGTGGAGCCCCTTTTACCATCTCCAAGATTAGTAGCCCCTCTGCTGTTCATCTTCTGTTGCCCCGTACCCTCCGTACACATCCCACTTTACATGTCTAGATGTAATCCCATGTCTCACAGACCTTTGTCTCCTGTTTCCAGGCCCACCCCTCTTCCCCGTCTCATCGACCGCCAATCGGCATACACGATGAGGCGCCTCCTGATGGTTCGACTGGGGGGAAGAAGATTCCAGTACCTGGTTGACTCCGAGGGTTATGGCCTGGAGGAGAGGTGCTGGGTCTCCACTAGGGACATCCTGGACCCAGGCCTCATCGCTGAGTTCCAACGCCGACACCCCGGTCAACCAGGTATGCGCCCAGCTAGTCACACCCTGATCGGAATTTGTGCTTGTCTCCACCCCACTCCAGGTGTCGCCCATCTTCCCCATTATCCCCAGTGTATTTATACCTGTGTTCTGTCTGTGGCCAGTTTGTTTTGTTCATTAAACCTACCCATGTTTTTCCCCTTGCTCCTGTCTTGTCTATAGTTCCTATTTTTCTATTTTTCCCGGTTTTGACCTTTCTGCCTGCCCTGATGCTGAGCCAGCCTGCCTTACTGTACCTTTGCCCCACTACTCTGGATTACTGACCTCAGTCTGACCTGACCCTGAGCCTACCTGCCGTCCTGTGACTTTGCCTGACCATGTTCGATTTATTAAACATTGTTATTTCACACATTCTGCACTTTGTCTTACCTGAAACCTGATACAAGAACATTTCCCAGGACATAGACATGTCTGATACGGGCAGAAAGATTAACAAGAATTTAAGCTAACTGCACTGTCCAATTTACCGTAGCTATTACAGTAAAAGATTACCATGGTATTGTTTGAATAGAGTCACACAGTTACAGTTGAAGTCTGAGGTTTACATACACCTTGGCCAAATACATTGAAACTCAGTTTTTCACAATTCCTGACATTTTAATCATAGTAAAAATTCCCTGTCTTAGGTCAGTTAGGATCACCACTTTATTTTAAGAATGTGAAATGTCAGAATAATAGCAGAGAATGATTTATTTCAGCTTTTATTTCTTTCAACACATTCCCAGTGGGTCAGAAGTTTACATACACTCAATTAGTATTAGGTAGCATTGCCTTTAAATTGTTTAACTTGGGCCAAATGTTCCGGGTAGCCTTCCACAAGCTTCCCACAATAAGTTGGGGGAATTTTGGCCCATTCCTCCTGACAGAGATGGTGTAACTGAGTCAGGTTTGTAGGCCTCCTTGCTCGCACACGGTTTTTCAGATCTGCCAACAAATTTTCTATGGGATTGAGGTCAGGGCTTTGTGTTGGCCACTCCAATACCTTGACTTTGTTGTCCTTAAGCCATTTTGCCACAGCTTTGGAAATATGCTTGGGGTCATTGTCCATTTGGAAGACACATCTGCGACCAAACTTTAACTTCCTGACTGATGTCTTGAGATGTTGCTTCAATATATCCACATAACTTTCCTGCCTCATGATGCCGTCTATTTTGTGAAGTGCACCAGTCCCTCCTGCAGCAAAGCACCAGCACAACATGGTGCTGCCAACCCCGTGCTTTATGGTTGAGATGGTGTTCTTCGGCTTTGGTCATCATGGCCAAAAAGTTTTATATTTGTTTCATCAGACCAGAGGACATTTTTCCAAAAAGTACAATCTTTGTCCCCATGTGCAGTTGCAAACTATAGTCAGGCTTTTTTTATGGCGGTTTGGAGCAGTGTCTCCTTCCTTGCTGAGCGGCCTTTCAGGTTTTGTAAATATAGGACTCGTTTTACTGTGGATATAGATACTTTTGTACCTGTTTCCTCCAGCATCTTCACAAGGTCCTTTGCTGTTGTTCTGGGATTGATTTGCACTTTTCGTACCAAATTACGTTAATCTATAGGATACAGAACGTGTCTCCTTCCTGAGTGGTATGATGGCTGTGTGGTCCCATGGTGTTTATACTTGCGTACTATTGTTTGTACAGATGAACATGGTACCTTCAGGCATTTGGAAATTGCTCCCAAGGATGAACCAGATTTGTGGAGGTCTACAATTTTTTCTGAGGTCTTAGCTGATTTCTTTTGATTTTCCCATTATGTCAAGCAAAGATGCACTGAGTTTGAAGGTAAGCCTTGAAATACATCCACAAGTACACCTCCAATTGATTAAAATGATGTCAATTAGCCTGAAGCTTCTAAAGCCAAGACATCATTTTCTGGAATTTTCCAAGGTGTTTAAAGGCACAGTCAAGTGTGTAAACTTCTGACCCAATGGAATTGTAATACAGTGAATTATAAGTTAAATAATCTGTCTGTGAACAATTGTTGGAAAAATGACTTGTCATGCACAAAGTAGATGTCCTAACCGACTTGCCAAAACTATAGTTTTTTAACAAGACATTTGTGGCATGGTTGAAAAACGAGTTTCAATGACTCCAAACTAAGTGTATGTAAACAATGTATCAATAAACCAATTATGCACATTTGGACAGACTTTACACAACATTTTTGAACAGGAATGCAATGGTTCATTTGATCAGTCTTAAACGCTGCGCATACACTACACTACAAAATCTAAATTGCACCTAAACTGCAATAATACATTGTGGCCTTTCTCTTGCATTTCAAGAGAAAGGCCACATCTTTTACCTCATCTAATGTGTTATATTCTCTTACATGAATTTCACATTTCCACAAATTTCAAAGTGTTTCCTTTCAAATGGTATCACGAATATGCATATCCTTGCTTCAGGTCCTGAGCTACAGGCAGTTAGATTTGGGTATGTCATTTTAGGCGAAAAATTGAAAGATAGGGTCCTATCCTTAAGAGGTTTTTAAGGTATCTTTACTTTTACTGAAGCATGACAATTGAGTAATTTTTCCACCACTACTTGCTGTAGTCAATCCTCTACTTTGTTATGTTGTAACTCATCCTGACATAAGATATCTTATCAATGAATGTGGGGTCAGGGATTTAGGCCTAGACCCAGACGTATAATTTTTTATACAGAATAAGCATGTATTTTCCCTGCTATCACGATCTTCTTCAGGACAGGTCTGCTGTTCTATTATTCATTCTCCTCCACACATTCTACTATGTATTGTGTACACATGCATACATCTCTACTGCAATATATAAAATAACTGTTAAAGAAATAAAACACTGTGTTTTTGATGGCAAACAGTATAAATATGCTTGCATCATATTTTATAGATTCATATCCCACATTTACTGAACATATTGTCTCCAGCAAGACTTTAGAACTTATTTCACTTGTAGTTTTAGTGCTTTGCTGAAACATCAGAAATTAATGCATGCATATCTTAGCACATGTTTTCTATCTAGAACTTAAATGGTTCTTCGGCAGGCCCCATTGGGGAACCCTTTGAAGAACAGTTTTTTGTTCCAACTGGAACCGTTCTAGTTCAAAGTAGAACCCTATTGGGTGGGTTCCCTTCTCCCATGAAACCCAAAAGAGTTCTACCTGGAACCAAAAACAACTCTACCTGGAACCAGTGGCTGTTCCACTGGATGTCATAAGGTGAACGCACCAATTTGTAAGTCGCTCTGGATAAGAGCGTCTGCTAAATGACTTAAATGTAAATGTAAATGTAAACCAAAAAGGATCCTCTTATAGGGACAGCCAAATAACCCAATTTTTTCTAAAAGTGTAGCCGACTATTTAAGCCTAGTGAGATCTAAAATGTATCATATATAGATACCCACATACAATGATTTAATCAGATCATCTATTTAATTCAATTATTTACTTCATTGGCTACATACTGTATTACAGTGCATTCAGAAAGTATTCAGACCCCTTGACTTTTTTCACATTTTGTTATGTTACAGCCTTATTTTAAAATTGATAAAATATTTTTTCCTCTCACCCACATACACACAACACCCCATAATGACAAAGCAAAAACAGGTTTTTAGATTTTTTTGCAAATGTATAAAAAACAACAGAAATATCACATTTACATAAGTATTACTCAGTACTTTGTTGAAGCACCTTTGGCAGAGATTACAGCCTCGAGTCTTCTTGAGTATGAAGCTACAAACTTCGACACCAATCAAGTTGTAAAAACATCTCAAGGATGATCAATGGAAACAGGGTGCACCTGAGCTCAATTTCAAGGCTCATAGCTAAGGGTCTGTAAAAAATATTATTTCTTAAAAATTTTGAGCACAACTGTCTTCACATCCCCATTAATGAAACTCGATCCACCTAACAGGTGACAGTAAATAACAGTAAATAATGTATTTCTGTTTTTTAAAATAAATTTGCAAACATTTCTAAATAACAGTTTTTGCATTGTCATTATGGGGCATTGTGTGGAGAGTGATGAGGGGAAAAAACAATTGAATCAATCTTATAATCTTATAAGATTATTATTTGACCATATACAATGTTATTTCTCTGTGAACAGAAGGGCACTCCACATGTATGGCACTGACACAAATGACTGAAAATTATAATAAGAATATTGTGGGAACTGTATTGTTAGACTTCAGTGCTGCCTTTGATATTATTGACCATCATCTGTTATTGGCTAAACGTATGCTTAGCTGTCTTATCGTTAGCTGTCTTATTGGCTGCTATCTGAATAGGTCTATCGGACAATTGTTCTTGGGTCACTATAACTATATCTATTTTGCCAATTGGATTGATCCCCTCAACCACACGGAACCCCACTAATCTACCGACGGAAACGCACGAGGTGGCTAAAAACAAACCTCCATCCTCTGCTAGCTTCCTACCGATGACCTGGCTAGCTGTCTGAATCGCCATGACCCCAACCAATCTCACTACTCACTGGACCCTTATGATCGCTCGACTAAGTATGCCTCTCCTTAATGTCAATATGCCTTGTCCATTGCTGTTCTGGTTAGTGTTTCTTGGCTTATTTCACTGTAGAGCCTCTAGCCCTGCTCATTATACCGTATCCAACCTTTCAGTTCCACCACCCACACATGCGCTGACATCACCTGGTTTCAATTATGTTTCTAGAGACAATATCTCTCTCATCATCACTCAATGCCTAGGTTTACCTCCACTGGATTCACATCCTACCATAGCTTTGTCTGTACATTATACCTTGAAGCTATTTTATTGCCTCCAGAAACCTCCTTTTACTCTCTGTTCCAGCTTAGCTTTTAGCTGTACCCTTATCCTACTCCTCCTCTGTTCCTCTGGTGATGTAAAGGTGAATCCAGGCCCTGCAGTGCCTAGCTCCACTCCTATTCCCCAGGCGCTCTCTTTTGATGACTTCTGTAACCGTAATAGCCTTGGTTTCATGCATGTTAACATTAGAAGCCTCCTCCCTAAGTTTGTTTTATTCACTGCTTTAGCACACTCTGCCAACCCGGATGTTCTAGCCGTGTCTGAATCCTGGCTTAGGATTTCAAAACCCTCAAAAATTCTGAAATTTTCATCCCTAACTACAACATTTTCAGACAAGATAGAACATCCAAAGGGGGCGGTGATGCAATCTATGGCAAAGATAGCCTGAAGAGTTCTGTCCTACTATCCAGGTCTGTACCCAAACAATTTGAACTTCTACTTTTAGAAATCCACCTCTCGCGGCCTCCCGTGTGGCGCAGTGGTCTAGGGCACTGTGCCACCAAAGACTCTGGGTTCGCGCCCAGGCTCTGTCGCAGCCGGCTGCGACCAGAGGTCTATGGGGCGACGCACAATTGGCCTAGCGCCGTTAGGGAGGGTTTAGTAGGGATATCCTTGTCTCATCGCGCACCAGCGACTCCTGTGGCAGGCCGGGCTCAGTGCACACTGACCAGGTCACCAGGTGCACGGTGTTTCCTGCGGCTGGCTTCCGGGTTGGATGTGTGCTGTGTTAAGAAGCAGTGCGGCTTGGTTGGGTTGTGTTTTGGACGCATGGCTTTCGACCTTCGTCTCTCCCGAGCCCGTACGGGAGTTGTAGCGATGAGATAGATAAGATAGTAACTACTAACAATTGGATACCACGAAATTGGGGAGAAAAGGGGGTAAAATAAAAATCCACCTCTCTAAAAACAAGTCTCTCACCGTTGCCGCCTGCTATAGACCCCCCTCTGCCCCCAGCTGTGCTCTGGACACCATATGTGAACTGATTGCCTCGCATCTATCTTCAGAGCTTGTGCTGCTAGGCAACCTAAACTGGAACATGCTTAACACCCCAACCATCCTACAATCTAAGCTTGATGCCCTCAATCTCACACAAATTATCAATGAACCTACCAGGTACCACCCCGAAGCCGTAAACACGGGCACCCTCATAGATATCATCCTAACCAACTTGCTCTCTAAATACACCTCTGCTGTTTTCAACCAAGATCTCAGCGATCACTGCCTCATTGCCTGCATCCGTACTGGGTCAGCGGTCAAACGACCTCCAATCATCACTGTCAAACGCTCCCTGAAACACTTCAGCGAGCAGGCTTTTCTTATCGACCTGGCCGGGGTATCCTGGAAGGATATTGATCTCACCCCGTCAGTAGAGGATGCCTGGTTATTTTTTAAATGCCTTCCTCACCATCTTAAATAAGCATGCCCCATTAAAGAAATGTAGAACTAGGAACAGATATATCCCTTGGTTCTCTCCAGACCTGATTGCCCTTAATAAATCCTGTTAAGGCTAGGCATAATACTGCCCCCTTTGGATGAATTGCGTGCCCATAGTAAACTGAAAAATAATCTGTCCAAAATTGCTAATATGTGCATATAATAATAATAATTGGATAGAAAACACTCTAAAGCTTCTAAAACCGTTTGAATTATGTCTGTAAGTATAGCAGAACTCACAGGGCAGACAATCTCCCAAACTAGTTTTGGAATACTGAAAGTTGGGGCAACTTTGACGTCATCGCCCCTACCCTTCCCAACCAGCTATGGATCTGGAGACACTTTCTATGTCTTCCACTAGATGTCCTCATTCAGTAGAGCGTTTAATTGTGCAAATCCCGCGAGCTTTGACCCTTTGGGAGGCAAAAGAGTGGGCGTCGCGAGAAAATACATGTGCGTTAGGGCGCGAATTGAACACAGACCTTCCTCTGTTCCAGCTTGCCTGAGAAGAAGTATGATTGTCCGGTTGAACTGAGAATGGTTTTGTACGTTTATAACATCCTAAAGCTTGATTCTGTACTTAGTTTGACCAGTTTAGTCGACATATAATATGTAATTTTGAAGTTTTGATGTGCAACTGTTCGGGACCAGAAGTCATTTTGGATGCATTTCAGCTGAAAGTGGAAGCAGATGCTACTATAAGGACACACGAACTGAAACAAAACGATATATTGGGTAAGTATGACTCCTTCCACTACATTCTGATCGAAGACCATCAAAGGAAGGGAATATTTATGTTGTAATTTTGTGTTTCTGTTGACTCCAACATAGCGGAGAAATATTGCTACGTCTGAGCGCCGTCTCAGATTATTGCATAGTGAACTAATTCTGTAACGTTAAAAATAAATGTGACACAGCGGTTGCATTAAGAAGCAGTGTATCTTTCTAACTATATGTAGAACATGTATATTTAGTCAAAGTTTATGAAGTGTATTTCTGTTATCTGGCGGAGCTATCTATAATTTCTCCGGACATTTTTGAGCATTTTCTGAACATGGCGTCAATGTAAACTGAGATTTATGGATATAAATGGCATATTATTGAAAAAAACATAAATGTACTGTGTAACGTCCTATTACTGTCATCTGATGAAGATTTTTAAAAGGTTAATGAATAATTTTTCTGTTAATCCTGCGTTTGTGATTGCATCTTTTGTTCGACAAAATGGCTGTATATCGTCTGTGTCTTTGTGGTGGTTTGACATAAATATGTGCTATGTTTTCGCCGTAAAACATTTTAGAAATCTGACACGCTGGGTAGATGAACAAGGTGCTTATCTTTCATTTGAGCTATTGGACTTGTTAATGTGTGGAGGTTAAATATTTCTAAGAATATTTTTGCATTCTATGCGCCACCATTACAGTTGAGCGGGGGGGTGTGGTACCCCCTGGGGAACCTGTACCGTTAACAGGTGCCCTTAACCAACACAAAACATCCTATGGCGTTCTGCATTAGCATCGAACAGCCCCCGTGATATGCAACTTTTCAGGGAAGCTAGAAACCAATATACACAGGCAGTTAGAAAAGCCAAGGCTAGCTTTTTCAAGCATAAATTTGCAACACAATCTCAAAAGTTCTGGGACACTGTAAAGTCCATGGAGAATAAGAACACCTCCTCCCAGCTGTCCACTGCACTGAAGATAGGAAACACCGTCACCACCGATAAATCTACTATAATTGAGAATTTCAATAAGCATTTTTCTACGGCTGGCCATGCTTTCCACCTGGGTACCCCTACCCGGTCAACAGCACTGCACCCCCCACAGCAACTCGCTCAAGCCTTCCCATTTCTCCTTCTCCCAAATCCAGTCAGCTGATGTTCTGAAAGAGCTGCAAAATTTGGATCCCTACAAATAAGCCGGGCTAGACAATCTGGACCCCTTCTTTCTAAAATGATCTGACGAAATTGTTGCCACCCCTATTACTAGCCTGTACAACCTCTCTTTTGTGTCGTCTGAGATTCCCAAAGATTGGAAAGCAGCTGCTGTCATCCCCCTCTTCAAAGGGGGGGACACTCTTGACCCAAACTGCTACAGACCTATATCTATCCTACCCTGCCTTTCTAAGGTCTTCGAAAGCCAAACAGATTACCAACCATTTTGAATCCCACCGTACCTTCTTCGCTATGAAATCTGGTTTCAGAGCTGGTCATGGATGCACCTCAGCCACGCTCAAGGTCCTAAACGATATCTTAACCACCATCGATAAGAAACAATACTGTCCAGCCGTATTCATTGACCTGGCCAAGGCTTTCGACTCTGTTAATCACCACATCCTCATCGGCAGACTCGACAGCCTTGGTTTCTCAAATGATTGCCTCGCCTGGTTCACCAACTACTTCTCTGATAGAGTTCAGTGTGACTTAGAATATGTGGAAAACTACAAATACCTAGGTGTCTGGTTAGACTGTAAACTCTCCTTCCAGACTCACATCAAACATCTCCAATCCAAAGTTAAATCTAGAATTGGCTTCCTATTTGGCAACAAAGCATCCTTCACTCATGCTGCCAAACATACCCTCGTAAAACTGATCATCCTACCAATCCTCGACTTCGGCGATGTCATTTACAAAATAGCCTCCAACACCCTACTCAATAAACTGGATGCAGTCTATCACAGTGCCATTCGTTTTGTCACCAAAGCCCCATTACTACCCACCACTGCGACCTGTACGCTCTCGTTGGCTGGCCCTCGCTTCATGCTCGTTGTCAAACCCACTGGCTCCAGGTCATCTACAAGACCCTGCTAGGTAAAGTCCCCCCTTATCTCAGCTCGCTGGTCACCATAGCATCTCCCACCTGTAGCACACGCTCCAGCAGGTATATCTCTCTAGTCACCCCCAAAACCAATTCTTTCTTTGGCCGCCTCTCCTTCCAGTTCTCTGCTGCCAATGACTGGAACGAACTACAAAAATCTCTGAAACTGGAAACACTTATCTCCCTCACTAGCTTTAAGCACAGCTGTCAGAGCAGCTCACAGATTACTGCACCTGTACATAGCCTATCTATAATTTAGCCCAAACAACTCCCTCTTTCCCTACTGTATTTATTTATTTTGCTCCTTTGCACCCCATTATTTCTATCTCTACTTTACACATTCTTCCACTGCAAATCAGTTTTACTTGCTATATTGTATTTACTTCGCCACCATGGCCTTTTTTGCCTTAACTCCCTTATCTCACCTCACTTGCTCACATTGTATATATACTTATTTTTCTGCTGTATTATTGACTGTATGTTTGTTTTACTCCATGTGTAACTGTGTTGTTGTATGTGTCGAACTGCTTTGCTTTATCTTGACCAGGTTACAATTGTAAATGAGAACTTGTTCTCAACTTGCCTAACTGGATAAATAAAGGTGGAATAAAAAATAAAAATAAAATATATATATATTTTTTATCGTCTGCATATCATTGGTTGACAGCTATCTATCCAAAAGAACACATATGGTTTTCTTTAATGGAAGCTTCTCTAAAGTAAAACATGTAAAGTGTGATATTCCACAAGGCAGCCCTCTTGGCCCTTTACTGTTCTCTATCTTTACTAATGATCTACCACTGGTATTAAACAAAACCTGTGTCAGTGTACACTGATGATTCAACATTATACATGTCAGCAACTATGGCTAGTGAAATTACTGCAACCCTAAACAAAAAGATGCAGTCAGTTTTAGAATGGGTGGCTAGTAAGAAACTAGCCCTGAACATATCTAACACTAAAAGCATTTTATTTGGTACAAATCATTCCCTTAGTTCTTGTCACGGAACCACGCACGCCTGTCCCCTATTCCCACTGATTAGTATTTGTATATATGTGCCCTTTGGTTTCCATGGTCTTGTTGGTTATTGTTACAATGTCTGTTGGTACGTGTGAGTACCTGTGCTGTGTGTTTTGGGCTTTCGTGCCATTGCTGATTGTGCAGATGATTATGGGTCTCGTCTCGTGTGATAATCATTGTCCATTTGTGTTATTTATTCGAGGTACTCCTCGCTCTTTTGTTTGGATTTCAACCCTGTGTTTTGTGTATGTGTTTGTTTGGTCTTCGTCCCCGTGCCTTTACACGGCACAGCGTAATTCTGGGTGTAATAAGAACATTACACATTTCTGTGCTCGTCTCCCGAATCATTGTTCCCAACATGACAGAATAATCAACCATTATTGGAGATAGCGGGAATGGCCCGTCCGACGACTGGTCTGTCCGGCGCCGCCGCAACTTCGGCAGCAGCAACTGGGCCGTCTGACGTCGCCACAACGGGTCCGTCCGACGATGCCACTTCAGCAGCCACAAGTGGCCCGTTCGACGCAGCCACAACCGGTCCGTCCGACACCACTGCAACTGGCCTATCCAACACTGCGTTCCTGTGATCGTCCTCGAAGCCGGTGTCGTTGCACTGTTGGTGCAGCACATCGGGGGGGGTACTATCACGGATCCCACCGGAACTTTCATCACGCACACGTGTCCCCTATTCCCACTGATTAGTGTTTGTATATATGTTCCCTTTGTTCACCATGGTGCTGTCGATTATTGTTCCAATGTCCGTTGGTGCATGTGAGTACCTGTGTTGTGTGTTTTGGGCTTTCGTGCCCTTGTGGATTGCGCAGATGATTAATGGTCCTGTGCGCGTGTGTTATTTATTCAAGGTACTCCTCGCTCTTTTGTTTGGGTTTCAACCCTGTTTTTGTTACGTGTTTGTTTGGCCTTTACAGGGCACGCCGTAATTTGGGGCTGAATTTTAAAAAACTGTTACGCATCCCTGCGCCTGTCTCCCGATCCCTCATGCCAACGTGACAGTTCTAGAGCTCAGCTGAATCTGGTAATGAATGATGTGACTCTTGAGCAAGTTGAGGAGACTAAACTTCTTGTTGTCGCCTTAGACTGTAAATTGTCATGGTCAAGGCATATTGATTCAATTGTTGTAAAGATGGGGAGAAGTCTGCTGGTGATAAAGAGATGTTCAGCATCGCCTCAGATACTGTAAGACTCTTTGGATACTTTTTTTGCTGAGCTCACCGAAAAACAAACAAATTCAATCCACGTGGCCATTGTAGCTGACACCATCTGCTGTTTTTTTTTTTTTTACATGAGATGTCCCAATCTACACAGAAGAACCTGGCTAACACACATGAGATGCATCCACAACACATTTTAGAGCTGCTTGACATGAGTGAGATCACTCACCAGAAGGTAATGTCTGTGCAAATGCAGTGTATACAAAAATCAATCTTAGGATAAGTATGAACACTTAAACTATTTCTGTTGCCTTGGAGAACAATGCATTTATAAATATTAGGCTACTGATAATACAGTGGCCAAAAGCTTGTATCAAACAAGAAAACAACTAGGCTATTTATCCCAATCTGATTGATGTTAGAAGTGTATGGTTTCAACATATTGCTCAGCTTTTACACCATAAAATGGCCCTGGATGGGATTCATGTCACTTTTAGCTTTATTTTTAGCAACATGCATGAAGCGTGCCTCTGTAAATAGGACTGTGCATCCACCCCTTCTTCCTTCCCTAGAACATAAACTGGATTAGATTGGATTGATTATAGAGGAAATATCATTTCATTTACTGTGGGAATGTGAAAGAACAGACAGACATTTTTCTCATCTTATGAAGCATCTGACCTCTGATCCTCTCGCTCTCTCTCTCGCTCTCTCCCCCCCCTCTCTCCCTCTCTCTCTTTCTCTCTTTCTCTCTCTCCATTCTCTCTCTCTGTTTCTCTCTCTCTCTCTCTCTCTCTCTCTCCCTCTCTCTCTCTCTCCTACTCTCTCTCTCTCCCTACTCTCTCTCTGTCTCTCTCTCTCTCTCTCTCTCTCTCTCTCCCGCTCTCTCTCTCTTTCTCTCTCTCTTGCTCTCTTTCTACCTCTGTAACAGGGGCTTTTTATTGCCTCTGTAACACTAATGTTAGCTAACATCAGGGCTTTTTTTACCAGCTTGTGTAAGCAGTATGTACATTAGCAGAAAAAATGCAGCTTAATAAATCAAAGCTGATAAAAAGGAAGTCAAACAGGAGTAAAGGGTCTCAAATCAAGTGATCCTCTGTTTGACTTAGAAGCTGACCAATTGGTTGGAGTCCATTTGAACAACGTCAGTGGTTTAAGTCAGTTCATCACACAGCATGCGTCATCATTATGAGATGGTCATTTTGATAAAGGCTAATTAAGTTCAGTTTATGAACCTCACCTGGAAGCAGCATTCCCTTAGTCAGCAGTGACCTAATAGTTATAGAGGCCATTTAAAGTGACTTTAAGGATTTACATTATTATGTTATTTTATTTTGTGACATTTTTGTTACTAAATGTGCAATGTGGCTTGATCAGAAAAGCGATGATGGGAAATCTTTTATTGTTCCTTCCTACCCTTTTGAACTGTTTCTCTGTGCTGTTCTCAGTTCTCCACTGTAGATGTGAACAAAGGCCATGTTCCAACCATAACCCTCAGAGATTGTGTTCCAGAATGATATGCCTTGAGACCTATGAGACCTATGAGATTCACCGTAACAATGACAAGGTAGGGCAGGGTGGGTTTCGGTGCCAGAGATGCGTGGAAGGTTGATGTGGACATTATATTTCAAGACCAAGCTGAGCGAGCAGCAATCTTTTTAAGTTCTACATTTTATTTATTCGCATCAAAGAAAAGAAGTGAAAGACACAACAGTACAGATGAAACAACTGGTAAAAACGGTGTGCAGGTGAGGTTGGAAGCACAAAAGGGCTGATATTAAAAACACAACACACAAATAAGTACAACAAAAATCTGTTAAATCAGTTTAATCAGTTAAACAAAGCATATGAATTATAACTGTACATGATACACTCAGTATACAAGAAATGTGAAGAGTGGGTAGATCTGGAGAGTTGCTTGATCCGGCTTGACTTCCCAGTGATAATTGTACAGCAGAGGTTATAAGGACACAATGCCCACATGTCATTAATTATAGCTCCACATGTGTCACAGCAATACGTGATCCATTAAAAAGTGCCCCAGAACAAACACTACATTTACTGTAATTAATCAGATGAAAGGGCTGAATCATGAGTAGATCCATCATTTAAATGGGCTCAATTACAGTTAGAAAATATGTATCTCCTAAAACCCAGTTATGGGGTAAGAGGTAGGTCAAGGGAATCTATTGTAAGGCCTAGCTTCTAGATTTAATGCATAGGGTACCTAGACCTTAGCGGAAAGTGTGAATACCCAACCCCATATATCTGACTGACATATTGTGTACATTTTAAATGAGATTGTAACTGTCACATCATTATTCAAAGTTGAAAGTGTTCTGCGCATGAAGTGCATGAAATCTGGAGAATGTCAGATTTTGACACTTGAAATGGCCTGACAATCTTTACGCTGCAATGCTTGTTATCTTTTTCATTAGCCTCTCTCAGTTGTGGGCACCATTCATCAACGAGGAATGGTGTTTCTGGAGCAGACCACAGACTGTTTTATAGTAACACCTACAGTACATCCTCTCCTCTTTCACATGAGGTGAAGTAGGCCAACTATGAAATGAACTTAGTTCTCTGAGACAGCATGATGCATACGGAAAACAATAGGCTTCTTATAACTCTACACTTGAAGAACACAATTACTGTATATCTTCTTATATGGATATGAGATAAGAGGTAGTGTAAAATCATTAGAACATGGAGATGAATGTTGATAATGCGTTGTGGAAGTCACAGACATTAGGAGACACAGTAAAATTACTATGAAATGCAACATCGATTCCCAACATAATAAAACCTCTGGACTTGCCCAGAGGATGTGCATTGTGCATTATTACCCCTTTGCTACCCCCATTAAAGAACAACTATGAGTGCATTAGTTACCAGATATGCATCTGTTGGTCACAGATACCTTAAAAATAAAGGTAGGGGCATGGATCAGAAAACTAGTCAGTATCTGGTGTGACCACCATTTGCGCCATGCAGCGAAATACATCTCCTTCACAATAGAGTTGATCAGGCTGTTGATTGTGGCCTGTGGAATGTTGTCCCACTCCTCTTCCTCTGTGCGAAGCGGGATATTGGTGGGAACTGGAACACAGTCGTACATGTTGATCCAGAGCATCCTGAATGTGTTCAATCGGGGACATGTCTGGTGAGTGCGCAGGCCATGGAGGAACTGGGACATTATAAGCTTCCAGGAATTGTGTACAGATCCTTGCGACATGGAGCCATGCATTATCATGCTGAAACATGAGGTGATGGCGGCGGATGAATGGAACGACAGTATCGCTGTGCATTCAAATTGCCATAGATAAAAGGCAATTGTGTTCATTGTCCATAGCTTATGCCTTCCCATACCATAACCCCACGCCACCATGGTGCACTCTGTTCACAACGTTGACATCAGCAAACCACTCGCCCACACGACGTCATACACACTGTCTGCCATCTGCCCGGTACAGTCGAAAAAGGGATTAATCTGTGAAGAGCACACTTCTCCAGCATGCCAGTGGCCATCGAAGGTGAGCATTTGCCCACTGAAGTCGATTACAACGCCGAACTGCATTCAGGTCAAGGCCCTGGTAAGGACGACGAGCACGCAGATGAGCTTCCCTGAGACGGGTACCATCACAGGTGATTTTATTTGTCCCCTTAAGTTTTCTGAGCAAAACAAATGTATAAGTAATAGTTTTTGTTTTATTGTTGGACATAAAAGACTGCAAAACCACCAGTAAATCAGCTCCAACTTATTTTAATTTGGTAAATCTGTTGGTAAATCTGTTGTATAATGAGATGTATGATCATATACGTATATCATATTTTAAATGATTATGTTTGAGTAAAATATTCTATTTGTTTGTGCTAAGGTTAGGGGAGATGTAGAGAGACACATATTGTAATAATTATGGAAATATGAATATTAATTCCCTCTTTATTCAAAATCTTCATGAGCACATTGAAGCTGTACTGCGTAGTTACATTTAAGATGCAAGGAGAAAATATACAGTGCTTTAGAAAGTATTCACATCCCTTGGCTTCTTCCACATGTTGTTGTATTACAGCCTGAATTTTAAATTGATTAAATTGAGATTTTTGGTCAAAGGCCGACACACAATCCCCCATAATGGTAAAGTGGAATTATGTTTTTAGAAATTTGTACAAATTCATAAAAAAATGAAAATCTGAAATGTCTTGAGTCAAAAAGTAATCAACTCCTTTGATTAACAGGTCACATAATACGTTTTATGGATTCACTCTGTGTGCAATAATAGTGTTGAACATGAGTTTTGAATGACTACTTCATCTCTGTACCCAAAACATACAATTATCTGTAAGGTCCCTCAGTCGAGTAGTGAATTTCAAACACAGATTCAAGCACAAAGACAAGGGAGGATTTCCAATACCTCACAAGAAGGGCACCTATTGGTAGACGGCTAAGTTATTAATCAATCCACCCAGTCACTACAAAGATAGAGGCATCCTTCCTAACTCAGTTGCCGGAGAGGAAGGAAACCACTCAGGGATTTCTCCATGAGGCCAATGATGACATTAAAACAGTTAAATTACGGTGATAGGAGAAAACTGAGGATGGAGCAACAACATTGTAGTTACTCCACAATACTACTCTAATCAAATCAAATCAAATCAAATCAAATTGTATTTGTCACATACACATGGTTAGCAGATGTTAATGCGAGTGTAGCGAAATGCTTGTGCTTCTAGTTCCGACAATGCAGTAATAACCAACAAGTAATCTAACTAACAATTCCAAAACTACTGTCTTATACACAGTGTAAGGGGATAAAGAATATGTACATAAGGATATATGAATGAGTGATGGTACAGGGCAGCATACAGTAGATGGTATCGAGTACAGTATATACATATGAGATGAGTATGTAGACAAAGTAAACAAAGTGGCATAGTTAAAGTGGCTAGTGATACATGTATTACATAAGGATGCAGTCGATGATATAGAGTACAGTATATACGTATGCATATGAGATGAATAATGTAGGGTAAGTAACATTATATAAGGTAGCATTGTTTAAAGTGGCTAGTGATATATTTACATCATTTCCCATCAATTCCCATTATTAAAGTGGCTGGAGTTGGGTCAGTGTCAATGTCAGTGTGTTGGCAGCAGCCACTCAATGTTAGTGGTGGCTGTTTAACAGTCTGATGGCCTTGAGATAGAAGCTGTTTTTCAGTCTCTCGGTCCCAGCTTTGATGCACCTGTACTGACCTCGCCTTCTGGATGATAGCGGGGTGAACAGGCAGTGGCTCGGGTGGTTGATGTCCTTGATGATCTTTATGGCCTTCCTGTAACATCGGGTGGTGTAGGTGTCCTGGAGGGCAGGTAGTTTGCCCCCGGTGATGCGTTGTGCAGACCTCACTACCCTCTGGGGAGCCTTACGGTTGAGGGCGGAGCAGTTGCCGTACCAGGCGGTGATACAGCCTGCCAGGATGCTCTCGATTGTGCATCTGTAAAAGTTTGTGAGTGCTTTTGGTGACAAGCCGAATTTCTTCAGCCTCCTGAGGTTGAAGAGGCGCTGCTGCGCCTTCTTCACGACGCTGTCTGTGTGAGTGGACCAATTCAGTTTGTCTGTGATGTGTATGCCGAGGAACTTAAAACTTGCTACCCTCTCCACTACTGTTCCATCGATGTGGATAGGGGGGTGTTCCCTCTGCTGTTTCCTGAAGTCCACAATCATCTCCTTAGTTTTGTTGACGTTGAGTGTGAGGTTATTTTCCTGACACCACACTCCGAGGGCCCTCACCTCCTCCCTGTAGGCCGTCTCGTCGTTGTTGGTAATCAAGCCTACCACTGTTGTGTCGTCCGCAAACTTGATGATTGAGTTGGAGGCGTGCGTGGCCACGCAGTCATGGGTGAACAGGGAGTACAGGAGAGGGCTCAGAACGCACCCTTGTGGGGCCCCGTGTTGAGGATCAGCGGGGAGGAGATGTTGTTGCCTACCCTCACCACCTGGGGCGGCCCGTCAGGAAGTCCAGTACCCAGTTGCACAGGGCGGGGTCGAGACCCAGGGTCTCGAGCTTGATGACGAGCTTGGAGGGTACTATGGTGTTGAATGCCGAGCTGTAGTCGATGAACAGCATTCTCACATAGGTATTCCTCTTGTCCAGATGGGTTAGGGCAGTGTGCAGTGTGGTTGAGATTGCATCGTCTGTGGACCTATTTGGGCGGTAAGCAAATTGGAGTGGGTCTAGAGTGTCAGGTAGGGTGGAGGTGATATGGTCCTTGACTAGTCTCTCAAAGCACTTCATGATGACGGAAGTGAGTGCTACGGGCGGTAGTCGTTTAGCTCAGTTACCTTAGCTTTCTTGGGAACAGGAACAATGGTGGCCCTCTTGAAGCATGTGGGAACAGCAGACTGGTATAGGGATTGATTGAATATGTCCGTAAACACACCGGCCAGCTGGTCTGCGCATGCTCTGAGGGTGCGGCTGGGGATGCCGTCTGGGCCTGCAGCCTTGCGAGGGTTAACACGTTTAAATGTCTTACTCACCTCGGCTGCAGTGAAGGAGAGACCGCATGTTTTCGTTGCAGGCCGTGTCAGTGGCACTGTATTGTCCTCAAAGCGGGCAAAAAAGTTATTTAGTCTGCCTGGGAGCAAGACATCCTGGTCCGTGACTGGGCTGGGTTTCTTCTTGTAGTCTGTGATTGACTGTAAACCCTGCCACATGCCTCTTGTGTCTGAGCCGTTGAATTGAGATTCTACTTTGTCTCTGTACTGACGCTTAGCTTGTTTGATAGCCTTGCGGAGGGAATAGCTGTACTGTTTGTATTCGGTCATGTTACCAGACACCTTGCCCTGATTAAAAGCAGTGGTTCGCGCTTTCAGTTTCACGCGAATGCTGCCATCAATCCACGGTTTCTGGTTAGGGAATGTTTTTATCGTTGCTATGGGAACGACATCTTCAATGCACGTTCTAATGAACTCGCACACCGAATCAGCGTATTCGTCAATATTGTTATCTGACGCAATACGAAACATGTCCCAGTCCACGTGATGGAAGCAGTCTTGGAGTGTGGAGTCAGCTTGGTCGGACCAGCGTTGGACAGACCTCAGCGTGTGAGCCTCTTGTTTAAGTTTCTGTCTGTAGGCAGGGATCAACAAAATGGAGTCGTGGTCAGCTTTTCCGAAAGGGGGGCGGGGCAGGGCCTTATATGCGTTGCGGAAGTTAGAGTAACAATGATCCAAGGTTTTACCACCCCTGGTTGCGCAATCGATATGCTGATAAAATTTATGGAGTCTTGTTTTCAGATTAGCTTTGTTAAAATCCCCAGCTACAATGAATGCAGCCTCCGGATAAATGGTTTCCAGTTTGCAAAGAGTTAAATAAAGTTAGTTCAGAGCCATCGATGTGTCTGCTTGGGGGGGGATATATACGGCTGTGATTATAATCGAAGAGAATTCTCTTGGTAGATAATGCGGTCTACATTTGATTGTGAGGAATTCTAAATCAGGTGAACAGAAGGATTTGAGTTCCTGTATGTTTCCTTCATCACACCATGTCTCGTTAGTCATGAGGCATACGCCCCCGCCACTCTTCTTACCAGAAAGATGTTTGTTTCTGTCGGCGCGATGCGTGGAGAAACCCGTTGGCTGCACCGCCCCGGATAGCGTCTCTCCAGTGAGCCATGTTTCCGTGAAGCAGAGAACGTTACAGTCTCTGATGTCCCTTTGGAATGCTACCCTTGCTCGGATTTCATCAACCTTGATGTCAAGAGACTGGACATTGGCGAGAAGAATGCTAGGGAGTGGTGCACGATGTGCCCGTGTCCGGAGTCTGACCAGAAGACCGCTACGTTTCCCTCTTTTACGAAGTCATTTTTTGGGGTCGCTGCCTGGAATCAATTCCGTTGACCTGTTTGTAAGGCAAGAACACAGGATCCGCGTCGCGGAAAACATATTCTTGGTCGTACTGATGGTGAGTTGACGCTGATCTTATATTCAGTAGTTCTTCTCGACTGTATGTAATGAAACCTAAGATGACCTGGGGTACTAATGTAAGAAATAACACATAAAAAAACAAAAAACTGCATAGTTTCCTAGGAACGCGAAACGAGGTGGCCATCTCTGTCGGCGCCGGAAGCTATTACTGAGTACCGCTCTCCTTATTTTCAAGCATAGTGGTGGCAGCATCATGTTATGGGTATGCTTTAATCATTCTGACTGGGGAGTTTTTCAGGATAAAAAGAAACAGAATAGAGGAAAACCTGGTTCAGTCTGCTTTCTACCAGACACTGGGAGATTAATTCACCTTTCAGCAGGACAATAACCTAAAACACAAGTGCAAATCTACACAGGAGTTGCTTACCAAGAAGACACTGAACGTTCCTGAGAGGCCGAGTTACAGTTTTGACTTAAATCTGTTTGAAAATATATGGCAAGAGCTGAAAGTCTTTGTCTAGCAATAATCAACAACAAATGCAACTGTTGATTGCACCTTTAAGTACCTTACTGTAATAGATTTCCATTAAAATGGGCAAAAATAGCTTTTTAGCAAAAAACTATTTCTCAAGCAAAACATTTTCAATGACTGTGGGAGTGGTCTGAATGAGGTGTCTGTATACTTTCCGAATGCACTGTATATCTGATGTGACAAACTACATTTTGTATTTTCTTGTTTCAGTGATGGCCTTTTCAGTGTTTCCTACTTTGTACTCCCTGCACTGTACCACGCAAAGCAACTACTCGCTATCCCTCTTGATCTCGCAATCTTCTGTTTCTTCTCTCTCTCTCTCTGTGTCTGCCCCAACTAACCTAATGAAGCATAAAATAAACGCACAGACCGGACAAGTTGTCACACAGTGGATTATAGTCATTGTAGTTAATCACCACGATTTCTGTGCTAAACTATGTAGGGAGTAGGAATATTTGCCTATTCTCTCTCTCTCTCTCTCTCTCTCTCTCTCTCTCTCTCTCTCTCTCTCTCTCTCTTCAATTCAATTCAAGGGGCTTTATTGGCATGGGAAACATATGTTAACTTTGCCAAAGCAAGTGAGGTAGATAATATACAAAAGTGAAATAAACAATAGAAATTAACAGTAAACATTACACTCACAGAAGTTTCAAAAGAATAAAGACAGTGTTGTAACGATGTACAAATGGTTAAAGTACAAAAGGGAAAATAAATAAGCATAAATATGGGTTGTATTTACAATGGTGTTTGTTCTTCACTGGTTTACCTTTTCTTGTGGCAACAGGTCACATGTCTTGCTGCAGTGATGGCACACTGTGGTATTTCACCTAGGACATATGGGAGTTTATCAAAATTGGGTTTGTTTTCGAATTCTTTGTGATTCTGTGTAATCTGAGGGAAATATGTGTCTCTAATATGGTCATATATTAGGTTAGGTTAGGAATTGCAGCTCAGTTTCCACCTCATTTTGTGGGCAGTGTGCACATAGCCTGTCTTCTCTTGAGAGCCAGGTCTGCCTACGGCGGCCTTTCTCAATAGCAAGGCTATGCTCACTGAGTCTGTACATAGTCAAAGCTTTCCTTAGGTTTGAGTCAGTCACAGTGGTCAGGTATTCCGCCACTGTGTACTCTCTGTTTAGGGCCAAATAGCATTCTAGTTTGCTCTGTTTTTTTGTTAATTCTTCCAATGTGTCAAATAATTATCGTTTTGTTTTCTCATGATTTGGTTAGGTCTAATTGTGTTGCTGTCCTGGGGCTCTGTGGGGTGTGTTTGTGTTTGTGAACAGAGCCCCAGGACCTGCTTGCTTAGGGGACGCTTCTCCAGGTTCATCTCTCTCTAGGTGATGGCTTTCTTATGGAAGGTTTGGGAATCACTTCCTTTTAGGTGGTTGTAGAATTTAACGTCTCTTTTCTGGATTTTGATCATTAGCGGGAATCAGCCTGATTCTGCTCTGCATGCATTATTTGGTGTTCTACGTTGTACACGGAGGATATTTTTGCAGAATTCTGAATGCAGTCTCAATTTGGTGTTTGTCCCATTTTTTAAATTCTTGGTTGGTGAGCGGACCCCAGACCTCACAACCATAAAGGACAATGGGTTCTATAACTGATTGAGTATTTTTAGCCAGATCCTAATTGGTATGTTGAATTTTATGTTCCTTTTGATGGCATAGAATGCCCTTCTGCCTTGTCTCTCAGATCATTCACAGCTTTGTGGAAGTTTCCTGTGGAGCTGATGTTTAGGCCAAGGTATGTATAGTATTTTTGTGTGCTCTAGGGCAACGGTATTTAGATTGAATTTATATACTGCAGGGTAGCCTAGTGGTTAGAGCATTGGACTAGTAACCGCAAGGTTGCAAGTTTGAATCCCCGAGCTGACAAGGTACAAATCTGTCGTTCTGCCCCTGAACAGGCAGTTAACCCACTGTTCCTAGGCCTTCATTGAAAATAAGAATTTGTTCTTAACTGACTTGCCTAGTAAAATAAAGGTTAAATTAAAAATTAAATTAAATATCTGTGGTCCTGACGACTGGACCTTTTTTGGAACACCATTAATTTGTTCTTACTAAGATTTACTGTCAGGTCCCAGGCCCTCCTTTTTTCAGATCATCAGCAAACATTAGACATTTGACTTCAGATTCTAGTAGGGTGAGGCCGGGTGCTGCAGACCTTTCTAGTGCCCGCGCCAATTCGTTGATATACATGTTGAAGAGGGTGGGGCTTAAGCTGCATCCCTGTCTCACCCCACGGCCCTGTGGGAAGAAATGTGTGTGTTTTTTTGCCTATTTTAACCCTACACTTGTTGTTTGTGTACATGGATTTTATAATGTCACATGTTTTTCCCCCATCACCACTTTCCATCAATTTGTATAGCATACCCTCATGCCAAATTGAGTCGAAGGCCTTTTTGAAATCAACAAAGTATGAGAAGACTTTGCCTTTGTTTTGGTTTGTTTGTTTGTCAATTAGGGTGTGCAGGGTGAATATGTGGTCTGTTGTATGGTAATTTGGTTAAAAGCCAATTTGACATTTGCTCAGTACATTGTTTTCACTGAGGAAATTTACGAGTCTGCTGTTAATGATAATGCAGAGGATTTTCACACGGTTGCTGTTGACGCATATCCCACGGTAGTTATTGGGGTCAAATTTGTCTCCACTTTTGTGGATTGGGGTGATCAGTCCTTGGTTCCAAATACTGGGGAAGATGCCAGAGCTAAGGATGATGTTAAAGAGTTTTAGTATAGCCATTTGGAATTTGTTGTCTGTATATTTTATCATTTCATTGAGGATACCATCAATACCACAGGCCTTTTTGGGTTGGAGGGTTTTTATTTTGTCCTGTAGCTCATTCAAGGTAATTGGAGAATCCAGTGTGTTCTGGTAGTCTTTAATAGTTGATTCTAAGATTTGTATTTGATCATGTATATGTTTTTGCTGTTTGTTCTTTGTTATAGAGCCAAAAAGATTGGAGAAGTGGTTTACCCATCTCCATTTTGGATAGATAATTCTTTGTGTTGTTGTTTGTTTAGTGTTTTCCAATTTTCCCAGAAGTGGTTAGAGTCTATGGATTCTTCAATTAAATTGAGCTGATTTCTGACGTGCTGTTCCTTCTTTTTCCGTAGTGTATTTCTGTATTGTTTTAGTGATTCCCCATAGTGAAGGCATAGACTTAGCATAGTTTTCCGGGTCTCTATGTTTTTGGTTGGACAGGTTTCTCAATTTCTTTCTTAGATTTTTGCATTCTTCATCAAACCATTTGTCATTGTTGTTCAGTTTTCTATTTGAGATTTTTAGGTTTGACAGGGAAGCTGAGAGGTCAAATATACTGTTAATATTTTCTACTGCCAAGTTTACACCTTCACTATTACAGTGGAATGTTTTACCCATGAAGTTGTCTAAAAGGGATTGAATTTGTTGTTGGCTCATTGTTTTTTGGTAGGTTTCCAAACTGCATTCCTTCCATCTATAGCATTTCTTAATGTTACTCAGTTCCTTTGGCTTTGATGCCTCATGACTGAGTATTGCTCTGATCAAGTAGACTGTAATTTTCCCGTGGTCTGATAGGGTCTCTCTCTCTCCTCTCTCTCTGTGTGTGTACGAGTTGAACTATTCTTGTGGGAACCAGAAGACCCCACAAGAACATTAATCAAACAAAAATTTGACCAACTGGGGCCTCACAAGTCAAATGCTATTTCTAGGGGGTTTAGGGATAAGATTAGAATTAGTGGTAGGGTTAGAATTAGGTTTAGGGTTATGGTTATGGTTGGGCTTTCGGGTTAAGTTCAGGGTTAGGTTTAGGTGATTAGGGAAAATAGGTTTTTGAATGGGACTGAATTGTGTGTCCCCACAAGATTAGTTGTACAGGACCACACTACTGGTCAAAAGCTATTGAACACCGACTCAAGGGTCTTTCGTTATTTTTTACTATTTTCTACATTGTAGAATAATAGTGAAGATATCAAAACGATGAAACAACACATATGGAATCTTGTAGTAACCAAAAAAGTGTTAAACAAATCAAAATATATTTTATATTTGCACACTCTTGGCATGCTCTCAACCAGCTTCATGAGGTAGTCACCTGGAATGCATTTCAATTAACAGGTGTGACTTCTTAAAAGTTCATTTGTGGTATTTCTTTCCTTCTTAACGCCTTTGAGACAATCAATTGTGTTATGACAAGGTGGGGGTGGTGGAGGTATACAGAAGATAGCCCTATTTGGTAAAAGACCAAGTCCATAGTATGGCAAGAACAGCTCCAATAAGCAAAGAGAAATGACAGTCCATCATTACTTTAAGACATGAAGGTCAGTCAACAAGGAAAATTCCAAGAACTTTGAAAGTTTCTTCAAGTACAGTCGCAAAAACCATCAAGCGCTATGATGAAACTGGCTCTCATGAGGACTGCCACAGGAACTGAAGACCCAGATTTACCTCTGCTGCATAGGATAAGTTCATTAGAGTTACCAGCCTCAGAAATTGCAGCCAAATAAATGCTTCACAGAGTTCAGGTAACAGACACATCTCAACATCAACTGTTCAGAGGAGACTGCGTGAATCAGGCCTTCTTTGCTGCAAGGGAAACCACTACTAAAAGATACCAATAATAATAAGAGACTTGCTTGAGCCAAGAAACACGAGCAATGGACATTAGACTGGTGGAAATCTGTCCTTTGGTCTGGAGTCCAAATTTCGCGGTGTCTTTGTGAGACGTTGTGTAGGTGAAAGGATTATCTCCGCAGGTGTATTTCCCACCGCAAAGCATGGAGGAGGAGGTGTTATGGTGTGGGGGTGCTTTGCTGGTGATACTGTCAGTGATTTATTTAGAATTCAAGACATACTTAACCAGCACGGCTACCACAGCATTCTGCAGCCATATGCCCTGTAACGACGTTCGTCTGTTGAAGGAGAGTCGGACCAAAATGCAGCGTGGTGGTTACTCATGTTCTTTAATGAAAAAATAGTGATACATGAAATAACTAAATAAATACAAAAACAACAAACGAAACGTGAAAACCTAATTACAGCCTATTTGGTGAACACTACACAGAGACAGGAACAATCACCCACAAACACACAGTGAAACCCAGGCTACCTAAATATGGTTCCCAATCAGAGACAACGAGAATCACCTGACTCTGATTGAGAACCGCCTCAGGCAGCCAAGCCTACTCTATACAGCCTACTCTAAATAATTAAAGAAAACACAAAATACTAAGACCAAGACGTGACAGAACCCACCCCCCCTAAGGTGTGGACTCCCGGACGCACCTCAAAACCATAGGGAGGGTCCGGGTGGGCGTCTGTCCATGGTGGCGGCTCCGGCTCGGGACGTGGACCCCACTCCATTAATGTCATAGTTCCTCCTCCTCGCGTCCTGGGATAATCCACCCTCGCCGCCGACCATGGCCTAATAGTCCTCACCCAGAACCCCACTGGACTGAGGGGCAGCTCGTGACTAAGGGGAAGCTCGGGACTGAGGGGAAGCTCGGGACTGAGGGGCAGCTCAGGACTGAGGGGAAGCTCGGGACTGAGGGGCAGCTCGGGACTGAGGGGCAGCCCTGGACTGAGGGGAAGCCCAGTACTGAGAGGAAGCCCAGTACTGAGATGAAGCTCAGGCAGGTAGTTGACTCCGGTAGATCTTGGCTGGCTGGCGGATCTGGAAAATTCTGATTGACTGGCTGATCTGGAAGAGTCTGGTTGACTGGCAGATCTGGAAGAGTCTGGTTGACTGGCAGATCTGGAAGCTTCTGGTTGACTGGTAGATCTGGAAGAGTCTGGCTGACTGGCAGATCTGTCTGCTCTGGCTGCTCCATGTAGACTGGCTGCTCTGGCTGCTCCATGCAGACTGGCTGCTCTATGCAGACTGGCAGCTCTATGCAGACTGGCAGCTCTATGCAGACTGGCAGCTCTGGCTGCTCCATGCAAACTGGCAGCTCTGGCTGCTCCATGCAGGCTGACAGCTCTGGCTGCTCCATGCAGGCTGACAGCTCTGGCTGTGCTGAACAGGCAGGAGGCTCCGGCAGCGCAGGAGAGGAGACAGGCTCTGGCTGCGCTGTAGAGGAGGAAGGCTCTGGCTGCGTTAAACAGGCGGGAGGCTCCGGCGGCGCTGTAGAGGAGGAAGGCTCTGGCTGCGTTAAACAGGCGGGAGACTCCGGCAGCGCTGTAGAGGAGGAAGGCTCTGGCTGCGCTGAACAGGCGGGAGACTCCAGCAGCGCTGTAGAGAAGGAAGGCTCTGGCTGCGCTGAACAGGCGGGAGACTCCAACAGCGCAGGAGAGGAGGAAAGCGCTGGCTGCGCTGAACAGGCGATGCGCACTGAAGGCCTGGTGCGTGGTGCTGGAACTGGTGGTACTGGATCGAGGACACGCACAGGAAGCCTGGTGCGGGGAGCTGCTACCGGAGGACTGGTGTGTGGAGGTGGCACTGGATAGACCGGACCGTGCAGGCGCACTGGAGCTCTTGAGCACCGAGCCTGCCCAACCTTACTTTGCTCGATGCCCACTCTAGCCCGACTAATACAAAGAGCTGGTATGTACCGTACCGGGCTATGCACCCGCACTGGAGACACCGTGCGCTCCATAGCATAACACGGTGCCTGCCTTGTCTCTCTAGCCCCCCGGTAAGCACAGGGAGTTTGCGCAGGTCTCCTACCTGGCATAGCTAGGTATTTCTGGGGCTGACTCTCAGGCTTCCATCCGTGTCGCCGTGCTGCCTCTTCATACCAGCGCCTCTCCGCTTTTCCGCCTCCAGTTCTTCTTTGGGGCGTCGATATTCACCAGGCTGTGCCCAGGGTCCTTTTCCGTCCAATATCTCCTCCCAAGTCCAGAAGTCCTTTGATCGCTGCTCCTCACGATTAACAGGGAGAGTTGGCTCAGGTCTGACTCCTGACTCTGCCACTCTCTCCCTGAGCCCCCTCCCAATAAATTCTTGGGGCTGCTTTTCGGGCTTCCTTGCCAACCGTGTTCCCTCGTATCGTCGGCTCTTATCTCCGGCTGCCTCTACTCTCCTAAGTGCCTCCACCTGTTCCCATGGGAGGCGATCTCTTCCAGCCAGTATCTCCTCCCAAGTGTAACAACCCTTGCCATCCAACACAACTTCCCATGTCCATTCTTCCTTACGTTTCTCCTGCTGTCGTTGCCTGTTACCACGCTGCTTGGTCCGTGTGTGGTGGGTGATTCTGTAACGACGTTCGTCTGTTGAAGGAGAGTCGGACCAAAATGCAGCGTGGTGGTTACGCATGTTCTTTAATGAAAAAATAGTGATACATGAAATAACTAAATAAATACAAAAACAACAAACGAAACGTGAAAACCTAATTACAGCCTATCTGGTGAACACTACACAGAGACAGGAACAATCACCCACAAACACACAGTGAAACCCAGGCTACCTAAATATGGTTCCCAATCAGAGACAACGATAATCACCTGACTCTGATTGAGAACCGCCTCAGGCAGCCAAGCCTACTCTATACACCCCTACTCAGCCACAATCCCCAATGCCTACAAAAACCCCAATACGACAATACAATAAACCCATGTCACACCCTGGCCTGAACAAATAATTAAAGAAAACACAAAATACTAAGACCAAGGCGTGACATGCCCTCCCATCTGGTTTGGGCTTAGTGGGACTATCATTTATTTTTCAACAGGACATTGACCCAACACACCTCCAGGCTGTGTAAGGGCTATTTTATCAAGAAGGAGAATGATGGAGTGCTGCATCAGATGACCTGGCCCCCACAATCCCCCGAACCCAAATCCAATTGAGATGTTTTGGGATGAGTTGGACCAAAGAGTGAAGGAAAAGCAGCCAACAAGTGCTCAGCATATGTGGGAACTCCTTCAAGACTGCTGGAAAAGCATTCCATGTGAAGCTGGTTGAGAGAATGCCAAGAGTGTGCAAAGCTGTTCTCAAGGCAAAGGGTGGCTATTTGAAGAATCTCAAATGTTTAACACATTTTTGGTTACGACATGATTCCGTATGTGTTATTTCATAGTTTTCATGTTTCACTTTTATTCTTCAATGTAGAAAATAGTAAAAATAATGAAAAACCCTTGAATGAGTAGGTGTTCTAAAACTTTTGACCGGTAGTATATGTGTGTGTGTGTGTGTGTGTGTGTGTGTGTGCGTATAGTCGTGTATGTGGGTTTGTGTGTGTGTGTGTGTGTGTGTGTGTGTGTGTGTGTGTGTTTGTGTGTGTGTGTGTGCGTGCGTGTGTGCGTGTGTGTGTGTGTGTGTGTCTGGTCTCCTGAGTCCACGGCTGGTGAAGGTGGTGGAGGACGACTCCCTGGATTTCAAATTGGTCAGTCCAGTGGATGTATGTAAAAAAGTGGCACCAGGGATGGAGTCCACATTCAATGTCCTCTTTACACCTCAGGAGAACAAGGTACTGTCAACACAAAGACATTTTTAAAAATCATGGCAACACTCTTAACAAACAGTTGGAACACTGTAATAAACCTTTACGTTTTATTTAAATGCTATGGATCAAATCAAAAGAGTTTCAAACTTTATTACAACTTAAGTCAATCGATTGATGCTCATAAAAAGTCCTCTGTCTGATTTCAAAGGAAAACCTGCTTTCTTATGTTCTGAAAATTCCTGAAAGAAATGTAGGCCTAGTTATGAAACCAGTCTCATTCATATCATTTGGTCTGAATGAAAGATTGCAATTCTTCAGATTTCCTATTCAGTAATGACAACCCGGTGAAACATTAATGACAAAGCTCATATTCCTTGTTAATGCGCCTCTGCACTGTAATTCTATCAGAGAGTGTGCTTTGATGAGCATGAGAGGAAATGTTTCCACTACCGCCTACCCTCTCTCCATTAGCTTCCATTCTCCAGGCTCTTAAATGGCTTGGTAATCTGCTTTGCTTTGTTTGCACATGAATACCGAGTGCTGTAGCTATACTATAGCAGTGTGTGTGTGAGAGAGAGAGAGAGAGAGAGAGAGAGAGAGAGAGGCTCAGGGCCCTTGGCAACATAATCAGGCCTTGAAGCAACTCATCAGTATGGAGACAATAGTGAGCGATGAGGTCTGTTTGGATGACAGCTTCTCAAGGAAAAAGCATACTTTTCGTAATGTTATAATGATTTGAACAATTGGAGCTGCAGTGAACCTTCAGTTATGCATGTGTTATATAGTAACTAGATGTTCCCGATCAGGACGTGTCCTTCATGCACCACTTGAGGCGCAAGTCATTAAACAGGAAGTACATAAGAAACTGATCAAAGTTGAATCTGAAGTCTACCTCCGTTGTCCTTGTGAATTTTTAAAGTAACCTCTCTAGGATGGCGTGGACCATTCTAGACTTCCCTTACCAGCTGCACTTCTCTCTGTGCCCTGTGAAGGGCTCCTCACTGTCGACCCTGCTAGTGCGCAACATTGTGCAAAAGTGAGGCCCAGTTCCAGCTTAGCACACACAGGTGAGATATGATCTATACTAGGAGTCTATTCCAGCCTCTAGTCTGTTCTAATCTAACCTATGCTAAACCAACCAATCCTGCCTGTTCATGCCTTTGTTCTGTCAAGCCCTTTCTCAGTGTAGCCCCCTCCATTGATGTTAGTGAGAGCATGCAGGTGAGGGTGGACTTCCTTCCCAAGACTGAAGGAGACCACAATGAGGACCTGCTGCTTCACTACCATACACATGCAAGACCATTACTCTAAAGCACCAGCTACGCCACACAGGTCTGGCTAGCAGAGATTCAGTATCTTCTGGAACTTTTCAAATGGTCAGGTAAACATTCAGCATTATACAGATGTTACCCACACATCTATACTCTACAACCATCTACAAAATTCCCCCCACAAAGTACAAAACATACTCATTATACACCCCTCCCCAGAATCCCAACCGATAGACCAACTCACTTTGCAATAGGCTAGCACACAAGTACTAGCTCTACACGAGTAAGTTACTTTACAGAAACACATGAACGCACACGCTCATGTTACATAAGTATTTTTGCATAAAGATAATCAGCTACATCAAGTGTAGTGGAACTAAAAGGATGAATCTGTTTACCATACATTCGCTGTGAACACAATAATAAAATATCCCCTCCCTAATGACCCTGCAGCAGGAATGGTAAAACAGTGCTAATCATTTCAGGAGCATTTATCCACACAGTCTTTAATCTCTGCTCTTTCACACAGGTTGCACCTAGAATAGAGGGAAAACACCCTCTATGCATATCCTATTAACAGATTTATGAGTGTGGATGGCTGGGGGTGAGGGTGTTATCTGTTCTTACAGCAGTGTGCTCAGCCCAGTTAGAACGGGCTTTATCAGCCCCTGGAGACACTTCTCTCTTGATTTCTTTGTGTGATTATACTAGTTAATGGTTTGAGATATTGATAGAACTGCTTTCTTTTCCAGCCGGACTGTAAATGGATGTGCATTTATTTATTTTTAATTAGAGCTCTTAAACTGTCCTACGTTTGTGATTGTGATGATGATGGGTGTGCTGGAGAAGTGACCATGTGGAATTCAGAGGTGATTGCAGTGTTAATACAATTTGAAAAAAAGTGTTTAGGCTATGGTGAAATCCAGGGTTGATGGAGGATTTAGAGCAGTCCGCTTTATCACTTAATCATTGTGACAAGTCTTTGGTAGAAATTAAATCCTTTGGTAGAAATGAAGTTGTTTGGGCCTCCCGAGTGGTGCAGCGGTCTAAGGTGCTGCATCGTAGTGCTTGAGGTGTCACTACAGACCCAGGTTCGATCCCGGGCTGTGTCGCAGCTGGACCATGGCCGCGAGACCCATGAGGCAGTGCACAATTGGCCCTGCGTCATCCGGGTTAGTTGAGGGTTTAGCCGGCCGGAATGTCCTTGTCCCCTCGCACTGTGGCGGGCCTGGCGCATGCACGTTGACATAGTCGCCAGTTGGACGATCTTTCCTCCGACACATTGGTGCTGCTGGCTTCCGGGTTAAGCGAGCAGTGTGTCAAGAAGCAGTGTGGCTTGGCAAGGTTGTGTTTCGGAGGACGCATGTCTCTCGATCTCAGCCTCACCCCAGTCCGTAAGGGAGTTGCAGCGATGGAACAAGACTGTAACTACCAATTGGAGAGAAAAAGGGGTAAAATAAAAATGAAAAACAAACATGAAAGTTGCTAAAAGGTTAATGCAAGATGTGATGGAGAACTGTATCTGTGTGAGATACAGTAAACCAATAACAGACAAAGGAGTACTTGATTGGTGTGAGTGTGCATGTGTGAGTGTGTGCAGGTCTTGACATTCAAGTCAACTTGACAATTGCACACCCCCGGGCATTTTCCACAGTTTGTTATGTTACAGTTTTATTAAAACATTTATTAAATCGTTTTTTCCCCTCACCCCTGATGTTTTTATACCTGGTTTGCATACCCATTCTTGCCTTAGCATTTACTGATATATATCATCATTTGGAACATTCAAACTAGGCTATAGGCTATGTGTGCAGCATGCATGTGATACTGACGGGGATGATGGGCCACTGACGGGGATGACGGGCGACTGACAGGGATGATGGGCCACTGACGGGGATGATGGGCCACTGACAGGGATAATGGGCCACTGACGGGGATGATGGGCCACTGACGGGGATGATGGGCCACTGACGGGGATAATGGGCCACTGACGGGGATAATGGGCCACTGACGGGGATGATGGGCCACTGACGGGGATGATGGGCCACTGACGGGGATGATGGGCCACTGACGGGGATGATGGGCCACTGACGGGGATGATGGGCCACTGACGGGGATAATGGGCCACTGACAGGGATGATGGGCTACTGACGGGGATAATGGGCCACTGACGGGGATAATGGGCCACTGACGGGGATGATGGGCCACTGACGGGGATAATGGGCCACTGACAGGAATGATGGGCCACTGACGGGGATGATCAACTGGCCAGGGGGGGTTCCAAAACCTCTGTGGGCCAGTGGGCAGCCCTGAATGTCAAGCCCTAGTGTGTGTGTGTGTGTGTGTGTGTGTGTGTGTGTGTGTGTGTGTGTGTGTGTGTGTGTGTGTGTGTGTGTGTGTGTGAGTGTGTGTGTGTGTGTGTGTTTGCCTCAGGTGGTGCTTGGTGCTCTGCTGTCTCACTGCATAAACATCCAGGTCTACTGAAGGGCAGCAGCATTAACGTTTTATAAAGTGCTCTGCTCTAAAAGACCACTTTAGGCCCATCAGTTGAATATCATTTTTAATTTAGCACCTTTCCCTGTCTCCTTCTCATCTATGTTTCAGATTAAGCTGATCTGGAGGTTACGCTCTGGAGTCAGTGAATGGAGCCTGCCAGAGAGCAGCCTTACTGCAGGCTCTCACTCTCATATTGGGACTTCAAACTTACATTTCTGGGCAGAAAGTCATAAGTATCTTGTCAAGAAGTACCGGACAAGTAGTACATGTTTGACCCATGAACATATCATTTTAACCATGGTAAAATTTGAGAAACCCTCATCTTGAACACCTTTACATATTGTACATTTTATTGAACTGTAGCTGATGCGTCACAAATTAGCCTCCTTTGCTCAAGGGTGTGACTGCTAGTTACTGAGATTCAATATGATAACCATCTCGTTAGATATGAATCCAGCTCCCCAGTCACTGCTATGTCATTTTCCTAAAATCAACACAATAATGAAAACAGGGGTCAGGTTGCTACCTTTGCTCCTGCCTGAATACTTGGATGCTAGGTGACAGGAGACAAGAAATGGTACTCTCTCCTGTTCTTTTGATGTGCTAGATAAAAACCAGCAACAATATTCACACAGGAAAAAAACCTCAAAGTCAATTCTGGTGAGAAATGCTATCATTGGGTTCAAGACAGGCTACCTTTGCTATTGGAATGAATGAATTAGTTATAGTCTTATCGCTGCTCATATTTACTTTTTTTGTGTGTTTATTTAGGAACAAAGAGACAGTTCCTTGATGAGTTTAGCCCAGACTCTTTTAGGAAAGCACAGGAGCTGTCACGACTCCGACCGAAGGTGGCTCCCCTTCCCGTTCGGGTGGCGCTTGGCCGTCGTCGTCGCCGGCCTACTAGCTGCCACTGATTATTTCCTCCCCCTCCTTATGTGTTTATTGAGTGCACCTGTTTTGAGTTGGGTATAATTAGTGAGGCTTTATTAGTCAGCCGGCCCGCCTGGTTCCTTGTGCGGGATTAATTATTGTGACTTTCTGTTTTGTGTAAACTTGTGTGCACGTCTATGGGTTACGTGTTTTCCCATTTCGTGGGTTTTGCTGGACAGTTTAAGTCCCCCTGTTTGGGGCGTTTGTTGTATTATACGCCCTGTGTTGGCTTATGTTCGCCGTTTATTGTGCATTAAAGTAGCACTCCCCTGAACTCTCTGCTTCCTGCGCCTGACTTCTCACCCATCACACTCAGAACGTTACAGGAGCTCTCTCTCACACACACACACACACATGCACAAGCACACACACACACGCACACGCACACGCACGCGCACAGGCACAAGCACACACACACACACACACACACACACACACACACACACACACACACACACACACACACACACACACACACACACACACACACACACACACACACACACACACACAGTCTATTGTGAAATGCAGCATGGGCAATCAAATGGAGAACTTTCAGCAGTAGCATCAGCTGAGGTTAAAATATCCTCTGCATAGCCTGGAAACTGATGGCTGTGCAGAATTAATCTCTTGAGAAAATGAGATGATGAAAGCATGAGATTGGCTTGAGCAGTGTGGGAGAGAGGCTAATGTTCCTTGCCTGTCAACAGTTGTCATAGCATCAGGATGTCAGCGATAATTATGGTGCCTTCATTTCCCCATCTTTTCTATTCTCTTTCTTTGTAGGACATACAAGTATATCACAGCTTTATTGCACCTGACATATGATCATGTAAAAATATAATATCAATTCTATAGGCTTCAGGCATGTTTGTCATTATGCACTGAGTGTACAAAACATTTAAGAACACCCCTCCCCCTCATCTTTTGCCCTCAAAAGAGCCTTAATTTTGCCGGGGCATAGACTTTAAGTGTCGAAAGTGTTCCTCAGGGATGCTGGCCCATGTTCCCACAGTTGTGTCAAGTTGACTGGATGTCCTTGGGTGGTGGATCATTCTTGATACACATGGGAAACTGTTGAGCGTGAAAAACCTAGCAGTGTTGCAGTTCTTGACACAAACCTGTGCCCCTGAAACCTACTACCATACCCCGTTCAAAGGCACGTAAGTATTTTGTCTTGACCAGTGACCCTCTGAATGGCACATATACACAATCCATGTCTCAATTGTCTCAAGGCTTAAAAATCCTTCTAAAACCTGTCTCCTCCCCTTCATTTACACTGATTGAAGTGGATTTAACAAGTGACATCAATAAGGGATCATAGCTTTCACTTGGATTCACCTGTTCAGTCTATGTCATGGAAAGAGCAGTGTTCATAGTGTTTTGTACACTTAGTGTACATGCTGGTTTTAAGTGTATATTTGCTCTAGAGATGCTATTAACCATCCATGCGTCCTCCTGAGACAACATTGAGTTATTTATCTGGGCAGCAACTATAGTAGCTAGCTTGCTTACCCACCTTGCATTGTCCCTACGTCCCAACAGAGTGCTCTCACTGAATTCTCACAGTCTATCCACTGTAATACGTCTACTTCGGTGTTCAACAGGAGAACTTGGTGGATCAAATACAAAGTGGATAGATTTATGAGGTTGTGACATTGATACGAATGTCTTAATGAAAAAGCTTCTTATCCCTGGATGTTGTCCTTCATCTGACTTGATCTGAGACACCTATTTCAGAGACAAACTGTCAAGCCAATCCTTCATTGTAAGTTCTTTGAAGATATGTTTTTATGAGATCATTTTACTGTACTGTATGGCCTAATCTGCATCCCTCATTTTGCAGATAAAAGATGCATGGTTACAGGAGGTGTATATAATGGCTTAAGTACATGTATCGTTCTTTGACTAATATTTAAAGGGGTATAGTACTGTAGAGTACTGTAGGCTTTACATCATTTTTGATACAGATGGACTGTTTTCCAGCAATGAATTTAGGTATACTGTAGTCTCAGGCTTCTTATTGGAAAACAAAGCATAAATTGCTTGTTATTTCAATTTCACTACCTGAAGTATTTACTCACATTTGTGGAATAAGGGCAAGGAAATCCACAGGGACAGTTTACTTGACTACAGACTGGTCCCACTGGGTGGACTACTAATTACTAATGAGCCTGTTGTGGAACTATCTTAAAAGACCCAACAACATGTTTTTTACTACACAATTCAAGTGTGAGTCTGTCTGTCTAGCCCGTCTTTCTAGCCCGTCTTTCTAGCCTGTCTGTCTAGCCTGTCTATCTAGCCTGTCTATCTACCCTGTCTATCTAGCCTATCTGTCTAGCCTGTCTATCTAGCCTGTCTATCTACCCTGTCTATCTAGCCTGTCTATCTAGCCTGTCTATCTAGCCTGTCTGTCTAGCTTGTCTGTCTAGCCTGTCTGTCTAGCCTGTCTGTCTAGCCTGTCTGTCCAGCCTATCTGTCTGCCTTGTCTGTCTAGCCTGTCTATCTAGCCTGACTGTCTAGCCTGTCTGTCTAGCCTGCCTGTCTAGCCTTTCTACCTAGCCCGTCTATCTAGCCTGTCTATCTACCCTGTCTGTCTAGCCTGTCTGTCTAGCCTGTCTGTCTAGCCTATTTGTCTATTCTGTCTGTCTAGCCTATCTGTTTAGCTTGTCTATCTAGCCTGTCTGTCTAGCCTATTTGTCTAGCCTGTCCATCTAGCCTGTCTGTCTAGACTGTCTGTCTAGCCTGTCTGTCTAGCCTGTCTGTCTAGCCTATCTGTCTAGCTTGTCTATCTAGCCTGTCTATCTAGCCTGTCTGTCTAGCCTTTCTGTCTAGCCTGTCTGTCTAGCCTATCTGCATAGCTTGTCTATCTAGCCCGTCTATCTAGCCTGTCTGTCTAGCCTATTTGTCTAGCCTGTCTGTCTAGCCTGTCTGTCTAGCCTGTCTGTCTAGCCTATCTGTCTAGCCTGTCTGTCTAGCCTATATGTCTAGCCTGTCTGTCAAGCCTGTCTGTCTAGTTTGTCTATCTAGCCTGTCTATCTAGCCTGTCTGTCTAGACTGTCTGTCTAGCCTGTCTATCTAGCCTGTCTATCTAGCCTGTCTATCTAGCTTGTCTGTCTAGCCTGTCTGTCTAGGCTATTTGTCTATTCTGTCTGTCTAGCCTATCTGTCTAGCCTGTCTGTCTAGCCTGTCTGTCTAGCCTATCTGTCTGCCTTGTCTGTCTAGCCTGTCTATCTAGCCTGAGTGTCTAGCCTGTCTGTCTAGCCTGTCTGTCTAGCCTATTTGTCTAGCCTGTCTGTCTAGCCTGTCTGTCTATCCTATCTGTCTAGCCTGTCTGTCTAGCCTGTCTGTCAAGCTTGTCTGTCTAGCCAATCTGTCTAGCATAGCTGTCTAGCCTGTCTGTCTAGCCTATCTGTCTAGCTTGTCTATCTAGCCTGTCTGTCTAGCCTGTCTGTCTAGCCTGTTTGTCTAGCTTGTCTATCTAGCCCATCTATCTAGCCTGTCTGTCTAGCCTATTTGTCTAGCCTGTCTGTCTAGCCTGTCTGTCTAGCCTATATGTCTAGCCTGTCTGTCTAGCCTGTCTGTCTAGCCTATCTGTCTAGCTTGTCTATCTAGCCTGTCTATCTAGCCTGTCTGTCTAGCCTGTTTGTCTAGCCTATCTGTCTAGCCTGTCTGTCTAGCCTATCTGCATAGCTTGTCTATCTAGCCCATCTATCTAGCCTGTCTGTCTAGCCTATTTGTCTAGCCTGTCTGTCTAGCCTATCTGTCTAGCCTGTCTGTCTAGCCTATCTGCATAGCTTGTCTATCTAGCCCATCTATCTAGCCTGTCTGTCTAGCCTATTTGTCTAGCCTGTCTGTCTAGCCTGTCTGTCTAGCCTATCTGTCTAGCCTGTCTGTCTAGCCTATCTGTCTAGCCTGTCTGTCTAGCCTGTCTGTCTAGCCTGTCTGTCTAGCCTATTTGTCTAGCCTGTCTGTCTAGCCTGTCTGTCTATCCTATCTGTCTAGCCTGTCTGTCTAGCCTGTCTGTCAAGCTTGTCTGTCTAGCCAATCTGTCTAGCATAGCTGTCTAGCCTGTCTGTCTGGCCTATTTTTCTAGCCTGTCTGTTTAGCCTGTCTGTCTAGCCTATTTGTCTAGCCTGTCTGTCTAGCCTGTCTGTCTAGCCTATTTGTCTAGCCTGTCTGTCTAGCCTGTCTGTCTAGCCTATCTGTCTAGCCTGTCTGTCTAGCCTATCTGCATAGCTTGTCTATCTAGCCCATCTATCTAGCCTGTCTGTCTAGCCTATTTGTCTATTCTGTCTGTCTAGCCTATCTGTCTAGCTTGTCTATCTAGCCCATCTATCTAGCCTGTCTGTCTAGCCTATTTGTCTAGCCTGTCTGTCTAGCCTGTCTGTCTAGCCTATATGTCTAGCCTGTCTGTCTAGCCTGTCTGTCTAGCCTATCTGTCTAGCTTGTCTATCTAGCCTGTCTATCTAGCCTGTCTGTCTAGCCTGTCTGTCTAGCCTGTTTGTCTAGCCTATCTGTCTAGCCTGTCTGTCTAGCCTATCTGCATAGCTTGTCTATCTAGCCCATCTATCTAGCCTGTCTGTCTAGCCTATTTGTCTAGCCTGTCTGTCTAGCCTATCTGTCTAGCCTGTCTGTCTAGCCTATCTGCATAGCTTGTCTATCTAGCCCATCTATCTAGCCTGTCTGTCTAGCCTATTTGTCTAGCCTGTCTGTCTAGCCTGTCTGTCTAGCTATCTGTCAGCCTGTCTGTCTAGCCTGTCTGTCTAGCCTGTCTGTCTAGCCTATTTGTCTAGCCTGTCTGTCTAGCCTGTCTGTCTATCCTATCTGTCTAGCCTGTCTGTCTAGCCTGTCTGTCAAGCTTGTCTGTCTAGCCAATCTGTCTAGCATAGCTGTCTAGCCTGTCTGTCTGGCCTATTTTTCTAGCCTGTCTGTTTAGCCTGTCTGTCTAGCCTATTTGTCTAGCCTGTCTGTCTAGCCTGTCTGTCTAGCCTGTCTGTCTAGCCTGTCTGTCTAGCCTGTCTGTCTAGCCTGTTTGTCTAGCCTATCTGTCTAGCCTGTCTGTCTAGCCTATCTGCATAGCTTGTCTATCTAGCCCATCTATCTAGCCTGTCTGTCTAGCCTATTTGTCTATTCTGTCTGTCTAGCCTATCTGTCTAGCTTGTCTATCTAGCCCATCTATCTAGCCTGTCTGTCTAGCCTATTTGTCTAGCCTGTCTGTCTAGCCTGTCTGTCTAGCCTATATGTCTAGCCTGTCTGTCTAGCCTGTCTGTCTAGCCTATCTGTCTAGCTTGTCTATCTAGCCTGTCTATCTAGCCTGTCTGTCTAGCCTGTTTGTCTAGCCTATCTGTCTAGCCTGTCTGTCTAGCCTATCTGCATAGCTTGTCTATCTAGCCCATCTATCTAGCCTGTCTGTCTAGCCTATTTGTCTAGCCTGTCTGTCTAGCCTATCTGTCTAGCCTGTCTGTCTAGCCTATCTGCATAGCTTGTCTATCTAGCCCATCTATCTAGCCTGTCTGTCTAGCCTATTTGTCTAGCCTGTCTGTCTAGCCTGTCTGTCTAGCCTATCTGTCTAGCCTGTCTGTCTAGCCTATCTGTCTAGCCTGTCTGTCTAGCCTGTCCTAGCCTGTCTGTCTAGCCTATTTGTCTAGCCTGTCTGTCTAGCCTGTCTGTCTATCCTATCTGTCTAGCCTGTCTGTCTAGCCTGTCTGTCAAGCTTGTCTGTCTAGCCAATCTGTCTAGCATAGCTGTCTAGCCTGCCTGTCTGGCCTATTTTTCTAGCCTGTCTGTTTAGCCTGTCTGTCTAGCCTATTTGTCTAGCCTGTCTGTCTAGCCTGTCTGTCTAGCCTATTTGTCTAGCCTGTCTGTCTAGCCTGTCTGTCTAGCCTATCTGTCTAGCCTGTCTGTCTAGCCTATCTGCATAGCTTGTCTATCTAGCCCATCTATCTAGCCTGTCTGTCTAGCCTATTTGTCTATTCTGTCTGTCTAGCCTATCTGTCTAGCTTGTCTATCTAGCCCATCTATCTAGCCTGTCTGTCTAGCCTATTTGTCTAGCCTGTCTGTCTAGCCTGTCTGTCTAGCCTATATGTCTAGCCTGTCTGTCTAGCCTGTCTGTCTAGCCTATCTGTCTAGCTTGTCTATCTAGCCTGTCTATCTAGCCTGTCTGTCTAGCCTGTCTGTCTAGCCTGTTTGTCTAGCCTATCTGTCTAGCCTGTCTGTCTAGCCTATCTGCATAGCTTGTCTATCTAGCCCATCTATCTAGCCTGTCTGTCTAGCCTATTTGTCTAGCCTGTCTGTCTAGCCTATCTGTCTAGCCTGTCTGTCTAGCCTATCTGCATAGCTTGTCTATCTAGCCCATCTATCTAGCCTGTCTGTCTAGCCTATTTGTCTAGCCTGTCTGTCTAGCCTGTCTGTCTAGCCTATCTGTCTAGCCTGTCTGTCTAGCCTGTCTGTCTAGCCTGTCTGTCTAGCCTATTTGTCTAGCCTGTCTGTCTAGCCTGTCTGTCTATCCTATCTGTCTAGCCTGTCTGTCTAGCCTGTCTGTCAAGCTTGTCTGTCTAGCCAATCTGTCTAGCATAGCTGTCTAGCCTGTCTGTCTGGCCTATTTTTCTAGCCTGTCTGTTTAGCCTGTCTGTCTAGCCTATTTGTCTAGCCTGTCTGTCTAGCCTGTCTGTCTAGCCTATTTGTCTAGCCTGTCTGTCTAGCCTGTCTGTCTAGCCTATTTGTCTAGAGTATCTACCACAGTTGGTCAGTCAGTCAGTCTGTCAGTCAGTATGTCATTGATGCAATGGTAAAGACTGTTCATGTGCACTTTCAGTATGTGTTTACTCAGTGCATTCTCCAAGGAACCAGGACTCAGATGCCCCCCTCCTCCTCCTCCCTCTCTTGCTCTGCGGAGCCGAGGGACATTTAATTTGTTTGTAAATCTGCAGTAGGGCTTCTCTGTTACAGGTTTATTCTTATTGATGGATTTAGCTCATTTGGCCTTGAAGAAAATATGAATAATGTTAAATGTGACTATACCGTTGTGGATAAATTGTAGTAAGAATAATAATAATAAAGCCTATTAGATAATCATCCACATCATCACATTGGGTTTAATTGTATTGTATTACTTGAATCTAACACAAAACTCATTTTGGCTAAATAAAGTTTGATGGCTGCCTAGTGCTTCCTGCTTGTTTAAATCCAGGATGCAATTTGAATACCAGTCTATTTAATTTGGGGTTCAATTGTGTCTTGGTTCACTCGTTAGGGTCAGATTGGGATCTCTGCTAAAGCACCATGGTTCTGTTTTGAATGTATCCAAACTAGCCAAACAAAACAAAATGCTCAAAGTATTTACATATTCCACAGGCTGATTTTTGCATTGTTTTTCTGTTTTCATTCTGTAAGCTGACTGCTCCGGTGGGAACCATGTGTTTTGTGTCACTTGGTCCAAGAGAGACTCTGTAATTGTTGTGGATGGCTCAGACAGAGTATAGCCTACCTGTCATGCTAATCTAACAGCGCCATCTCCATGACCAATTATGAAGCACCGACCAACAGTAGCCCACTGGCTAGACCAGGGTTTCTGAAACTATAGGCCCTGGTGGACCCTGGGCATGTGAGAGGTGGGTTGCAGTTATGAGAATCTATCATCACACAGTATTTTTTTCTTAATTTGGGTCTTTGGATGACGATTTGGGTCATGGGAGGATGGTCCATTTCTCATTTAGAAAAGGTTTAAGAAACACTAGACTACTGGGCTAGACTATAGCATCACATTTGTGGCTTTGCCATAAAGTCCTGACAGATAATGAACTGTTTAGAAAATAGGGCTGGGAATTGACAGGGACCTCACGACACTAAATGATCACAATATTTTGGTTCCGATACACTATGTATTGCAATTCGATACTGTCATTTTATTGCAGCATACCACCCTGCATTCCACTGCTGGCTTGCTTCTGAAGCTAAGCAGGGTTGGTCCTGGTTGGTCCCTAGATGGGAGACCAGCGGCTGCTGGAAGTGGTGTTGGAGGTCCAGTAGGAGGCACGCTTTCCTCTGGTTAAAAAAAATGCCCCATGGCAGTGATTGGGGACATTGCCCTGTGTAGTGTGCTGTCTTTTGGATGGGATGTTAAACATGTATCCTGACTCTCTGTGGTCGCTAAAGATCCCATTGTACTTACACTTACAGTATCGTAAGAGTGTCCTGGCTAAATTCCCAATCTGGCCCTCGTACCATCACCGTCACCTAATTACACAGAGAGCCATGAGAAAACAAGTTTTCATCAGTCATGGAAATAAAGTGCTGTTAACAAATTTGCTCCCAATTTAAAAAGAAGATGGTGAAAAAACTATAAAGGAAAAATACTGGAGTTTGGTACAGGTACAGCTAAACCAAAACTCAAAAATAATTTCCCGAAATGTAACTATAAATTTTCCCCCCCATTACTAATAGAAAAGGCCTGTATTTTAGAATCTACCCCAATCTATGTACTTTTGACGTTCTACATACAGTGTACGTACATTGCCCAGCTACAGTACTCTTAATGAGTTGTTAGATAATCCAGTAGCTGTGTGTGTCTGTTGTTTCTCCTCCAGGGAGGATGTTTACATCAGTCTGTGTGGAGTGTCTACAGACGTGAATGTGAGGCTGGCTAGGAACTCTGTCATAGTGGAGACAACCTACATTTCCATGGCCAACCAAAGCTCAGTCTCCATAGTGAACAGGAGTGATACTATAGTCCACTATCAGTGGAAGAGATGTGCCACTGAACAGGAGGAGGAGCAGCAGAAGCTAAGGTGGGATGTCCGTTTGTGTTCATCTCCATGATGTACATCCCAATGTAAACGTGATCAACACATCAACATACATTGATTTACTGTAAAACAAACATCTAAAGTGACCCTTAGCTAATGGATCATCAGAAAAGCTTGATGGTCGGTCCAGATCAACGCCTTTGTATGTAGCCTGTTTAGATGCTCCTCTGTCTTCATCCCCTACTCACTCTCTCTCGCTGTGGATCTCTCTGCTCTGCAGTGAATCTAGGTTCTGTTCCGAGCTGCAGCGGGAAGAGGAGGATGAGATGGATCAGTTCCTGACAGAGTGTGACGCAGACCCCACTCCGCCTGTCCATGCTCTCACGCACCTTCAAAGACCGACGCAGGCAGCTGAAGGAGAAACGGCTGTCCTTCTCAGACAACTACATCATAGTGGAACCTCTGGTGTGCTATGTAGAGACGGGATGGAGGGAGGATGGGGGCATTTTACTGTGAGCTGATAGCAAATGTTCTCTTATAGGGAGTCCAATGGTTTATGGTACAGTAGCTTTGGTGCCCATGCCCATTGACCAACAGTCTAAACAAACTTAATGTGTTTGTCTTAGCTTATGGTCTAATGCAGGCTACGCTACAGTACACAGTATCACCAAGGCTGAATTACATGATACCTAATCCCCCTCTGGGATTATAGACTTTACTCAGTATGTGAGTCACAAAGTGCATGCAAAGTGCATTTAAGGGATAGTTTTCTCAAATGCCATCATGTTTTTTTACACAGCAGTAGCTAGGCCAACTTGCATACCAAAATCCTCCCATAGTATCCTCATGCTTATTTGGTTTGCCCTGTAATCCCTAAGGAAACTTTAATAACTAATTTCAGGGATGCACTTTATCGCATTATACCCTGTACCAGCATTCTGTACCAACCCCTATAACTCAGTGTGGTGTCTGCAGTGGTTGGGCGTAGGCCTTTGTTTTCCCGTTGCCTGGTTCACACCTCCAGCCTCTGGTGACAGTGACACATCTGTCTCCGTGGAGTACTCAGCTGTGGTAGAAGACAAACTTGAGCACTTTGATGAAATAACTCCAACCTTTAAAAACACATTTAAAACTCTCTCTGCATATTATTTTGCCATGCAGCTAGCAGTGAGTCACTGCTCCACAGCAGCTATAAAAGTCCCCTGGATATTCCTATATTCAATTTCATATTTTTCATCCCAATTTGTGTTGAATTTTTTTGTGTGACAGTGTGTGTGAGCACTTATGAGTAGCCATATGTTCAGCATTCACAAACACAGAGGGAGACTGTCCTTGCTGAGTCAGAGGCGTGGCCACTTGGATCAGTTCAGCCTCTAACCTGATCTCACCTGCTGTCTCGGAGTCTGACCGTTGGACTGAGATGCCCCTGGGGAGACAGCCACTCATTCTCTCATCCATCCTGACACCCAACTCTCCCCAGGCATTTGTTAAGCACACTATGTCCTCAGGGAAGTCTCGCCAACATTTGCCCTTGATGTCTCACTCTCCTGTCTGGTCATGTGGTTTTGTGTCAGAGAGTTGGAAAGGAAGAGTGGAAAACAAACACAGACACCCTCCAAATAAAGCCAAGCCTCCCAAAGACAAACTCTGCACCCAAGTATTCTGTATAGCACCTTGAAGAGGTGTGCTCTGTCAGCACAGAGTGAGGCCAGAACCCCACTGTTACCCTAAAGCAAACTTGTCCTTCTGCTCTCCAGAGGTCTGCTGATTATGATTACATTAGTGTCTTTCTAAGTACTACATTAACACCCAGCTGCTTTTCTTTTCCACTGGATGACTTGATCTATTTGATAAAGACACTATCATTTGGACAGAAGCTTTATCTTTCAGCAGACATAAGTTGTCTTTGATGATAAAGAATAATACTTGGATTAGGGGAGTATTATAATATATAATTTTATATGACACTGAATACAAATATAAACTCAACATGTAAAGTGTTGATCCCATGTTTCATGAGCTGAAATAAAATATCCCAGAAATGTTCTATACGCACAAAAAGCTTATTTCTCTCACATTTTGGGCACATATTTGTTTACATCCCTGTTAGTGAGCATTTCTTCTTTGCCAAGATAATCCATCCACCTGACAGGTGTGGTATATCAAGAACCTTATTAAACAGCACGATCATTACACAGGTGCACCTTGTGCTGGGGGGCAATAAAAGGCAGCTCTAAAATGTGCAGTTCTGTCAGATAACACAATGACACAGATGTCTCAAGTTTTGAGGGAGAGTGCAATTGGCATGCTGATTGCAGGAATGTCCACCAGAGCTATAGCCAGATAATTGGATGTTAATTTCTCTACCATAAACCTTCACCAATGTCGTTTTAGAGAATTTGGCAGTGAGACCAGCCACCTGGACAGTTGATGAAACTGTGGGTTTGCACAACCAAATAACTTCTGCATAAACTGTCAGATACCGTCCTCACCAGGGTCTTGACCTGACTGCAGTTCGGCATTGTAACTGAATTTAGTGGGCAAAACTCACCTTCGATGGCACACTGGAGAAGAGTGTTCTTCATGGATTAATTTCAGTTTCAACTGTACCGGGCAGATGGCTGACAGTGTGCATGGCATCATGTGGGTGAGCAATTTGCTGATGTCAATATTGTGAACAGAGTTCCCCATGCTGGCGGTGGGGTTATAGTATGGGCAGACATAAACTACGTACAATGAATACAATTGCATTTTATCCATACACACCAGACATGTCCCCCATTGACCCTGTTAGGGATGCTCTGGATTCACGTGTACGACAGCGTGTTCTAGTTCCTGCCAATATCCAGCAACTTTGCACAGCCATTAAGAGGATTGGGACAACAGTTCAAAGGACACAATCAACAGCCTAATCAACTCTATGTAAAGGACAGTTGTCGAGTTGCATGAGGCAAATGGTGGTTACACCAGAAACACACTGGTTTTCTGATCCACGCCCCTACCTATTTTAAAGGTATCTGTGACCAAAAATGCATATCTGTGTCCCTAGTCATGTGAAATCCATAGATTAGGGTCTAATTAATTTATTCCAATTGACAGATTTTCTTATATGAACTGTAACTCAGTAAAATCTTTGAAATTGTTGCATGTCGCATTTATATTTTTATTCAGTGTATAAACCAAGTAGTTTAGCTCCTGGATGCTGATTGGCTGAAAGCCATGGTATATCAGACAATATACCACAGATATGACGGAAAACTATATTTATGTTGGTAACCGGTTTATAATAGCAATAAGGCACCTTGCAGGTTTGTGGTATATGGCCAATATACCATACCTCAGGCCTTATTGCTGAAGTAGTGTATATCACCAGCATTATATCATTGAGCTACTCTACACTTGACAAATTAAAAATATACAACATCTTACTTACATGACAAAGACAAGCTATGCCAGTTTCTACACCAGCAGGATATCAGTAATCATGTTTGATACTGTAAGAGGCATAGTGTTTAAGGTAGCCTTCCTGTTGCCTGCAGGAGGGGGACATTTGGCCAAACACCACCTCAGATGTCAACATCATTTTCAAACCACAGGAAGCCAAGATCTATTAGCAGATGGTCTACTTTGACATTACAGGTGAAGAGTTTGATCAGATTTGATCAGATTTTGGTAGAGAATGCTCAGGGATTGACTACTTGCTGAAGCAATAACAGTGACTAATAGTGTAGAATCCAATTCTAAAGAGGTCACAAGCAGAAAGTGTGATGAACAGCAATGAAATGAAACTTTGATGAGAAAGCCTCTTAGATTTCTATCCTCTCATACTAAGAGAGAAGTTGTTGGTTGTTTTGCATTTGGTATCCATCTGTATTTCCACTTCCGGAGGTCAGATTTCCATTAATTTCCATGTCTGACAGGGTTTAATGGGCATGTGGTGACCTCAATAACACATCATTGAGAGTAGATTTTTTTCCCTTATGGCAGTGTACAGTATGTGTATGATTTCTTTATCTACACACCGGTGAGTGGCAGATGTGCTTGATTCATGCTCATCTGTTTGCACATTCAGTGTGTTTATTTAATGCATCTTTGTGTTCTCTGTGCTCTTCATCATCTAGGCTGTGAGTCTCGCCTACCTCTATGAATAAAGGGGGAGGGCGTAGGCCCCAAATTGCAATTCAAATTTGACTTCCTTGACATGGGTAACATCTTTATTGCCTCCAAGCACAGCTATGAGACACTTAACCTTAGTTAAGAGATGCCCGGTACTAATAATATACACAAACAGCTAAGGCCAAAAACACTAAAAAATCGACACTTAAATACACTGAATAAGAATGACAGTGTTCTGCTATATACCGTGGATCCAGTTGTTCAGCTCACCACAACTGAGACTCATAACATACAGTCTCAGCTGTTATAAAGATGTAATACAAGAGCAGCTGTGAGAGGATCTCCTGTAATAAGACGTGGCTCACATCAAAATAAATCACACTACTGCTGCCGCTAGTCAGCAGATGCTTAATCATTGAATAATTGAAGTATAATTGTGATAACTGTTAGTCCTACAATAGAACAGCACCTGGCAGGCACTGTTTGAATTCACTGCTAGGTGAATTATTTAAAGTCTGCCTGCCCAGTCAGCCCCTTTAGTTCCGAGGGCATATGTGGCAGTCTTACTGTAATAACCCAACCCCCTGTGAAGACTGTTGGGTCATGTATTGCCAGATAATGTGTTTTACAGAATCTATCTTTTCAGTGGCAGCAAACAACTGTAGATAAAAACATGCAATATACACACATTTCTACTGCAGTGCACTTACAGTAGGCTAAATGGGAATTCTGATTTGATCAAATCTTGTGCATTAGATAGAAAACAAATGGTACTTGGTTAATCATTCTTACATTTACAGTATATTTCACTACAAGTATTCTCTCCCTGGTTCTCAGGTGCTGCTTCTATCCAATAAGGGTCTCATTGAGAGCGTGGCAGGCCCCAAGGCCCCCCCTTTAACCTGGTTCCTCCCGGCTCAGCGTTTGTCCAGTGTTTCTCCTTCAGCCCCACTAAGAGGATGGCTCCCCCTCAATCAATCAATCAAATATATTTTTAAAGCCCTTTTTACATCAGCCGATGTCACAAAGTGTTATACAGAAACCCAGCCTGAAACCCCAAACAGCAAGCAATGCAGATGTAAGCACAGTGGCTTGGAAAAACTCCCTAGAAAGGCAGGAACCTAGGAAGAAACCTAGAGAGGAACCAGGCTCTGAGGGGTGGCCAGTCCTCTTCTGGCTCTGCCGAGTTGAGAATATAACAGAACATGGCCAAGATGTTAGATGACCAGCATAGATGACCAGCAGGGTCAAATAATAATAATATTCACAGTGGTTGTAGAGGGTGCAACAGGTCAGCACCTCAGGAGTAAATGTCAGTTGGATTTTCATAGCCATCCATTCAGAGTTAGAGACAGCAGGTGCGGTAGAGAGACAGAGTTGAAAACAGCAGGTCCGGGTCAAGGTAGTATGTCCGGTGAACAGATCAGGGTTCCACAGCCGCAGGCAGAACAGTTGAAACTGGAGCAGCATCATGACCAGGTGGACTGGGGACAGCAAGGAGTCATCAGGCCAGGTAGTCCTGGTGCATGGTCCCAGGGCTCAGATCCTCCTGGAGGGGAGGGAGAGGGAGAGAGAGAGAGAATTAGAGGGATCATACTTAAATTAACACAAGACACCGGATAAGGTAGGAGAAATACTCCAGATATAACAGACTGACCCTAGCCCCCCCGACACATAAACTATTGCAGCATAAATACTGGAGGCTGAGACAGGAGGGATCGGGAGACACAGTGGCCCGTCTGACGATACCCCGGACAGGGCCAACCAGGCAGGATTAAGGGATTTTTTCAAACCACCAATTTACTACCCTGAGACAAGGCTGAGTATAGCCCATGAAGATCTCCCCCACGGCACGAACCCAAGGGGGGCACCAAACCCGGACAGGAAGATCACGTCAGTGACTCAACCCACTCAAGTGACACACCCCTCCCTGGGGCCTGTCACACTCTGGAGGTCTGCTTCTCCTCCAGCACCCTGGGGGTCTTCACTGAGGAGTTACTCTTCACCATGGGGGATACCCTCCCTCACCCCATCACCTCGCTCATCCATCTCAGCACAATCCTTTACCTCGCCATCATTGTCTTATTAGGGTCAGTACAGTATATCCCCACCTTGGTGGATAAAACATTGGTGGGCATGTCCAGACACATCACCCCAAACCCCAGCAGCTAGACTTTTCTAAAATGTAAATGTAGCAATGTAGAAAACACATGACCTACATTAATCAACCGAATGCTTCATCTCCTGAATTCTTACTCTCCCTGACTTGCCCATTTGATGAACACATTTTATACTCTAGGTTTGAGTAAATTATTCCCTAAAGGTTGTGTTTAAATTGTACAAAGCAGAACAGTGGTGAAAATCCTTTTGTTTCCATAGCACACCTGCCAGTCTTGGCACCTCTCCCTGATTAAGATGTATTACTGCTGAGGAGTGCTGAGTGTAAGGATTACAGAATTACCCTTTCACACTGTCATCCAAGAAATTGACTGATCTTGTTTTGTTCTTCAGTTGTTTTATACTTGCCCAGCCCTGTGTTTTCCTTTAATTATTATGCATTGTCCAGTGACCTTTCCTGGCACTTTTATTTATTTTAGGGGTTGTATAATGGGCCCCACGTTTCACTTCAACGTCTCGGAGCTCAACTTTGAGGATGTGTCCTTCGGTGAGTTTTTCATTCATCCTCATCAATGCTGCCTGTTACTCATCGTTAGACGCTTGTGTTAGGCTTGGCGGCAGATTTATCAAACAGTGCATACCTACTGCTTTGTGGTACTATTTACAGTATAAAGCACACACACATCAATGAGAGACAGATGCAAATAAGCAACCATTACCACAAGTCAATGAAATACATAGCCCACAATATATAATTAGCTATATGTATTGTCTTGCAATAATAGTCCCTTAAAAAACTGTTTTGGTGCACTTCTTGCAACATTTGCACACATTTTCTCACACTCCTCAATGCAAAATGTTGCCTTTGGAGCTCTTAAAATACACACTATTCAACTATTGACTGGAACGAACTGCAAAAATCACTGAAGCTGGAGACTCATGTCTCCCTCACTAGATTTAAGCGCCAGCTGTCAGAGCAGCTCACAGATCACTGCACCTGTACATAGCCCATCTGTAATATAGCCCATCCAACTACCTCATCCCCATACAGTATTTATTTATTTACCTTGCTCCTTTCCACCCCGGTATTGCACATTCATCTTCTGCACATCAATCACTCCAGTGTTTAATTGGTATATTGTAATTACTTCGCCACCATGGCCTATTTATTGCCTTACCTCCCTCATTTAACCTCATTTGCACACACTGTAAATAGATTTTTATCTACTGTATTATTGACTGTATGTTTGTTTATTCCATGTGTAACTCTGTTGTTGTATGTGTCGAACTGCTTTGCTTTATTATTGGCCAGGTCGAAGTTTTAAATGAGAACTTGTTCTCAACTAGCCTACCTTAAATAAAGGTGAAATATATATATATATATATTTGAAATATACAACCCTCCCAACAATTGTCCAGGTTGATACATTTTCTGTGAAAATATTTTGAGTAGGCCTTTATCTATCTCCAATATGACTTGTGTATGGCTTACTGTGGAATAATACTAAACACGGAATCAACTAGGGTAGAATGCATGTTTCTCTTGTGATCAATAACAGCAAAGTTCATTGCAGACAGATAATAAGTATGCTATGACACCTTTTTCATCTCACTGTTTATTTCCCTTACACAAACCAGACCTTTTTAAAGAAGACAGACAAATCAACCTCTTTAGAATGAATTGCCCTCTGGCATTGTAGCTGTATGTCAGTTAACACTGTTTGGAGTTTATTTTGCCCTAATCTTTAGAACCGTAACATTGCTTGCTCTATGTTTCATTCCTTATTCCCCCTCACCTCCAGGTTTCCCTCACACACTGACCTGCAGTCTGAATGACACGTCGCTATGGCCTTTGGGCTGAGGGTTCCAGGGGATGGCAGTGGGCCTTCCAGCATCACCAGTACCTCCTAGGTTTCAGACCTCAGTTTGACAGAACCGGCCCACTGTGTTCACCCTGACACCCACCTCAGGAACCATGCGTCCTCAGGGACTTGTTGACATCCAGTTGTGTGAAATTAGCGGGGAGCATGACCAGGAAGTTACCTCCATTTTCTACTTGTTATAGATATTAAGCATTATCTGAAAACATACCGTATGTGAACATTATTCCAATGAAAAAGTGCTTATGTGCTCACTGTAGAAGATGATCATTTAACTCCGCTATTAATTGTGGACTGGTGGATCATGATGAGTCAGTTTGTTTTCCAATTTAGTGCTATATTGTGTGTTGTAGATTTTTCATTTGAGATTTTGAATAACCTAATCATTAAATTAATTCCCTCTAATCACAACGGCTTCAATCAATGATTGGCACTGAAGGGGCCAGACCTTAATTGTATTCAGTAGTGGAGTTGAATATTGAAAGAATCTGTTGCAGATAAATGCCTAGGAAAATGCCTTTCTCCCTGTGGCTCTGCAGAGCTTAGATTATTACATCAGCTTGCTCTGGCTGCCTCTGGTTACTAAGTGTATCTGTCATATGCTGGTCTTTTCCTATCAATGGGAGACTGTTTGGTCTTTTCCCATCACTGAGAGCTGTCAGGCGCTGCGGCGGGCAGATCAGGGGGATCTGTGCAGCTGTCTTGGACCCTTTGTATAGGGTGTCTCATGTCTGCTGCCTTCCTTTGGCTGTCTGGAAAACTCTGCTTCGCTCTCCAGCCCAATGACCGCACAGCGGCACTCCCGGGCTCTAATGAGTTCTCTTACAAGAGCAGAATATATAGAAGAGGTCAGAGGGAGTCAAATATGCTGGAGGGAGGTAAGCTCTCACCTAGCAGAGGAAATGGGCTTTGGCTAACCTTTCACAGTATTGGAAGTTATTCATGGGTGGTGCAGAAATCTCCCCAGATACAGACACCGTGGAACATGCAGTGTACTCTCAGTGTAGTGTCTTCCTCTGATGACAGCCTTGACAGGTGTTAGAAGGTAGCGTAGTAGGCTTCTTCTGTATGTAATACAGAAAGTGTAAAGAAGACCAAAATGGAAGCATGATTGGAAAATGTTGTGATTTGATAACTAGGCAAAAGTCTGTGAATCAGTGTGAACTGGGAATATATTTGCCAAACGAGCACTTCTACTTCACAGAGATGCCAATGCCATGGCTATGCTTGTCTGTCTATATATGCTGTGTACCTCTATCTGCAGGTGACCCTGTACTCCAACAGTGTGCAGCGCTACAGCCTGGCTCTAGTGTTGGATGCACAAGGAGTGGGAGAGGAGGTGCTGGCCCTACCCATCAATGCCTGGTTAGAGATCTACACCTAGGGTCAAAATACACCTCTTACAGTAAATGTCCTGATTTATGGTCAGAGGGCACTCATTTTAAAGCACCTCATTCAGAGCAGATGATCCCCTAGAGTCGATGTCAGCGCCCACCAGGAAATCGAAATGGCATAATACAAAAATCCCCACCAAAATCCATCTGTTTAAAATAGTGATGTTTGTTTGAAATTGAGATATCTGCTTGAAATAGAGATGTCTGTTTGAAATAGAGATATCTGTTTTTTTGTTGTTGTATGGGCTGCATCTCCATGACATCTGCCAATTGCAGACTGCCCGAGCTACAGAGGTGTTTGTCAGAACATGAGACATCCTAAAAATTCTCATGAAAATGTCTGTAGTGTCAGAACGATTTGGCCAACAAACTAATATGACCACTCCATGGAAAAGATTATTCTCACGAACATGATGATGTTCTCTGTTTTGCTCTACAAAACCCACAAGCATTACGGGACTCGTCTGAAGTCGGTACAGCCGATCTTCCAACTCCTGTCTGTAGCGTCCGTTGCACACTAATATGACACCTCTATTGAAAGGCGAGATGCCCACATGTCTCACAAGACTCGTCTGAAGGTAGCCCGGTACCAGTTTTAAAAAATTACGGAAGTACTGTATATATATGGAAATAGTTGAGTGACAATTTTTTGTTTGTTAAATATGGGTCTTTCTTATATCTCCTAGATGTAGGATAGACACTGCTACTAGCAGTATGTGTGTGTAGCATTTATACCCCTGGTCCATCTAAAGTATTCTAATTTCATAGAACCTGCTCCTGTCCTGCATTGGGGAGGGTGCGGTTGTCCATGTGATGACTACAGAGGTGGACTTTGGCAGCATACCGGTTCTGACCGATGTCTCCAGAACATCGCAGCTCTCAAACCAGTCCCTGATACCAGCCTGCTTTGTGGCACAAATGGTGGGTCAAACTCTCCCTCTTTCTTCCAAGGGTAAACTATCTCTTCAACCTTTAGCTCTGTTTCCCTGCGTACTCATTTTCTGTCTACATTCTGCCTCTGATTAATGTCTAACCTAATTGAGTGTGCAATTAATTAGTTAATTTGTTGAATGCTTTGTTAGCTTTCTAGATATCAGGCTGCCAGTGCAATCCAATCCCCAGTAACAGCTCATCAGACCTTTATGTTTGCTCCATGGCCCTTCTTTTATTACCATGCTCCATCTGTCCTCCTACATTTTCAGTCTTGACCAATAGGCACAAATTAGAAGCATGACAATAATCATTTCATCATCTTCAATGATCTAACTATGCACAATTTTCGCTAAAGATGGGGCTTTGTTTACTATGCCAGAGCCTCCAGTATTTTAGATAGTGTGTACTAACAGAGTAAAAGTGAGTTTATTCTATTAGACATGTACAATGTACATTGTGTTTAAGTGATAATGTCCGAGTAGCCGGTGTTTGGAGGATATATTGGCAAGGGTGCCAATATTAGGGTTAGCGTAACTGTAGCATGGCAAACCATGCCAATATATCCTCCAAACACCGGCTTCGAAGGCATTATCACTTTTATACGGGTTACCAACATATTCAAATAATGATTGACATATTTTCATTAAAAATGTTATTTTGATTAATTTATTCATACTATTTCATCATTCCACAAGATATATTCCTGACACAAATCTAGGGTTGCTACTCAAGCTGGTTGGTCATTTGTTCTGTATCTATGGACATGACCCAGTCGTTCATACTAAATGTTCCATTGCCATACCGGCTGGCAACGTTCTTATTCCTTGCTTGCTAGTTAGCCAACTACATCTAACTTACAGTCACATCAAATGTCAAAAAGAATAGCAACAGTAGCTGCATTTGCATTTGTTTAAGCTGTTTTCTAGTGACGTTTATTTGGATACATCCATAACAATGAGCTAATGAGGCACGATTTCGCCTGGCATAGAAAATGTTCTCTCATCAGGTCACTGTTGTTCAGAGGAGCTAGCCAACAACACCGCTAACACAATCACTTCAAATACGGAAGCTGTAAAGACTGCAAACTAGCTGCTTTGTTTTGTTTTACCTTTTTTCAATTGACATTTCTTTGTATATATACATAAAAATTATGCCAGCTGATTCATGATTTCTGCTGGCTGAGAAATGCTGCCTGCCTCGTTCCGACTCCCGACCCCTACACGTTCATTACTATGGGACAGCTGGAGATCGAATTTGAATATTGAAACAATGTTGCAAATGTCGGAGAGACAGACAACAAGGTTTATACAAATCTCTGCTGTTGAAAACTAAATGTTAGTCTAAAAGAAATGGGAGATAATATCTAGATGATTTTCATAGTGGAGATCAAGTTTATAAATTGCCTGGCTGGGCTGATGAGACAGTGGATTGCGTAGTCAGATGGAACAGAGTAAATAGGCATTTTAAAGTCATAGATTTAGCCAGTGGTATCTTGTGGAATAGACACCGGCTGGAATGTCCTTTTAACCAATCAGCATTCAGGATTAGACACACCCGTTGTATAATATTAATTAATGCACTGTGCATAGTGTTCTTCCCTCTGTTTCTATTTCTGTTTCATGCCTCTCACATGAATCCTGTTAGGGATCATGCGAATTTTCGCAGCTTTTTGTTAAAAATCGCGCAACATTTCAAAGTCCTGCTACTCATGCCAGGAATATAGTATATGCAAATGATAAGTACAGTGCCTTGCGAAAGTATTCGGCCCCCTTGAACTTTGCGACCTTTTGCCACATTTCAGGCTTCAAACATAAAGATATAAAACTGTATTTTTTTGTGAAGAATCAACAACAAGTGGGACACAATCATGAAGTGGAACGACATTTATTGGATATTTCAAACTTTTTTAACAAATCAAAAACTGAAAAATTGGGCGTACAAAATTATTCAGCCCCCTTAAGTTAATACTTTGTAGCGCCACCTTTTGCTGCGATTACAGCTGTAAGTCGCTTGGGGTATGTCTCTATCAGTTTTGCACATCGAGAGACTGAAATTTTTTCCCATTCCTCCTTGCAAAACAGCTCTAGCTCAGTGAGGTTCCGCAGATTCTCGATTGGATTCAGGTCTGGACTTTGACTTGGCCATTTTAACACCTGGATATGTTTATTTTTGAACCATTCCATTGTAGATTTTGCTTTATGTTTTGGATCATTGTCTTGTTGGAAGACAAATCTCCATCCCAGTCTCAGGTCTTTTGCAGACTCCATCAGGTTTTCTTCCAGAATGGTCCTGTATTTGGCTCCATCCATCTTCCCATCAATTTGAACCATCTTCCCTGTCCCTGCTGAAGAAAAGCAGGCCCAAACCATGATGCTGCCACCACCATGTTTGACAGTGGGGATGGTGTGTTCAGGGTGATGAGCTGTGTTGCTTTTACGCCAAACATAACGTTTTGCATTGTTGCCAAAAAGTTCAATTTTGGTTTCATCTGACCAGAGCACCTTCTTCCACATGTTTGGTGTGTCTCCCAGGTGGCTTGTGGCAAACTTTAAACGACACTTTTTATGGATATCTTTAAGAAATGGCTTTCTTCTTGCCACTCTTCCATAAAGGCCAGATTTGTGCAATATATGACTGATTGTTCAGTCTCCCACCTCAGCTGTAGATCTCTGCAGTTCATCCAGAGTGATCATGGGCCTCTTGGCTGCATCTCTGATCTGTCTTCTCCTTGTATGAGCTGAAAGTTTAGAGGGACGGCCAGGTCTTGGTAGATTTGCAGTGGTCTGATACTCCTTCCATTTCAATATTATCGCTTGCACAGTGCTCCTTGGGATGTTTAAAGCTTGGGAAATCTTTTTGTATCCAAATCCGGCTTTAAACTTCTTCACAACAGTATCTCGGACCTGCCTGGTGTGTTCCTTGTTCTTCATGACGCTCTCTGCGCTTTTAACGGACCTCTGAGACTATCACAGTGCAGGTGCATTTATACGGAGACTTGATTACACACAGGTGGATTGTATTTATCATCATTAGTCATTTAGGTCAACATTGGATCATTCAGAGATCCTCACTGAACTTCTGGAGAGAGTTTGCTGCACCGAAAGTAAAGGGGCTGAATAATTTTGCACGCCCAATTTTTCAGTTTTTGATTTGTTAAAAATATCCAATAAATGTCGTTCCACTTCATGATTGTGTCCCACTTGTTGTTGATTCTTCACAAAAAAATACAGTTTTATATCTTTATGTTTGAAGCCTGAAATGTGGCAAAAGGTCGCAAAGTTCAAGGGGGCCAAATACTTTCGCAAGGCACTGTATGTGTGTATAGAAAACACTCTGAAGTCTCTAAAACTGGCTAAATCGTGTCTGTGGCTATAACATAACGTGTTTAGGAGTAAAAATCCCTCGAAAAACTGTTCACCAAAAACACAAAAAATATATTAATCTGCCAGTCAATGTATTGTCTAAGGCGACCGAAAATAAATGAAGATACCCTGTAAACGCCTACAGCTTCCACACGATGTCGCCAGTACTGGCATTTGCAGTCTACTTGATCCTTGGTTGGATGACGTTTTGGCCTTTCCTGTTTTAGTCTCACCACAGGATGTTGTGAAATTGAAAACAATGGAGGATGATTTCAGGACGTGCTGCTATCTAATACAGATCGCCCCGTGATCAATTTGATAGATTATTAACGTTTATTAATACCTAAAGTTGGTTTAGAAAAGTAGTTTGAAGTGATTTGTAAAAGTTTATAGGCAACTTTTGTAATTTTAAAAAGTGACGTTGCGTCTTCTATATTCCTGGATCAGACCGGTCTAAGGAAAACGAAATTTTGGCTATACAATGACGGATTTAATCGGGAAAAAGACACAATTGTGATGTTTATGGGATATATAGGAGTGCCAAGAAAGAAGCTCGTCAAAGGTAATGAATGTTTTATATTTTATTTCTGCGTTTTGGGTAGCGCCGGCTGCCGCAAAATCTGTTGTTTTAGGTGACGTTCCAGTAGTTTGGGGGGTGCATGCTATCAGATAATAGCTTCTCATGCTTTCGCCGAAAAGCATTTTACAAATCTGACTTGGTGGCTAGATTCACAACGAGTGTAGCTTTAATTCAGTACCTTGCATGTGTGTTTTAATGAAAGTTTGAGTTTTATCAAAAACTATAGGTGGCGCTCTTGAAATTTCCGCTGATTTGGTCCCGACAGCGGAACCAAATCCCTAACAAGTTTTAACCAGCGCTGCCTTGAATCCCTTTGGTGCAAAACAACCTAGTGATTGGTACCCTGCTATGCTGGGACCTTGAAATACTGCAGTCTACAGACAAACGCAAAGAGGCACGCACACACACACACACACACACACACACACACACACACACCGTCTTGTATTGCACTTAAATCTTTAAAGTGCAGTACTGAAATACTTCTGACACTCTTTTCACCTCTAAGGCTAAAGAGCTGTGCGTTGATAAGGCAGGAATTTTACTAAGCATTTTCAAGCATCAATCGATGGTCATTCTTCTAGAATGACTGAGTCGCTCGAAACTTGATGGCAAAAGAATGTAAAACATTTAAAAACAAAGCGTACTTTCAATTTATATTTTACCATTAGTATATTCTTGCCCAATGTTTTGGGCTGCTGCACTCCGGAAGGAGATTAACGGTCGCACTGTTCAGTAAGAATAAGAGCATGTTTCACTCCATTGGCCATCGGGCTGCTGAACAGTTGGACAGTAGGCCGCAGAGACTTTCAATTTGTGGAGATGTAAATTTGTGACGTATGTACGAACTTTGCATTTTTCCGTACTGCATGTAATATATTGTGTTGTGTTTGTGCATTTGTATGCTGACGTCACAGAATGAGTTTGCATGTAAATGGACAATAAAGTACACTGCTCAAAGAAATAAAGGGAACACTACTTATTTTTTATTTAACCAGGCAAGTCAGTTAAGAACAAATACTTATTTTCAATGACAGCTTAGGAACAGTGGGTTAACTGACTGTTCAGGGGCAGAACGACAGATTTGTACCTTGTCAGCTCGGGGGTTTGAACTTGCAACCTTCCGGTTACTAATCCAACGAGAATGCAAAGATTGTGAAAAGTTGTCATCAATGCAAAGTGTGGCTACTTTGAAGAATCTCAAATGTAAAATATATTTAGATTTGTTTACTAGTTGAATGTGCTGACAACAAAATCACAAATTATCAATGGAAATCAAATTTATCAACCCATGGAGGTCTGGATTTGGAGTCACACTCAAAATTAGTGGAAAGTGGAAAACCACACTACAGGCTGATCCAACTTTGATGTAATGTCCTTAAAACAAGTCAAAATGAGGCTCAGTAGTGTGTGTGGTCTCCACGTGCCTGTATGACCTCCCTACAAAGTCTGGGCATGCTCCTGATGTTGTGGCAGATGGTCTCCTGAGGGATCTCCTCCCAGACCTGGACTAAAGCATCCGCCAACTCCTGGACAGTCTGTGGTGCAACGTGGCGTTGGTGGATGGAGCGAGACATGATGTCCCAGATGTGCTCAATTGGATTCAGGTCTGGGAACGGGCGGGCCAGTCCATAGCATCAATGCCTTCCTCTTGCAGGAACTGCTGACACACTCCAGCCACATGAGGTCTAGCATTGTCTTGCATTAGGAGGAACCCAGGGCCAACCGCACCAGCATATGATCTCACAAGGGGTCTGAGGATCTCATCTCGGTACCTAATGGCAGTCAGGCTAGCACATGGAGGGTTGTGCGCCCCCCCACCCCCCCAAAGAAATGCCACCCCACACCATGACTGACCCACCGCCAAACCGGTCATGCTGGAGGATGTTGCAGGCAACAGAACGTTCTCTACGGCGTCTCCAGACTCTGTCACGTCTGTCACATGTGCTCAGTGTGAACCTGCTTTCATCTGTGAAGAGCACAGGGCGCCAGTAGCGAATTTGCCAATCTTGGTGTTCTCTGGCAAATGCCAAACGTCCTGCACGGTGTTGGGCTGTAAGCACAACCCCCATCTGTGGACGTCGGGCCCCCATACCACCCTCTTGGAGTCTGTTTCTGACCGTTTGAGCAGACACATGCACATTTGTGGCCTGCTGGAGGTCATTTTGCAGGTCTCTGGCAGTGCTCCTCCTGCTCCTCCTTGCACAGAGGCAGAGATAGCGGTCCTGCTGCTGGGTTGTTGCCCTCCTACGGCCTCCTCCACGTCTCCTGATGTACTGGCCTGTCTCCTGGTAGCGACTCCATGCTCTGGACACTACGCTGACAGACACAGCAAACCTTCTTGCCAAAGCTCGCATTGATGTGCCATCCTGGATGCCACTTGTGTGGGTTGTAGACTCCGTCTCATGCTACCACTGGAGTGAAAGCACCGCCAGCATTCAAAAGTGACCAAAACATCAGCTAGGAAGCATTGGAACTGAGAAGTGGTCTGTGGTCTCCACCTGCAGAACCATTCCTTTATTGGGGGTGTCTTGCTAATTGCCTATAATTTCCACCTGTTGTCTATTCCATTTGCACAACAGCATGTGAAATTGATTGTCAATCAGTGTTGCTTCCTAAGTGGACAGTTTGATTTCACAGAAGTGTGATTGACTTGGAGTTACATTGTGTTGTTTAAGTGTTCCCTTTATTTTTTTGAGCAGTGTATATTGTATTGTATGATGGCCCTATCAAATCTACTATTTGGGCTCTTAGCTACTGAGTTCTACAGTGGTTTTCATTTTAAACCATGGTTCAAAGCCATGGTTCAAAGCAATACATTTTATTAAACCTCTGTAATGCAAGTCTGATCTGATTATTGACATTTCAGCTGGCTTGTTCTTCATACCCCTCCATGATCACCTTTGTATCGACCCGCAGCTTAGCTCTCACCAGAGATGGCACATAAAGCCTGAGAAAGTGATCTATGACTCTCAGATGAATCCCAAAGTCACACACTGCTCACATGGATGGTTACCGTGTGTCTTTTATGTGCGGTGTAGTGGCTGAATGCCTCAATTGCCGTTTACTCCCCTTTCTCTGCAAGGCCTCCTGTAATGAGCTGACATCCCACTTTGATCTACAAGTGAGAATGAAGTACACTGTACAGAGTCTATATTAGAATATATGAAATGTGACTACACATGTTCCTTTGACTAGACATAGAATTCTGCCCTACTTCTGTCTCACAGGGTAGCAGAATATACTTATATCTTCAAGTTAATGTACAGATGAACAAGATACCGATATCCAACAGACTTTGGGGCCTATGAACAATCCCTCTAAAGTATCAGATTATGCATTTATGGAGAGTAAAGAAGTCTGCGTGACTCAGTAACTTCCAGTAGCCATAAAGTTCAGCCAGTGATAATGTTGTTGATGGTGATTAATCAGGAGCTATGATCCATGATCGGTTGGTTCTACATGACTGCTTGTAACATCAAGAGCATCTCCTGTCGCCAGCAGACCATGCTCTGTTCAATAAGGTCCCCTCCACACTCGAACACACACTGAAACTCCAATTAAATCCAACTCATTGCATAGCCAATGTCAGCGCAAGGAAGTTGTAAAAAAGTGAGTCTTTCTGCCCTTGCAGACTAGAGAGTTTGTTACAGAAGTGTAGTGCCTGTGCCTCTCTGCCATCACCTTTCCTCTACATACACGGAGCTCATTAATGTCTTTGGTTGGTTGTGGTTCTGAAGAAGACATCATGATGGCAGTCAAATGTGATGATTATGCTTAGTCCATGGAAGCATCCAGGTAGTTGGATGAGCCCTCCAGTGTGGTGGTGAGAAAATAAAGTATTATCAGAGAGCCTACTCCAGTGTGGTGGTGAGAAAATAAAGTATTATCAATCAGAGAGCCTACTCCAGTGTGGTGGTGAGAAAATAAAGTATTATCAATCAGAGAGCCTACTCCAGTGTGGCGGTGAGAAAATAAAGTATTATCAATCAGAGAGCCTACTCCAGTGTGGCGGTGAGAAAATAAAGTATTATCAATCAGAGAGCCTACTCCAGTGTGGCGGTGAGAAAATAAAGTATTATCAATCAGAGAGCCTACTCCAGTGTGGTGGTGAGAAAATAAAGTATTATCAATCAGAGAGCCTACTCCAGTGTGGTGGTGAGAAAATAAAGTATTATCAATCAGAGAGCCTACTCCAGTGTGGTGGTGAGAAAATAAAGTATTATCAATCAGAGAGCCTACTCCAGTGTGGTGGTGAGAAAATAAAGTATTATCAATCAGAGAGCCTACTCCAGTGTGGCGGTGAGAAAATAAAGTATTATCAATCAGAGAGCCTACTCCAGTGTGGTGGTGAGAAAATAAAGTATTATCAATCAGAGAGCCTACTCCAGTGTGGTGGTGAGAAAATAAAGTATTATCAATCAGAGAGCCTACTCCAGTGTGGTGGTGAGAAAATAAAGTATTATCAATCAGAGAGCCTACTCCAGTGTGGTGGTGAGAAAATAAAGTATTATCAATCAGAGAGCCTACTCCAGTGTGGTGGTGAGAAAATAAAGTATTATCAATCAGAGAGCCTACTCCAGTGTCACAGCGCTGGATTCAATCTGAAAATCCCCATTAAAACTTTATGTGCAACAAATCAATCAGGAAGCTGCTGCATGGAAAATTGATTTTAAATCCTCTTTCAGCTAATAGTTAAGATATATTGAGAGCTACTGGTGCACTTTGGTCTTATCTGCTGATGTGAACAAGGCTGAAGATGTAGTGGTAGAAAAGATGAATGTCTGTTTCCTTTTTAGATTATTTCCTTGTTGAATCTAAATCAATCAGAAATCTAGAATGGAGTAGTATAGAACGGGGAATTCTTCTGCTTTTTTTCTTTAGATGAAGATTCTGTTTTCAAGCTGAATTAGATTGTACAGTACATCTAATAGGGCGAAAGCAGGCTGAATCCTCTGTATCAATCCTGGTATCTATAGCAACACAGCTTTTGGGCCCTGGATCTGATAAAACCCCAGCCTGTCTGTGATTGCTTCAATTAGCAGCTTCACATTCTCTGTAAAACTGATAGACGAGTAGTGAGCTTCCCCACTGCAGCCTTCCTCTGCCTCCACCAGGCTCCCAAAAGGCCCACAGATAAGACAATATTAGTAGGGAAGAGACTGGAGGGAGCTCGGACCTGATATCACAACATTATCTCTCATTATTAAACAGTGCTTGGTCCAAGAGACAGATAAGCTTCTGATAAAGGAGTCAAATTGCTTCGTGTGTGGTGCCCTTATTTTATTTCTTGGTTAATCGAAAGCACTCAGACCCTCTGTAAGAATGGCCCAAACACAGAATTTTATAGAACATATGATCTTCATGGGCCCAAACATAAAAGGGTTCACTGCCTGTTGTTACCTTTGGCCAACCTCCTGGATGTTTGACTAACCTGAGAATGTTTATTGAACCTCACAGACATACTCTTACAAAGCCCTCAATGAATCTATCATACATTATACAGGTAGATTGAATTTGGTCCCATGTGGCTCAGTTTGAAGAGCTTGGCACTTGCAATGCCAGGGTTGTCGGTTCGATTCACACTGGGAGCCAGTATGAACATGTATGCACTCACTACTAAGTCACTCTGGATAAGAGCGTCTGCTAAATTGTATTATGTATTTTGTCTTAGGGTATTATACAGTATGGTTAAACTGGCAGTACTATACCTATTACGTAGTGATTCTATGTCTTTTACTACATCAGATGTAAACACCTATGTAACAGAAGGCCACTGTTTTTTTCCAGGTTCGCAGCAGGTGGCGGGTGGAGCCCAGTGAGGGAGAGGTTCCACCCCAGGGGAAGCTGGAGCTGAGGCTGGTCCCTCACCTAGATGACAATCAATCAAATGCATTTATAAAGCCCTTTTTGCATCAGCAGATGTCACAAAGTGCTATACAGAAACCCGGCCTAAAACCCAAAACAGCAAGCAATGCTGTAGAAGCACGGTGGCTAAGAGAAACTCCCTAGAAAAGGCAGGAACCTTTTCAAGAAACCTAGAGAGGAACCAGGCTCTGAGGGGTGGCCAGTCTTCTTCTTCTCTTCTGTGCCTGGTGGAGATTCTAAGAGTATATGAGCATTTAAGGCCAGATTGTTCTTCAAGATTTTTAAACGTTAGATAACCAGCAGGGTCAAATAATAACCATAGTGGTTGTAGAGGGTGCACTTCCAGGATAAGCTGTACCTCTCCATCCAGGATAATGAAACACACCATCCTTCTCTCTGCCAATGGCAAGGGCACTACCATTGTCACCAACCGTCCTTTTGTCCCCAGTCTGGACCTGGGGGCACATTTCAGGTACAGGCAGGGAGTGTGTACATATGTGCATACTTTACATATTCAATCAAATCAGTCATTCAAATCCCATTCAAATCCACCAGCCATTCAATTATTTCCCTGAAAGCTCGTTTTCTGTCCTCTGCTCCCCAGCTCTGGTCCATATCAGTACTGTTTTAGAGTGACCAACTGAGGTCAGCCCTCCCACCAGCTATACTGGAACACAGAGGGGTACCTCCAGAGGCCCCCCGCCCACCAACACAACCAGGGAGGAAAAGAGTTGTGACTCCCTGGTTCCCCCAGCTTTAGATGGGCCGTTCTTCAGACTGCATCCCATACGCATGGAGCTCGCCACGAGACACACTGCTGACATGTTGCTGGAGGGCTTCTCTGACTCTCCCAAGGTGGGAACATGTGACAATGGTGGCAAACAGTCCTCTGTCAGACACAACTTAGATAGTAAGTTGAGATCTAGAAACATAGAATCATGAGAGCACCAGCTGTTCCGGACGACTGGGTTATCATGCTCTCCATAGCCAATGTGAGCAAGACCTTTTAAACAGGTTAACATTCACAAGGCTTCGGGCCAGACGGATTAACAGGATGTGTACTTAGAGCATGCACGGACCAACTGGCAAGTGTTTTCACTGACATTTCAAACTCTTCCTGACAAAGTCTGTAATACCTACATGTTTCAAGCAGACCAACATAGTCCCTGTGCCCAAGAAAGCAAAGGTAACCTGCCTAAATGACTACGCCCCATAACACACTTCGAAAGGCTGGTTATGGCTCACATCAACACCATCACCCCGGAAACTCTAGACCCATTCCAATTCGCATACCGTTCCAACAGATCCACAGATGACGCAATCGCGATTGCACTTAATACTGCTCTTTCCCACCTGGACAAAAGGAACACCTATGTGAGAATGCTTTTAATTGACTACAGCTCAGTGTTCAACACCATAGTACCCACAAAGCTCATCAATAAGCTAAGGACCATGGGATTAAACACTTCCCTCTGCAACTGGATCCTGAACTTCCTGACAGGCCGCACCCCCAGGTGGTGAGGGTAGGTAACAGATCTGTTAGATCTCGACACGGGGGCCCCTCAGGGGTGCGTACTTAGTCCCCTCTTGTACTCCCCGCTCATCCACTAATAAGTGGCCAAGCACGACTCCAACACCATCATTAAGTTTGCTGACGACACAGCGATGAGAGCCTATAGGGAGGAGGTCCGAGACCTGGCAGTGTGGTGCCAGGAAAACAACCTCTCCCTCAATGTGAGCAACACAAAGGAGATGATCGTGGACTACAGGAAAAGGAGGGCCGAACACACCCCCATTCACATCGACGGGGCTCTAGTGGAGCTGATCGAGAGTTTCAAGTTACAAACTATCATGGTCAAAACACACCAAGAAAATTGTGAAGAGGGCACGACAACGCCTTTTCCCCCTCAGGAGACTGAAAAGATTCGGCATGGGTCCCCAGATCCTCAAAAATTTCTACAGCTGCAACATTGAGAGCATCCTGACCGGTTGCATCACGACCTGGTATTACAACTGCTCGGCATCCGACCGTAAGGCACTACAGAGGGTAATGCGAACAGCCCAGTACATCACTGGGGCCAAGATTCCTGCCATCCAGGACCTATATACTAGACGGTGTCAGAGGAAGGCCCCAAAAAAACGGTCAAAGACTCCAGTCATAGACTGTTCTCTCTGCTAACGCATGGCAAGCGGTATCGGAGCGCAAGGTCTAGGTCTAAAAGGCTCTTCAACAGCTTCTACCCCCAAGCCATACAACTGCTGAACAATTAATCAAATGGCAACCCGGACTATTTGCATTGACACCCCCACCCCTTTGTTTTTACACATGCTGCTACTCGCTGTTTATTATTAATGCATAGTCACTTTACCCCTACCAACATGTAGAAATTACCTTGACTAATCTGTACCCCCGCACTCGGTACCAGTACTCGCAGTCTATACAAAATGTAGCCTCATTATTGTTATTTTATTGTGTTACCTTTTCATTTATTTTTTATTTTAGTATATATTTTCTTAACTCTATTTTCTTAAAACGGAATTGTTGGTTAAGGGCTTGTAAGTAAGCATTTCACGGTAAGGTCTACACATGTTGTATTCGGTGCATGTGACAAATAACATTTGATTTGATACACTCCCTCAAGCAACAGATATGCCTGCCTTTACACAGCCAGACCAATTCTGATATTTTTTCAACGTATTGGTCTTCTGACCAATCACATCTTTTCAAATATTTTTCAGAGCTGATCTGATTGGTCAGAAGACCAAATAGTGAAAAAAAGATCAGAAATGGGCTGCCTGTGTTACCAGTCTTTGTCTGTGCATTTTGGATAAGTTATTATGTCTTACGAGGGAAAAAAATGTCAACACCGACTGCATTGGTCTTCGTCAGCACCCACAGTTGTTGGACTTTGAATAAATTATTCCATTTCATTCGCAAAACGAATCGTGTATGTTTCACCTCATTGGACTAACTTCATGGATTCATTTTTATGTTCAGCCAAACCAGTTCATTTTAGTGTACCATTACCAGTGTTTAATAATAGTATTCACAGCTGGTTATTGATATTCGCTAACATTTGGACAAACATGTGAATTACAGTAAGTGCACTCTTAGCTAGCATTTCAGATAATGACACAGGGGGCTCAAGGTTGAATACTACAGAGATAAAGGTGTTTAAAGCCCCCTTCATCTGACCATAGTCACACTGCACAGGACTGGGTATTGACTTCCTCTCTGGGGTATTACTGGGATGCATTTCTCCTTGAGTCCTTATTGATTGAATGGTGAACAGGAGAAGGAAAGAAGCGAGAACCAGAGGTAAGCCCATGCCAATGCAGCCTCTGCTGATCCCCTATATCTTTGGATGGCAATTGTAGGATTGTATTTCAGGAAATCCCAAGCAAAGCAGAGCATGGCTGTATCTCAGAAAAGCTTTGGCAGGGCAGGACAGGGCTGTATTTCTGTTGGGTAGTTATAGGAAACGGTCACATTTATACCTACACAAGGTCAAAATCTGAGCTTCAGTGCAGAATTGCATATAACGGTATAAATGTTGTCTTGAGCTAACTGAATGTGTGTACTGAATACCTGTGTTTCTATCCCAGGTGGTGTTGAGAGAGGCTGGTGTGTCACGCCATGCTAGGTCACCAGAGTGGGAAGGAGCTCATCACCTGTCTTGGACATCTCCTCCCAGCAGCTCAGCTTCTTAGTGGAGAAGGTACAGTATGCAACACCAATCACCAATCACCCACAGCCTAAAACTTACTGCCTCTCTGCTCAGACCTTACATAACAGAAACAAGCATCGGTGCAAGTTCATGGAAGCCTTAGTGCATGGAAATAATCTCATACATTTCTACAATCATGGTGCAGCAATCCATGCCCAATGACACACATTTCATAGTGCTTGAAAAATTAGACCTCACATCAGTCATTTGTTCATTGAAGGCATTCATTGTGCAGCAGATCAGTGGCTGGGTTGAGACATTGTGTTTTTTTCGATGTTCTACAGCTCCAGTGTCAGAAGTGCTTTGCATGCTCTGTGAAGCTGGATCTCAGTGATTATCTCCTACCTCGTAAGCAAATTACACTGTACACTTCTGCACCAGTTTGTTCCTGATTTATGATGTGGAGATGGCAATGGTTCTGGCAGAGCACAAAAGCTTTGCCCCAGATTCTAGTAACCAATAATCAGTGTTGATTTTAGCATGTAAATCTTGGTGGGGCAAACAAAAAAAATGTGGGATGCATGTGTAACAGTTTAGCTTCCGTCCCTCTCCTCGCCCCTACCTGGGCTCAAACCAGGGACCCTCTGCACACATCAACAACTGCCTCCCACAAAGCATTGCTACCAATCACTCCACAAAAGCCGCGGCCCTTGCAGAGCAAGGGGAACAACTACTTCAAGGTCTCAGAGCGAGTGACGTCACCAATTGAAACGCTATTAGCGCAAACCCCGCTAACCATTTCACATTGGTTACACTCACCCCCTTTTGACCTCCTCCTTTTCCGCAGCAACCAGTGATCCTGTTACGGTTTTCTTCCGTCGAAGGAGAGTCGAACCAAAATGCAGCGTGGTTAGTTCGATACATCTTTAATGAAGAAAAAACACGAACAATACAAAAACAACAAACGGAAAGTGAAAACCTATACAGCCTATCTGGTGACAACAAACATTTACATTTACATTTAGGTCATTTAGCAGACGCTCTTATCCAGAGCGACTTACAAATTGGTGCATTCACCTTATGACATCCAGTGGAACAGTAGTGCATCTAAATCTTTTAAGGGGGAGGGGGGGTGAGAGGGATTACTTTATCCTATCCTAGGTATTCCTTAAAGAGGTGGGGTTTCAGGTGTCTCCGGAAGGTGGTGATTGACTCCGCTGTCCTGGCGTCGTGAGGGAGTTTGTTCCACCATTGGGGGGCCAGAGCAGCGAACAGTTTTGACTGGGCTGAGCGGGAACTGTACTTCCTCAGTGGTAGGGAGGCGAGCAGGCCAGAGGTGGATGAACGCAGTGCCCTTGTTTGGGTGTAGGGCCTGATCAGAGCCTGGAGGTACTGAGGTGCCGTTCCCCTCACAGCTCCGTAGGCAAGCACCATGGTCTTGTAGCGGATGCGAGCTTCAACTGGAAGCCAGTGGAGGGAGCGGAGGAGCGGGGTGACGTGAGAGAACTTGGGAAGGTTGAACACCAGACGGGCTGCGGCGTTCTGGATGAGTTGTAGGGTTTAATGGCACAGGCAGGGAGCCCAGCCAACAGCGAGTTGCAGTAATCCAGACGGGAGATGACAAGTGCCTGGATTAGGACCTGCGCCGCTTCCTGTGTGAGGCAGGGTCGTACTCTGCGGATGTTGTAGAGCATGAACCTACAGGAACGGGCCACCGCCTTGATGTTAGTTGAGAACGACAGGGTGTTGTCCAGGATCACGCCAAGGTTCTTAGCGCTCTGGGAGGAGGACACAATGGAGTTGTCATCCGTGATGGCGAGATCATGGAACGGGCAGTCCTTCCCGGGAGGAAGAGCAGCTCCGTCTTGCCGAGGTTCAGCTTGAGGTGGTGATCCGTCATCCACACGGATATGTCTGCCAGACATGCAGAGATGCGATTCGCCACCTGGTCATCAGAAGGGGAAAGGAGAAGATTAATTGTGTGTCGTCTGCATAGCAATGATAGGAGAGACCATGTGAGGTTATGACAGAGCCAAGTGACTTGGTGTATAGCGAGAATAGGAGAGGGCCTAGAACAGAGCCCTGGGGACACCAGTGGTGAGAGCACGTGGTGTGGAGACGGATTCTCGCCACGCCACCTGGTAGGAGCGACCTGTCAGGTAGGACGCAATCCAAGCGTGGGCGCGCCGGAGATGCCCAACTCGGAGAGGGTGGAGAGGAGGATCTGATGGTTCACAGTATCGAAGGCAGCCGATAGGTCTAGAAGGATGAGAGCAGAGGAGAGAGAGTTAGCTTTAGCAGTGCGGAGCGCCTCCGTGATACAGAGAAGAGCAGTCTCAGTTGAATGACTAGTCTTGAAACCTGACTGATTTGGATCAAGAAGGTCATTCTGAGAGAGATAGCGGGAGAGCTGGCCAAGGACGGCACGTTCAAGAGTTTTGGAGAGAAAAGAAAGAAGGGATACTGGTCTGTAGTTGTTGACATCGGAGGGATCGAGTGTAGGTTTTTTTCAGAAGGGGTGCAACTCTCGCTCTCTTGAAGACGGAGGGGACGTAGCCAGCGGTCAGGGATGAGTTGATGAGCGAGGTGAGGTAAGGGAGAAGGTCTCCGGAAATGGTCTGGAGAAGAGAGGAGGGGATAGGGTCAAGCGGGCAGGTTGTTGGGCGGCCGGCCGTCACAAGACGCGAGATTTCATCTGGAGAGAGAGGGGAGAAAGAGGTCAGAGCACAGGGTAGGGCAGTGTGAGCAGAACCAGCGGTGTCGTTTGACTTAGCAAACGAGGATCGGATGTCGTCGACCTTCTTTTCAAAATGGTTGACGAAGTCATCTGCAGAGAGGAGGAGGGGGGGAGGAGGATTCAGGAGGGAGGAGAAGGTTGCATAGAGCTTCCTAGGGTTAGAGGCAGATGCTTGGAATTTAGAGTGGTAGAAAGTGGCTTTAGCAGCAGAGAGAGAAGAGGAAAATGTAGAGAGGAGGGAGTGAAAAGATGTCAGGTCCGCAGGGAGGCGAGTTTTCCTCCATTTCCGCTCGGCTGCCCGGAGCCCTGTTCTGTGAGCTCGCAATGAGTCGTCGAGCCACGGAGCGGGAGGGGAGGACCGAGCCGGCCTGGAGGATAGGGGACATAGAGAGTCAAAGGATGCAGAAAGGGAGGAGAGGAGGGTTGAGGAGGCAGAATCAGGAGATAGGTTGGAGAAGGTTTGAGCAGAGGGAAGAGATGATAGGATGGAAGAGGAGAGAGTAGCGGGGGAGAGAGAGCGAAGGTTGGGACGGCGCGATACCATCCGAGTAGGGGCAGTGTGGGAAGTGTTGGATGAGAGCGAGAGGGAAAAGGATACAAGGTAGTGGTCGGAGACTTGGAGGGGAGTTGCAATGAGGTTAGTGGAAGAACAGCATCTAGTAAAGATGAGGTCGAGCGTATTTCCTGCCTTGTGAGTAGGGGGGAAGGTGAGAGGGTGAGGTCAAAGAGGAGAGGAGTGGAAAGAAGGAGGCAGAGAGGAATGAGTCAAAGGTAGGCGTGGGGAGGTTAAAGTCGCCCAGAACTGTGAGAGGTGAGCCGTCCTCAGGAAAGGAGCTTATCAAGGCATCAAGCTCATTGATGAACTCTCCGAGGGAACCTGGAGGGCGATAAATGATAAGGATGTTAAGCTTGAAAGGGCTGGTAACTGTGACAGCATGGAATTCAAAGGAGGCGATAGACAGATGGGTAAGGGGAGAAAGAGAGAATGACCACTTGGGAGAGATGAGGATCCCGGTGCCACCACCCCGCTGACCAGAAGCTCTCGGGGTGTGCGAGAACACGTGGGCAGACGAAGAGAGAGCAGTAGGAGTAGCAGTGTTGTCTGTGGTGATCCATGTTTCCGTCAGTGCCAAGAAGTCGAGGGACTGGAGGGAGACATAGGCTGAGATAAACTCTGCCTTGTTGGCCGCAGATCGGCAGTTCCAGAGGCTACCGGAGACCTGGAACTCCACGTGGGTCGTGCGCGCTGGGACCACCAGATTAGGGTGGCCGCGGCCACGCGGTGTGGAGCGTTTGTATGGTCTGTGCAGAGAGGAGAGAACAGGGATAGACAGACACATAGTTGACAGGCTACACAAGAGGCTACGCTAATGCAAAGGAGATTGGAATGACAAGTGGACTACACGTCTCGAGTGTTCAGGAAGTTAAGCTTACGTAGCAAGAATCTTATTGACTAAAATGATTAAAATGATACAGTACTGCTGAAGTAGGCTAGCTGGCAGAGGCTGCGTTGTTGACTATGTAGGCTAGCTGGCATTGGCTGCGTTGTTGACACTACACTAATCAAGTCGTTCCGTTGAGTGTAATAGTTTCTACTGTGCTGCTATTCGGGGCTAGCTGGCTAGCTAGCAGTGTTGATTACGTTACGTTGCGTTAAAAGAACGACAATAGCTGGCTAGCTAACCTAGGAAATCGCTCTAGACTACACAATTATCTTTGATACAAAGACGGCTATGTAGCTAGCTATGTAGCTAGCTACGATCAAACAAATCAAGCCGTTGTACTGTAATGAAATGAAATGAAAAATGTGATACTACCTGTGGAGCGAAGAGAAATGCGACCGGATTGTTGAGTGCAGAAGTTCTGTTCGGTAGACATTGGCTAGCTGTTGGCTAGCTAGCAGAGTCTCCTATGTTAAGGACGACATAAAACTACACACTCTAAACTACACAATTATCTTGGATACGAAGACAGCAAAGACAAACACAGAGACAGGAACAATCAGGAACAATCACCCACGAAATACTCAAAGAATATGGCTGCCTAAATATGGTTCCCAATCAGAGACAACGATAATCACCTGACTCTGATTGAGAACCGCCTCAGGCAGCCATAGACTATGCTAGACACCCCACAAAACCCCAAGACAAAAACGCACCACAATAACCCATGTCACACCCTGGCCTGACCAAATAAATGAAGACAAACATACTATACTTCGACCAGGGCGTGACAGATCCGGGTCAACAGCATCAATGTAACAGTTTAGCTTCCGTCCCTCTCCTTGCCCCTACCTGGGCTCGAACCAGGGACCCTCTGCACACACCAACAATTGACACCCACAAAGCATCGTTACCCATCGCTCCACAAAAGCCGCAGCCCTTGCAGAGCAAGGGGAATAACTACTTCAAGGCCTCAGAGCGAGTGACGTCACCGATTGAAACGCTATTAGCGCAAACCCCGCTAACCATATCACATCGGTTACACATGCCAGCAAGCCACTACAAACAACACTAAACAATACATTATTTGCACTTTAACGGTGACAAACGATGTCTACAAACTGTTAGCGCCTACATAAATCGAATCTTATTAGTCACATGCACCAAATACAACAGTGAAATGCTTACTTACAAGCCCCTAACCAACAATGCAGTTATATATATAGATACACACACAGATAAGAATAAGAAACAAAAGTAACAAGTACTTAAAGAGCAGCAGTAAAATAACAATTGCGAGACTATATACAGGGCGGTACCGGTATAGAGTCAATGTGCGGCGTCACCGGTTAGTTGAGGTAATATGTACATGTGGGTAGAGTTATTAAAGTGACTATGCATAAATAATAACAGAGAGTAGCAGCGGTGTAAAAGAGGGGGGGCAATGCAAATAGTCTGAGTAGCCCTTTGATTAGATGTTCAGGAGTCTTATGGCTTGGAGGTAAAAGCTGTTTAGAAGCCTCTTGGACCTAGACTTGGCGCTCCGGTACCGCTTGCCGTGTGGTAGCAGAGAGAACAGTCTATGACTAGGGCGGCTGGAGTCTTTGACAATTTTTAGGGCCATCCTCTTACACTGCCTGGTAAATCTGTTCCAACAGCAGAGTCCCAACACCTTACCACTGCTACACCTGGCTATCAGCGGAGCCTTGTCTGGCAGCGAAACAGTTCATTCAGCCTCATTTACTGCCTTTTAAAAAAACATAGCTGATATGGCAGATTTGCTTAAACAAATGTGGTTTCTACTGACAGTTGAGATGTACAAACTATGGCATAAGGGAACGACAAGCAGATAAGAGGCAATCTGTAATTTCGATGAAGACATTAATGAGCGAGCTGGGACGGACAGAGTCAATAGAACTATTTGTTCAGCACTTTAGAAATGTACAGCGACAGATTTCAGAACATGTGCCGTTCTTACAGTGTTCTCCCTGCACAAGTTAGAACCGTAGGATAAATAAATGGGGCATCTAAACAGACAATGAAAGCTCTTACAATATTCGATGATTGCATTTCTCCAAAACAGGTTATAGGCTATTTGTGCACCACCAAGTTAAAACAGTAGGTGGGTCTTTGTGGGTCAAAGAAGGTATGTCAAATAACATTAATTGACACGTTAAATAAGCTTTGAATTTGACACATCAAATAACACAATTCTATGAATTTGCACATGCAAGCCAAGCACCACCATTACTATCAGTAGCACTGTCAAAGCTGTACAAAAAAGTAGCCAAACAAGCACTCACAGGACCACGAACGATGTGTTTACAATACAAATTATTAGGGTGAGGCACATGGGCTACTAACAGCTTACTTCACAACATACACTTAGTATTACTTTCTTAGCTACCGTATAGATTTCTCCCTTGTGTATTACATAATTTATGCTGCAGCATACAATACATTTTTGGACTCACCTTGTGAAGGTGGTGCAGTAGTCCTTTGTGGGCAAATTTCATCACCAAACTTTCATCAAAGTCTGGCATTTTCTGGATTTATGGTGAGAACTCTGGAGAAAAAAAAACCACATTGAAAAGCAGGCTAACTTTCGAGGTTTCTTTGCAACGCTTGCAGTTAGTCACTGATTCCTTCCAAGTGACTCATTGTTGAATTTGCGATTTCCAACTTGTTGTGTAATCTTCATGTACAACGGCCAATGAGCACCGATATGTTTTATCTATAATTTCTCTTCATATGACAATGATTAAAAAAGATTTGCCAGTAGATTGTCGACAACTGATGATGACTGCTTGCTAAGACTTTGAAAGTAAGATATTGACATGATAAGTCCAATCAAAGCTACTGTACAGTAGATATAACGTGATTTGATGTCATTCTATCTGTGGCCAATGACCTTGAGCCTTCTTGGATCGGCACTTCTAATATAACTATGGCAGAACCTAAGGGGCTAACGTTTTCGAGCTCTAAACTCAGAAATAGGGACGACGTACTGTCCCATGAGTCACAAAACGGAGACAATCATGACAGAAAACTGAGCCAATCAGGCACAACGTTCTGTATTTTCTGCTGGCTAGCCCCACCACCACAGAAAGCACTGAGCTAAGCTGAAACACCTGCATTTTGGAGCTGCCTTACTCAAGAAAGCATAAAAGAGACCATGTTTGTATGCGGCTTTATTAACTCAATGACTATTACATTTTTTACATTGTGACACGTATTAATGTCAAAATAAAAGTGTGGTGCTCAAAACAGGTGGTGCTCTGCCCTACCTGCCCTGAATGACGTGTCGCCACTGCCAATAATACATATCTGCATGAGCCCAGTGGACAGGAGAGGAAGCTGTTGACTAGAGGGGTTCTGGCTCAAGACCAAAATTTTAAGTTGACATAATTATGGAATTGTTTTAAGATGGTCATTCTATGGATCATTTAGCTATTTGATTTTGAACTTTAGGACCCTTTTAGGTATCAAAAATGTAATTTGGCCTTTACTACTATAGTAATGCATTGAATAACACATTCATAAATGGCAGAAATACAGTCACAAAAGAAAGGTTTCAAAGTGTTTTTCCTGTATCTGTATCTTCCTGTACAAGAAAGCTCAGGAAATATGTTATTATAATTTTTGACGCATATTTAACCCCTTTTTGGGTAGGCACAAAACTAACTTCATACTTCCATTCATTTATTTTTGCCGGTACTGGTTACCTTTAGACGAGTACCGTGAAACTTGTGGGAGCTATAAAGCAAAATGAACACCATAATGTTCATGGGAATCTCCCCTTTCCATAGAGTGGTCACATTAGTGTCCCTTTTCCATACAGTGGTCATAATAGTTTGCAGGTAAAACCGTTCGGACACTACAGACGTTTTCGTGAGATGACAGGCTTGCGGGATGTCTCCTGGTCTGTCTCCTGGTCCTGGTCTCCTGGGATGTCTCCTGGTCTGTCTCCTGGTCCTGGTCTCCTGGGATGTCTCCTGGTCTGACAAACATCGCTCTAGTTTTGTCACCTTTCACCTTTCACCTATACACAATGTATATAGACTCTCTTTTGTTTCTACTGTGTTATTGACTTGCTAATTGTTTACTCCATGTGTAACTCTGTGTTGTCTGTTCACACTGCTATGCTTTATCTTGGCCAGGTCGCAGTTGCAAATGAGAACTTGTTCTCAACTAGCCTACCTGGTTAAATAAAGGTGAAATAAAAAAATACAATAAAAAAGATGTGGAAGTGTGACATTGGCGGATGCGGTGGAATAAAAAAACGGATATTTCTAGCTTTAACCTGAATACACATTATGCCTATTGTTACAAAACCTTGGGTAATTTATTTAAGGATTTTGTGGGGAGAGCAAAAAGCACTCTCTATCTCATATCATCAGAATGATTTAATTCTGAATGAGAGGAAGAATGAGGAGTCACCACTATCATCATAATGATTTTCTGTCCCTCCTATTTCACTTTCATTATCACAAGCACAAACTCTAGCTCAATGTTTGTATTATCGCCCCTTTCATGCTGAACCTGTGCATATTTTTTTTTCACACATCTCACATCTCCTGGCAGCTGCTTTCAGGTCCTGTTGCTGATCAGCCTTTTAGAACTGAAAATTATAATTTCTCAGTGGCATTCTTTTATCTGACTCTGTCCCATTCATCTATGTGTTGACAGTCTTGCCTCTTGATTTACAGGCTGCTTGTGCAGAGGAGCTCTCCGGGATAAAGCAATTAGAGAGAGGGAAAGGGGATGGGGAGAGGGAAAGGGGATAGGGAGGGAGGGAGGGAGGGAGAGAGGAAGGGGTAAGGAAAGACAGCAAGAAAGAAAGGCATAAGAAATGCAATAGAGTTGAGAAGAGGGAGAGAGGCTGAGAATGAATTGCCCATCTATAAGGCCTGCTGTAAATTGTGCTGCCCACACAAGAGAGGGATAGATGGAGATTATAGATTGGGTCTTTTTTGCTTTGCTTAACCTTTAAGAAGTTATTAATGACGACAAGGCAGCTTTTATATGGGCATTATAATCAATTGACATGCTCCCAGCCTCTAGAGTTTACAGTATTGAATACCTGTAGTTACTCTAACTTACTTCATCTTCACAATCAGTCTTGTCTTTTCAAATGTGTTGATGTATGAATCTAACACAAACTGCCTATCCTCGAACAACTAGTATTTGTACAATGCATTACAGGGATAATGGCCTCGGTTCAGACTTAATATAATCTAACTATGTAACATTTGTAGGTGACTATTCATGCTTAGTATTGAGTTGCGGGTATCATATCCCTATGTCTGTGTGTCTGTAGACCCGGGTGCTGACTGTAGGAGTGCAGACAGAGCTGTGGGTGCTCTTTGACCGTACCACCAGGTGAGTGGCCGAGGAGGTTCTGGATGTGCGCTCCTTAGACCATCCTTAGCAGGACACAGTGGGCCTGAAGAGAGAGGTCCACTTCCCCACCCTTCACTTCTCCACTACTAAAACGTACGAATTAAGCAGAGAATATCCCTAACCTTTACGTGTGTGTGCTCCTAAACCTTTCCTCACCTTCCCTGTATTGGGTGGCTTATTGTTATAAATGTTGTGGATATTGTTTATTGTGGTTCCACGGTTTATTTGAGATTCTATTGAGGCACACAGGAGGGCTCCAGTTTTCATGTAGTTCCAGAAGGGGACAGATGGTGTAGAAGCAGCTGGTATAGCCGAGGAATGGAACTTCTCCTTATTAAGACTGCATTTAGTCAAGCTGTTCATTTCGCCACTCAATTGAAAAAATGCAGAGCATCAGACTGCTCATCAAACCGCTTTCCTTTCTCCTAAGAGGCTGATAACAAATTCCACTCCTGTTAACTGTGGGTGTAAGAATTTCTAATGAGGAGTGTTTAATTAGGGATAAGCGTCCCGACAGCGGGACACCTGTCGACAACATCCGGTGAAATTGGAGGGCGCGCAATTCAAATAAATAATCATAATATTAAACATTTATGAACATACAAGTATATTATATAATTAATGTGATTGTTTGAGGATGGCGCACCACATCAACATATTTTTCAACCAGCACAGGCTTCATAAAATCACAAATAGCGATTAAATTAATCACTTACTTTTGAAAATCTTCCTCTGTTTGCAATCCCAAGGGTCCCAGCTACAACATGAATGGTCGTTTTGTTAGATAAAATCCTTCTTTATATCCCAAACAGTCTGTTAAGTTGGCGCCATCGATTTCAGTAATCCACTCATTCAACATGCAGACAAAGGAATCCAAAAAAGCTACCGCTAAACTTTGTTCAAACAAGTCAAAACTACATTTCTATTTAATCCTCAGGTACCATAAAATGTAAATAAACTATAATATTTCATACAGAAAGTAGTATGTTCAATAGAAAAGTTAAATTAGCAGGCGCACGTCCTCTTTGTCGCATGGGAACAAACTGATGTTCCACTGAGACTCTTTGTACCGAAACTCCAAATTCTTCCTCGTTTTGGAAGAAACAAGCCCGAAACCTTAAACAGAGACTGTTGATATCTAGTGGAAGCAATAGGAATTGCAATCTGAGTGCTAGAATTGCATAGGACCCATAGCTTTCTTTAAATATAAGCCTGGGACATCAGTTGGTTTTCTGTAGATTTTAGTCTACCATAAAAATTGTGTCATACATTATTTTAACATTTCTACAAACTTCAAAGTGTTTTCTATCCAATGATACCAATTATATGCATATCCTGACTTCTGGGCCTGAGTAACAGGTAATTTACTTTGGGCACGTCAGTCAGGTGGAAATTCAGGAAAATAGACCCTAGCCCTAAGAATTAAAGATGAACTAAACAGGACACATATACACTGGGTGTACAAAACAATCGACACACCTCCCTAATATTGAGTCGCACCCCCCATAGCCCTCAAAACAGCCTCAATTCGTCACGGCATGGACTCTACAAGGTGTCGTAAGTGTTCCACAGGGATGCTGGCCCATGTGGACTCCAATGCTTCCCACAGTTGTTTCAAGTTGGCTGGATGTCTTTGAGCATGAAAACCCAGCAGCACTGCAGTTCTTGACACATTCAAACCGGTGCGCCTGGCACCTACTAACCTACCCTCAAAGGCACATAAATATTTTGTCTTGCCTATTCACCCTCTGAATGGCACACATACACAATCCATGTGTCAATTGTCTCAAGGTTTAAAAATCCTTCTTTATCCCTAATCTACACTGATTGAAGTGGATTTAACACGTGACATCAATAAGGGATCATAGCTTTCACCTGGATTCACCTGTTCAGTCTATGTCATGGAAAGAGCAGGTGTTCCTAATGTTTTGTACACTCAGTGTATGTGTGTAAGCACGCACTGTACTGTATTGGAGTGCCCACATCTGGGATTATGGATTTAAACGTTTCTGAAGTGGCAAAAGCAAGATGATTGCACCGCTAGGAAAGCCAAATCCAGCTATTATCGAAGGAAACATCCAGGAAGAAATAAAAGTGCACACATATACACTAGCTGACTTACCATTAGGCAGAAGAGGCAATTGCCTCAGGCCTCACATCATCAAAGGGCCTCATGAGCTGGTCAAATTATAATAATTTATCCGCTTGAGGCCCCCACATGCTCCACTCAAGACATACTAAGTAAATAAAATAAAAACATCCCCATAAAAATCCATCTAGAGATATGTTTGGTTTTTGCACAGGCTGCTTCTCAATCCACATGTAAGGGTTTTCTTCTGGTGAAAGAGAGGCGGACCAAAATGCAGCGTGGTGGTTATTCATGTTTTTAATAAAGACGACTATACATGAACAGACTATACAAAACAAGAAAAGTGAAAACCTAAACAGTCCTATCTGGTGCAAACACAGAGACAGGAACAATCACCCACAAAACCCAACACAAAACAGGCTACCTAAATATGGTTCCCAATCAGAGACCATGACTAACACCTGCCTCTGATTGAGAATCATATCAGGCCAAACATAGAAATAGACAAACCAGACACACAACATAGAATGCCCACCCAGCTCACGTCCTGACCAACACTAAAACAAGGAAAACACATACGAACGATGGACAGAACGTGACACCACAGCATTTAGTCAGCCACCAATTGTGCAAGTTCTCCCACTTAAAAAGATGAGAGAGGCCTGTAATTTTCATCATAGGTACACTTCAACTATGACAGACAAACTGAGAAAAAAAATCCAGAAAATCACATTGTAGGATTTTTAATGAATTTATTTGCTAATTATGGTGGAAAATATGGGCTATATGGGCTAATAGCAGTAAGGCCAAATTCAATGTTTCAAAAAATATATATATATTCTACCTACAGGATTCCTAAAATAAAAAATGAAATAGCTAAATGATCCTTGGTATGACCATCTTAAAACAATTCCATATGTTAGCTTAGTAGAAACCCAGCCCTTAGACTCGAAGGGGAATCAATACATATTTCTATAGAAAGACAGGTGCTGCTGATAATATTGCCATTATCGTCGAGGCAGAGGACATGTACATGTAGCCCATGTATCTGATGCTGACTGGCCAGAAAGATTGTGGCATGGGCTACATAAACTGTAGAAAGACAGAGGGGTGCTGTTTAGCTCGCTATGATGCTTTCTCTGGTGACATTGTTTCACCCACTTGCAAATTGACGGAAAGTTGGCGGGTGCACGGCGCACTGTTCGGCACTGTTATTTTGGATGAACGTGCAAACGCAACCTACTTTTTGAAGTGATTTGTTTGACAATCAGATGAAAACATCATGACATGTCTTTACTATAAATGGAATGGGGGGGGTCTCAAACTGGCCTCTGCCTGGGCAGCACAAAGTCCACCCCGGCACATATATTGCTTTTTTCATACATAGTTAGTTCAACCTTGGCAGCCGTTCCTTGGATCCAGCTTGAGAACACAAAGTAAACCAGTCCAAAAGCCTGTCTTTGGTTGTGACTACTTACCACCACGCTCCCTTAATCTACTCACACCAGTCAAGAAAGGATCCAATCTGCTACACTATAACTATTTAGCTACCATTTCAAGCTATCTATTTTGAGGAAATATGAACCCCAAGCAGCTCTACAATATACCATGGCCTTCAGTAGATATCAGTTCATCGCTCACCAAGATCTATAGACTCCTGCCTGTCACATTGATTAATGATCGGAGGCGTAGGAATACGTAATAGGGGGGGTTATTTACTCCATCCAAAAATACAACATGTCATTAAAAAGCCCAAAACAAACACGTATATAAAATACACAGGGATGTAACCCAAACAAAAGAGCAAGGTTTAAACCTCTATTAATTACACGGGACGAGACCTGTAATAACACTACACGGGACAAGACCCGTAATAACACTACACGGGACGAGACCTGTAATAACACTACACGGGACAAGACCCGTAATAACACTACACGGGACGAGACCCGTAATAACACTACACGGGACGAGACCCGTAATAACACTACACGGGACGAGACCCGTAATAACACTACACGGGACGAGACCCGTAATAACACTACACGGGACGAGACCCGTAATAACACTACACGGGACGAGACCCGTAATAACACTACACGGGACGAGACCCGTAATAACACTACACGGGACGAGACCCGTAATAACACTACACGGGACGAGACCCGTAACACTAACGAGACCCGTAATAACACACGCGACGAGACCTGTAATAACACTACACGGGAGGAGACCCGTAATAACACTACATGGGACGAGACCTGTAATAACACTACACGGGACGAGACCCGTAATAACACTACACGGGACGAGACCCGTAATAACACTACATGGGACGAGACCTGTAATAACACTACACGGGACGAGACCCGTAATAACACTACACGGGACAAGACCCGTAATAACACTACACGGGACGAGACCAGAAATAACACTACACGGGACAAGACCCGTAATAACACTACACGGGACGAGACCTGTAATAACACTACACGGGACAAGACCCGTAATAACACTACACGGGACGAGACCCGTAATAACACTACACGGGACGAGACCAGAAATAACACTACACAGGACAAGACCCGTAATAACACTACACGGGACAAGACCCGTAATAACACTACACGGGACGAGACCCGTAATAACACTACACGGGACGAGACCAGAAATAACACTACACGGGACAAGACCCGTAATAACACTACACGGGACAAGACCAGAAATAACACTACACGGGACGAGACCGAAATAGTGCACAATACACGCAACACGAAAGCCGAAACAACAAAGCACAGGTACTCACAAGACCAACAGACAAGGGAACAATAACCGACCAGGCCAATGGGGAACAGAGGGCACATGATAGCAGAAATCATGGCAAAGTGAAGTAGAAAATAAAACAAATGCAACACTAAGCATTCAAAGGCCTATGCTGGCTCTGTTGGAAATCTCTGCTGTCAATATAGTCCCAATTTCTGGTGGGGTAGGATTGAGTTTTTATAGTTTTTAATTGTTCTAAAGCTGCTGCCATGTCTTGCCTCAGATAAATCAATAGTGCTGTCTCTCTGTGTGACTAAAGTGCATGCCAGTGAAGATGAATCACTCAACCTCCTGCTTTCACTTCTCCAGACCCATCCTCTTAGAAGTGGATGACGCTTCCTATCAATATTTGCATGGTTCTCACAATGCACCAGCCACCCTGCTAATTAAATGAGTCTGTAAATCAGTAATTAAACCAGGTGCGATTCTGCTATTATTGCACCATTTTCATCTGCTTAGCTAAACTCGTTTACGGTGTACATTGAGGGTATATACACTGAGGGTACAAAGCATTATGAACACCTTCTCTTTCCATGACAGACTGACCAGGTGAATTCAAGTGAAAGCTATGATCCCTTATTGATGTCACTTGTTAAATCCACTTCAGTCAGTGTAGATGAATGGAAGGAGACAGGTTCAAGAAGGATTTGTATGCCTTGAGACAATTGAGACATGGATTGTGGCAAGGAGTGGAACATAATACATAGACAGCAACCAAGCTATGTCTACCATGGTTATAGCAGAGAATAGCCATAGTAAGCTTCTCCCAGGAGGGTCTCCACTTCAGACACTCTTTGAAAAGCTATTGAGCTTCGTGGACTACATTAACAATATATGAATCTCTACTTTCCTCTCTCTGCTGACAGTTTGGTGTTATTCAAATGTAATTTGTGAGGTGTCTGGGGATTAGTGTGATGGACACACACAGGCACACAGACACAGACACAGACACAGACACAGACACAGACACACACACACACACACACACACACACACACACACACACACACACACACACACACACACACAGACACACACACACACACACACACACACACACACACACACACACATACAAATTCTTACAAATGAAAATAGTGGGACAAGATAGAAAGCTTAAAATCCTCTATGTTCTAGTGAGAGAAGACAGTGGTCCTCTGGATTATATTAATGATCTGTATTTAAGAATCTCAGCCGGTGGCCTGAACCGTCACAGGACTACGCCATAGAATTCCCCATACAATACTGCCCTCTGCTGTTATTCTCCAGAAGACCTACTGTTACTATAGTCTGCAGGCTCTACCTGCATGGTCTCTTACATCACTATGTCTTCTTATATTTTGCATCTCTGCAGTTGTGTGTTTCTCTGTCTCGCCGTGTCAGTATATTTCTGTTATTTCTGTCTTTATTATCTAGCAACATCTGTCCTGTTCCCTTTCTTGCAAAATAGGTGTCCAGTCCATTGGAGTAGTTGTTTTATAATGTCTCTTAATTATGGAGCATGCTGTAATTAATTAACATCATGGATGCACCAACCGTGAAGCTACTGAGGAGGGGAGAGAGAGAGAGAGAGAATTGTTGTTGGGGGAGAATCATGAAGATGCTGAGAGGACTTACTGTGATAGAATAAATTCATTCACGGATTTGGTTTAATTGCTCATTTTATGTGTCTGTTACTTGGTTGGCTTGCGAGATCCAAGATGAAGTATCCAGTGAGTTTCCTTTTTTGCAGCTCAATACTGTAGACAGAAAGATTATGCCGTTTATACTTTTTGTTTTAGGGAAATTGAGGAACAGAGACCCAGAAAATGAAACTAAGGAGGAGAGGAGGTCTCCCAAAGATCCCCTGTCAGCCCCAGTCACCCCCACTCTCATCACAAATGGGTAGTCAGAGTCAGGTGTGAAACAGCTACACCCCCAGCAGATAGGAGCACAACAAGTCCCCAGCAGCACAGTTGCCAGCCAGTGCTGATCAGAACACAGGCACAGCAAGCCGTATAACTAAAGAGCACCCCAGTGCTGGAGTGAAGGAGGTACAGTACAGTACACACTATCAGGTGGCCTGCTGATGAGATTTCCTCTCTGTCTCTATTGCTCAGACCTTAGGAACACCTTAACCGAGAACATTGTTGAATTGAATTACAGTATTGAATCTCAACTCCTCTTGTTTTATCGACTATTCGTTTGTGCACCCTACCGTCTCTCACGATTGCTCTATCCATGTGTCCTTGTGTCTTTATCTACCGTTCTATCATTGTTCTGACCTACAGTATACCTCCTTATCTGTCTCTCCTCCTCTCGTCTTTGATATCCTACCTATTTACTGTATTGGCTGCTGCAGCCAGGTGAAAGCCAACTGGTATCCTTCGCCTTTTACGGTTAGGTTCTGGCTCTTTGTGAGGTCAAGGAGGGCCCCACGTAAGAGATCAAACTCAAAGGAGAGCCCTCACTGGTCACCTACAGCCTGGACAGAACAGAGATTGAATTTGGCCTTCATGTATTTAGCTATACGATGATCATCCTGAAACTGTGTTAGTTGTGTCCGGTTTACTTGTGAAGGATAAAGGTATCTGTGTGAGCTTTCTTTGCTTGTGTTTTTAATATGTCCCTGTTTAGGTGTGCAATGAATGCATCCAGGCAATTATCATTGATATTCAAACAAGGACTTTTTGATTTTTGATTTGTAAATGAGTGAATCAGCAGAATCATCTCCTCCTTGCCGGTTCTGCATCAATTTTGGGATCCATTCCCCCTCCTCTTCTCTTCTTTCTCCTGCAGTTGTTTGACCATCTGGCCGAGGTAAAAATCATCATGAGGAACACAGGGAAGGTGGGCTTTGAGTTCAGTGCTCTGTTGGGGGACCAGGATGAGTGTGAGGACTCTCGGCCTGGACATGCCCTGGTCATCCCTAGAACGGTGAGACAGCCCACAGTATAGAGGATATACAGGGCTTTCTGTACCAATCCTCTCTACCAGCACCCCATGTTTAGTATTTAGCGTAACTACATACACACATCTAGTGGTTTTACTGTAGCTATTTAGGGTGTTTTTCCTGTAACCATTTACCTGTCTCTCATTACTCAAAGTGCTACACAGAGGCAAAGGCTGAGCGGAAGCTGTCATTGTACCATCTCCCTGGGATCCCTTAGGTTTTCCACAAGACTGCAGGAGGCTTTGTGTGAGCCAGAGAGCATCACTATCAGAGGAGAGGGCATTTTCCCCAGGATGTGTCTGGACCCAGTGCTCTGTATGTGCCTTTGTTCGTTGTGGAGTTCTATCTCCATACTGTGAAACAGTTTTGTTACAGTATGTTACTCTCTATTCTTGCCTTGTGTAGATGGTGAAGGAGTCCACGGAGGCCCTGGAGGAGGACAGGGGAGATAAAGGCACCACTCGGCCAACCACTGGAGAGGGCCTCCTGTCTGACGAGGACTACATCCCTACAGTCAGTATAGTCAACTCTATCACTAATCTATTTCCCCATGATTCGTGTACATAGATCGCACCATTAGCAAAGCCAATTTGTTCAGTTTGTATACCAGACATGATACCTGGGTGATGTGTGGACAGATGTGTGTGACATTTATTTCTCTCTCACTGTGCTCAGCATGATTCCCTGCTGCAGATGGAGGTAGAGAGGCTCTTGGTGAAACAGAATGCCACGGCTATTGGGAAGAGACAAGTGGACCATAGGGACACACCTGCGTCCACTAGAAAGTGGCGTAAGAAGCTTAGCAGGTTAGCTCACATGCAAGTACGTAATCACACCATGGCTATGCATATATTCAGCTCATTACTGAAAGTGGGATCTCATTAAATCTCATGTTTAAGTTCCTCTTGATGGAGTACACAGTGTATTTTGGCTATGTGATCCAGGGTAGTTGTTTCTACTGGATCTGAGGGAGATCAGCACTGTCATGCCTATACAGTTACAGCAGGAAAACTGTTGCACGAATAGCCAACAGTAGTTCTCCACTTCAGTACATGGATTTTTTTATTACATTTTTTTTATTTAACCTTTTTTTTAACTAGGCAAGTCAGTAAAGAACAAATTCATATTTACAATGACAGCCAAACCCGGGCGACACTGGGCCAATTGTGCGCCGCCCTACCAACCATGGCCGGATGTCATGTAGCCTGGATTCGAACCAGGGACTGCAGTAACACCTCTTGCACTGAGATGCAGTGCCTTAGACCGCTGTGCACTCTGGAGTATCCTCTGTGTACGTGCTGTTTTGTTGTTTTCCAACATATGTGGGAAATATTTCCACCCCTAGTTTTTAAAGGTCAAACAGGCTGAATGTGCCATGGTGCCGTTGTGGTGCCGTTGTACTGTGTGTTGTGATTGCCAGATAGTTGGGGGCCTTACAGTCCAGATCCGTCTGTGTGCCGTAGTCACCATATCCACCCTCTCAACCTCCACGGATATGCTGCAGTTTGACAGCCTCCAGTGTGGACTGTTTCAGGTGACCACTGTCCAGCTGTTCAACCACGAGCCTGTCCCCTGTGAGTGGAGCATCGCAGAAGAGCAACAGCCCAAGAAGAAGGTACACTACCCAGCATAAGCACTGGTATTCTATACCGCCTCATGGTTTATAAGGGGTTTGTTGAAGCTGAGGGATATTTTCACAAACAGCAGGCAGCAAAACTGTACAGTACAAAAGAACACACCCTTTAAACAGATGACTTGTCAGTGGGTTTAACCTAAATTATGTGCTTTTACCATTAAAGCAAATAGCTAATTAGGTGCATTTTTGTTCATTATCTTGTGTTTTATTATGGATTAAATATTTAAAAACAGGATATTAAGGGTATTAGCTGCAGGGCTTTGGCCCATTTTTCTTCTTGTCTTGTGTGTCTTCAGAGAATAATTATACACCCCAGGGTCCACACTACGTCTACTGAGAGGTGAAGCTCATCTCATTTATATTTGGGCTTTATCTTTACCAATAGGACTGCATTGTATCACAGAGTAAACCAATATCAAGATACTATATTCACCAAGTCCTCTTCAGTAATGACATTATCCACATAGATATCAATTAGGCTATGGTATAGATATTGTATCTCTCTGTTATTGTTTAAATGTATTATACCATGGCATTGTTGAATACTCGTTTCTGATTGGCTTGAAGGGCATACATGCATTATTTCCCTGTAATGCACAATATATTTGCACGGTAGAATTCAATGGCTATAGTTCCTACATGTTCTATGTTTGAGCTGCTTTTTAAAGCAAAAGACGAATCGAAAACATTATTGACATTATTTATTTCGATTTTCATAGTAGCCAGCTAGGATGATGGTTTGATTAGCTAAACTAGCAAGTCTGTTTGGTTACCAAGGGAACTGGTGTCGCTAGCTTGTAAACTTGCTGGCTACTTCAGTGGATGTTGAACACATTTCCACCTGCAAATGAACACAATTCTGAGTTCAATTATAGCCATGGTATAAAAGGGACAATCAACTCGGGGTTTGCGTTGTTGAACACACCATCCACGTCGTTCATTATTTTCCAGAGAATGCATTGCCCCTCGTTGATTATCCCTTTCTTTACAGTTAATAATTGTTATTAATTCAAGTAATATGTGCCTATAGCCTGTGTTTAGATTGACAAGCATGTCCCCCTCACCTGAGATGGAAGGCCAGATTGGAGCAACATCCTCCCCCAGGTGTGTGAGATGCTTCCTTCAACAGGCGTGCTGTATCATGGAGACAGAGTCAACATCCAGGTCAAAGTCAGCCCAGCTGAGTGGGTAAGTAAGTCCAAAAGGCCCATTACAGTTTAATATATTTAAGCAGTCATGACTGCAGGGAACACGGCTCTCTCATAAATGACAGAAAAAGTTTGAACTTGTCTCTCTAGTCTGTTCTGTTAACATTGCATGTCGGCATTTTCTCAGTATTTCCAGAGCTCATCTTTCTCATGAATGATGGAGTCAGGATGAACTGGTCACAGCCAGCTGGGGACAGAAATGAGCCCTGGCAGACACAGATAAGAGGACAGACTCACAGAGGGCCTTATCTCTCTCTGCCGCATTATGGACCTCCTCCATCAGATACACACACACCAATGACAGTTCTGCTGCCTGGTGCTTTAGAGTCTTGATGGCTTTTTGTGGAGATTAGCTCAACCTAGCTAAAAGATTGGTGTAGCCCCTACAGTGTGTGTCTGGTTGGTGAAAGTAATGTTGAAGAGTCAGGGAGAGACAGAGACAACTAAGGGAATACTGGAAGAGAGAGAGTGTTGGCTGGGCTGCTGTTCAGATAGCGTCTGGCTGCTTCCCTGGATGTGAATGGCAGTGTTGTTTCCATAGAGGGTGTACAGCCAGAGGCTGGTGGTGTCAGTGGCCCAAAGCACCCAGAAGATGCTGCTGCTGGCCAGGGGCAGGGAGAGGAGCTGCGGCTGGAGCTGGGACCCACCCTCCCATTCAGTGCTGGAGAGGAGACTGACGTGATCATATGGAACCCTTGCCTCTTTCCCATCGAGTTCTAATCCCGGGAGTTTGACAAGAAATACCAGGAGGAAGAGAAGGTGAAATCATTTGACTGCCTCTAATGGTGGACCTTGGCAGACGTGGTTCTTATCAAAGAAAACATCAATTGTGTGTTGAATGATCTCCTATGTTCTGTTTAGGTTGTATTACCTTTCAAGTATGAAGAAATACTGTTTAAGAGTTTTGGAATATAATCTCTCCCTCTCTCTTAAGATTCTGCGTATGATGAAGGGCTATGATGACCAGAATTTCCTGCTGATGCCCCCACGCGCCCCAGGAGAGTCACTAACTCCTGAGCTAATCGACTATTATAATGACCACAACTGTGAGGAGGAGGACGGTAGGTCTGCTCTGCAGTGGAATCACACAAGCATTTTTATTCTGCTGTCAGACTGTCTGAACATCTCTTATCAGGATGGAAAAGCAGTACATTAATATTTACTGATAGCTTACTGATTTAGAGGTCATGTATAATCCATTGGGGTGAGTTCTGGGACTTTCGGTATAAAAGGCCTAGTTTGATCTGCAGTGGAAGCTTTGATTTGACCTGGGATAATCTGTAGTGGAAGTTCTCACTGACTCAAAGCGTTGTCTGGTTCCCCAGACTCCAAGGCTGGCTCCTCTAAAGATGAGGAGGCGTCTGAAGCAGGGGAGAAGGGAGAGCAGGAGGAGGAGCTGGCCATCCCACCCCTTCCAGAACGACTCATGGAGGAAAAGAAATGAGACGTCATGTGGAGGTACTGAACAAGACCAAATACATAACACTATAACACTCCGAACAGTACAAATTACTTACCATTGCAGAAACAGATAGAACAGTTGAACATCATTCACACTGCTCACAGCATGCAACTTTGTCACAGAATACCACAGACATTATATGTGACGCTGGTATGAATGATTCGGGAGACACAGGAAGGCTAATTGTTTTTTTTAATTCACCCAAATTACAGCGTGCCATGTAAAGGCGCGGGGACAAAGACCAAACAAACACATGTATAACACACAGGGTTGAAACCCAAACAAAAGAGCGAGGTGTACCTCGAATAAATAACACAAGAGCACAATGATTATCACACAGGACGAGACCCGTAATCATCAGCGCAATCCACAATTGCACGAAAGCCAAAACACACAGCACAGGTACGCACATGCACCAACGGACATAGTAACAATAATCGACAGCCTAATGGTGAAATGAAGGGCACATTTATACAAATACAATCAGTGGGAATGGGGACCAGGTGTGCGCAATGACACAGTTCGGACGGATCCGCGACACTATAATAGTCATAGAGAGCAAAAACAGCAGGTATCACGTTGCATTCTGTCCCTAGACCTGATCAAAGCCACAGTGGACAGCAGGACTGCCAGTGTGGGGGACCTGGAGGTCAACCCAGTGTCCAGAGCTATCGCCCACCACATGGGCATTGACCTGTCACCTGAGGGCCAGGCTACACGAAACCGCCGAACATCGCAGTCATTGTGCATGGGGCTCCCCTCTCAGGAAAGCAGCAGCACATCGACCATTTGAAAAAGTAGCAGTGAGAAAAGCATTTATCTGTGTGCAGGTCAAACGGGCACAACAGTGACTCTTGACAAACACTAAGGTGCAGCATGTCTAAGCATTGATCCTGTGGTGCTGGTTGCATTGTCCTCAGGATGACCTCTGCTAACCTGCAGGCCCACAAGCTGTGTGCCAAGGCTGCCATTGAGCATGCTCAGAAGAGGGTGGAGTAGGCCGGTGAGTCTCAGCTTGATGGATAGGTATTCACGGGGCGTCTCACTCTGTAGATAGCCAATGATAACTGTATCAAACTAATTGTAATGTATGGCATTAAAGCCTAACATTAAACTAACTTTGGATGAACTATATACTGTGTTTGTAGTTGTCTAACTGTAGGTGTGATGTGTGTTTGTGTCTATACAGCCCAGGCTGTGGTGGAGGTGATGGGGCCTGCTGGTCAGGGTGCTGGTACTCTGAGTGTGGAGTCTATAGCCAGACACCCTGCTGAGGGCAGTCAAGTCAACGACCCCCATCCATCTCTACCAGTAACAAGAACAGTGTTGTGGGTCGGATGAGGATTTAACAGGTCACCGCCCCCTCAATGGTACCCGCAGCTCATCACAGTAATGTGTATTACAATATCAAAGCTAGGAGTTTGTAATGCCTCTTATTAGTGCTTGCTTTCTGTGCAGGGTGGTGTTCCTATCCACCAGCAGCTGAGCATCAATGTGAGTGTGAGCCAGGTCGTAGAGCTGGGCCTGATGAACTGACTGCTACCAGACCAACTGCTGGTGGGCAACCTCTCAGAGAGACCACAGGTGACATACAATACAGAGACACGCAGAGCCTATGTGGGCCTCTCAGTCCTTGGTCTGGGATGTTTCAAGTTTTATTAGACATACAGTATGAACAGGATACACAAGGTATACACTGTCCAACAAAATGCTTACTTGCAGGTCCCTTCTCGGCAATGCAACAACAATCATTTATAGTCCATGGACCCTGAATAAATCCCCCGTGTGATCCGAAGAGCGTGTAAATGATGCATGTGATGTATGTGTTGTCCCCTGGCAGCTGAGTGACTGTCACCGGGGTGTTGTGATGGACGGGTTGGAGACGCTGTACTGCCGCTCCCCCAGCAGCATCCTATAGATCATCAAGGCTTCATCTACATGGTCAACCTCTCAATCAACTACTACGTCTTCAAAGCCAAGGAGAGGGCACAGAGAGAGGCAGAGGGTGAGGACAAACTAGTCCAAAGGAGACTGCACCCCATATAAACCTCTCTGTTATTGGGAGGGACTATCCTAGTGGAACAGAGACCCTGAAAAGCAACATACTTGAAGAGTCTCTTGAAGTCTCTTGAAGAGGTAAATACGTATTGACCTTTCTATGTATTTTTGCCCATGAATATATAATCATAATAATGATGATCTTTAATTGATGTCCCCTCTCTTCTCTGTTCCCCATGTGTTTGACGGTTTAGGGCTTGGACTCAAAAGCCCTCCTATCCCCTCCTCCACTATGTCCTCTGTCATACTCTACACTAAGAACAGGCCTGTGCCCAGTGCACAGCAGATCACTAGTTGCTTCCCCTTCATGGTGCCCTCAGCCCCAAAGGAAGCTTAAGGCTCGGTCAAGGTATAAAGGTCCTCCATGAAAAATAGCATAACTTCACACATCAATCCACTATTGCCACCATATCCACTTGTTTATTTTGAACTTCTTGCTTACTCTGAAAAACATGATTGATGATACTGTATTAACATTATGTCTAGACTTATGCTCATTCCCTGGAACACTTGTTAACCTCGTTAACAACGGTTTCTGAATGCCCTTTACATTTGTCCATTTAAATTGGATGATAAATGAATTAATGAAGCTATTAATTATAGCCAGGTCTAACTGAATGGGTCTTACAGGAAGAGGTGTTGACCTCTACTGAAGGACGGGGGAAGAAGGCAGACACGGGCAGAGAGAGTCAGAAAGACAAGAGACGCTCCCCTCCTCTAAAGGCTGTGACTCGCTTATTTGACACTGAGCAGTGCCAACAGGAGTCCCAACAGGAGTGGAAACTACATAAGAATACACAAGAATAAACACTGATGTGCATGAATGTGACTTAAAGGTTTTAGTTGTTTTCTATAGGCTCACCACATTCCACTGGAATGTCCCGCCCTATGGAGATCCTGAAGATCTGGTTCCACTCCCAAGTCCCTGTCAAGTTTGACAAAACACTGAACTTTGAGTTGTTGGGTACCAAGATATGTTTCAAAATGTACTGTAGGGGAATCTGTACATATCTATCCATCAGCAGAAACACAAAGTGAGTATTGTTTGTTTCTAAAAGACATTTGTGTTTTTTTATTCCTTGTGAAATATAACCAATTGTTATAAATAGCTGAGTTTTGTCAGATCTCATACTTTTTTGTAGGTTGAAATGTTTTATTATCGCTGTAAATGATGTGTTGAGTGTGTGTCGTTTGGTCTATCCCAGGATGGTATTTGCCCACAGGAAGAGAGTCCTTTGCTGAAGCGTTGCAGAAGAGCTACATCATCCGCTCTGGCCTCTATGAGTTTGGCCCACTGCTCTGTGGCAAGACCACAGATAGGTAAGGGGATTAACTTCCACTACCCTACTCTGTGAGTTTATTCACTGTAACTCCATAGAGGACAACATGTGTGATGCATGCCTGTGTGTTACCTGTCTGTGCCATACGTATAAAGAGGAAGTATCCAGATAACATGGAAAGTTTGGTGATACACAACAACACCCCACTGGATGCTGAGATTCACTTCTTCTTCCAGCATGACAACAAGGCTGCCACCTACCAACTGGACCCTCCCAACATGACCCTTAAACCCAACGAGAGACAAGAAGCCAATCAGAACTACTCATGACATCATAGAATGTAGTCTGAGATGTCGGATTAGTCAGAACCCTGACTGTGTGACACAAACTTACCTAGAAGTTATGACTGTTCACTGATATAATCAGTGAACATTCTCACGCCCATTTACTTTTGTTCTCGTTTTGAAACTCCAATGATCCATGGTTGTGCCCTGGCAGATAGAAGACAGTGTGGTGTATCAAAGAGAACCCAGAGCCAGCATTTCTGTCACGGGGTCCATCCCGAGCTCGAACGCAAGCAGCTGCATTTTGAAAAGAATCTGCTGCACAGGTCTGAAATTAATTAATGCTGTAATTAACATTACCCAGAACTGCTATATCGTTTTTAAACATGCTTCAGTAACAAAGTAGGAGATTTGTTTTTGTCATGGTAGTTTTCTGTTTTTCCTTTCGCCACTCTACTACATTCTCCCTGTGCTGGTTGTGAACCTCAGGAAGAACACAAGGAGTCTGTACCTGCGTAACAACACGCTGCTGCCTGTAGCCTGGAGGCTAGAGGTGCTGGGGGATGAATTCAGTGTGTCCCAGGACCAGGGCATCATACTTAGGGATCCTTGGGATGTCGCTACCCAAACCCCTAATCCTAAACTTAACCCCTACCCTTATTCAAACCATAACCTTAACCATAACCCTGACCTAACCCTAACTTTAATTCTTACCTTAACCATTTTAAATTTCAACTTCAAAGGGGTAGAGACGCCCCAAGGATCCCGGATAGCATGGACCCTTGTCTCAAGCCAGATTGCGCGATTGCCGTCTGCACTGATCGGTTGAGGAACGAGCGTTGCGTAGGAGTGACTCCATCTGACATGAGACAATGGCCCATCAACCTAAAGAGAGCCATATGCCTCGAGGTACATTACTGGATGATGATTGATTTGATGTTTGGTGTCGACTTTTGCATTATTCCTGTTTACCTCATATTGTTGTTGTGTGACTTTCTGTCTGTGTTGCCGTGTGTGTTATGTGCCTGATGTGAGGAACAGACAGCCCCCAGGTCTGCTTATCTCCATAGGTGGTCCACCTCCATGTAGACTGTACCAAGGAGGTGACCGTGGCCTTCTGCTCAGAGCCGCCCGTAGTACTGACTGCCCAGCCTATCAAGTGTAAGCTGTGCAGGGTGGTGTTCCAGCAGGAGGTGGACCAGGTGCCAGACTGGGAAGACCGCCTCAGGACCATCATGTGGGTTGAGTCTGGGAAACAGGCGGGTAGTCAACAGTCTGCAAAGAAGAAGATAAAGTCACACAGGCTTACTAAAAAGGCTACCTTTTTGTGACTGTATTTATTGTTTATCATCATGACCCATGCAGGGAGGATATTTGCTGACTACTCAGACTCCTTGCTCTGGTCAAATGCACCACGCCCACGGACATCAGTTTCTCCACAATCAGTCTGGATCTGAGTACCTCCCCAATGATTTCTGGAATGTAAACACATTCTATCTGTTCTGATTGGTCCCAGAAACCCATGGGTTGGGTCAGAGCCAGGGTAAAGCAGCGTTTTGAAAATGTGTCATTAGCTTTAATACTCTGATTGGTTAGAGATGATCCAATTGCTGATGACTGTTTTCTACAACACCCCTTATTTTGATGTCCCCATCGGATTGAGACAGACACAGAGCTATGGTAGAGAACTCATTCAGAGTTATGGAACTATGCATCAGTGCTGTGTGTGATTATGCCAAGTTCTCCTTGAAGAGGTGACCATAGGAGAGACCATCCACTTCAAAGGACACACTGCTCTATCAGACCAGGCTCACCAACCAGTGTATCTGGTGAATAGGGAGAATCAGCCCTTCCAGTTTATCATTGAAGAAATGTCTTGCCAATCAGAAGCCTTTCTGGACAGCCTGCAGCTGGAGCCTATGGAAGGGGTAGTGCCACCTGAAGACAGGTGTGTGACTCAACTCTCAGTTTATCAGTGGTACATCAACAATTAATCTAAATGTAATGTAACCGGATGGTGTAGCAGTCCATCTGTTGTTACAGTTAATGCATTGTCAGTGACACAAAAGCATCCTCTCTCTCTTGGTGTCCTGCAAGTTTCCTGTGGTAGTGTCCTTCACCCCAACACAAGATGGTGATATTTAACCTGCTAGTTCAGGTGAAGGGGAAGGTCCAGCCCCTCACTATGAATGTCAAGACAAAGGGCGATAGCATGAACGCCTGTATGCAGTGTGAGAGCACCGAGGGAGCTGTCCCCAGGCAACTCTCCTCATCAGGTGGACTTCAAACGGGGGAGAAATGTGGGCTTCAAAGCTTAAGACTCAGACAGAAAGGCTAATTATACACTTAACTCCTCATAATGCAAATTCACAGCTACCTTTTCACTCCTTTGCTTTGTCTGAAGTTTTATAATGACATCCCTTCCCCCTGCAGAAGTGTGTGCTCATGGGACATGGGCCTCAACATCAAGGTATCAAGGTATCTCTGAGCAGAATCGTAGCAGAAATGAATCTCCCTCTTTCTCCCTCTATGTCTACCATTTGTTCTGATTCGCGATTTTCTCTCTCTCTCTCTCTCTCTCTCTCTCTCTCTCTCTCTCTCTCTCTCTCAGATTAAGAATGGGCGTTCAGTTGTTCCATCCTGGACTCAGCTGGCCTGGATTTCTCCTTCCCCATAGACACCTTTGTAATTGGCTTCATCTACGATGCAGGGATGGTGCCAGCTACACAGACACTGATCATAAGCAACAACGGAGAGAGGGGCATCAGGTAACTGCTGACAAGTTGCCTCGCCCTCTGCCTTTGTTTGAGCGACAACTTTAAAACCGAAAAAAAAAAACAGCCTACATCCATTGACAGGCTCGCTGTTGGCCCTTTTCATTTCCTCTCGCTTATACTTCCAAATGAAATGTAATGAATAGGACAGAGGGCCTCACTACACTGGCAGGGAAAAGCAGAGGTAATATATATTAGTGACTCTCAATGAAAGAGCTGCCATAGCGTGTTATTCTCCTCTTCAGTCCAGATCAGGGATAATCAACTAGATTCAGCTGCGGGACATTTTTTTCCTGAGTGGATGTTTGGGGGGCCGGAACATAATTACTAATTAGTAGTAGACTGCAAATTGACAGCAAGAAGCCCAAACAGATATAATATTTGACTAAAACATAATAATTTCAAACCTTGCTCAGTATGCGATCACGTCGTGTCTCTCTATTATGCGTGGGAATACTTGGGAACAGATTTCTTATTTTTTTTGTTGCTCAGAAATAAATTAAACCACCTGCGGGCCGCCAGTTGGGGAACCCTGGTGTAGATTGTCAGTTCTCTAACACCCCGCGGGGTTCCAGACGGAAGTGCTGCCCCCTGGTGGGTCCATGGCGGTGCCCATCACCTTCTACCCATAGGAGGCAGTGCAATACCATGAGCGAGTGGTCTTTGAGATCAATGACTGTGTCGAGCAGGTGGTCGAGACCCTAGGTCAAGGAATTGAGATGAAGGTGAGGAGATGCCTGTGTGTATGTATGTGTGCATACGTGTGTGTGCTTGTGCGTCTTTATGCATACGTTTCCTGTGCACTTCTTTCTCCCAGGTTGACTTTGAGGACCCCAGACACAAGGTGGTGAATCTGGGGGCTCTGCAGATTGGTCAGAAGATCAAGAGGGTGATTCCCCTGGTGAACAACAGCCACTCCTCTCTGACCTCTCCCTTCTGCTCAGCTCCACTGTATACACTCTGCTTGACTCCAGGGTACTGTACGCCTCTCAGAACCACCTCAACATCACTGTCACTGTGTCCTCTCTCTGAAAGGCTAGCCATATGGCTACCTCGACCTGACAAGTAGTACAGTAGCTACATTAATGGATGTTTTGCTCAGAATGTAGCTATAAAGAGAACACAGTTGAGAGTTGTCATACTAAGTTTAGTTCTACCTGTGTGAGTGAGTGTGATGAGACATGTATTCCTCTCCTGTACCGTCGGTGCTGTCAGTGAACCCACCAGGTGAGGTGACCCTGAAGACTTTTGGGGGCCTCTATCTGGTGGAGGTGCTATTCTCTCCCAGGTAGCGCATGGCTCCCTTCACCTCAGAGCTGCAACTTGAGTATCTGGGCACGGTACCCCCGCTGCTGGTGCTGAATGGCTGCTGTCATGACATGGAGGTCAAGCTGGACCAGGACTACCTGCCCTTTGGAGCTGTTGCTCAGCGCTGCAAGGCCATAAAACGCATCATGCGGAACACTGGAGAAATTGGAGCCAGGTACACATACTGGTGCTCATGATACATTTTGATATTTTGCTAGTTCCAGTGGGATATGAAGAGGTTTGGCAGAGACTTCACCCCTGCAGAGGGCTACATCTGCCCTGGGATGGAGGTTCCCTTTGAGGTGGCCTTTGCCCCTGTGGAGCTGAGTCAGGACCTGAGATATGATGACCTGCCCTACACCGTAGAGAGAGCCATCAAATTCACCCTGGCAGGCTCCTGAATCATGCCCCCCATCATTGACCTTGTCCTACCTCACAAATCAGCGCTGGAAGCCTGTGATCGAGGGGGAACACTGGAGTGGCCCTCCTCCTTCATCATTGATCCCTACCAGCAGCACAAGGCTTATGAGATCACATACAAAACCATGGTCTTGACCCCAGATGGCAAGAAGCACCTGGTGAGAGACACTTTTACTATAGTTCTGTTAGTAGTCTGGAAAACCAGACCCTAGGCACGCCGGGAAATGAAAACTTGTGGGAGGCAACACGGATGTCTAGAGGGATTACTGTCTTAGCTCTAGAACAGACTGAGTGTGTCTGTAGTGTGAAGAGCCTTGGTTATGAGGACACATTCTTATTGTTGCTGACAATGAACGGCAAAGCCCTTTTAGATGACTTATGTATATATGGTGACTTATGGTATATTATACCATTACGCACTGTAGATGCATCCTGTTATTCATCTCAGTTGCTTGACCACACTGTCTTACTCTCCTCTACCTCTTCCAGGACTCTGTGTTCTTCTTCCCAGATGTGACAGGCATACTCTACACTCTGCATGGCACTTCTGAGTTCCTCAAAGCTGTGGTCGTACATTGAGACAGGGCCTGTCCACAACTGGCACTCCAACCCTCAGCAGTACCACACTACTACTTTAGCAAGATGCCTATCAGCTGTTTAACACCTTGTAATGCCACTGCTTCTACCTCTGTCACACTACACTGCATCACCACAACTTTGTCAGCTGCCAGTACTAAAATGTTCTGTGTGCTGGTTCCTTGCTGTGGTGGAGATCATCAAGCACTGTGTCCTGGACTATCTGGATGTACCAGCTCTGGCCAAGACGGACTACATGGTCTTCTTCTTCACCTACAAGGAGGGCCAATGCAATGCAAACGTCAGTGGAGAGAATCTGCTCATGTAGATGTACATTATAAATGCATACTGACCATCTTCAGGTACTTATAGATTTCAAAACCCAGATCATCACTTGCTACCTACCGATAGTTGAAGGCTGTAAATGCAGCTGTTTTCCAAGTTGATTTGTATTCAGTCATATGTGTCCTGTCCTCCTCTAATGAGTCTACAGGGGAGTACCTGTTCTCCTACCTGAAATACAAGGCCACAGAGACGGGTATCGTCAGCACAATAGATATGGTGACTCCGGTGCGCCAGACAGCCTCTGCCTCTGTGAGAATGGAGAACCTCATTAGCCTGTACTTCAGTGCTGAGTGCCACAGTCCAGATGTCAGTGTCTCCACAAGTATTGTGCCTGCATTCTCCAAGGTGGGTCTGCATGCATCAAGATTGTTATTTTTCTTGGCATACACTGTGTATCATTCAAATGCACATTGTGGTTGATACTATGTTTACTCCTCAATTATATAGTTTTAAACAAATGTCAAGCTAATAATTTTAGCACTGAAATAACTTGAACAATTGTAATATGTTTAATATTAGCATATTTAGACTATATACAGCAGGCTCCAGTAATTACATTTGTTTACTCTATTTATTTTACAAATATGAATGTATTTGTCTTTGTCCTATTTATAAAGCCTTAGGGTACTTATCCATTTTGAGATTAAAGAATAAATATATTTATAGCGGACATGGTCTATCTTATCAGCTCTGATGTTGGGTGTTATCTCTTCTCGTTTCTCTAGTCTAGATCCATGTGTTCTTCTCAGAGCCACCAGGGAGAGCACTTGCTCCTCTCCAAATAGCACTCATTTGGCATCAGCACCAGATACTGTACCTCCTGGGTTCATTTGTGGGAACAGGATGGGTGTTCAGAATGCATGAAATATATGTTTCCAATTAGCATAAACAGCAGTTCAATAGTGTGTTTGGTGAATAGTTGGAAGTGTGTGTGTGTGTGAGACAGAGAGCAAGCAGTGAGTGAGCAAGATGAGGGCCTGTGTTTTGGGAAAGGTAACTATTAAAATGTTCCGTCATTCTCTCACAAGTCAATGAGTTGTTAAATTCTTTCATATTTAAATATTGTGCAGGGGTTTGAAGTCTCCTGACAGAGCTTTTAATTTGGTGAGTAGGAAAGCTTTAAAAAACCTGTACAGTGTTTCTATGAAGTATGATTCAAATTGAATTACAATATAGTGTAAATGAAATAGTTTTCATACCAAAGTTTTTGAATTAAGTATGTTTAAAGCAAGTTTGTTTTTTTAAGGTGTGGGCATAACCCAACAACAGAATGGTGTGGGCGTATACCGGTCATTAAAAATATTCACTCAAGTAGAACACTGATTGGCCAGGTCAGCCAATGAGCCAACATGACATAATGTTCTATGAGGAAAAACAATGACATATTCAATACCGCCTTGCACACTCTTGCCTGCATCAAGCTGATCTAGGGTGTAATCATTAGTCCAACAGCTGTAAATGAGTAGGTTCTATTGGCCAAATTTAGGTATATGTATCCTAGTTTTGTTCCATTTGCTTCTGTTTAAGAAATGTTTTCTGCTATGAAAGTGAAACACGGTTCACTTTCATAGCAGCCACATTGTATTCCTTCTCGCATCTATCCTCACACCCTTTCCCATCACTTGTGGACTTCAATGCACAACACATCAGCTATATGTGACCAGGTGAAAAAACCTTTCCAAGCCAAACCATATCATAACCACTACACACAGCCTACATCGTTGTCACCATATTAGCTAAAGTAACATCATAGTCAACATAGCTAATACAACTAACGTGTTAGTAAAACCGCTACAGTCATGCAGTAAAGTTACAGTGCTGTTACGATCAACTAGGAGTGGTGGGTGGAATCAGGCGCAGAGAGCAGGGTTCAGTCTTTCTTTCAAATTTATTCCCCAGCGCAACAAAATAGTCACGCCAACACACAGGGCGTATATAAGTTGCCAGTCCAAACAACAGGACAAAATAGTCCGGAGAATAAATACACGAATAACTCACACCATCAAACACAGAGTAACAAGAACAAGCCCGCACAAATACCCAGCGGGCCTAGTGCCCTTAAATACCCTACAAACAAACCCTAATACAAAGCAGGTGTACCCAATTAACCAATAACCCAAAACAAACGGAAAGGGAATCGATGGCAGCTAATAGGCCGGCGACGACGACCGCCGAGCACCGCCCGAACAGGAAGAGGCACCATCTTCGGCAAGGTTCGTGACAAGTGCACAGTCAGTAAGCAGTTTAGCACTTTCAAAAACCAAAACCACTTAGCAAAACCAAAAGCTTACCTTGAAATGGAAGAGTTAGTGTTGTGTTGGATAGTCATAGCCAGCTAGCTAGCATAGCATCCCTCTCTTTAAGCAGTGTATTTGAGTAGGCTAAACTAGCTAGCTGCATTTGCTAGCTAAGTAAGTGAAACTGAAAAAAATTACAATCTCTCTATCTCTCTCTTGCTTCTCCTTCATGTTGGAAGAAATGAATTTGTTCAGAACTGTTCAACTATTGTCTTTCTCTCTCTTTGAGTCAACTACTCACCACATTTTATGCACTACAGTGCTAGCTAGCGGTATCGTATGCTTTCATAACTAGATTCATTCTCTGATCCTTTGATTGGGTGGACAACATGTCAGTTCATGCTGCAAGAGCTCTTATAGATTGGAGGATGTCCTAAGGAAGTTGTCATAATTACTGTGTAAGTCTATGGAAGGGGGTGAGAACCATGAGCCTACTAGGTTTTGTATTGAAGTCAATGTACCCAGAGGAGGACGGACGCTAGCTGTCCGGCTACACAATGGCTACTGTAGACCTTCATTGCAAAACAGTGTTTTAATCAATTATTATGTGGCGTGAATATATGTAGTATAGTTTTATCTAAAAATGATACCTTTTTAAATGTTTTAAACATTTTATTTTATGAAATTCACTGAGGAGGATGGTCCTATCCTTACTCCTCTGAGGACCCTCCACTGAGTTTAAGGTGTTTTTTTCCCCTACAATTTATGCTTTGTCCACAAATTTGAGTATAGGATGAGTCAACAACATTATTTGGGTATCAGTTAGCAGAATATACATTTTGTAAGTGAGATTTTCACTTGACAGTTACTTTAATGAGGGAGTGGGAGGGTCTTGCACAGGCACACATATGTATATTGGGTATCGTAAGTATTCACCCCGGTTGGATTTTCACATTTTGTTATGTTACAAACTGTTATTGAAATAGATTTAATCATGATTTTTGTGTCATTGATCTACACAAAATACTCCATAATGTGAAAGTGAAAAGAAAATTCTACACCGTTTTACAAATTCCCCCAAAATGTAATAAATCAAATATAGCTGTATTAATATGCACCCTCTTTCTTTGGGAAATCCTAATTCAGTTCAAGAGTAACAAATCACATAATAAGTTTCATGGACTTACTCTGTGTGAAATAATAGGGGTTGTATTGAATTTCAAGCACAAATTCAACTACAAAGACCAGGAAGCTTTTCGAAAACCTCATAAAGAAGGGCATGGACTGGTCGATGGGCACCACTAACAAATCAGACATTGAATATCTCTTTAAGCATGGTCAAGTTAATAATTATGCTGTGAATGATGTACTGTATTAAACCACCCAGGACAGAAAGGAAACTGCTCAGGGATGTGACCATGAGGCCATTGATTACTTTAAATGGTTGTGATGGATGAGGTTGTATAAACAACATTGGAGTGACTCCACAATAATGTCCTAATTGACAGAGTGAAAAGAAGAATAGAAATATACAGAAAACATGCATCCAACAAGGCACTAAAGTAATACTGTGAGAGAAAAAACAATCAAATCAAACGAATACACTTTTGGCCCAAATCCAAAGCCTTATGTTTGGGGCAATTCCAACAACACATCCCTGAGAAACTGCCTCCTTATTTTCAAGCATGGTGGTGGCTACATCATGCTATGCGTATGCTTGACATAGGCAAAGACAGGGGAGTTTTTAAGGATAACAAGAAACGGGATGGAGCTAAGCACCTGCAAAATCCTAGAGGAAAACCTGCTTCAATCTGCTTCACACCAGACACTGAGAAAGGAATTCACATTTCAGCAGTACAATAACCTAAAACACAAGGCCAAATCTACACTGGAGTTGCTTACCAAGAAGACAGTGAATGTTCCTGAGTGGCCAAGTTATAGTTTTGACTTAAATCTGCTGGCAAAACTCAGAAATGGCTGTCTAACCATGATCCCCAACACCTTGACAGAGCTTGAAGGATAATTTCAATAATGGGCAAATACTGCATAATCCAGATGTGCAAAGCTCTTAGAGATTTACCCAAGAAGACTCACAGCTGTAATTGCTGACAAAGGTGTTTCTAACATGTATTCACTCAGGGGGGAATACTTATTTTATGAAGGTATATCAGTGATCTTTAAAAATAATTATAATAATTCTTCCACTTTGGCAGTACAAAAAAGGTTGTGTAGATCATTGACAATTAAATCAATTTTAATCCCACTTTGTAACACAATACATTGTGAAGAACTACAAGGGGGATGAATACTCATTATACTTACATTCTAACTTTTTCCTAATCACAGAATTCTAATTGTTGTTATAATTTTTCACAGGATCATTTGAATCCGTTGTTTCTTTGCTGCAGTGTAACCAGTCCCCCTGCCAGGACTAGCCTATATACACAGAACAGCCCACAGTACTATCAACTCAATAGGGATGGATGGCATTACCACTTCCCAATGTCTCCTTCCCTCCCAGCCATTGCATACAGTAGGCTACGCTGTGGGTTTATTCCATGGGCTTGTCAGCGCTTCCCCTTTATATAGAGTATTTTATTATTTTCTGCCAAGATACCTTTTTAAGATCAGAGTGACAAGTTACATATCTTCCTCAGATTCTCATCAGATTGTCAGAGAAACGTCCAAGCTAACTAGCTAGCTTTTAATCATGTTTAGCCAACCGATTAATAGATGTATGTAATAATTGTCAGCTAAAATACAGTAACGTTACGCTACCTAAATCATTTTTGGGGTTAATATAGAATTCGCTGGTGATGTCATTGAGATCAAGAGATAAAAATAAAACTGTCCTTGATTTTCAGATGAGTTTCAAAGAAAGAGAACATAATTTAATTTTCTTGCATTTTGGAGTAGAATGTCCTTTTAAAAATTCACCAGAAGTCACCTTCCCACAGTCGTTCGAAAACAAAAATCTCCTGGGGGAGCATGCCCCCCCCCCATCCGCTACCTCTGCCACTGCTGTTGGGGGAAAAAAGTATCTTAAAGGGATGCCTTAAAGCGCCAATCTCGATTTGACAACATCCGGTGAAATTGCAGAGCGCCAAATTCAAACTACAGAAATATCAATATTCAACATTCACAATAATAGAAGTGTAATACATCAAAATAAAGCTTAACTTCTTGTTAATCCAGCCGCTGTGTCAGATTTCAAAAAGGCTTTACAGCAAAGCACACCATGCGATTATCTGAGGACAGCGCCTCGCATACAAACACATGAAAATAATTTTTCAACCAGGCAGGTGCGACACAAAAGTCAGAAATAACGATATAATAAATGCCTTACCTTTGAAGATCTTTTCTTTTGCAATCCCAAATGTCTCAGTGACACAATGAATGTTCGTTTTGTTCGATAAATTCCTTCTTTATATCCCCAAAATGTCCATTTATTTGGCCTATTTGATTCAGAAATACACCGGTTCCAACTCGCCCAAAATGACTACAAAGTATCTAATAAGTTACATGTAAACTTGGTCCAAACATTAATCTGTTTCCAATACCGAAGAAAAATAACACGGAGCGCGCTCCTTTTCACGCGCAACAAAAGACTAGGGACCTTCAGAGTGACACGTACAAAGAACAGCACTACTTCTTAATTTCTCAAAATAAAAACGAAATTTCTAAAGACAGTTGACATCTAGTGGAAGCCATAGGAACTGCAACCAGGTTCCTAATAAATAGGGTTTCCCTATTTACAGTCCCATTGAAAAATCCTATGACCTTAATTATTTTTTTCCTTGGATGGTTTGTACTCGGGGTTTCGCCTGCCAAATCAGTTCTGTTATACTCACAGACATCATTTTAACAGTTTTAGAACCCTTAGAGTGTTTTCTATCCGAATCTACCAATTATATGCATATCCTAGCTTCTGGGCCTGAGTAACAGAAGGTTTATTTTGGGCATACATTTCATCCGGACGTCAAAATACTGCCCCTTAGCCTTAAGAAGTTGTTAATTTGATCACTTTTTTATTGCTGTTAGTTTTCCTGCAAAATGCAAAAGTAGTGTATTTGAGGTTTAAAAAGGCTTCTAATGTGTATAATTTCCACATGAATTATAATCCACATAATAATTAATTCACATTTCCTGTTGCTGCATGGTTATTTTCCTGCTGTAGAAAACTGGCTCAAATTAAGATCCTACATCTGTAGTGGAAACACTGGGGCTTGTTATATGGTCAGATTGTTCCTAATACCCCTATCTGGTATGGTCTCAAGAGAAGACAGTGACCAGAAGAGGATGAACAGTTCTGACAGAAATGGCATGTGTTGTGTTTGTGATTGTCAGTTTGAAACTGAGTAGCAGTTGTGATGTAATCAGAGCAGACAGATAGATTCTCTAGTGAAAGAGTTCTCATTTCTCCTCTATATGGAAAGTTCATAGCCCTGTGCTAAGGGGCATCACATCCATCTGGGATCTACCACACGAGAAGCCTGTCTATGCTGGGCTGTCTGTAATGGGCTTGTTTTCCTGATCCATGTGGTGAAGCATGGGGCTGATGATGCTCAAGTAACCGAAGTCCTATTGAACCCAACCAGGTCTGACTGGCTGTGCTCTGCTTCAGGCCTTCCTCTGTCAAAGACTGGAGGTGGATGGAAGCACTTCTAGTCCCCTAGGCAAGATGTCCTCTCAGAATGGGTACTTCCTCAATAACTACATAGCTGATGCATGCTGGACTGTCCATTAATCACGGTACTCCATTCTGCTTGTTTATGTTTTATCTGTCGGCCCCAGCCGCACTCAGGCTCTGTGTGTAGTTAATCCGACCCTCCCTGCCTAGTCAACGCCATTTTACCTGCTGTTGTTGTGCTAGCTGATTAGCTGTTGTTGTCTCACCTACTGTTTTAGCTACTGTTTTAGCTAGCTCTCCCAATTCAACACCTGTGATTACTGTATGCCTCGCTGTATGTCTCTCTCAAATGTCAATATGCCTTGTATACTGTTGTTCAGTTTAGTTATCATTGTTTTAGTTTACAATGGAGCCCCTAGTTCCACTCTTCATACCCCTGATACCTCCTTTGTCCCATCTCCCACACATGCGATGACCTCACCTATTACAACCAGCATGTCCAGAGATACAACCTCTCTCATCATCACCCAGTGCCTGGGCTTACCTCCGCTGTACCCGCACCCCACCATACCCCTGTCTGCGCATTATGCCCTGAATATATTCTACCATGCCCAGAAATCTGCTCCTTTTACTCTCTGTCCCCAACGCTCTAGGCGACCAGTTTTGATAGCCTTTAGCCGCACCCTCATACTACTCCTCCTCTGTTCCGCGGGTGATGTGGAGGTAAACCCAGGCCCTGCATGTCCCCAGGCACCCTCATTTGTTGACTTCTGTGATGGAAAAAGCCTGATGTCCTTGCCGTGTCTGAATCCTGGCTCAGGAAGGCCACCAAAAAGTCTGAGATTTCCATACCCAACTATAACATTTTCCGTCAAGATAGAACTGCCAAAGGGGGAGGAGTTGTAGTCTACTGCAGAGATAGCCTGCAAAGTAATGTCATACTTTCCAGGTCCATACCCAAACAGTTCGAACTACTAATTTTGAAAATTACTCTCTCCAGAAATAAGTCTCTCACTGTTGCCTCCTGCTACCGACCCCCCTCAGCTCCCAGCTGTGCCCTGGACACCATTTGTGAATTGATCGCCCCCCATCTAGCTTCAGAGTTTGTTCTGTTAGGTGACCTAAACTGGGATATGCTTAACACCCTGGCAGTCCTACAATCTAAGCTAGATGCCCTCAATCTCACACAAATCATCAAGGAACCCACCAGGTACAACCCTAAATCTGTAAACAAGGGCACCCTCATAGACGTCATCCTGACCAACTTGCCCTCCAAATACACCACCGCTGTCTTCAACCAGGATCTCAGCGATCACTGCCTCATTGCCTGTATCCGCTACGGAGCCGCAGTCAAACGACCACCCCTCATCACTGTCAAACGCTCCCTAAAACACTTCTGTGAGCAGGCCTTTATAATCGACCTGGTCCGGGTATCCTGGAAGGACATTGACCTCATCCCGTCAGTTGAGGTTGCCTGGTCATTCTTTAAAAGTAACTTCCTCACCATTTTAGATAAGCATGCTCCGTTCAAAAAATGCAGAACTTAGAACAGATATAGCCCTTGGTTCACTCCAGACCTGACTGCCCTCGACCAGCACAAAAACATCCTGTGGCGGACTGCAATAGCATCGAATAGTCCCCGCGATATGCAACTGTTCAGGGAAGTCAGGAACCAATACACGCAGTCAGTCAGGAAAGCTAAGGCCAGCTTCTTCAGGCAGAAATTTGCATCCTGTAGCTCCAACTCCAAAAAGTTCTGGGACACTGTGAAGTCCATGGAGAACAAGAGCACCTCCTCCCAGCTGCCCACTGCACTGAGGCTAGGTAACACGGTCACCACCGATAAATCCATGATTATCGAAAACTTCAACAAGCATTCCGCCTGGCTACTCCAACCTCGGCCAACAGCCCCCCCCCCCCCCGCAACTACTCGCCCAAGCCTCTCCAGGTTCTCCTTTACCCAAATCCAGATAGCAGATGTTCTGAAAGAGCTGCAAAACCTGGACCCGTACAAATCAGCTGGGCTTGACAATCTGGACCCTCTATTTCTGAAACTATCCGCCGCCATTGTCGCAACCCCTATTACCAGCCTGTTCAACCTCTCTTTCATATCGTCTGAGATCCCCAAGGATTGAAAGCTGCCGCAGTCATCCCCCTCTTCAAAGGGGAGACACCCTGGACCCAAACTGTTACAGACCTATATCCATCCTGCCCTGCCTATCTAAGGTCTTCGAAAGCCAAGTTAATAAACAGGTCACTGACCATCTCGAATCCCACCGTACCTTCTCCGCTGTGCAATCTGGTTTCCGAGCCGGTCACGGGTGCACCTCAGCCACGCTCAAGGTACTAAACGATATCATAACCGCCATCGATAAAAGACAGTACTGTGCAGCCGTCTTCATCGACCTTGCCAAGGCTTTCGACTCTGTCAATCACCATATTCTTATCGGCAGACTCAGTAGCCTCGGTTTTTCTGATGACTTGCCTTGCCTGGTTCACCAACTACTTTGCAGACAGAGTTCAGTGTGTCAAATCGGAGGGCATGCTGTCCGGTCCTCTGGCAGTCTCTATGGGGGTGCCACAGGGTTCAATTCTCGGGCCGACTCTTTTCTCTGTATATATCAATGATGTTGCTCTTGCTGCGGGCGATTCCCTGATCCACCTCTACGCAGACGACACCATTCTATATACTTCCGGCCCGTCCTTGGACACTGTGCTATCTAACCTCCAAACGAGCTTCAATGCCATACAACACTCCTTCCGTGGCCTCCAACTGCTCTTAAACGCTAGTAAAACCAAATGCATGCTTTTCAACCGTTCGCTGTCTGCACCCGCACGCCTGACTAGCATCACCACCCTGGATGGTTCCGACCTTGAATATGTGGACATCTATAAGTACCTAGGTGTCTGGCTAGACTGTAAACTCTCCTTCCAGACCCATATCAAACATCTCCAATCGAAAATCAAATCTAGAGTCGGCTTTCTATTCCGCAACAAAGCCTCCTTCACTCACGCCGCCAAACTTACCCTAGTAAAACTGACTATCCTACCGATCCTCGACTTCGGCGATGTCATCTACAAAATTGCTTCCAACACTCTACTCAGCAAACTGGATGCAGTTTATCACAGTGCCATCCGTTTTGTCACTAAATCACCTTGTACCACCCACCACTGCGACCTGTATGCTCTAGTCGGATGGCCCTCGCTACATACTCGTCGCCAGACCCACTGGCTCCAGGTCATCTACAAGTCCATGCTAGGTAAAGCTCCGCCTTATCTCAGTTCACTGGTCACGATGGCAACACCCACCCGTAATACGCGCTCCAGCAGGTGTATCTCACTGATCATCCCTAAAGCCAACACCTCATTTGGCCGCCTTTCGTTCTAGTTCTCTGCTGCCTGTGACTGGAACGAATTGCAAAAATCGCTGAAGTTGGAGACTTTTATCTCCCTCACCAACTTCAAACATCTGCTATCTGAGCAGCTAACCGATCGCTGCAGCTGTACATAGTCTATCGGTAAATAGCCCACCCATTTTTACCTACCTCATCCCCATACTGTTTTTATTTATTTACTTTTCTGCTCTTTTGCACACCAATATCTCTACCTGTACATGACCATCTGATCATTTATCACTCCAGTGTTAATCTGCAAAATTGTAATTATACGCCTACCTCCTCCTTTTGCACACAATGTATATAGACTCTCTTTTTTTCTACTGTGTTATTGACTTGTTAATTGTTTACTCCATGTGTAACTCTGTGTTGTCTGTTCACACTGCTATGCTTTATCTTGGCCAGGTCGCAGTTGCAAATGAGAACTTGTTCTCAACTAGCCTACCTGGTTAAATAAAGGTGAAATAAAAAATAAAACAACTGCTGTGGACGATTACCATATGCAGAGTTTTTCGCTAGATAAAAATGTCAATAATTATATTTTCATCTTTCTAATGGCAGATAATTCCTCCAAATGATGCTAATACTCTGGGTAGGTTGGGCTAATAAAAGGGAAAGACATCTAAACTATAACCACCTCGCTGAAAAGGGCAGGACCAGAGAGCCATTCAATTCACAAAGGTTATCCTGCATGGGCCTTTATAGTAGCACACATCACACAGTAGTAATGAGGGACTTTCCTCAAAATTGAGAGAGGCTCAGATGAAACATGTAGGCGGGGCATTCTGCGTTCTATGATGAAGCCCAACGTCTCTGATCATCATCATGGAAGTGTTTAATCTAGCAGAGATTATGAATGCAACAGGGGGCACAGTCAGTGGTTTAATGAACAGGGTGACATCACCCCACTCAACCAAGCCACTCAATCCCTCTATTCTAATGGAAAAGTACTAGTGACTTGATCTTTCAATGAAAGTGAACATTTTCCCCATCTCATCTGAAAGCAAAAGCGTTCTTACTTTATTTAAGTGGAATGCTGAAGAATGTTAGAGTTAGAGTGTTAAAATGACATCAAATCAACGTCTATTCCACGTTGATTCAATGTAATTTCATTGAAATGACGTGGAAACAACGTTGATTCAATCAGTGTGCCCAGTGTGGGATACTACTCCATAATTTAATTCACGGTGCTTAAATCCACCTTGTACAATGTCTCTCAACACTTTGTTACTTTAATGTCTTTACAATAACTTTTATGTATACAATACATTATAATATATTTATGGAAGTATATCAGTCAAGGTGCTGATAGAAAATTGCCAAGGCACCAATAGACAATCCGTAACCCTCTGAAAGTCATATTGAAGAGAGGTGTGTTTTATGGGACGTTCGGAGAGTCGATGATGATGTAAGAGGAGAGGGAGGGATTGCCCCCATAAAGCTCAACATGAACGCTCCGCGGCAAAAGGATGTGTGAGCAAGCAGCGCGCTACTGCAGGGACGGTGTCCACAAACTGCTCCAAAAAGAACAACCGAAACTCCGGGCTCAGGACAGCAAAGAACAACCAACACCCGAGGCCGAGGAAAGCGAGTCAGCGACGGCTGCACAGTCTGGAAACAGCGGCGCCCAGCCCGGTGGAATTGACGGGCTCGTCCGCTGGATAGTCACCAAGATGAGCGACAACAAAAGCATCTCTACCCGGGAATACGCGAAGGAGGAGGCAGCGGTTGCCCAAGAGCAGTTCTTCGCACCAGAGCCACGGAAAGGCATCTCTGTAATATTGGATGTAGGTATCGCTTACTTACCTGTAGGATTATCAGATATTTTACATGCAAATGATTCATTGGTATGGTGGCAGAGGTGGAAGAAAGTCCCATTTTAATTCAGTGCACAATTACGCGTAAAGATCATCCCCAATGTTGTGTCAATACTGTACACATCATCAATTCGTTACATAGCCTCTCTGATTATACACGTATTCACTTTATATTACTTGAAAATAAAGTTTTTTTTGTCATCTGTAGGCTATCTGATCCGTGTTTTCCTTAAACGGTGGATGAATTCTAAGCACCATAACCAAATCAAATAGGCTACTCAGAGTTTTTATGGAGATGGCCTTAAAGGTAGACTCAGCGAAATTACTTTGCCACGAGCAGCACCTCAAATATTGGCGGTGTTCGAGAGCATCAAAACCGTTATGTATCATGAGTGACCGACTGACTGATCTACAAATGATACTGAGTTGTTATTTATGATGCAAGGTGATTTGTAGATTAGTCCGCCTTGCCTTTAAAGGCGGCTGCATTGTCGAATGTGCCTATTGAGATGCGTGAAATGCAAGACTCTGACACACATTATCTGCGCACGGGTTCATTTCATGCTGTTACACCGTGGGTTCAGGACATAAACAGCGGATAATTTAGTTGTTGCGGAAATTGACCCATTATGCTGTTTACTTTCTGCATTTACCCCATATCGCTTAGTCTACCTGTAATTAAGTGCACCCCATATTGGATTTGGGTGGTGCGTATAGGCTATACATCCTAGATATATTCTCCATGCTCCAAATTGGTATCAATTGGTGTAAATGCTCCTAGATTTACATTTACATTACATTTAAGTCATTTAGCAGACGCTCTTATCCAGAGCGACTTACAAATTGGTGCTTTCATATGTGCAGTTTGTTACATGATAGTCTTACTGATGTCCTTTAATGCCACAGCATGCATATACAGTACAGTCCTTTATATGTTGTCATAATAAATCATCTTATACAGAGCTATAGATTAATATATGACTGATAGTATCCAGTAATTACGCTAGGGGTAGGCGGCTGAAGCTGGTCTCAGCAGTATTCATTTAGTAGGTCAAAGTGTTGCCATAGGATTATTCATAATTTCTTCATAATTATGTGTGCCTGATGCTCCTTCTTCTAGGGATCTACATATTGCATTTAGAGGTAAAACTAATCTGAGAGTCAGAGAAACTAGTTCACTTTTAGACCCAGACCCAGATAAGCTAGGTGATGAAGAAGTGGTGCATGGAAACTCATTAGAATTCTGAAATGAAGACCAGAGGGGTAGAAGTATCCTAGTGTGTGTGTGTGTGTGTGGGGGGGGGCATTTTCCAGGTCCCCACGAAGACAGACTATTTTAGGTTTAGATGTTGGGGTTAGAATTAGGGTTAGGGTTAGAATTAGGGTTAGGTTTAAAGTTAGGGGTTAATGTTAGGGGTAAAGGTTAGGATTAAAAGTTAGGGTAAGGGTTAGGTTTAGGGTTACGGTTAGGGGTTAACAAAAATAGGATTTTGAATGGAAATAAACTGTAGGTCCCCACAAGGATAGTAAAACATATTGTGTGTGTGTGTGTGAAGCAGAGAGAGAGAGAGATTACGGGTTAAATATAGTATTCAATAATATTATCTATTGCTTGGTGTGTGCAATTACATATCTGCCATTAAATGGGATTCCAAGACCATTGTCTAAAGGTGTGTGTGTGAGTATTGAAAACCCATAGAATTCGAAGACAAACTTCACAGTGGCTGTTCTTTGCACTGTATTTTTATAGCCTTGTTTTTCTCCTCTCTTCTCTCCTCTACACCCCTCCTCCACACAGCAGAGGCATAGATCCATCCATTTGTAATGAGGCAAAAAGATGCAGGAAGAATCCTGCCTCCTCCCTCTCTCTCTCTCTCTCTCTCTCTCTCTGTCTCTACCTGTTCCCACCATTCTGTGCCTCTCCCTTTCTCACACATTTTCTTCCTTCTTGTTTCTCAGCCTCTCATTATTACCTGCTTCTTAATTCTTCATTCTGCCTTGCATGCTATTCAAGTCTCCATTCAAGTCGCCATCCATCCCCATGACACCTCCGTTCCTACTACAGCAACTGAAATGACTGCAACACTTAACAAAGAGCTGCAGTTAGTTTCAGAATAAGTTTTTCATAAATATTTAAAAAACTTAAAGCATTGTATTTGTGACAAATCATTCACTAACCCTAAACTTCAACTAAATCTTGTAATGAATCATGTGGATGTTGAGCAAATTGAGATGACTAAACTGCTTGGAGTAATCCTGGATTGTAAACTGTCATGGTCAAAATATATTGATACAACAGTAGCTAAGATGGGGAGAAGTGTGTCCATATTAAAGCGCTGGTCTACCTTCTTAACAACACTATCAACAAGACAGGTCCGGCCCTAGTTTTGTCGCACCTGGTCTACTGTTCATTCGTGTGGTCAGGTGCCACAAAGAGGGACTTATGAAAATTACAACTGGCTCAAAACAGGGCAGCATAACCGGCCCTTAAAAGTACATGGGGAGCTAACATTAATGACATGCATGTCAATCTCTCATGGCTCAAAGTGGAAGAGAGATTGACTTCATCACTACTTGTTTTTGTAAGAAGTGTGTACCGAGCTGTCTGTTTAAACTACTAGCACACAGCTCGGACACCAATGCATACTCTACAAGACATACCACCAGACACACCTACTTATTCAAAGGTTTTTCTTTATTTTTGTTTACTATTTTCTACATTGTAGAATAATAGTGAAGACATCAAAACTATGAAATAACATATGGAATCATGTAGTAACCAAAAAAGTGTTAAACAAATCTAAATATATTTTATATTTGAGATTCTTCAAAGTAGCCACCCTTTGTCTTGATGACAGATTTGCACACTCTTGGCATTCTCTCAACCAGCTTCACCTGGAATGCTTTTCCAACAGTCTTGAAGGAGTTCACACATATGCTGAGCACTTGTTGGTTGCTTTTTTCCTTCACTCTGCGGTCCAACTCATCCCAAAGCATCTATATTAGGTTGAGGTTGGATGATTGTGGAGGCCAGGTCATCTGATGCAGCACTCAATCACTGTACTTTTTGTTCAAATAGCCCTTACACAGCCTGGAGGTGTGTTTTGGGTCATTGTCCTGTTAAAAAACAAATGATATGTCCCACTAAGCGCAAACCAGATGGGATGGCGTATCGCTGCAGAATGCTGTGGTAGCCATGCTGGTTAACTACTTTAATATACATATAAGTGAATTTGTCCCAATACATTTTGTGCCCAAATTCTTTGTATTTTATTTTATTTCACCATTATTTAACCAGGTAGGCTAGTTGAGAACAAGTGCTCATTTACAAATGCGACCTGGCCAAGATAAAGCAAAGCAGTTCGACACATACAACGACACAGAGTTACACATGGAGTAAAACAAACATACAGTCAATAATACAGTATAAACAAGTCTATATACGATGTGAGCAAATGAGGTGAGATAAGGGAGGTAAAGGCAAAAAAAGGCCATGGTGGCAAAGTAAATACAATATAGCAAGTAAAACACTGGAATGGTAGATTTGCAATGGAAGAATGTGGAAAGTAGAAATAAAAATAATGGGGTGCAAAGGAGCAAAATAAATAAATTAATTAAATACAGTAGGGAAAGAGGTAGTTGTTTGGGCAAAATTATAGGTGGGCTATGTACAGGTGCAGTAATCTGTGAGCCGCTCTGACAGTTGGTGCTTAAAGCTAGTGAGGGAGATAAGTGTTTCCAGTTTCAGAGATTTTTGTAGTTCGTTCCAGTCATTGGCAGCAGAGAACTGGAAGGAGAGGCGGCCAAAGAAATAATTGGTTTTGGGGGTGACTAGAGAGATATACCTGCTGGAGCGTGTGCTACAGGTGGGAGATGCTATGGTAACCAGCGAGCTGAGATAAGGGGGGACTTTACCTAGCAGGGTCTTGTAGATGACATGGAGCCAGTGGGTTTGGCGACGAGTATGAAGCGAGGGCCAGCCAACGAGAGCGTACAGGTCGCAATGGTGGGTAGTATAGTTTTGGTGACAAAACGGATTGCACTGTGATAGACTGCATCCAATTGGTTGAGTAGGGAATTGGAGGCTATTTTGTAAATTACATCGCCAAAGTCGAGGATTGGTAGGATGGTCAGTTTTACAAGGGTATGTTTGGCAGCATGAGTGAAGGATGCTTTGTTGCGAAATAGGAAGCCAATTCTAGATTTAACTTTGGATTGGAGATGTTTGATATGGGTCTGGAAGGAGAGTTTACAGTCTAACCAGACACCTAAGTATTTGTAGTTGTCCACGTATTCTAAGTCAGAGCCGTCCAGAGTAGTGATGTTGGACAGGCGGGTAGGTGCAGGTAGCGATCGGTTGAAGAGCATGCATTTAGTTTTACTTGTATTTAAGAGCAATTGGAGGCCACGGAAGGAGAGTTGTATGGCATTGAAACTTGCCTGGAGGGTTGTTGTCCAAAGAAGGGCCAGAAGTATACAGAATGGTGTCGTCTGCGTAGAGGTGGATCAGAGACTCACCAGCAGCAAGAGCGACCTCATTGATGTATACAGAGAAGAGAGTCGGTCCAAGAATTGAACCCTGTGGCACCCCCATAGAGATTGCCAGAGGTCCAGACAGCAGACCCCCCGATTTGACACACTGAACTCTATCAGAGAAGTAGTTGGTGAACCAGGCGAGGCAATCATTTGAGAAACCAAGGCTGTCGAGTCTGCCGATGAGGATGTGGTGATTGACAGAGTCGAAAGCCTTGGCCAGATCAATGAATAGGGCTGCACAGTAATGTTTCTTATCGATGGCGGTTAAGATATCGTTTAGGACCTTGAGCGTGGCTGAGGTGCACCCATGACCAGCTCTGAAACCAGATTGCATAGCGGAGAAGGTATGGTGAGATTCGAAATGGTCGGTAATCTGTTTGTTGACTTGGTTTTCGAAGACCTTAGAAAGGCATGGTAGGATAGATATATGTCTGTAGCAGTTTGGGTCAAGAGTGTCCCCCCCTTTGAAGAGGGGGATGACCGCAGCTGCTTTCCATTCTTTGGGAATCTCAGACGACACGAAAGAGAGGTTGAACAGGCTAGTAATAGGGGTGGCAACAATTTCGGCAGATAATTTTAGAAAGAAAGGGTCCAGATTGTCTAGCCCGGCTGATTGGGGGGACTATGTACAAAAGTACTGTAATTTCTAAACTTTTCACCATATGGATGAACATACCCTCAAATTAAAGCTGACAGTCTGCAATTTAACCTCGTAGTCATTGTATCATTTCAAATCCAATGTGCTAGAGTACAGACCTAAAACAACCTAAACATTGTCACTATCCTAGTACTTCTGGAGCTCACTGTATGTTTTTAATCTGAAAAGCAGTGAAATTGGTTCACCTACATTATGTGGCGCTATGCTGTAAGGCCTGACAAATGGATTATCAGACAAGTCCCTTAACACCAGAATGGCGAATGTTATACACACATACCTCTGTCACATTTATCATTAGTCATGCCCCACTTCTGTTGCTTTAATTGTGGTTTACATTTAGTATGATATGTCATATTTTAATGGGCCCTTTTTTTATAATGTAAGTGAGAAAGGGTCTTTCTGGAGGATATGTACCTGTATTTCTTTACCTCTCCCGTCAACCGTCTGCAACCACATAATAATGAAAGCCATTGTGATGTATGGCGTGCTCTCTGAGTCAGTGCCCATTGTCTTTCCCTCAATGGTTTTATATCTCATCTGATGAGCTTTTCCCAATGTCCAATGGACAATTTATTTTATTAAAACTCTCAAGTGCTCATCAGTCTGGTGAAGAAAATAGATATCAATAATGGCCCAAAATACAAACACCTATACACAGTAGTTTATACTGTTAAACGGAAACTCCCAAAATGGTTTGCATATCAGCAGGTCAAGTTTTCAAGATATTGGACTTTCAAGAAGTAAAGTGGAGTTTCCCTTTTAACCTCGTTCATGCATGAAATGCACTTACCACTTTCAAAAGCATAGAAAGAAACACATGAATATATATCCCCCACCAGATATAACAGATCATTTATTGGTGTTCTGAACTGGTGTGATTACTGCTTTCCTAGTGACAAACTAAGGATTGGAGTCTGAATCGTGCTATTACACACGAGTGCATAATGTGGTTAGGCTTTTTAAACAAGATTACGCTGGGTTTCCACTTACTCTTACCTAGCTATTCACCATTTGGACCATGTTTGAACATGTTTCATGTTTTTACACTGTTCACGTGACTTGTCCCTTCACTAATGCAGAGCTTATGTTTTGTCTTAACAGATTTTCCGGAGAGCTGATAAGGATGGTAAGTGTGTTTTGGTTTGTTTAACATATTTGTTATCATGTTGTCTGAGTCCTCTCAGTGAGGTAGCTACTCTGGTCAGTCTTGTGGATTGTTAGTACATTGTTTAATTTCCAGGCTAGCACAGTGTGGTGCGGTTCCAGAGCTTCCCTCATTCCCTCATTCCCTCTGGCACTTGTTTGTCCTGCTGTCGTGTCTTGGAGCCTTTGACAGGATAGAAGAAAAGGAGACAACTTAGAAGGATACGTTTATATACCAACCAGATGGCCATTTTATTTTCTGATCTGTGTGGTTGCACTGTATCTCTAACTACCTTGTGGAATAGCAATGGTAATTTCACTGCTATATTTTTTTGTTATCTATTCTGTGTGTATGTTTCTTAGAGACACAGTAGATACACTACAAATATGTTATTAGCTCCTAGTTAAAGAGAATCCTTGTCATTTGATGTATGGAACAAGCTCAGTTTGTGGTATTTTTACCCTCCTCTCCTGGGAAAGTTTCTGTGGCTGTTTCAATGAAAGAGCGATGCTAAACACACTGTGCGAGAGGGATAGAGAGGCTGAGAGAGAGAGAGAGAGAGAAGGAGATGGAGATAAATAGGGGATAAGGGATATAAAGGTCAGGGGTCCAACATCGCTCCAAGATCTGCTCACAATGGGATCCATGTATGGATCGACTAGGGTCAAGGTTTATTGCCTCTCCCTCTCTGCCCACTTCCAAAAGGGCACCTGCTAAATAAGCCTATATGTCTCCCAGCGTTGATAACACAATTAGCAGTTTGTGTTTTATAGCTGAGCTAACATGCTCCTTTGGCCCAGGAGCTTTTATCATTGCTGCCTCCAGGCGAGCGCCGCCTAACAGGCCCTGATTAGAGGTTCTGCTGTGTTATGCTGCTGGGCCCACCGTCGTAGAGAGGACCGCATCACAGCCCTTTAAATACGGATGTCCTGTAATGAAACTCTTTCCTGAGAGAAGGAGAGGTATCAGTAATTATAGACAAGTGTGTGGTAATGGAAATGTAATTGTCTTCTTTCTCCCACTCCCAACGCCATGATATGCTCCACTCCCAAAACTGCTCAGGGAGGGTGTGGGGGCGGGAGGTGGGGTGGGGTGGGGTGGGGTGGGGGGTGTTTCCCATCCAGCATTAAAGGAGGTAGCTGTAACAGCACACATGAAAAAATACTACAGTTTGCTATAGACTACTACAGTACTTACTGTAGAATTCTGTTGTAAACTGTAGTACCTACCTACCTACCTACAGATGATGGAAAATTTGCTCTTTGAGTAGTTTGTCCAGTAGGTTTCCTCAAGGAGAAAGCCCCCACTGCTATGTCAAAGATAATAAAGCCAAAACGCTATAGTAAATACTACAGTAATATCTGCAAAAAAACACTACAGTAAATATTATAGTATAATACAGTCCGCAAATATACTACAGTAATTCTTATTTTATTTTTAAATTATATATATACACTATAGTAAACTATAAATACTACAATATACTAAAACACAACAGTGAATACTATAGTAATTATACCATAGTATACTATAGTATTTTTTCATTTTGGAGCACTGCTAGTTTGTATGAGAGTGTAAGCATGTGTACCTGATTAGTGACTACCTTGCCTTGGTCATTGTGGATCTATTACTCCGTTTTTGGAACTGGCTTGCAGAGAGTTATCCACTGCCTATTGTATAATATGAAATTTTCATGACTGCTCAGGGTACAAGTTTTCAGAAATGTTATTTTATTGAAGCACAATGAGGAAATATTTGCAGATTTCAGCCTTTGTGAGTAAGACCTTTAAAACGGTAAACATTCACAAGGCCAGACTGATTACCAGGATGCATTCTCAGAGCATGCACTGACCAGCTAGCAGGTTTCTTCACTGACATTTTCAACCTTTCCCTGACCCAGTCTATAATATCCATATGTTTCAAGCAGACCACCATAGTCCCCGCGCCTAAGAAAGCCAAAAAAGCCTCTCCCTCAATGTCAGCAAGACAAAGGAGCTGATCGTGGACTACAGAAAATGGAGGGCATATTATAACCCCATTCACATCGACAGGGCTGTAGTGGAGACGGATGAGAGCTTCAAGTTCCTGTATCCATATCACTAAGGACCTATCATGGTCAAACACACCAACATGGCTGTAAAGAGGACACGACAATGCCCCTTCCCCCTCAGGGCTTCAATACCAGGCAGTCTCAGAGGAAGGCCACCCAAGTCACAGTCTGTTCTCTCTGCTACAGCACGGCAAGCTGTACCAGAGCACCAGGTCTGGGACCAAAAGGCTCCTGAACAGCTTCTACCCCAAAGCCATAAGACTTTTGAACAGTTATTTAAATGGCTACCCGGACTTTCTGCTTTTCACCCCTTACTGTACCTACATGTGCATAGTACAATACTTCAATCAATCACCTAACCAAGCCTACATGTACATATTACCTCAATCAATCACCCCAACTACCTCGTACCCCAGTACACTGACTCAGTACAAGTGCTCCTTGTATATAACCTGTATGTAGCCTTGTTATTGTTATTTATTGTGTTATTTTATTGTGTTACTATTTTATTTTGATCTATTTGTTCATTTTCATACTTTTTAACTGCATTGATGGGAAAGGGCACATAAATAAGCATTTCACGGTAAAAATTACATTTTTATTGGTCACATACACATATTTAGCAGATGTTATTGCACGTGTAGCGAAATGCTTGTGTTCCTAGCTCCAACAGTGCAGTAGTATCTAACAATTCACAACAATATACACACAAATCGAAAAGTAAAATAATGGAATTAAGAAATATAGGACAAGCAATGTCGGAGTGGCATTGACTAAACTACAGTAGAATAGAATACAGTATATACTGTACATACAGTTGAAGTCGGAAGTTTCACCTCAGTTTTTCACAATTCCTGACATTTAATCATAGTAAAAAAATACCCTGTATTTGGTCAGTTAGGATCACCACTTTATTTTAAGAATGTGAAATGTCAGAATAATCGCAGAGAGAATGATTTATTTCAGCTTTTATTTCTTTCATCACATTCCCAGTGGGTTAGAGGTTTACATACACTCAATTAGTATTTGGTAGCATTGCCTTTAAATTGTTTAACTTGGGTCAAACGTTTCAGGTAGCATTCCACAAGATTCCCACAATAAATTGGGTGAATTTTGGCCCATTCCTCCTGACAGAGCTGGTGTAACTGAGTCAGGTTTGTAGGCTTCCTTGCTCGCACACGCTTTTTCAGTTCGCACACACTTTTTCAAATTTTCTATAGGATTGAGGTCAGGGCTTTGTGATGGCCACTCCAATACCTTGACTTTGTTGTCCTTAAGCCATTTTGCCACAACTTTGGAAGTATGCTTGGGGTCATTGTCCATTTGGAAGACCCATTTGTGACCAAGCTTTAACTTCCTGACTGATGTCTTGAGATGTTGCTTCAATATATCCATGTAATTTTTCTTCTCGTGATGCCATCTATTTTGTGAAGTGCACCAGTCCCTCCTGCAGCAAAGCACCCTCACGACATGATGCTGCCAACCCCGTGCTACACAGTTGGGAAGGGGTTCTTCGGCTTGCAAGCCTCCACCTTTTCCCTCCAAACATACAGATGGTCATTATGGCCAAACAGTTCTATTTCTGTTTTATCAGACCAGAGGACATTTCTCCAAAAAATACAATCTTTGTCCCCATGTGCAGTTGCAAACCGACTTTTTTATGCCGGTTTTGGAGCAGTGGCTTTTTCCTTGTTGTGCGACCTTTCAGATTATGTCGATATAGGACTCGTTTTAAGGTGGATAAAGATACTTTTGTACCTGTTTCCTCCAGCATCTTCACAAGGTCCTTTGCTGTTGTTCTGGGATTGATTTGCACTTTTCGCACTAATGTACGTTCATCTCCTTCCTGAGCGATATGACGGCTGCGTGGTCCCATGGTGTTTATACTTGCATACTATTGTTTGTACAGATGAACATGGTACCTTCAGGTGTTTGGAAATTGCTCCCAAGGATGAACCAGACTTGTGGAGGTCTACAATTGTTATTTTGAGGTCTTGGCTGATTTCTTTTGATTGTCCCATGATGTCAAGCAAAGAGGCACTGAGTTTGAAGGTAGGCCTTGAAATACATCCACAGGTACACATCCAATTTAGCCTATCAGACGTTTCTAAAGCTGTAACAATTTTCTGGAATATTCCAAGCTGTTAAAAGGCACAGTCAACTTAGTGTATGTAAACTTCTGACCCACTGGAATTGTGATACAGTGAATTATAAGTGAAATAATCTGTCTGTAAACAATTGTTGGAAAAATTACTTGTGTCATGCACAAAGTAGATATCCTATCCGACTTGCCAAAACTATAGTTTGTTAACAAGAAAGTTGTGGAGTGGTTGAAAAATGAATTTTAATGACTACAACCTAAGTGTATGTAAACTTCTGATTTCAACTGTATGAGATGAGTAAAGCAGTATGTTAACATTATTAAAGTGACTAGCGTAAAATCTACACTTGTTTCATTCGGCGCATGTGTAACGGGAGTCGTCGTCTGAAGAAGAGGAATCGGACCAAAGAGCAGCATGGTAAGTGTTCATGACTTTTTATTGTAACTGAACACTATAACAAAATAACAAAGAGAAATAAACGAAACAGTCCTGTCAGGTGCAGAAAACACGAAACAGAAAATAACTACCCACAAAAACTATGTGGGAAAAATCTACCTAAGTATGGTTCCCAATCAGAGATGACGACAGACAGCTGTCCCTGATTGAGAACCATACCCGGCCAAAACAAAGAAATAGAAAAACATAGAAAAAGGAACATAGAATGCCCAACATGCGTGACAGCATGTTACAAATACAATTTGATTTGAGTCACTAGATTTATTGTTGAAGTAATTATCTTTCTGAGAGGTTTAATCCTGGTGTTGCCTTAGGTTTCAGTTTGAGTGGAATGTTTGCACCATACTGACAGGGTGAAAAAGACTAGTCATTGGCTAGTATAACTGTGTGTTGTTGTGTTTTGCCTCTCAGCATTTTGTCTCCTCTCGCCTGGACAGATCTAGTGAGGAGGCAGATCACTTTGCTGACGGAGTGGAGGCAAGTGGTCTGCCTCAAAGTGCCTGGCGACTGACATTGTAATGAGAGAGCGATGGTGAGAGAGAGGATAAAGATGGAGAGGGGAAAATGAAGAGAATGGGTGAGAGAAGGGAAGAGAGAGAGAGTGAGAAGGAAAATACATTGGAGAGGGGAGAGAAGCCTTGCGGGGAGGATTCGCATAAAGGTTTCAGCTTGCCCTATTTTCTTCTCCTTCTCTCTGTGGGTACACTGCAGGGAAAGTCCCTTTCACAACCCAACAGAGGTAAACATGAGTCTGACCCACTAATCCAACATTTCCTTCTCTGCTATAATGCTCTTTTTGTTCCCCTCTTATTCCAGTATTTTGTGTCTTATGCCTGTGGTGAGCTCTCAGGAGTGTTGACCGTGTTGCTTAGATAACGGCAGTTGTTCTATTTCCTGCCTACTGATAGATATGGGCCCATAGACTAAGTCCTCTATCGTCTATCCCAGCTGTAATGGACCCTGCACAACGTGCTAACAGAGGTGACTTTGAAGTCTGCTCCATATGTGTCACCTCACTGCAGGGTAGGCTGATCCCTTTTGCCCCCATCACAGCGCTGGCTTTCCCTGGTTTTCCCTGACTTTCCCTGGCCACAGATAGGACAGGAGTCAGAACAGGAGTCAGGACAGAGGCTGGGGAGCTTCACGGGGCAGCTGGAAGCTGATGAGGCATGAACAGATATAACTGCTGCTGCTACTCTCCTCTTCGCCCTGTCCTGTCCTCTGTTCAGCATCATCTATTATTCAGGGCCCTCTGCCTTGTCATTTCTGACATTCTACTCAAAGTTGGAACATCATTTGAACCAGGGCAGTCACCAATGTCAGGAAAGGACAGTGTACGTACACACACACCCATGCATTTCCACCTCATCAATTTTCCTCTCTCTGTCTATCTGCCTCTCTCTTGCTCCCTTACTCACTCTGTCTGTTCCTCTCACTTTTCTCTTTTCTCTCAGAGTTACCATATTGTGTACTGTATACATGAAGATACACAAACACACACACACTCTCTCTCTCTCTCTCTCTCTCTCTCTCTCTCTCTCTCTCTGTCGCTCTCTTTCTCTAAGTGACTTTCCCTTGTGTTTTTTCATCATCCCTGTGTGAATACCTGTCAGACACGTGTCCTCCCGGCAGGATAGTGCCTGTCTGTCTGATGCCTGGTGCCCTTGTTCCTTTCTTTTGGGGTTTAATTATTGTTTTTGATGCTCCATAGATTTCTGACTCATTTAGCTTGAAGTAATTATTGTCACTCACGGTGATAAGGAGACAACAGGCATTTAGGGACGTTTCTTTATCCAAGGTTCTCTACAAATGCGTACACAGGGATTTTAGTGTTGGGCTAGGGTAAAGGGTAATGGTGTGGTAATGGTGATTGGTTGACCTAAATGAGCAGCATTACTGCCACAAACACTTGTAAACATGTGTTCCTCTAACTGCCCCCCAGAGTTTGTCAGCCTGTCCCAACCTTGCTAATTTATTTGTTTAACCTGCAGCCAGGCCAGGGAGAGGAGAGGGCTGGGGAGAAGAGCAAGAGGAGACTGGAAGAGAAAGGTGCTCATGGTTTATTCAGCATCAACACCAGCATGATAGAACCTGCTCACTAACTTTGAGCCTCAAATAGGCTATTCTATTCCCCAGACCAGACCAGGCCAACAAGAAACACCAGCTTTAATATATATAAAAAACAGTTTTGGGAAACTACAGTGCCCTCCTGCCAGCAGGAGCCTGTAACACATTACTTTGAAAATGTTTTTTTTAAAAGTTAAGCTTTACTGAAGCGACACAAAAGTGCATTAGTCACTCCCTACAGGCCGGCATGCTAGCTAGTACAGGACATGTTCTCTGCAGGAGAGTACAGGGAGGGTAGGATAGGAGGTCTAATTAACTCAGAACTGGCTGCTCTCATTACAATTTTCTTATTTTATTAAGTACAGATACATTCACTAGTCCTTGCTGTGTATTTCAGCAGTCTCATAATTACTGATATCCTCACTCAAAACTGTGCCATCTGTATTTAATAACCAAAAGTGCTCAACTACAGTACCTGAATCCAAATGATACAGAATAGACGATCTGTCCCAACAAGCTCTCACAGTCTCACTGCAAAATTAAATGTTCATCCACATTCTCCAAATGTAAAATTTTGAAGTTGCTCCAAACGTCAAATTTGGAAGTGTTTTTGTTGCTCCTGCTACTCTACAAACATCAAATTTCAAATTTAATAGTTAATAGTTAAGTTTAAGCACTCATTCCGAATAGTTAAGGTAAGGGTTAAGGTTTTGGGATAAGGTTCAAATGTTAAGTTAACTTCTTGCGTCGAGCAATCCCGTATCCGGGAGCGTAATCATAGCCTCAAGCTCATTACCATAACGCAACGTTAACTATTCATGAAAATCGCAAATGAAATGAAAGAAATATATTGGCTCACAAGCTTAGCCTTTTGTTAACAACACTGTCATCTCAGATTTTCAAAATATGCTTTTCAACCATAGCTACACAAGCATTTGCATAGAGTATTGATAGCTAGCATAGCATTAGGCCTAGCATTCAGCAGGCAACATTTTTACAAAAACAAGAAAAGCATTCAAATAAAATCATTTACCTTTGAAGAACTTCGGATGTTTTCAATGAGGAGACTCTCAGTTAGATAGCAAATGTTCAGTTTTTCCAAAAATATTATTTGTGTAGGAGAAATCGCTCCGTTTTGTTCATCACGTTTGGCTAAGAAAAAAAAACGAAAATTCAGTCATTACAACGCCAAACTTTTTTCCAAATTAACTCCATAATATCGACATAAACATGGCAAACGTTGTTTAGAATCAATCCTCAAGGTGTTTTTCACATATCTATTCGATGATAAATCATTTCTTGGCAGTTTGGTTTCTCCTCTGAACCAAATGGAAAAATGCACGCAGCTGGAGTTTACGCAATAATTTTGACGGAGGACACCAAGCGGGCACCTGGTAAATGTAGTCTCTTATGGTCAATCTTCCAATGATATGCCTACAAATACGTCACAATGCTGCAGACACCTTGGGGAAACGACAGAAAGTGTAGGCTCATTCCTGGCGCATTCACAGCCATATAAGGAGACATTGGAACATAGCGCCTTCAAAATCTGGGACATTTCCTGTTTGAAATTTCATCTTGGTTTCGCCTGTAGCATCAGTTCTGTGACACTCACAGATAATATCTTTGCAGTTTTGGAAACTTCAGAGTGTTTTCTTTCCAAAGATGTCAATTATATGCATGACAAAATATCTTGTTTAAAACGGGAACGTTTTTTTATCCAAAAATTAAAAGAGCGCCCCCTATATCGAAGAAGTTAAAAGGCTTCTTCCGAAAATATATATTTGGATTAGGCCAAGTCCAAACAATGCACGTGGACTAGCCTATAGCCTATGTTCTGTTCAGTTTGAGAAGGAGAGCGCAAAGATGAGAAGGTGGACCGTAGGTCAACTTTGATAGCTTGCTACTACTGTAATCAATTTGATTAAAAACAATATGTTTATCGTCAATTATGTATTATTGACCTCACAATAAGACAGATTCGAGTAACTTACATTGTCGTGACATTGTATTGATTAATGTGACGACTGCTGCTCATCGAATGATTAACGGTTTATAATTACGTGATTAAATAAATCAGGTAATTATTAACTCATTAAACTGGGGCACCATGAGAAAGTTTTAGCTTTATTGAGTTTCTATTTTCCAAATTAACTCAAAGAATATCAGAATATAAATATTTCAACAGTCGCTAATTAATCAATTTCCTGTACAGTCTCATTCTGAACGTCGCATAATCCGGGAATCAGAACAAACCCCAATCCCACCAATGAGTCCGTACCACACCAATTGAGTTGATTATTTATTTACTAACAAGCTAAAATTATAATATAAGATACACATACACAAACACACAGTCTAGGCTATTGATTAGAACTTAGTACAATGAAACAGCTCCCTCGTGGGCCAACACAAAATGGGGATTTCTAAAGAAAAGAAAAAGAGAGTGCATGAGAGAAAAATACACTTTGGTGCATTTGTCAGTTATGCTTATTTTAAACCCTTGCCCTCAACTGCCGCTCTTATGGGTCAGAATATAATGATGTAATTACGTGTTGAAGTTCACCCGATGGGGGTCTCTGCGTGGACAGTTTTGGCTTCTCGGATGACACACTTCTCTGGTTACAGGTTTAACTCTCTCTTCCATTGTCTTAAACCTCGTGTTGTGTTTTGGGGTTGCTGATTACTCAGACCTTGGCTGCAGCTCAGGTCACTTAGTCTGAATGTAAATTCTTAACTCACATGTTTTATACCCTCGGGTCAGAAGTTGGCGTTTCCGCTTTTAGGGCAATTCTCTGGGTGTACCAAGTTACGAGGCAAGGTCTGGATTTTACTCAGATCCAATTTAGACAACTAACTTCACATTTCGTCTTTACAAAAACATTCTCTTTGATCTGAACATTTTCCACACAATCGTACAATATGCAAACATCTAGCATATGGAAAACTCTAAATGTACAATGTTTTCGTTATAACGTCATCCTTTAACTATTAATAACATAACAAAAACGTCATTCATTTTCATATTCCATCTATCGTCATTACCAGCATTGTGGCTGACAAAACCTATTATCCCAAAATCCATTTATTGCATGTTAATAATGTTCTGAGGCCAGTTCTCCATAGTGAGAGGACAAATGAATTTTGTCTGCTGCCTCCGATTTACAATGGATGTGAGGTGTCATAAAACTCCCCCATCTCTATACCTCTCGATCTCTTCCTCTCTGGTGGGTGTGAGAGATCTCTCTGTAAGATTGTGGTCCACCTTAACCAGACCCGAGCAGGCATGTCATGACAACATTGTGGTGCTGAAACTTAGGGCATCAGCCACGGCACAATCAATTTGAAATTGACAGCTCATGGTGTTGATAGTAGTCAAAATGTATTTAAACCGTCTTCAGTTTAATTAGACTTTACTAACAACAAGAGAGCTTTTTGTTGGAGACTATTTATTCCTATATAGGCCTTTTCTGTAGTAAAATGACTAGCGGCCTCATGGGTGGAATGTTATTCCTATTTTTCATAATTTCATAATTAATAAACATGATTCTTTTTAAACTTCAGAAAATTTGGTGTTTCTATGTCAAACGGTTGTGTTACATTTCAGCCTCCTGTTATGTATATAAAGTGTAATATTGGGATGCAAACTCAAAATGTAATACATTTCAACTCTATATCTGAAATGGTACATTTCTTTCTGTTTTTTTTGCTCATAACCATGTGTGTGAGGTGTATACTTTCATTTCAAAGCAGCTTTGTTTAAGACTACCAAGAAACACTCTGTGTGATCCTGATTTAGCCCACTGCAGTAAATGGTTAAGAAATAAAAAGGTGCCTGTTTGACAGACAAACTTTGGCTATGGGCTGCTATAGCTATATATAGATGTGTCAGTCAGTTCCTCCACCCACCTTGCACTCTTTAAATTGCCGACCTCCGTGTTAGCGAAGGGCTGTTAAGTTCAAATCAAAACTCAAATGGCAAAAAGCACAGGCCTACCTCTTGTTATCTTAAGATTTTGAAGAAAATTAAACCGATCTGATTATGTAGAGTGATCAATAACAGAGCTTTGGTCCGCGATGCTTTATACTTAGAAACAAGCTTTAAAATACCCTGAAAAGACGTGACTTGTTTCTTTGAAATACAGAGGCTGAGCTACAACCTTCTATAGCCGAGAAGACAAGAAATGTGCTTGTGAAGTAGTCTAATTCTGTCACTATCAATTGATTAAGCTATTCACTTTCTGTCCAATAGAAGATGTTTAAACCCAGACAGCGTTTAGGGTTAAGCCATGGAAGAAGAGTAGACAGAGGTTAAAGCTTACATTGCTCTGCGTCGATAGGCCTACAGTACTCTGTCTGGGGTGGCAAGGTAGGCCTAACTTTTGAAAGTGCCATGCTCAGATTCCTAATTATTTGCAAACAGGGACAGTTTCGTTGCAAACAAGAAACATTGCTTTGGCAATGGAGAAATATGATGAGATGACCACATAACACATATCTCTCTGTCCATTCTTAGGCTGTAATTTCAGTCATTTGTGTGGTACTAAAAAGGATTCTGCTAATATGTAAAATGACATAGAATTGCATGAAATGTTTTTAAAAGGCAATATTTGTCTCCGACCTGCAAATACGATGATAGATTCTTGCAATACTTTTACTTTAAAGGAGATCGTTCCACCCCTACTCTTGTCCACGGTGTTCTGCAAATGCACAACCTTATGGCCCGCAGCCCTGTGTGCTATCAAAATTCCTGCATTGCCATGTAATGCTTACAGGAGGAATAGCAGTTCCTTAAATGGCATATCTAAGGCTCTGGTCTGTTCAGGAAGTGAGGGTAAACAGGAGACATGTTCTCTGCTATCCACTTTGTTTTCATTATTATTTGGGGTATAGGGGAGGGTCACTTGTTTTCCTTTTCAAGCGTTCCAGGAGGGTTTATGCGTACTATACATACACATGGATTTAGTACTGGAGATATGTGGAAGTGGTGGAGTAGGGGCCTGAAGGCACACAGTGTGTTGTGAAATCTGTCAATGTATTGTAATGTTTTTAAAATTGTATTAACTGCCTTAATTTTGCTGGACCCCAGGAAGAGGAGCTGCTGCTTTGGCAGCAGCTTATGGGGACCATTTATACATACAAATACAAATACAAAAGTGTTTGAAAATGGTTTTGGCAACTGCAGATCTGTCGCACTACCTAATCCCATGAGTCCTTGGCTAATTAAAACACTTTTTGGGCCTCAAGCAAAGAGCTTTGGGTTTGTTCCCATTTTCAATTGTTATGTTCCCCCCCGCCCACCCCACCCTCTCTCCTCAGTACTCTATCCAGATTAATTAGGTTTGGCCAAAAGTTCATAAAGAATTATACCAATAATGTTTTTTGATCATTTCTCCCGGAAAAAGCAACAGAGTGATGCTGTTTTTTAATGTAGAGGTATCAAATAATGTAATCAGAATTGTTTGGGTGACAATGGTACTGAGCAAATAGAGGGTGTGTTTCTGACTTTCCACCAAAGGTGTCTGCCTCAATAGTGTGTGATTGTGTACCGCAGTTCGAGGCGTTACTGCATGTGGGCAGTCCTCGAGCATCTCTGCATGTGGGCAGTCCTCGAGCATCTCTGCATGTGGCTTGTGTTTAAGTAACGCTTTTGATATTCTGGATTTCCCCTGATTGTCTATGCGATTAAAATGTGGGTCAAGAGGGAAATAAAAGTATTATCAGAGTTTTTTGTTTAGGATATGCCATCATTGTAGTATAATTTATGTACAATGTTTTATCTTAAAATGTACACTACCGTTCAAAAGTTTGGGGTCACTTAGAAATGTCCTTGTTTTTCATGAAAACATACATGAAATTAGTTGCAAAATGAACAGGAAATATAGTCAAGCCGTTGACAAGGTTATAGATAAATATATAGATTTTTAATTTAAATAATAATTGTGTCCTTCAAACCTTGCTTTCGTCAAAGAATCCTCCATTTGCAGAAATTACAGCCCTGCAGACCTTTGGCATTCTAGTTGTCAATTTGTTGAGGTAATCTGAAGAGATTTCACCCCATTCTTCCTGAAGCCCCTCCCACAAGTTGGATTGGCTTCATGGGCACTTCTTACGTACCATGCGGTCAAGCTGCTCCCACAACAGCTCAATAGGGTTGAGATCCGGTGACTGTGCTGGCCACTCCATTATAGACAGAATACCAGTTGACTGCTTCTTCCCTAAATAGCTCTTGCATAGTTTGGAGCTGTGCTTTAGGCTATTGTCCTGTTGTAGAAGGAAATTGTCTCCAATTAAGCGCCGTTCACAGGGTATGGCATGGCATTGCAAAATGGAGTGATAGCATTCCTTCTTCAAGATCCCTTTTACCCTGTACAAATCTCCCACTTTACCAGCACCAAAGCACTCCCAGACTATCACATTGCCTTCACCATGCTTGACAGATAGCTTCAAGCACTCCTCCAGCATATTTACATGTTTTCTACATCTCACAAATGTTTTTCTTTGTGATCCGAACACCTCAAACTTAGATTCGTCGGTCCATAACATTTTTGTCCAATCTTCCTCTGTACAGCGTCTGTGTTCTTTTTAATCTTTTCTTTTTATTGGCCAGTCTGAGATACGGCTTTTTCTTTGCAACTCTGCCTAGAAGGCCAGCATCCCGCAGTCGCCTCTTCACTGTTGACGTTGAGACTGGTGTTTTGTGGGTACTATTTAATGAAGCCGCCAGTTGAGGACTTGTGAGGCATTTGTAGACAGTCTAATGTACTTGTGCTCTTGCTCAGTTGTGCACCGGGGCCTCCCACTCCTCTTTCTATTCAGGTTAGAGCCAGTTTGCGGTGTTCTGTGAAGGGAGTAGTACACCGCATGGTACGAGATCTTCAGTTTCTTGGCAATTTCGCTTATGGAATAGCCTTCATTTCTCAGAACAAGAATAGACTGATGAGTTTCCGAAGAAAGGTCTTTGTTTCTGGCCATTTTGAGCCTGTAATCGAACCCACAAATTCTAATGCTCCAGATTCTCAACTAGACTAAAGAAGGCCAGTTTTATTGCTTCTTTAATCAGAACAATAGTTTTCAGCTGTGCTAACATAATTGCAAAATGGTTTTCTAATGATCAATTAGCCTTTTAAAATTATAAACTTGGATGAGCTAACACAACGTGCCATTGGAATACAGGAGTGATAGTTGCTGATAATGGGCCTCTGTACACCTATGTAGATATTCCATAATAAATCAGTTGTTAAATCCAGCTACAATAGTCATTTACAACATTAACAATGTCTACACTGTATTTCGGATCAATTTGATGTTACTTTAATGGACAAAAAATGTGCTTTTCTTTCAAAACAAGGAAATGTTTAAGTGATCCCAAACTTTTGAACGGTAGTGTGTGTGTAATCTGATGCGTTGGATAGCAGATGTAACACATACAGCACCTTCAGAAAGCATTCAGACCCCTTCACTTTTTCCACATTTTGTTACATTACAGCCTTATTATGACAATGGAAAAAAAATATTATATCACATTTACGTAAGTATATTGACCCTTTACTCAGTAATTTGCTGGAGCACCTTTGGCAGCGATTACAGCTCTGAGTCTCCTTGGGTATGACGCTACAAGCATGGCTCGCCTGTATTTGGGGAGTTTCTCCCATTCTTCTCTTCAGATACTCTCAAGCTCTGTCAGGTAGAAATTTTTTTCAGTTCTTTCCAAAGATGTTCAATCGGGTTCAAGTCCGGACTCTGGCTGTGCCACTCAAGGACATTCAGAGACTTGTTCCAGAGCCCCTTCTGAGTTGTCTTGGCTGTGTGCTTAGGGTTTTGTTCTGTTGGAAGGTGAACTTTCACCCCAGTCTCAAGTCCTGAGCGCTCTGGAGCAGGTTTTCATCAAGGATATCTCTGTACTTTGCCCCTTTCATCTTTCCCTCAATCTTGACTAGTCTCCCAGTCCCTGCCACTGAAAAACATTCCCACAGCATGATGTTGCCACCACCATGCTTCACCTTAGAGATGGTATTGGCCTGGTGATGAGCGGTGTGTATCATATGCAAAACATTATAGCCTACACTCTTAGAAAAAAGGGTTCCAAAACGTTTTTTTGGCTGTCCGCATAGCAGAACCCTTTTTGGTTTTAGGTAGAACTCTTTTGGGTTCCATGTAGAACCTTCTATGTAAAGGGTTTTCCTTGGAACCAAAAAGGGTTATTCAAAGGGTTCTCACATGGGGACAGCCGAAGAACCATTTTAGGTTCTAGATAGCTTGATCATTTTCTGAGTGTATTGTTTTATCGGTTTTTAATTTCCTAAAACAATAATTGTCCACCTCACAGTTCAGCTGTCAGAGATTTGAGCACTATGACAATAAAACCATTTTTTTTAATGAAGCAGGGTTTTGGTCAAATAGCCCTTACACAGACTGGAGGTGTGTTTTGGGTCATTGTCCTGTTGAAAAACAAATGATATGTCCCACTAAGCGCAAACCAGATGGGATGACGTATTGCTGCAGAATGCTGTAGTAGCCATGCTGGTTAAGTGTGCCTTGAATTCTAATTAAATCACAGAGAGTGTCACCGGCAAAGCACCCCCACACCATCACTCATCCTCCTCCATGCTTCACGGTAGGAGGCACACATGTGGAAATCATCCGTTCACTTACTCTGCGTCTCACAAAGACACAGTGGTTGGAACCAAAAATCTCAAATTTGGACTCATCAGACAGATTTCTACTGGTCTAATGTCCATTGGTTGTGTTTCTTGGCCCAAGCATGTCTCTTATTATTGGTGTCCTTTAGTAGTGGTTTCCATTGCAGCAAAGAAGGGCTGATTCATGCAGTCTCCTCTGAACAGTTGATGTTGACATGTGTCTGTTACTTGAACTCCTTGAAGCATTTATTTGGGATGCAATTTCTGAGGCTGGTAACTCTAATGAACTTATTCTCTGCAGCAGAGGTAACTCTGGGTCTTCCTTTCCTGTGGCAGTCATCATGAGAGCTAGTTTCATCAGTGCTTTATGCTTTTTGCGATTGCACTTGAAGAAACTTTCAAAGTTTGACGGACCTTCATGTCTTGATGGACTGTCATTTCTCTTTGCTTATTTGAGCTTTTCTTGCCATAATATGAACTTGGTCTTTTATCATATAGAGCTATCTTCTGTATACCACCCCAACCTTGTCACAACACAACTGACTGGCTCAAATGCATTAAGAAGGAAAGAAATTTGACAAATCAACTTTTAACAAGGCACACCCGTTAATTGAAATGCATTCCAGGTGACTACCTCATGAAGCTGGTTCAGAGAATGCCAAGAGTGTGCAAAGCTGTCATCGAGGCAAAGCTTGGCCACTTTGAAGAATCTCAAATATAAAACATATTTTCATTTGTTTAACACTTTTTTGGTTACTACATGATTCCATATGTGTTATTTCATAGTTTTGATGTCGTCACTATTATTCTACAATGTAGAAAATAGTAAAAAAAATAAAGAAAACCATTGAATGAGTAGGTGTGTCCAAACTTTTGACGTACTGCACATTTTTGTCTTCTTCTAATGCCTCTTAATGGGAAAGTAATCTAAAAGTAACTGAATGTAATCCGATTATGTTACTGAGTTTGGTTTACGTTACTGTTTACAAAGTAGCCTACCCAACCCTGAATTTGTTAGATTATAGAAGTAACTGGTAGGCCTAAAACATTCTTACTCACCTCAAATTCAACTGTCAGAATCAGTTGGAGCACCGGTGCGCACTGCCTTCATATGATAGGCCTGTAACATAATAGGCTAATAGCCACACCACACCAAACCTACACAAAAGTTTCTAAACTTCATTAGGGTAATATCAAAACTAAGTCAAGCCATTGTTTATAGGGAAATACTGTAACGGCTCTCTTCTATCTCCTCCTCTGACGAAGAGGTAGAACAAGGATCGGAGCAAAATGATATATTTTAATGAAGGAAAACCTATACATACAGAAACTACAAAAAATAACGAAATGAAATAATGAAAACCGAAACAGCCCTATCTGGTGCAAACACAAAGACAGGAACAATCACCCACGAAACACTCACAGAATATGGCTGCCTAAATATGGTTCCCAATCAGAGACAACGAATAATCACCTGACTCTGATTGAGAACCGCCTCAGGCAGCCATAGACTACGTAGACACCCCACAAAACCCCTAAGACAAAAACACACCACAATAACCCATGACACACCCTGGCCTGACCAAATAAATAAAGTAAACACAAAATACTAAGACCAAGGCGTGACAAATACAAGTATTATAACACAGCAAGCACAACATTAAAGTTGGAAATTCCCGGACGCACCGTTTTCAGAATGTAGAATATTTCATTGGGAGGGTCCGGGTGGGCAGTCTGTCCATCTTGACTTTTTCCACTTTGTTGTGACCCCACTCCATTTAAATGATTCAATTGTAAGTTCACTACACACAATACCCCCATGTCGTCCTGGGTTTTTAATCCAAATTCATTTAAAACCATGGCTGAAATGTCTTGACCAAGAATTCCCCACTGGACTGAGGGGCCGTAAATAAGTTGGGAGCATAAATGTGCTTAACAAGGCACATAATAAGGGACTGAACTCAGCTCGGGACTGAGGGGTAGCTCGGGACTGATGACTTCCCCATCTCTGGACTGACACATACATTATAATTATCTGAAGGTCCCTGAGTCAAGGAAGCAGATTCGACCACAAAGACCAGGGAGGTTTTCTAATAGTTATCAAAGAAGGGCACCTCAGTAGACTGAGGGAATTGCCCAGCATCTGAGGTTATTAAGCCCAGCTTTGATGGGGAAAGCCCAGTCACTACAAAGCTCAGCACTGATCTAACTCAGCACTGAGAGCAGAAGGAACTGCTCAGGCAGGTGAGTTAATGGCTGTGCAAATCCTGGCTGGAATGGATCTGGAAGAGTCTGGTTGACTGGCAGATCTGGAAGAAAGTCTGGTTGACTGGCAGAAATCTGGAAAGTCTCAAAAACATGCATCCTGTTTGCATCAAGTCACTGTAGTCCATGCAAAAAATGTGGAAGAAATTCTTTGCTGCTCGTGATTACAAGGCCAAATATTCACTGAGCTGCTCCAAGATGAAATTGAATGAAATCTTGAATGTTCCTAAGTGGCCTAGTTCCTGAGTGGCTGAAAACTATGCAGACTGAAAATTGCAGCTAGCATTGATCAGACTGGCATGCTCTGGCTGCTCTATGCAGACTGGCAGCTAATTGCTATGCAAATGGCATTCTGGCTGTATAAGATATATTGTGTTTTATTTTCAATCATTTTTTGCAAATGGCAGCTCTGGCTTCCACTTTGCAACCTGGCAGTATTTTGTGTAGATCTCCATGTAAAATAACAGCTCTAAATCCATTTAGACTGGCTGCTCTTGCTCCATGCAAAGTCTGAAAGCTCAGGCTGCGCTGAACAGGCTGGAGACACTGCATAGCTGGAGCAAAGCAATTTGACTTTATAGAATAAACAGGCGGGAGGCCCCGGCAGCGTTCAAGGAGTAAGAAAGTTCATTACAAAAGCAGGGCAGGTAAAAGACAGACAGGGATCAGTAATCCTGGAAGAGCTGGAAAGGCAGAATGGCGCACAGTGTCAGGCCTGAGGCGAATGGTGCTGGAAAACTGAATGGAACTGGACTAGAGAAAACAGGAAGCCTGGAAAAACGCTGGTAGGGGAGACCACCGGAGGACTGGTGTGAGAGGTGGCTCTGGGGGATACCGGACCGTGCAGGCGCACTGGAGTGGGGTGGAGCACCAAGCCTGCCAAAGACACCTGGCTCGATGCCCATCTCAAGCCTGTGATTTTTAAAAGAGCTGGTTTGTCAACTCTGTCAGGGCTAAAATGCACCCGCACTGGAAACACTGTCAGCTCCATAGCATAACACCCTTTCTCTCAGCCCCCCGGTAAGCACAGGGAGTGCAACAGGTCTCCTACCTAGGTTTGTAAAGTTCTCTATTTTTGAGCCACAAACAGAAATTTTGGGGCTGACTATAAACTCCATCTGCCGTCATAGATTGATAGAATATTAATACCAGCGTTGAAATCCGCTTTGAATTACATTTTAGAGTCATAAACTAACTGAGAAAAAACACAATTGCTACTGTGTATACCACTTGAATGAAGAAGAAAAAAAATGTTGTCAGATTTGTGTCTCATGTCAACTCCGTCAGTGCTGACAGATCTGATAGAATGGTTGTCTTTATTGGGGATTTTCAAATGAATCAATATTCAGAAAAAATATTTGCTGTGCTAGACCTAACTGATAATGTTTGCTTTATAAATGTTAAAAAATTTGAAAAACATGCCAAAATGCTAAATAAATTAGCCCTGGAGCATTTAATAGTGCTATAAATCGAATCAAAAAGACGTTTGGATATTTGAATAACTTGTTAGATGTTAGAATTAAACAATAAAGACCTTTAAACACTTGTTGGACAATTACTTTAAAAAAAAAGCCTTTTATTGTGTCCAGTTAGTTGCATTTTATGAAGAAAAAATATATAAATTGGAGGTTCTTTCTTTACATGGTGTGATAGATTACACTTTGATCCATTGTTTTACAAGTCACAAGTAAGTCTCAAGTCTTAACCCTCAAGTCTCAAGTAAAGTCCCAAATCAAGATAGGCAAGTCCGATTCAAGTCTCAAGTCAAGACCGACAAGTATCAAGTCAAGTCTCAAGCCCTAAACTTTGAGTTTCGAGTCCTAAACAAGTCATAATGTTTTCTTCACCAAATGTAATACCAAAACTGTCCAAAATTGTAATATATTTCATATTTTTAACAAGAGTAATAGTTAGTATATTACATTTACGCAAATCATCAATGCTTTTAAAAATATCCATATATTTATTACTTTCCAAATAAACGTTATATTTCCATGGAAATACATGGGTAGCCATGAGAAAGACCCCCCTCCCCTCCCCCAATAGGGATCGACTATCAAGGATGGCTATGGGGCGGAATCGTCGATGTAGGCGATGCACACTCTCTCTCTGTGTGGTTACAGTTTACATATGTCAATGGTTTTAGGAACAGCAGTAACATCAGGCAGGATTTAGACTACCAACTGCCTAGCCAGTTGTAATGCAAACTTGGGTGCAATGATCCCGTTCCCGCACTGACTGACTGTGTGGAGGCTCATGGATTTAAGTTACGTTAGCCTAAATGATACACTAGTAAAGTAATAAAATATATAGCTGTCGGCTATATTAGCCACGACTTACCGTTCTTTGTGTAGCTTCAAATGTCGAACAAAGTTGGAAATTGTTGCGCCTCCGTCTATAATTTTCTTCCCGCATGTTTTTCAAGTTGCAATCTGTTTTTTGTTGATACAGTGTCGTCTTTATATCCGAAAATAATAATTTTGGGTATCATCTTTCCAAAGGCTCCATCTGAATTCACCCGCCGACGTTCCTCTGCACTGCCGCGCACAACTTTTTCTAAGCTGGCACAATTTGATTGGCTGCTGTCTGATTCAAACTGTAATCCGTTAAATGAAGAGTTGATGCGCTGCACACTTTTTTTAATAGCATAATTTTTTAGATTTGGGCTTGGGAAGGGTATCAAGTCAAGTCACGAGTCATTGGTGTTAAAGTCAACGTCGAGTTGCATGTCATCATATTTGTGACTCGAGTCCAAGTCATGTAACTCTAGTCCACACCTCTGCTTCGATCTATCAAAATGTATATAACAGTTTGTATATATTTATTTTGTGTATAACATCAGACCTATTTTTTTTTTTTAGATTGTTCCGTCTTTCAAGAATCTCCGAGATCTAAAACAGCAACATTTGTACTCAGCCTTATTGCAAAATGTGTAAAACAGCATGAGATTACTATACATTTTCCTCTCTACACCATGGCAACCCCCCCCCCTCACCCCTCATTTTGGAGGTGGGGTTGAGGGTGGGGCCATGCTCGAACCTTGCAAGTGGGCCCCGTGAAACTGTTTTACGCCACTGTAGGCATTGATTGGAGTTAGGAGACAGACTATAAGAGAGTATTATTTTTTTCAGTAAATGTCTTGATCTTGTGGATTTTAGATCAAAGGTTCAAAGTTAAGATTCCCCTTGAAGATTTTTTCTTGACCTGAACCTTTTAAGGTGCTGAAAAGCTTAGCACTGAGATAAAGCCCCCCCCCCTCTCTCTCTTCTAAACCCAGGTTTTGTTATCTCCGGTCATACACTCCTGGCAGAGAGAGACTCTCTCCCCCTGGTCATGCAGAAAGAGAGGCAGAGAGCACAGAGAGAGACAAAAGGACTTCACTTGGCCAAACTCCTAAATTAAACCATCTTTCCACTTTTGAGAATGTGGGAATGATCCGTGTACACATAAGGGACAGTGATGTTGAGTGTGTTTCATTTGGTGATCTCATGAAGGACAGGAAACACACATAAGGATATATTTTAAAGTGTACATTTCCCAGCTGTCAGGTTTACATCTAAATATTGGGAAAAGTATGTGATTAAACATTAAACTATTGTGAAAAGATGTAATGTGATGTTAACCTTCTAAATCAGAGTATGGGTTTTTCATATAAAGATTAACTACTCAGTGACCACGCCCACGTGAGCATAGACAGTATGTCCACATCATGGAACTGCCCTTTTATACTGAAACGTATAAAACCCACTCCTGATGAAATTCACACCAGACCACGCAAACCCCGGTGTAAGATAAGGTTGAAAATGGTTGAATTTCTGAGACCAAAACATGCCAGGTGACGCTGGTGTGTGAAGTGGTTTAAACTACAACTCTTCCAAAGGACAAGACTATACCAGGTGGAGCATTGGCTACACTGCTGGAAATGGTTAAACTCTGAGACTATCGATCCCTACAGAATAAGAGCAAATCTTAGACACAAATTACTAGTCAGACTAGAAATTATGTAAACCTAGGACGGGAATACAGACAATCGCCGAAGTACCTATTCTATGAGAACATATCTGAATGGTACTCTGAAGTAACTATTCTATGAGAACATATCTGAATGCTACTCCGAAGTAACTATTCTATGAGAACATATCTGAATGCTACTCTGAAGTAACTATTCTATGAGAACATATCTGAATGGTACTCTGAAGTAACTATTCTATGAGAACATATCTGAATGGTACTCTGAAGTAACTATTCTATGAGAACATATCTGAATGGTACTCTGAAGTAACTATTCTATGAGAACATATCTGAATGGTATTCTGAGAACATATCTGAATGTAACTATTCTATGAGAACATATCTGAATGCTACTCTGAAGTAACTATTCTATGAGAACATATCTGAATGGTACTCTGAAGTAACTATTCTAACCACCTACAACCACAAAAGACTTTGTGACTTCAATGAAAGTTAACCAGAGACTCTGATGAACCCTACAGGACGATCAAGGATTCCAACAGAGAAGACATACAGGCGTAAATATATATACATTGCAATTATTCTCGAATGAGCGGCCGTTCGTACGCAAAGGATTAGCATTTCAATTAATATAATTATAGACTGTGTGTAATGAATCCATTTTGTCTTTCCTGCTCTTTCTCAGTCCCACCCCTTTCCTTTTGTCTACCAAGGTGTAATATCAGCTTAACCCACTAGGGACTTGTCTATCTTTGTTAGTAACCAATATCTTCTGTTTGTTTGCTATGTATTTCTGTGTTTATTTTGTTAGTTAGTAAATAAATAATTAAGCCAATTTGTATATTGCTGATTCATAATTTATGCTAGGGTTCGTGCAGATACCAATAATTTTACAAATTTTACAACGATGAGACTGATAGAAGGTAGCAATTAATAATAATTAATGGCAGACTGTAATTGATAGTATATGAAAATATCTGAAGAGTCGATTCAGGAAATAGAGACTATATAAACATTTTTCCCGTGGTGCCCCTAGTTAATTAAAGTTTACATGATTAGCTTAATCACATAATAATAATTACACATGGAGAATTGATTTGATAAAATTACAGTCTTCACATTTAAGGATAGTAAAGACTTGACAAAAGCTTTGCCATCCACCCCTTGTGAGCTGTAACATCCATGCTCTGAGCACTCATGCTGCATGTAGACAAAACAATCCACAAATATGACTCAACATTGGCTAGTTTTCGTATGTTTGTAAGCTCTCTATGCTAATAATACAATTGAAGACTTATTCTAATTGCAGTGTTACATTACGTTAACGTTAAAGGACCAATGCAGACATTGTTATATCAATATCAAATAATTACTGGGTAACAATTAAGTACCTTTAATAGTTTGCCATTCAAATCTTTAAAAAATCTTGCTATGACTGTCTGGGACTGGTCTGAGTGGGGAGGGGAACACTGAACACTAGCTGTTATTGGCAGTGAGGTTTGGAACTCTCTTTGTTATTGGTCTATTAACTAATTTACCACCTGGTGATGTCACCAGGCAAGCTGAAGGTCTGGTGTATATTGTATTTTCAACCAGCAACTGTCAGGAAATAACATTGATCACATTTTTACAGTGTTAGATTCATCAGCTGTTACAAAATATGATACAAAGCACAATATGAAAAAATCATTTGGACTGCACTGGGCATTTAAAGGTAACATTTCTTTCCAGCTGTGTTGTCTCCTGCATTCACTGCAGACAGACTGGAGAAAGTTACTGACACCTGTCTAGTCAGGCTATCTATAGTGACTGTCTATAGTGTCAGCTGGAGACACTATGACACTAACACGGGCACTATGGAGACACTAGAGACTGGGGTAGAGTGTATCACCTGGAATACCATGGTGAGCTGCTGTCTGACTTCAATACAAACTGCCCTGTCATACATGCAGGTGTAATATCTTAATTTGAACAGTTTCTCTCAGCAGGACAATAATACTGCAGTAACAGGAAATGTGAATTATTATATGGATTATGGACATGGGCATTTTTGTAGGGGTTGATACATTTTTTGTTAGGATAAATCAAGTCTGACCTTTTAAAGTGGTTATTACATACTTTATAAGTCTTTTTAAACCTTGAATATACTAAGATTTGCATTTCCTGCCACACAGGAAAATTGTCTGTGACAACAGAGCGATCAAATTAAAGGGGCAATAATTGACTTCTAAATGAATGATAGGTACCCATCTTGAAAATATATAACTTACACATGCCTTCTGAGCTTAGTTCATCTGTCGTACCCCATCAGAACCCAAAATATAAGCTTGTTTTACTCAAGATAACCTTTATAGCAGCTTGAGGACATTTACCTATCACAGTAAAAGGCCTGTGTCTCACCAGGGATCTCAGAATGCCTTCCTCTGACTCCTGCAGTGAGAGGTGCAGGCGGGATATATTTACGTTGCCTGTCTGGCACCACTATCATATGCCAACCTACTGGCAGTACTGTCATTGGAACAGTGGCAGTAGTGGAGCCATGTAAGCCTGGGGGAGGCTGTGGGCAGATACCACACTCTCCAAACTCCTCTTCAGCGATGGCCCACAGCAAGGATCACAATTATCCATTTCATTCTGTGCTTATATAACTGGAGTAAAGTGAGGACTGCCAGCAGGGGAGAACTTATAAAATAAGGAGATTTAGCCAAACTTTTGTTAAAACCATTTGGTTGTTGCTGCAGGGGGACTGAGGAGCTGAACACCAGTTCATGCAGCATTCACAGTCTCAGATTCATACTGTAGTATGTACAGATTCATACTGTGCAGTACACACATACAGGGAATGCACACTGTCTATTAATAAGAACAATGCATACCAACAAAATAAGTGCTTATTGGTGGTATTATTATTTTGTGAATGATTTTAACATTATACTCGAATTAGGTGATATATCCCAGTTGTCCACCCAGTATCCTGTGAGGTGTGGGAATGAATCATTGATGTGACCTTTCTGCTCAAAGCCTTTCATAAACAGACAGACAGCCTCTCTGACCTTCTTACTAACCAGAACAAACAAACAACTCAATACGACAGGATCACAGCACTGCACTGTGTGTCCTGGCATAGATTACACGACTCAAATCGACCAGGGTTGTGTCAGGTAGCAGGATGGCAGAGACAGGCGACATGGTGGCTGAGTTAGACTGAAAGTGGAGATTAGAACCAGCCTCTTGGTAATGCTGTAGTGGAAGAATGAGAGAAGGTGATAGTTGTGACTAGCAACTGGCTGGAGTGGGAGCACAGCATGATGACTCAATCACGATTTATGACATTGTTTGGATGGCCGACCATCTGTGGGCTACCACAGGGATCAAACACACCTTATCTGTGGCTATCTCGATGAAGAGTGTGTTCTCACAGAAGTCCTAGGGTCACTGAAGCCAGGAGAGGTGATGACTGATGAAACTTGAATCAACTAAATTAATGTTACTGGTTTGATTTAATTGTCATGTTTGGATTGTTACAAGAGTTCATGAAGAGCTATGAATTTTGATATGTTTCATTGTACTCTAAGTGCTATTTACATTTACATTACATTACATTTAAGTCATTTAGCAGACGCTCTTATCCAGAGCGACTTACAAATTGGTGCATTCACCTTATGACATCCAGTGGAACAGTAGTGCATCTAAATCTTTTAAGGGGGGGAGAGAGGGATTACTTTATCCTATCCTAGGTATTCCTTAAAGAGGTGGGGTTTCAGGTGTCTCCGGAAGGTGGTGATTGACTCCGCTGTCCTGGCGTCGTGAGGGAGTTTGTTCCACCATTGGGGGGCCAGAGCAGCGAACAGTTTTGACTGGGCTGAGCGGGAACTGTACTTCCTCAGTGGTAGGGAGGCGAGCAGGCCAGAGGTGGATGAACGCAGTGCCCTTGTTTGGGTGTAGGGCCTGATCAGAGCCTGGAGGTACTGAGGTGCCGTTCCCCTCACAGCTCCGTAGGCAAGCACCATGGTCTTGTAGCGGATGCGAGCTTCAACTGGAAGCCAGTGGAGAGAGCGGAGGAGCGGGGTGACGTGAGAGAACTTGGGAAGGTTGAACACCAGACGGGCTGCGGCGTTCTGGATGAGTTGTAGGGGTTTAATGGCACAGGCAGGGAGCCCAGCCAACAGCGAGTTGCAGTAATCCAGACGGGAGATGACAAGTGCCTGGATTAGGACCTGCGCCGCTTCCTGTGTGAGGCAGGGTCGTACTCTGCGGATGTTGTAGAGCATGAACCTACAGGAACGGGCCACCGCCTTGATGTTAGTTGAGAACGACAGGGTGTTGTCCAGGATCACGCCAAGGTTCTTAGCGCTCAGGGAGGAGGACACAATGGAGTTGTCAACCGTGATGGCGAGATCATGGAACGGGCAGTCCTTCCCCGGGAGGAAGAGCAGCTCCGTCTTGCCGAGGTTCAGCTTGAGGTGGTGATCCGTCATCCACACTGATATGTCTGCCAGACATGCAGAGATGCGATTCGCCACCTGGTCATCAGAAGGGGGAAAGGAGAAGATTAATTGTGTGTCATCTGCATAGCAATGATAGGAGAGACCATGTGAGGTTATGACAGAGCCAAGTGACTTGGTGTATAGCGAGAATAGGAGAGGGCCTAGAACAGAGCCCTGGGGGACACCAGTGGTGAGAGCACGTGGTGTGCTATGGATTTATTGTTACAGAGAATCTGATATTCTGTTTGTCTGATGGCGCATAGTTCAAAGAGGAGCAATACAGGGGTATGCTCTTATTATACAGTGTTAAGGTGTGGTGATTTGATTTGAGTTTTTGATTAGATTAGATTAGTGAATGTGTGTTGTTTTCATGCCTTTGTTTTTGTGTTTTTGGGCCATGCAAAGTTATGTTAATTAGACGATTGGAGATACAAGGAGTTTGCGTTTAAACGCCGCTCATACAGTCATTGGTAAACCGATCTCCTGATGTGCGTTTGTATGTCATAGACGCACATTTTCTATGCTGTTAAGACTTAGGATATTTTGTATTATTTTTATTGTGAAGATTTCTGGTATGTACCATTTGGTAATTGTATTCTTATTGAGTAACTGCAATAAATCAGATTACTTCACACATTTCTGAGTAATATTCCTTGAATTATTATTTGGTGAAATGTTTAATGTTAAAATGTTATTCGCAAAGCAATTGACATTTCCCCCCTTGACTTTTTCCACATTTTGTTACGTTACAGCCTTATTCCAAAATGTATTAAATCGTTTTTTCACCTAATCAATCTAAACAACAACCTATAATGACAATGCAAAACAGGTTTTTAGACATTTTTGCTAATTTATAAAAAAAATATAACTTAAATATAAAATTTACATAAGTACCCTTTACTCAGTACTTTGTTGAAGCACCTTTAGCAGTGATTACAGCATCGAGTCCTCTCAGGTATGATGCTACAAGCTTGGCACACCTGTATTTGGGGAGTTTCTTCCATTCTTCTCCGCAGATCCTTTCAAGCTCTGTCAAGTTGGATGGGGAGCGTTGCTGCACAGCTATTTTCAGGTCTCTAGGGAGATGTTTGATAGGGTTCAAATCCGTGCTCTAGCTGGGCCACTCAAGGACATTCAGAGACTTGTCCCAAAGCCACTCCTGCGTTGTCTATGTGCTTAGGGTTGTTGTCCTATTGGAAGGTGAACCTTCACCCCAGTCTGAGGTCCTGAATGTTCTGGAGCAGGTTTTCATCAAGGATCTCTCAGTACTTTGCTCCATTCATCTTTCCCTCGATCCTGACTAGTTTCCCAATCCCTGCCGCTGAAAAACATCCCCACAGCATGATGCTGCCACCAGCATCCTTCACTGTAGGGATGGTGTCAAGTTTCCACCAGGCGTGACGCTTAGCATTCAGGTCAAAGAGTTCAATCTTGCTTTCATCAGACCAGAGAATCTTGCTTCTCATGGCCTGTGAGTCTTTAGGTGCCTTTTGTCAAACTCCAAGCGGGCTGTCATGTGCCTTTTACTGAGGAGTGGCTTCCATCTGGCCACTACCATAAAGGCCTGATTGGTGGAGTGCTACAGAGATGATTGTCCTTCTGGAAGGTTCTCCCATCTCCATAGAGGAACTCTAGGAAGAGTCTTGGTGGTTCCAAACTTCATCCATTTAAGAATGATGGAGGCCACTGTGTTCTTGGGAACCTTCAATGCTGCAGACATTTTTTAGTACCCTTCCCCAGATCTGTGCATCGACGCAATCCTGTCTCGGAGCTCTACGGAGAATTCCTTTGACATCATGGCTTGGTTTTTGCTCTGACATGGACTGTCAACTGTGGGACCTTATATAGACAGGTTTGTGCCTTTTCAAATCATGTCCAATCAATTTGCCACAGGTGGACTCCAATCAAGTTGTAGAAACATGTCACGGATGATCAATGGAAACAGGATGCACCTGAGCTCAATTTCAAGTCTCAAAGCAAAGGGTCTGAATACTTACAGTATGTAAATAAGGTATTTCAATTATTATTTTTTTTATCAATTTGCAATTATTTCTAAAAACCTTTTTCCATAAGGGCACAAGGCGAGACCCAAATGCAGACACATTTATTATAACAAAGGGAGTAGGCAAAGGCAGGTTGGGGACAGGCGAGAGTTCATATATCAGGTCAGAGTCCAAACAGTATCAGACGATAGGTAGTCTCAAAGTCAGGGCAGACAGGGGTCAGAAACCAGATCTGAGTCCAAAAACAGTAAAAGGGGATAGGCGGGCTTGAAGGGGATAGGCGGGCCCTCCCTTTCAAAACTTAAAAATTATCATGATCCATTAGATCATTTATCATTTTCAATGATTAGTGATGTTTTGAGATAGGTCTGTATTAAAATAGATACAGTTGAAGTTGGAAGTTTATATACACCTTAGCCAAATACATTTAAACTCAGTTTTTCATAATTCCTGACATTTAATCCTCGTAAGAATTCCCAGTCTTAGGTCAGTTGAATCACCAGTTTATTTTAAGAATGTGAAATGTCAGAATAATAGCAGAGATAATTATTTATTTCAGCTTTTATTTTGTTCATCACATTCCCAGTGGGTCAGAAGTTTACATACACTCAATTAGTATTTGGTATCATTGCCTTTAAATGGTTTAACTTGAGTCAAACATTTCGGGTAGCCTTTCACAAGCTTCCCACAATAAGTTGGGTGAATTTTGGCCCATCCCTCCTGACAGAGCTGGTGTAACTGAGTCAGGTTTGTAGGCCTCTTTGCTCGCACACGCTTTTTCAGTTCTGCCCACAAATTTTCCATAGGATTGAGGTCAGAGCTTTGTGATGGCCACTCCAACACCTTGACTTTGTTGTCCTTAAGCCATTTTGCCACAACTTTGGAAGTATGCTTGGGGTCATTGTCCATTTGGAAGACCCATTTGTGACCAAGCTTTAACTTCCTGACTGATGTCTTGAGATGTTGCTTCAATATATCCACATAATATTTCTTCTCATGATGCCATCTATTTTGTGAAGTGCACCAGTCCCTCCTGCAGCAAAGCACCCCCACAACATGATGCTGCCACTCCGTGCTTCACAGTTGGGATGGTGTTCTTCGGCTTGCAAGCCTCCCCCTTTTTCCTCCAAACATAACAATGGTCATTATGGCCAAACAGTTCTATTTTTGTTTCATCAGACCAGAGGACATTTCTCCAAAAAGTACGATCTTTGTCCCCATGTGCAGTTGTAAACTGTAGTCTGGCTTTTATGGTGGTTTTGGAGCAGTGGCTTCTTCCTTGCTGAGCGGCCTTTCAGGTTTTGTTGATATAGGACTCGTTTTACTGTGGATGTAGATACTTTGTACCTGTTTCCTCCAGCATCTTCACAAGATCCTTTGCTGTTGTTCTGGGATTGATTTGCACTTTTCGCACCAAAGTACGTTTATCTCTAGGAGACAGAATGCGTCTCCTTCCTGAGTGGTATGACGACTGCTTGGTCCCATGGTGTTTATACTTGCGTACTATTGTTTGTACAGATGAACATGGTACCTTCAGGCGTTTGAAATTGCTCCCAAGGATGAACCAGACTTGTGGAGGTCTTCAATTTTTTCTGAGGTATTGGATGATTTCTTTTGATTTTCCCATGATGTCAAGCAAAGAGGCACTGAGTTTTAAG